>NW_022103968.1:19019953-19023080 GCF_000313985.2 Echinops telfairi
TGCCGACTCTCGGCCGCTCCACGATTGCCGCTCGTTCTAGAAACGTCCAGATGTAGGAGCACTGGCTCCGAACCCCCGCTCGTGCAGAACAGCCTAAAGGGGCTTGTCGACGCTGGAAAATGTGTTTTAATGATGTGATAATTAATACCCCGGGAGCTGTTACTGCTTTGCCATTTGCTGTAAATCTAAGCAGACCTGTACAGTTGCAGCAAAAAAAGATTTACTACATGACGTTGAAAACGACTTAAAAAAGAAACCCTGCCTGAAAGATGTCGGGTACACGGGGTAACCCTGGGTATATCTGATTCGTAGCGGCCCGGGGAGAATGACTTGTTTAGAAGTTCCATCCCTGGGCTACTCTAAAATTGCCTGCTAGGAAGACAACAAAATAGTCACGCCCATGGGTCGTACCTTCCAGGCTGCAACTCCGTACCACCTCTGCAGGTTCAGTGTTTTAGAGCAGACACCGTTCCGCTAAAATTCATAATTGGAGGGAAACGGTGAAAGTACTGGCAAAAGACTGAGGAACAAGCGGACCTCCCCAAGGGGAGGACGGGTGTCAGTTCTGGCCCTAAGTATCTCTAAATCGGAATGATTTAATAATTTCCTAATTTCATCACCCATAACATAGCTCCCTTGGTGGTGGCAGGGTCCTTTCTCGGAAGCAGGAATCCTATCCAACCCTTGACGTGAAAAACCTAATGCCTTTTAGACATTTCACTTCCAGATCAGTGTCCCTACCCTGTGAGTTTCTAATTGTGGGATTTTAAGCATAATCGTATTCACTTAAAATTGCCTATAAACAAATACGATAAACCATTTGTCATGATTCTCACAATTTTGGGATTTTTATGTTCCTTGAATTTTAAGGAGCTCTTGTCCTGTGTGGGCCACTAATTGGGTTGCTAATATTAGGCAGCCCTTTGGATCCACCAGCCCGTCTGGGAGAGAAAGAAGAGGTGGACTGCTCCTGTAAAGATTTGCAATCTCAGAAACCCAAAGACACAATTCTGCTCTCTCCGACAGGGTCACTATGAGTCTGAATCAACTGGATGGCAGTAGTCACCTCAAACATTTCCATGTTAAATGAATCTCGCACACTTGATGTGAAGTGCTGATGGGTTGGCTCAGACTTGCAGTAACCTGCTAGTACAGTGGCAAACACGGCCCTGTCCTGCACTATTCTCAGAATTCGGAAGTTTGCGCCCACTGTTGTGGCTACTGTCAACCATCTCATTGTGGGCCTTCCACTTTTTCCATGACCTGCCTTACCAAGTATGAGATCCTCCTCCAGAAATTGGTCCCAAGGAATCCAAAACAACACCCAACAACAAAACCCTGTCATCGACAGGATTCCAATTCACAGCAACCCTGTAGGACAGAGTAGAACTGCCCTGTGGGCGTATGATGTAACTCTTTACCAGAGTAGACAGCCCCATCTTTCTCCCAGAAGCAGCTGAGAAGTTCACATCTCTGACCTTGTGGTTCAGTGTGTAACCCACTGCCACACCCGTGCCTCACACGATGAATTTACATAATGTGTGTACTTCAGAAATAAAGACCAGTGAAAATCTAAAATGTCAAAAGATGACTTAAGACAATTTAATAAGATTGTCTTGTGTATTTATATTTACAGGAAGCCTGATGGCTCAGTGGTTAAATACAAAAGGTTACCAGTTCAAACCCATCCAGCCACTCATCAGGAGGAAGACCTGATACTGTGCTCATGGAAATACTGTAGCCAAGAAAATCCTATGGGCAGTTCTATCACCTGGGGTCACTAAGAGTCAAAAATCAACTTGGCTGCCCCTAAAAAACATATTTAGGCATGTTTTCTGACTTTCTGCTAAACTGTACATCCAAGAGAGAACAATCTTTGTACTGCTACTACTTCCTTAACTCATGTATAGAGAGTATTTATAACTCTTTGAGAGTAAAAAATGTATGAGAGCAAAGTACTTACCACAGGGCCTGACTGATTTACCACTGCTATTGATATTAAAAGGCACCTGTATTAGGCCAGGTTGACTGGAGAAACAAATCCGGAGACACTCATGTATAAGGGAGAGCTTTATATCAAGAAGTAGTTATAGATCAGGAAAAACCCCAGCCCAGTCCAGATCAAGTCCATAAGTCCGATACTAGTCCATAAATCCATCCCTTTCAGATTCACACAGCCACAAGCAATGATGCAAAACGCCAGCAGGTGAAAAATTGTGTTCCAAATTGCAGTAGAAGCATCACAGGGCTCTGGGAGGTCTCTGGCAGGTCGCTGAGTGACTTGCCAGCAGGAGGGTGAAGGCAGAGAAGGGGGAAGGTTCCTAGGACCCTCCTTGGGAGAGGTCACACCCACAAGGAGGCGTCATGAAGCTGTGACCTGATTGACAGGCTAGACTCCACCCCTACGCTTAAAGTTGACATGAAATTATGTAACTACCACAGCACCCCATTGGAAAAATTAGGAAAACTTCAACATTTTTAATTAACCCCCTTGAGGGAATAATTTGCTGGGGGGTGGGGTGGCTCAGAGTCACAGTCTTAGGGGACAGGACTTATGGGCTTTGACTGGACTGGGTTGAGATGCTTTCTTAGTGTACAATTGCCCTTTATGTGAAACTCTTCCTTATACACATATGATTCTCCCTGGATTTGTTTCTCTAGTCTACCCAGACTAACTAACACAAATAATTTACAAATTATCAAGGGTTCATTAGGGAGGGAGGGTGGGAGGGGATTGGGAATGAGGAGCTGATACTAAGTGCTTAAGTAGAAAGAAAATGTTTTGAAAATGATGATAGCAGCATATATACAAATGTGCTTGACACAATGGATGGATGGATGGATGGATGGATGGATGGATGGATGGATTGTGATAAGAGCTGTAAAAAAACCCCAATAAGATGATTTAAAAAATAATAGCCACAAAAGAATAAAATATCTAGGAATACAATTAATGAAAGAAATTTAAAATTTGGTGAGTTAGTTTATTGTGCCAACCTGACTAATAAACACATGTGGGATTAATTGAAGGGCAGAGGGATAAATGGCTTGGTGGGCCTCGTCTTTCGAGTTCTTGGGTCTCTTGCTTTGTGATAGTCGCACCAGGGTGCAGCTGCCTTAGCAGTTC
>NW_022103968.1:19025262-19027646 GCF_000313985.2 Echinops telfairi
TTTGAGAAACGATGTACAAATGCGCTTTACACAATTGATGTGTGTATGGATTGGGATAACAGTTGTATGAGCCCCAAATAAAATGATTTTTTTAAAAGAAAAAGAAAGAAGAAAAAAAAAAAACTAAGTTGGAAGGCTTAGTTCCTAATTTCAAAATGTACTGTAAAGCTACAATAATCAAGACAGTGGACTGGTTTACGGATAGATACATAGATGAATGGAACAGAATTGAGAATCTACAAATAAACCCTCAACCTTTGGTCAATTGATATTCAACAATAGTTCCAAAGTAATTCAATGGGAAAAGCATAATCTTTCCAAGGAATCGTGCTGGGACAACTAGATCTTCACATGCAAACTAATGACTTTGAACCCTACCTCAGAGAACACGTGACAATTCATTAACAATTCATCATGGGCCTAGATGCACTGCCAGCAGGTCTATTTCACCTTGTAGGTATCATACTATACAGGGTCTCTGAGGCTGCATTC
Organism: Echinops telfairi; assembly: GCF_000313985.2. NCBI lineage: Eukaryota > Metazoa > Chordata > Mammalia > Afrosoricida > Tenrecidae > Echinops > Echinops telfairi. Next base: position 19,025,755 of record NW_022103968.1, read on the forward strand.
GTCACAGACACAGATTGCCTCCTCTTTCTTCTCCAGAGTGGCTGGTGGGCTTGAACTGCAGACCGTGCAGTTAGCAGCCCTAGAGTTAAGAGCTAAACCTATAAAACTCTTAGAAGAAAAGCTAGGCATTAATCTTTGCAACCTTAGGTTTCTGAAATACTGCACCAAAAGCAGTATTTTGCCTACAATTTATTTAGTAGGCAAAAATAAATTGCTGTTTGATTTTAAGGTAACTTTAGGGGACATTCAGGATTAAGGTTGAAGGATTCGCTCAGGGGTTCATCTAGTCTCAATGGCTCCAGGAAGTCTGGAGCCTATGAGAATTTGAAATTCTATGACACATTTTCACTTTTTAAACAAATTAGGATTCTTCTATAGAATCTTTGATCAAAATGTTCAGTCACAGTAGTCGGGCATATCAAGTTCTTCAGGTCTCATGGCAAAAGTGGCCTTAATAGGATATTTTGAAACATACAGGTTTTAAAATATTTTTATTGACTTCAATTTATTTTGTTTATGTTTGGCTACTGGCACGTTGGTGTAGTATTTCACACACAACGAACCAGTTGATCCAAACTCGTGGCAACCCCATATAACTGTGCTTGGCAGGGCGTCCAGTGGCGATTTGGGGAGTGGATCACCGGGCCTTTCTTCTGAGGCACCTCTGGGTGACTTGAACCACCAGTCTTTCAGTTAGCAGCCAAGTGCTTAAGCCATTTGTCTCACCCAGTGACTCCTTCATACATACTAGCATGACGAATTAAGAAGAAGTAGAATGGACAATAGTATGCTTTGTCAAGTAGACAGAGGAATTGGGGCCCCTATGCATTGTTGGTAGGTTGGCAAAAATGGTGTAACCACTTTGAAAAACAGTTTGGTAATTTTTCAAAAAGTTCAACATATAATAATCCTATATCCAAGAGAACTGAAAACATTCCCACCCCAAAACTCGTACACAGATGTTCATATAGCATTATCCATAATAGATTGACAATAAAAGCAATAAAAATGTACATAAACCTGTAAATGTAAAAATGTATCAAATGTGTTTAGATCCATATAAGAAAAATATTACTCGGTCATGAAAAAGAAATTAAGTTCTTTTTTTTTGTTTTCTGCTTTTTTGTGTGAGAGTGAGTGAGTGAATGAGAGTGAGTGAATTAGAGTGAGAGTGAGTGAGTGAGTGAGTGAATGAGTCAGTGAGTGAGAGTGAGTGAGTGAGAGAGAGTGAGTGAGTGAGTGTGAGTCAGTGAATGAGAGTGAGTGAGTGAGTGAGTGATAGAGTGAGTCAGTGAAAGTGAGTGAGTGAGTGAGAGTGAGTGAGTGAGAGAGTGAGTCAGTGAGTGAGAGTGAGTGAGTGAGTGAGTGAGTGTGAGAGTGAGAGAGTGAGTGAGTGAATGAGCGAGTGAGTGAGTGAGTGAGTGAGTGAATGAGAGAGTGAGTGAGTGAATGAGTCAGTGAGTGAGAGTGAGTGTGAGTGAGTGAGTGAATGAGAGAGAGAGTGAGTGAGTGAATGAGGAGTGAGTGAGTGAATGAGAGAGTGAGTGAGTGAATGAGTCAGTGAGTGAGAGTGAGTGAGTGAGTGTGAGTGAGTGAGTGAATGAGAGTGAGTGAGTGAGTGATAGAGTGAGTCAGTGAAAGTGAGTGAGTGAGTGAGAGTGAGTGAGTGAGTCAGTGAGTGAGAGTGAGTGAGTGAGTGTGAGAGAGTGAGAGAGTGAGTGAGTGAATGAGCGAGTGAGTGAGTGAGTGAGTGAATGAGAGAGTGAGTGAGTGAGTGAATGAGGAGTGAGTGAGTGAATGAGAGAGTGAGTGAGTGAATGAGTCAGTGAGTGAGAGTGAGTGAGTGAGAGTGAGTGAGTGAGTGAGTGTGAGTGAGTGAGTGAATGAGAGAG
>NW_022103968.1:19028581-19061534 GCF_000313985.2 Echinops telfairi
GAGTGAGTGAGTGAATGAGAGAGAGAGTGAGAGAGTGAGTGAGTGAATGAGTCAGTGAGTGAGAGTGAGTGAATGAATGAGTCAGTGAGTGAGTGAGAGTGAGTGAGTGAGTGAGAGAGAGAGTGAGTGAGTGAATGAGAGAGAGAGTGAGAGAGTGAGTGAGAGAGTGAATCGAAATGAAGTTCTTACACACACTACAACTTGGATAAACATGCTAAATGAAAAAGCCAGTCACAAAAGACCCCCTCGTGCATAAGTCCATTCCCCTGAGGGATCCTACTAGGCAAATCCGTAGAGCCTGAAAGCAGATTGGTGGCTGCCTCTGGGGGGGGGGGGGTGTAGCAGTCCCGGTGGAGTAGCGGCTCATGCATTGGGCTGTTAACGGCTCCACAGAGAAAGATAAGGCTTTCTATCTCTCTACTCTGTCGTATAAGGCACTAGGAACAGGAATCAACTCCGTGGTAGTGGCTTTGGTTTTGAGATGGCTGAAGTTGGGAAGGGCGGAATCAGGGATGGCAATCGACCAATGTTAACAGATTCATGGCGGTTAATGGGTACAAAGGATACAAGAGGTCTTTTTGGAGTATTGAAACTATTCTAAAAATAGTATGTTTTGATGGTTGCACAACTTTGTGAGCATAGTAAAAAACACTAACATGTTCAACACATTTAAGATTTGTTTGTATACCACTACACATCAGAATGGCCCAGGGTCAAAATACTTATACTACCAAATGTTGGCAAGATTTGGGAGCAATCGAAATCTTTGATGAATTAAAACCATGGATGATGGGAGTGTAAAGTTGTGCAACCACTTTCCAAAACTGTTCAATTTCTTATAAAACTAAACATACACCTACCCTATGACCTAGCAACTCTACTCACAAGTATTTGCCTAAATTAAGACAAGTGTCCACAGTGAATAAAGAATGTTCATAGCAGGTGTGTCAGTCGGGGTAGACTAGAGAAACCAATTCATAGACACTCGTGTATAAGAAAGAGATTTATATACAAGAGCAATTGGATATTGAGAAAACATCCCAGCCCATCCAGATCAAGTCCATACATCCAATATTAGCCCATATGCTCAATACAAATTTATAAAGTCCTCTTCAGACTCACAAAACACATGCAATGATGCTGAATGCAGGAAGATCACAGGCCAGTGGGTACAAAGTCTTGTGGATCCAGTGGCGTTGTAAGTGGCCTTGTGAGCATCTCAGCACTGGCAGGGGTCTACACTTGGTTCTTTCAGCCCCAAAACTCTGCCTCAGGGTAGCTTGATGTGGCTTCTCAGAAATGCCTTTCAGGGAGTGAGCCTTGTCAGCAGAGAGTCTCCAAGGGAGCAGAGAGATAGAGGGAGTGTCTCCCGCCTCCAAGAAGGAAATACAGCAATTCCCAGAATCCTCTGGGGAAGGCCATGTCCACGCAGAGGCCTCATTGGTTATACAATGATTGACAGGCTAGACTCCACCCCTTCACTTGTAATCCTCTCAAATTAACAACAGATTATATAACTACCACGACAGGTGTGGGCACAATAGCCTAAAATTGAAAGCAATCTGCATCTCCGTCAACATGTGACTCAATCAACACATTTTGGTCTAGTCGCACAGTGGGAATATAAAGAAATGAACTTCTGTCCTTTTACAACATTGGGGAATCTCTGTCACTCAGAGAGGACATGCTATATAGCTCACTGTATATGAGGTTCTAAAACAGGCAAATTTAACCGGTGATGGAAAAGGAAAATTAAGAAAGCAATTGCATGTACAGTAACATCTAAAAGGATGAAATACTGAGGAATCAACTTAACCAGGGAAACAAAAAGATGTGCCCATTGAGAACTATCAAATATTGCCAAACAGAATTGAAGCCTATGAGTGGCAAAACAGGGAGGGTAAAGGGAGAATGGGTAGGAAAGAGGGAACCGATTACATGGAACTGTGTGTGACCTCCTCCCTGGGGGACAGACAACTGAAAAGTGGATGAAGGGAGACGTCGGACAGGGCAAGATATGACAAAATACCCATTTATAAACTATCAAGGGCTCATGCGGGAGGGGGGAGCGGGGAGGGAGGGGAAAAATGAGGACCTAATGTCGGGGGTTTAAATGGAGAGAAAATGTTTTGAGAAACGATGTACAAATGCGCTTTACACAATTGATGTGTGTATGGATTGGGATAACAGTTGTATGAGCCCCTAATAAAATGTTAAAAAAAATAAAAATAAAAATAAAAGAATTGAAGCCTAGACAAATGGAGAGAGATTCCATCTCCATGACTTGGAAGACTTAATATTGTAAAGAGGTCAGACCTCTCCAAAGTGATCTACAGAGTCAATGCAATCCCCGCCACAATTCCCACAGCCTCTTTTGCATTATGGAAAAGCCAGTTGTGAAATTTAATTGGAATTGCAGGGACCCCTGAGTAGGCAAAGGAATCATGGAAAAGAATAGAGTAGGACTCAAATGTCTCACTTTAATAGTAATAAAAGGCAAGGTCAACTGGCTATAGTCTTCAAAATCCTCGACTATCTCTTCCACAGAGCCATGATTATATCTTATTTTGAGGTCAAAGATGGAAAACAATCAGCAAATTTGTACATTTCACCAGCCGCTCCTTGGGAGAAGAATGTTGACAGTCTGCTTTGGTAAAGATGGTTGTTGTCAGGTGCCATGTAGTCAGTTCTGACTCATAGCATCCCCAGGTATCGCAGAATGCAGCACTGCCTGGTCCTGGGCCAGCCTCGTCATGGTTCTTCTGTTCAAGCCCATTGTTGGAGCCACTGTGTCACTCCATCTCTTTGGTGGCCTTTCATCTTTTTGCTACCTAACCACCCCTTCCCCCACCTCACCAAGCTCGCGATCCTTCTCCAAGGACTGGTCTCTCCTGACAACATGTCAGATGTGTGGGAGATGACGTCTAGCCATCCTTGCATCTAAGGAGCATTCTGGTTGTACTTCTTCCAAGACAGATGTGTTTGTTCTTTTGGCAGTCCATGGTACTTTCCATATTGCTCACGAGGATCATAATTCAAGCGAATCATTTTGCTTCCGCCTTCCTTATTCAACATCCAACTTTCCAATGCACACGAGGCAATGGAAAATATCATGGCTTTTCTGTTGGGTTTACCGGTTTGTGAAAGACAGAAGGAGTGGATGCACACAGAGAATGACTGATGCAAGGGTTTTGGGGGGACATAAAGGGTGAGTTGTGGGTGGGGGCAATGGGGGAGAGAGGGGATTTGGGGAATAAACAATGAAGGTGGGAGGGGGAGTGAGCACTGGAACTGAAGATGATTACGTAACTCATTTTCAAGGTGATTTAATCGGGGGGGAAAGAAAGAAAATGTGCTGAAATTTATTATGGTAATGATTATATAATTCTTCTTGATATGATTGAACTATTGAATTGTGTAATATATGGGTTAAGTGCCAATAATATTGTTAAAAAAATAAAATACCATGGCTTAGGTCAAGTGCACCTTAGTCTTCAAGGCAACCTCCTCGTTTTTCAACACTACAAAGAGGTCTTGTGCAGGAGGCTTACCCAGGCAACAAGCCATATGATCTTAGGACTACTACTTCCAAGGAGCATTGATTGTGGATCTAACAAGATTAAATTCTTGACAACTTCAAAGTTTTCTCCGTTTACCAGGATGTTACCTATTGGTCCAGTTCTGAGGATTTTGGTTTTCTTTATATTAAGTTGTCATCCATGCTGCAGGCTGCAATCCTGGATCTTTACCAGCAGCAAGTCCTCCTCATTGTCAGCAAGCAAGGCTGTGCCATCTACATATCACAGATTGTTAACAAGCCTTCCTGATGCCATATTCTTCTTCATATAGTCCACCGTCTCTGATCATCAGCTCAACATACAGAATACATAAGTACAGTGAGAGGATACAACCCTCCCACACACCTTTCCTGATTTTAAACCATTCCATGTTCCCTTGTTCTGTGCGCACACCTGCCCCTTCCTCTGTGTACAGGTTCCACATGAGCACAATGCTGTACCCTGGGATTCCCCTTCTTCTCGAGGCTCTCTACAGTGTGTTATGATCCGCACATTTGAATCCCTCGGTGTCATCAATAAAACACGAGTCAGCATCTTTCTGGAATTCTCTGACATCGGCGATGATATCTCTTATTCCATGTCCTCTTCTGAATCCAGCCTGAACCTCTTGGAGTTCCCTGTCAATGTATTGCTGCAACTGTGGTTGGATGATCTTAAGCCAAATTTCACTTGCATGTGGGATTAATGATGCTGTTCTATAATCTGAGCCTTCGGTTGGGTCACCTTTCTTTAGAACGGGTACAAAGATGAGTCTTGTCAGCTCTAAAGATTACAGCTTTGGAATCCCTGTGGTGCAGGTCTACTCCGTGCTGGAGAGAATCAACTGGTGGCAGTGGGTTTGGTTTTTGGTAGCAAAAAATGGATAAGTGTTCTGCTAACTGAAAGGTTAGAGTTTGTAATCCACCCAGAGGCTCTGCAGGAGAAAGACTAGTGACCCAATTCAGATAACAGGCAGAAGAGCCCTCTCGGGAAATGCTACTGACCTGGAAGTGACTGACCAGCACCTAGCAGCGAGCGAGCACACGAGACCTTCAAAACCTAGGCTGTATTTACATCCAGGCCCAAAGAACTAAGTTCCATATCTAAAAAACACTCTCACCCTGCAACCCATACATACCTGTTTTGCAATTAGTTTACTTTTCTCTGTTATACTTGCCTTGATTATATTTACTGAAATGTTATTTTAGGTCTGCTGAATTTGATAATAAAAATATGGTTTGTATATTTTTTAATTTTCTAAATAAAAATATGGTTTCTATTTTCAATGTCTACTTTTTATTTAATTTATCTAGTAATTCATTTTTATTGAATTTTCCAAATTCATTGATTTATAACAGAATATCCTCCCCCTCCCCACTGGTCTTTCCTAGTTAATTTGAGAAGCTCCAGGCATCAGCTTCAAGTGTGTAGTGGAGATGGATTCCCCAAGATGAAACATGACAACGGTCCACTGTGCAAACCTCTTTTTAAAAAGCAGCTTTACTTTTTTGTTTGGTTTTGTTTTGCAAAATGTTTGAAGAATGTCCGTATTCTTATAAGTGTTAAGGGAAAACCTAAAAAAATTAATCCATTAAAAAAAAAAGCCAACCATTGGTCGATCAAAACTTTGGATTTTGTGAAGTCCAATGAATGGAGAGGTAAAAAAAACCCAGAGCCATTTCCAACACCAGCAGCAAAGTTGGACGGACGGCTCTGAGCGTCCCTTCTTCATTTTCTCCACTAGAGGGAGTCAAGCAGTATGTGTACAAAACATCAACCTTGCTCTTAAACCAAGAGCCTTAAAGCAGAGCAGGAAAAAAATGAAAACATAGACCAAGACCAATGACCCAGTGACTGTTTATCACGCACCTACCTGTACTGTGCTGGATTATTCTAAGACTCATAAAGGCTCCAAAGCCCAGTCCCTATGTCTTTGTAGCTAAAAGTCCACGACTGGATGAAAATGGAGGAAAACCTAAGACCAAAGCAACAGTGCCTTTCTCCAGGCCAGCAGCCTGGGGTGGGGCGGGCAGGACTGTCTGCTTTGACAGCCCCAGATCACAAGGTGCAGTGGGGAAAGGTGAAAGGGCACAGGCCAGGACATCACCAGACATTGCTGAGCCTTTGCTTAGTAGGCACACGCACACACGTGTTCCTTTATTCTGGGTTTACATTCCAAGTCTGGGCACAGCCATGAACCAGACAGATGGCTTCTGCCTGCATGGTGTTTAGAGACTATATCTAGCCCTTCAGGTGGAGGCCAGGCGGGCCCTGGGAACTGTTCTGATTTCAAACAGCAGCTCCTTCGCAAGAGTAGCCTAGGCAAGTGGGCTGCTCGTGTGGTGGCTGCCTTGAAAAGTGTTCTCTCTTTGTTTTGTTTTTTTTAAATCATTTTATTGGGGTCATACAACTCTTATCACAATCCATACATCCATCCATTGTATGTCAAGTGCATTTGTACATTTGTTGCCCTCATCATTCTCAAAACACTTGCTGAAAAGTGTTCTCTTAAAGCCTGAGGAAAGCAAGGAAGCAGGAGACTAATGAGCGAACCTCAGCAGGACCTCGCACTGCCTTGACCACAAGATCAGAAAAAATGGCCAAGCCCTTGAGATCCCACGGTGGGATGCTCAGCCTGGGCCAGCTTGCCAGGGGAGGAGGTCACCTTTTGACTCTCACAGAATTTCACTGAAGTGAGTCTTTGAAATCAGAGGAAGAGGGGCCCATGCACAGAGGAACTCAGCCAACGTGTTCTCCGGCCTTGTTCCGAGACTGCAGGGACACAGGATGGCCTCACACCAGAGGCTGCCGACCACTGCTCAAGGCAGTACTGGTAATGACTACGAGCCTGCCTCAAGACCCCATATATCTTCTTTAAATGGATATGTTCATTGTGCCCGAGCTTCAGTTTCCCCAAATATCAAGTACTAATAATAGTGGCACATCAGAAAAGGCACCCTGATGGCACAACAGATAAGCCCTGAGCTGCTAACCAGACCGTTGGTGAGAGGATGACATGACATAACGTATGTGAGGAATATAATGTAGCACAGGGCCTGTCATGTGAAAAACATACCATGTCAGTTACAAAAACGGAGGAAAACCTCACAAAGCATCTCACCCCAGCCTTCCCAGAGGTGGGGACTGAGGCCAGGAAGCTAAGTAATCCTATGAAGAAGATGGGCTGGAGTGCTAGATTTAGTTCGGAAATGCTGGCTTTACAAAGGGACCTGGGAATGCCACTTAAATCCCTAAACCCCAGTTTCCTCATCTGTATAATGGGGCAGAAGGTTGTGCCAAAGATGCCAAAAACCAAACTCCCTGCCATCGAGTCGATGCCGACGCAAAGCAAACCTATAGGAGGGTAGAATTGCCTGCTATGAATTTCTGAGGTTGTAACTGTTTACAGGAGTAGAAAGCCCTGTCTTTCTCTCTCAGAGAGGCTGGTGGTTTCAAACTGCTGACCTTGAAGTTAGGAGCCTGAGGTGTGACCACTGTGTCACCAGGGCTCCCTGTGCTGAAGAGTAAATGAGATAAATTGATGAAGCGTATCTGACACCAGGACCTAGCATATAGTATAGTTGCCCTCTAAGTTTCCTTTATTTTCTCTCTTCTCTTTTGTCATTGTGGTAGTTACATAATCTGGTGTCAATCTGGGATTTAAGAGAATTAAGAGTGAAGGGGTGGAGTCTAGTCTGTCAATCGGGTCATAGCCAATGAGGCCTCTGTGTGGGCATGGGCTTCTCCTGAGAATTCTGGGAACTAGGATATTTCCTCCTTGGAGGCAGGAGGCTCTCTACTGACAAGATTCAAGACTCACTCTCTGAGAGATGCTCTACTGACAAGACACATGGCGCTATGCCCTGGGAGCTGGAGAAGCCACATGGACCTACCTTGAGGCAACCAGACCTCTGGAGCTGGAGAAGCCACGTAAAAACCCCTGCCGGTGCTGAGATGCTTACACTGCCACTGGATCCACAGGACTTCCACTGGCCTGTGATCCTCCCGCATTTGGCATCATTGCATGTATCTCATGAGTCTGAAGAGGACTTTATAGATTGGTATCAGACATATGGGCTAATATTGGACTGGGCTGGGATGTTTTGATCTGGACTGGGCTGGGATGTATTCAACTGCTCTTGTCTATAAACCTCTTAGATACACGTGAGTGTCTGTGAATTTGTTTCTATAGTCTACCCAGACTAACACAGTCATCCAGAGTCTTACTTGATCCAAACTTGGAAAATTCAGAGTTCATGCTGACCTTTACCATGGAATCTTGCAAGTCTGGTCAACCTGGGCTCAAAGTTGTGACAGCAGGTTGTGTGACAACAGCCCAGGGTGATCCAGGGCCATGAGACACAGGAGTCAGTGGCCTCAGAAACAGGCCTAGAAGTGGGTACACCCCTAACACCCCCAGGATGAATACAGCCTCCATCTGCCTTTCAGAACCGAGAGTGAGTGCATTAGTGAGGACAGAAATGCTCTCGGCGACATTGTTCCACTGCCGAGCACAGGGTTTTGCCCAGGACAGCGATACTCTGACTTCAGAAGACGTGTCACATGTGAACACCCTCATCTACCTTCACTGGAAGGTTGACTGCTTTGTCCCGGAGTTTGGTTCTGTCCTGGCTCCTGCCATTGTCCTGCTCCCCCCACCCCAGCCCTAAGCCTGTGAAAATGGAAAGAACCGGGCTCTGAGGTCAAGGGCACAGGGCCTGGAGTCCTTTGTTTGTGGCCAGAGACCTGTGCTTCCCCTGCCCCCAGAGGTGCCCTTCCTTTGATCCGAGCCTTCATTTCCTGCTATTTGTCCCTGGAGCCAAATTTGCTACTTTCAGCTTTGATACAATGCTCTCCTCCCTGCCCCTGACTTTCAGTGAGGAGGGTGGGGGAGCCTCCCCTTTGGAAACCAGGAGTGCAAACAGAGAACGAGTGATACTGCTCTCTGGAAATCTTCTCAGGAAAGAACTCACCCCTGGTGATATCTGTGAACAGGGCTGACGAGATATGGAAAATGGAGCCCAGAGAAGATTAGCAGCAGCCCGAGTCTGATTCATCACGCGGGTCCACTACGAGATGCGTGGGTCTGAGATGGAAAATGAGCAGGAGACGCTAGTCAGAGCTTGTATCTCTACAAGTACAGACCCATGGACTTGAACAGGAACACCCCTAGAGAGCAGTTCTGGTGGGGAGGGGGCGGAGATCAATGACAAAGCCATGTGTTGGGGTGGTGGGGAACTCAATGATAAAACCCAAGGAGCGGCTGAGCCTAAGGTAACAGACACTGCTGGGCATGGTGAAGCCCTAAACTAAGCCCACTACCACTGAGTCCATCAGTCCTGCAGGATTGCATAGAACTAGCCCAAAGGGTTTCCAGGGTGTCTCATGGGTTTGAACTGCCAGCCTTCTCGTTAGCAGCCCAGCATTCTTAATCATAGCCCCACCAGTCCCCCTGGGCACCATAGACATGTAGATATAAACGTAAACCAAGATTTTGGAAGGCTGTCAGTATGGATAATTCTCTAGAAAATTGATCATAGGGGAGTAATAAATGATCCTCATCTGCAAAACTATTTCGGTGTTGTTTGCAATGCTAACAAATGCTCAAGAACCTCAATTTGGCTAAATAATGCTGCCGTGTCCCAAAGGTGGGGCATGATGCCAGCCGGTTAGCATGACGCTACAGAGGAGCACGTGAAGACAAGCTGTCAACGCACATTCAGAAACGGAAAGAGAAGGCTATCAAGCAGGATGGGTGTGGGATACCATTGTTTAAAAAATGATAAAACATAACATAAAAAGCCTGGGAGAACAAATACCCCAAAGCTATAGACAGTTATCTCTGCCTAATGGAATTATGGGCCGTTTAATTTTATTTCCTTTGGTTGATTGATTTTTTTCCATATTCACTAATGGACATGTACTACCTTGATAAATAAAAGTTATTTATAAAAAAATAATGAAAAGGAAGCGGTCACTTGGAGATTTCTGCTTTGGGCTTGGGTCTTCCCGGATGCTATCTCATGGATACTTCAAAGCAGCTATTTGAGTTAAGTCTTATTGTGGGAAGCTGACAAAGTGACATTCTGTAACTTGCTGGAGGTCACGCAGTAAGCTAAGTGCTGCAGTCACAATGCAAGTCAATTTCATCTGCCTCGAAAGCAGCCTCTTTTTACTGAGTCCCTTTCAAAAGTTTTAGGCCCTTCTATATTCTTGCCACGGTCTCAGCTCCCTTCTGCTTCTCCTGTAGTTCCAGGGGCTTTTTCCCTCAGAAGAGAGGACAGTATTGATGCCTACAGCAGTCCTATGGGTGCAGGGCCCAGGGAATTGCTTTATCTTTATTTATTTTAACTTTTGCTTGTAGATAGAACTTTGTGTGTGTGTGTTACATTTCAGACCATCAACTCTGCATTCAGCAGTCCAAACCACTCATCAGCCCCTATTCTATCCCACCCCTCCTCCCCCTTAGTCTTCTTTTCCTTCTGATGAACTTCCCTCCTCCTTTACACCCAAGTCTCTATACCTGTCAACCTTCTAGCCCATTGCTTCATTTTCCCACCTTTGCCTTCCCTCCCTTGAGACCCTCCAAAGGCTGTTCCCTTGGGTCTTCAGGTCTTTGTCGTGGTGTTTTTCCTGGTATTGGTCTCATACAATATCTGTCCTTTTGTGATTGACTAGCCTCGCTCAGCATACCGGTCTCTGGGTTCAACCAAGCCATGAGGTGCTTTATGGTTTCATCATTACTTTTTAGGGATGCATACTAGTCCATCGTGTGTAGGCACCCGAGTTTCTCTTTCTCTCTTTTATTCATAGTCAACAAAAGAATGGCTGGGTGCTGATTTTATTAGCTAAGTGGGTTACGGCATTTTAATTATCATTGTAAATCTCCCTAGGTGTAGCTGATATTCAAAATGCACACCAAAGTAGAACTCTTATCACAACTCAGTGCCATACTAAAGGTACTTGGCCTCTGTATTAGTCAGGGTTGTCAGGTTAGTCAGAAACAAATCCAGGGAGACATTCTTATGTGTGTAAGAGAGAACTTTATATCAAAGAGCAATTGTACATTAAGAAAATATCCCAGCCCAGTTCACATCAAGTCCAGAAATCCAATATTACCCCATATGTTAATACTAGTCCATAAATTCCTCTTTAGACTCACACAGCCATGCAATGGTGCTGAATGCAAGAAGATCACAGGCCAGTGGGTGGAAAGTCTTGTGGATCCAGTGGTGGTGGAAGCATCTCAGCACTGACTTGGGTCTCCGTGTAGCTCCTCCAGCTCTAGGACTCTGGCTCTATCAGCTTAGCTCCATGTGGATTGTCAACAGGAATGCCTCTCAGGGAGTGTCTGTGTCTCATCTCCAGCGAGCTATTTATGTCCTTCGTGCCTCCAAATGAGGTCATCAAGCTGTGACCTGATTGACAGGGTAAACTCCACCCCTTCGCAAGTTGACGGGAGATTGTGTTTTTGCCACAGCCTCCATAGAGTTCTAATCAGACTTCAATCTGATGCCCTTCTTATGGCCCAAAGTGGGTTTCACAGGAACACAGGACTTGGAGCTGATGATCACACAACATACTACCTTCTTCTTATTCTACCGCAGTTTCATTATCCATTCTTCTACTGATGGGCTTTGGGGTTTCTTGCTATTAAAAACAGTACTGTGGGAGAAAACAAGAGAACCAATGGTTCCAGGGGGATACAGGAGAGGGGGAGGCGGGGAAAGGAAAAAGGGGTTGCCAACAAACCCAGGGACAAGGGAACAACAAGTGATCTAAAATCAATGGCAAGGAGGGCATAGGATGCCTGGTGGGACTTGATCAAGGGCAATGGAGTCCAGAGGAATTACCAAAACCTGAATGAAGGCTGAACATGATAGTGGGACAAGAGGAAAGTAAAAGGAAATAGAGGAAAGAACTTGGAGGCAAAGGACATTTATAGAGGTCTAAATACAGGCATGTACATATGTATATATATTTTTTAAAATCATTTTACTGGGGGCTCATACAACTCTTATCACAATCTATACATACATCCATTGTGTCATTCACATTTGTACATTTGTTGTCCTCATCATTCTCAAAACATTTGCTTTCTACCTGAGCCCTTGGTATCAGCTCCTCATTTTTCCCCTCCGTCCCTTCCCACCCTCCTGTAAATATATTTTTATATGACAAATAGATCTATGTATATATATTTGTTGTTAAGTATTTAGACAGCAGATGGACACTGAGGCTCCACTCAAGTACTCCCTCAATTCAAGAACATTTTGTTCTAACAACCCAGCATTCTGTGATGCTCACCTTCTCTAAGACAGTCACTGAAGAAAAAATGGGTGCATAAGCAAATGTGATGAAGAAAGCTGATGGTGCCCAGCTATCAAAAGATATAGTGTGTGGGGTCTTAAAGATAAACAAGCGGCCATCTAGCTGAGAAGCAACAAAGCCCACATGGAAGAAGCACACCAGCCTGTGTGATCACGAGGTGTCGATGGAATCAGGTACCAAGCATATTGATGTGAATGAGGGGGAGGGCAGAGTAGAGACCCAAAGCCCATCTGTAGACAATTGGACATCCCCTTATAGAAGGGTCACAAGGAAGAGACAAGCCAGTCAGGGTGCAGTATAGCACCGATGAAACACACAACTTTCCTCTAGATCTTTAATGCTTCTCCCCCACCCACCACCACCACCATCATGACCCCAATTCTACCTTACAAATCTGGCTAGATCAGAGCATGTACACTGGTACAGATAAGAGCTCCCAACATAGGGAATCCAGGACAGGTAAACCACTCAGGGCCAATAACGAGAGCAGTGATACCAGGAGGGTAAGGGCAAGGTTGGGGGAGTATGGTAGTTTCATATTCTGGTGTCAATTTGAGAGAATTAAGAGTGAAGGGGTGGAGACTAGCCTGACAATCAGGTCATATCCAAGGAGGCATCTGTGTGGGTATGGCCTTCTCCTGAGGATTCTGGGAATTCCTGTATTCTTCCTTGGAGACAGAAGACACACTCTCTCTCTGCTCACTCCCTACGAGACATTGCAGCTGACAAAACACATGGAACTACAGCTAGATCCCTGGGAGCTGGAGAAGCCATATGGAGACCCCTGCCAGCACTGAGATGCTTACAATGCCCCTCAATCCACAAGACTTCCCACTTACTGGCCTGTGATCTTCCTGCATTCGGCGTCATTGCATGTGTTTCATGAGTCTGAAGAGGACTTAGACTCGTATCGGACATATGGGCTAATATCAGACTTAAGGACTTGATCTGGACTGGGCTGGGATGTTTTCTTAATGTAAAATTACTCTTTATATAAAGGTCTTTCTTATTCACATATGAAGTCTTCCTGGATTTGTTTCTCTAGTCTACCTGGACTAGCACAGGAAGAAAGGGTGAACCGATCACAATGATCGATATACAACCCCCTCCCAGGGGTACTGACAACAGAAAAGTGGGTGAAGGGAGACAGCAGTTTGTGTAAGACATGAAAAAAACAATAATTTATAAATTATCAAGGGTTCATGAGGGAGGAAGAGCGGGAGAGGAGGGGAAATGAGCTGCTACCAAGGGCTCACGTTGAAAGGAAATGTTTTGAAAATGATGATGGCAACATATGTACAAATGTGCTTGTCACAATGGATGGATGTATGGATTGTGACAAGAGATGTAAGAACCCCCAATAAAATGATTAAAAAATAAAAAAGAACAGTACTGAAATGAACATGGGCATGCATACGTCTGTTAGTGTTATGTGTTTTCCTTCTTTAGGGTATAGCTCAGCAGAGGTATTGCTTGATCATATGGAATTTCTATTCACAGGGATTGCATTATGAACCTATGCATTCATTCCCTGCCTAATGGTCTTTTATATTTGTTGATTAATTAGTAAAAATTGATCCCTTAGCTGTGATACCAGCTAGGGGACTTGGTAAATCCAGGCTGTGAAGCTGTCAAACATAGGACCAAACCCAGGGCCCGGCTGGTGGGCTGTGGCCTACGCTGGCTAGTTTTCTGTCCAGCCTCTTTCATGGTTGTTCCCATTGGGTCGTTTGCAATAAATTCGTAGCTTCTGTAAATACCAGCAGCTGGGTGACCGCCAACCTCTGTGACCCCTGGCCATTGGGATCAACACACAGTTCCTCTCACTCAAACTGCCTGAGGAGGACATGTCAAACTAGACTCAATATTCACACTACTTAACATGATGCTTAGCACAGAGAAGACATGGGGTGAGCTTTGACTAAATTAATCCATGGCCACAGGAAATCAGCCCGGTCACTCCTCCAGAGTGCCAGGAGGGAAACCCCAGAAAAATCCCTCCCATTGTGTTCACAGTTACCTTTTGTTTCCCACTGTAAATTTGACCGAGAATTTCCTGAATTGAGTAATGCATTGGTCTCTTGTGGAGTAAATTAGAAAATATAACACTGAAATGTGTATTTGTGTGAGGAGTAGCAGCAGTAGGAATAGTAATAGTAAGAATAGTAGTAATCGTCATCATAGTAGTGGCCAGCCTCTACATTTTAGGTGATATTACCTGCTTCAAAACACTGAATAGCTGAGTGATTCAGGGGATTATCTTAAACTCCTTATCTCTCAACTTCCAAACCTGTCCAACACAATGACTAGCTTGTTATATTATTGTGAGGATCATATTTAACTGCGATCTTTTACCTTGGCACTTGTAGCAGCTAAAGTGTTAAAACGCCTGAGGGACTGTGGTAGTTACCTAACTTCTTGTCGACTTGATGATATATAAAAGTGTCGGGTTGGTATTCAACCTGTCAGTCAAGTCACAGCATGATGGTGCCTCCTTGTGGGCGTGGCCTTCTCATAAGGAAGGCCCCGGGAACCTCCTCTTCTCTCTCTCTCTGCCTCCACCTTCCTGCTAGTGGACCCTGGTGGCTGCCAAGGCCCTGGATACGTCCTCCACCATTAGGAACACGACGACGCAGCACCCACCAACCTGTGATCTTCCTGCGTTCTGCATCGTTGCTTGTGACTGCGTGAGTCTGAAGAGGGACTTATGGACTTGTATCAGACTTACGGACTTGAGTTGGACTGGATGGGACGTTTTCCTGATATATAATTACTTCTTCATACAAAGAGCATTCTTACACATATATGAATGTCACTGGGGCACCTACTGGTCTCTCCCTAGCTGGAAGTTAGAAGAGTGATGGAATCGAAGCCCCATGGAAAGCATTGGTTCAATAGACGAACGGACCATGAAAACATCAGTCTCTATGACCCTAGGACCAGGAGAACCAGACGGTGCCGTTACCGCTATCAACGATTCTGAAGAGGATCGCATTAGAAGATTCTGACTGAGCAAGATAAAAGTGGAGAATCAACCTCGAAATCATGAAAAATGACCAGGCTTCTAGATGAAGCTTCAGGTGAATCCCCTTTGATCATGGGGATGTGACTAGCCTCGTGATCAGACAGAGAGCATTGTAGAGTTGATGATGGCAGATACATTTAGGTTAAAATGCAATATCGTTTGGTCTCTCTTTTGACCTATTTTAAAGTTGTTTCCACTTTAAAGAAAACAAAGTCCAGGGGAAATACTGTGGCTTATGCCTCCAGTGAATTCCCTTTGAGCATGGCTCAGAGATGTGACTCGCCTTGCTCTCATGCAGAGAGCATTGGAAAGTGGATGATAGCAGATGTGGACAGGTTAAAATATAACCTTTTATCATTTGATCTCCATTTTGACACATTTTAAATTTGTTCCAGCTTTTAATATTTTCTTCTTTCTCTTCAATGGAGGTTTTTCCTCTGTTTTATTTTGTTATTGTTGCTAGTTTTGAGTTTAAAAAAATGTTTTTCTGTATATAAAATCCAGAGGAGGTAAATCTGCAGAGACCGTGACTGGACTAAAGGTTTCTTAGGGTTATGGCAGAGGAGGCTGGGGGAAGTGGGTAGCTAATAACAATGAGTACAAGAAAGAAGAACATGCTCTAACATTGATTGTTAATGCTTCTTGCAATGATTGAACACTGATTGTACATGTGGATTGTGGACCAATAAAACTGTTTTGAAAAAGAAGGAAGAAAATGTTCTAAAATTGATTACGCAATGAATGTTAACTCTTCTTGATATAGTTGACCCATTGAATTGCATGATGTGTAGATTAGGTGCTAACAATTTTTTCCCTGAAGACCAGGGTTACTGGTCAGATAGAGACAGGTAGAATCCAGAGACTATGGCTGTTAGTCACCTGCAGAAATGAGCTCACCCCAATGGCTCAATTTTCAGTCAAACAATACACAGGACTCCTGGGGAAAAACAACGCTAATGAGGTACGCACACCTTAGAATAGTCAACCACTTGAGATCATAAGGGCAGCATTTGCCCAAGGACAAAGTTCAGACAGGTCAGGAAAGAAGGGAGAATGGAAACAAGAAACATGGGAGAAAATAGAATGAATATGTTAAGTTATATTGTGGGGGTTGAAATCAATGAGATGAAGCACAGTGTGTACAGATTGTTGAATGGATCACTGATCTGCCCTGTAAACCTTCCCCCGATTCACAATGAAAAGTTAAAAAAATTAATTAGGATACAGCTCAGATGTAAACATTTTAAAACTAAAAGGCTACCTTTTCTCTCCAGTTAGGGCAAACATGGTCCAAGCCTTCAGAGAATCGAGCCAGCAGGCAGTGTTTTTGAACACCTGCACCAAGTCTTGCTCTCTGAAACAACTAAAGGGGAGGTAAAAGCAACTGGGGAGTATCTCAAGGGGTCAGCACCCTGCTCTTTCTTGGATATGCTATGAGAAGAGATTAGTCCCTAGAGAAAGATCATGCTTGATAAAGTCAAAGGTCAGCAAGAAGAAGCAAGACCCTCAACAAGATGGACTGGCACAACAGGTGCGAAAAATGAGCTCCAACGTAGGAACGATTGTGAGGATGGTGCAGATAGAGCAGTGTTTCTTCCTGTTGTACGTAAGGCCGTATGAGTTGGAATCATCATCATCAATAACAACAACAGATTCATTGCACTACTCCACAATCCGATACAACACTCAGTGGTGGGATTTTCATTTCCAATGGACTATGAAGGAAATCGAGTCCCAGGCTGTTTGAACAATGTCTCAAGGTCACACTGCTGGTGAAGAATGAAGTAGAGGGTAAGACAGGCAATAGAAGAGCAGATAGGCTTTGCCACTGAGTTGGAAAGAGGATCGGAGGAATGTCAATGGCCCACCATGCGCCCCTGGAAGCAGAAATTTCCTCTTCTTGGTCCTTTGCTTGTGGGTGATCAGCAGCTTTTGGGTGCCAGTCAGTGAAGTCTGCCTTTTAGACTTTGATAAAGCACTGCAGGAATTCAGAATTGATCTAGGACCAACAGCTTCCCCCCGACCCTGTTTCACTGGCTAGTTTTATGATGCCAGATTTGCTGGGGCTCGCTGATTTTACTGAGGAAGTATTTTGACTCACTTTCTTAAAATGAATGTGAATGTCTTGAACTGACCAATGCTGTGTTCTATAGTCCCCCCCCCCCTACCGCCCATAATAAAATAAAGGAAAATGAAAACATTGTAATCTTTTGCTGAGAGCACTTGGGCATCTTGGTGACTGCCCATTGATGGACCCAAAATGAAACAGATAATTTTTCTCACTCCTCATGAGGCATATAGGCTTGCTGTTCTCCATCTAATGGGCCCTCTGCTCTTCACCATCCCAGTCAGTCTGTATTTACTCATTGCCGTTTCCCAGAGAAAAGAGAGGGGAAGGCAGAAAGCATCAGCTTGTGTAACAAAATGATACAAGGGAAAGCAAGTCAAGATTCAGCAAACTCAACCATCCCAGACCCCCCGACACACACCCCGAGTGAGGGAGCGGTCACCAAAGCCCAGTGGGGCTCAGCCTCCTGTAGTTCAGGAGTCAGGTGAAGGGATCAGGGGAAGAAGAGACAAGTATACACTCTGCTGCCCTTCCTCCTCTGCTCCCTCACTCCCCATGGACTCAACATTTTACACAAAGTTTGAGTTTTAGCAATAAACATGGAGTTACATTCATTTGTCTCCTATTAAAACCATCTCATGGCTACTTGGACATAAGTTTCTTGCATCTGCAAAAAATTCCTGAGGGACTTAGAAATACATTTTGTCTTCCCCTTCTTGGTCTCCCATCAACGTTCTATGGGGGGAAGTCCCCCCATTGCTTCGCTCTTCCCCTGTAAGTGGAGAGTAGCTTTGGTCCATGAAAAAGCTAGTGAGAACTGGTCTTCACTCTGAAGTTTGGAAATGAGAGATGAGCTGTTCCTAGCCTCTTTGGGGTTTTTGAAAAACATGTACAAAATTGTGGAGACACCACCCCCCAAGTTAAATGTGCATATACGTGGGTTGGGGGACAGGAGTTCTGAGGAGGCGGTAGGGTGGGAGCGAAACGTTTTTTAGGCTAGATCTAACTGAAGAGAAGCAGCAGAGGAAGGGACCCTGGGATGCTGTGCTGAGCGTGCTAACGGGAACATACATGCGTCCGGCTGTTTCCAGCCGTTTGGAAATGGAAAGTCAACCCATTTCAAGTGAAAAGATCATGGTCCTGGTTCTGAGTGTCGCCCACTTGCCCCACATCCTGTCCTTCTCCTGTGGCACCTCTTAAATCACCTGCTGTGGTGGCTGAAACCGCTTCGGGAAGGTTTTAACTCTGGGCTTTTATTTTCATTTATATAACTAGCACAGATCCACCACACCAAGGGCATTCAGTGACAAATAGTCTCACTGTCCCCCACCCCCGACCCCAGTGCCCTGCACTTCCTCTCCAGAGGAGACCACCCTGACTGTGTGTCCTTTTGGACAGTTACCCAAAAGCTGACGAGAATTGGAGGCCCTGGCTCTGGAATGTGCATGCAGCTACTACCAAAAGGCCATAGGCACCCATCTCTCCTGACGCTCCTCATTCCAATCACCCCCCTGAGGGTCCGCACCAGAGGTACAGAGAAGCACAAGACGGTCTTGACTGTCACGGAGTTCATAACGGGGTACAGGAAGACTCACCTGTGAGGTGAACAGGACGCAGAGCGCTCTGTTTGGGGCCATGATGCCCCCTTGGTCCTGCCACACACACCATCTTATCGCACATGTCTGGCTTCTCCAGCTGTAGCTGCTGGGCTTTGAGGCCTCCATGGAACAGCTTCAGGGTGGAAAGGGAACTCTTTTCCCCCCAATTCCCCAACAGAACCCCAGAGGTCCACCCCCATAGCTGGTGACCCTTTGCCCAAAGCCTACCTCATGGACCTTTTCCTTCCAAAGCACTTGGAATTCCCAGCCTAGCATCATTACACCGGCAGCGACCTTGGAGAGTAGCCCACCTTCTCTCCAGCTTCCTCCTTCCACACATCCCATCCTAATCATAGAGACTTCTGACCTGGGGGGGGAGGGTCATGTCAGTGACAGGTGTTCCCCTCCCCAGGGCAGCCTTTTTGGGGTCATATAACCCAAATAGTTAGAAGTAACTGTGCTATGTCCCCCACTGACTGCTCCCAGCCCAGGATCCAGCCTGTGGCACCAGCATGGTGGAAAGCCCCTGAACTTATGAAGACGAAAGTAGGGACATTGATGATTTACCAGAAAAAGCAGTGAAGTGGCCAGCATGGGGCAACAATCAAACATCGCATGCTTGCTTCCAGTTTTATTATTTTTAAAATGTTACGATTTTCCCCCCCCTGAGTGGATGCCACTTACAAGCAAATCTCTAGGGCAAAGAAGAGCTGCTCCACCGGGTTCCAAGGCTTTTTGTGAAGATTTCCAATCTCGGACACCTGTGCAGCAGTTCTGCCCTGCCATGCAGGCCTGATCGGGTTAGCGTCGTCTCAACGGCAGTGAGTTTGGCTTTTTGGTTGGATGGGGTGGGGAGGGTCACAGAGTCTCGACCTTTAGAGATTCAGGACTTGAAAAGAGCTTAACCTTGACCCTGTAGCTCTACTTGTACTCTCTGCATTTATTTGGGGAAATCTCCTCCCCCAGACAGCCCTCCTGTGTGTACATTGTCACCCTCGGTTCTTAGGCTCACCTTTGTTTCAGTTTGTCTGCCTCCAGGAAGCCCAATCTGAGCAAGCCGGGGAGGACCGGGCTGTCCTCTCCCACTTCCTCCCTCTGTGCATCTTCCCATGGGGTGTCTTTTTTTGTTTTTTTAATTTTTTTTCCCATGGGGTGTCTTGAGCCAAGTGTTCCAAGTTAACGATCTCGGCTAAGTAGGTGCCTACGAGGTTGCCACGGGGCCAATGAGAACTGCCTTTATTTCATGGCTGGGCCTTGAGCTTCCACCCACCTGTTCCTCCTTGTATTTTGCCAGTCTAGAAGGTTAAGGATCCCACCTTCAGCCTCATGACATAGCCCCAATGAGCAGGGCCCCTCACCCAGCTGCTCTAGCAGAATGGGGCTGGAGTTCGGAGTCGGAACGAGGGTGTGGGAGGGCGTCACTAGGCGTCCTTCACAGCCCCTGGGGTTCATGAATACTGGGACCTGTGCCAATCTGTGTAATCTGATGTCAATTTGAGAGGATTACGAGTGAAGGGGTGGAGTCTGGCCCGTCAATCAAGATATAACCAATCAGGCCTCTGTGTGGGCATGGCCTTCTCCTGAGAATTCTGGGAACTCCTGTATTTTCCTCCTTGGAGATGGGAGACACTTTCTCTGCTCACTCCCTTGGAGACACTCTACTGACAAGACACACTGCGCTGCGCGGATAGAGCCCATGCCCTGGAAGCTGAAGGAGCCACGTGAAGACCCCGGCCAGTGCTGAGATGCCTCTACCACCACTGGGTCCACAAGACTTTGCATCCACTGACCTGTGATCTTCCTGCATTTGGCATCATTGCATGTGTTTCATGAGACTGAAGAGGACTTGATAGATTGGTATCAGACATATGGGCTAATATTGGACTTATGGACTTGATCTGGACTGGGACATTTTCTTAATATGCATTTACTCTTTGATATAAAGCTCTCTCTTACATAAGGTATAACAGTGTCCTGGATTTGTTTCTCTAGTCAACCCAGACTCACAGACTCTTATTACTAAATAGGGCACACAGAGGGAGGGCTCTGGAGGGCAGGAGGACTGAAGGGAACAGGAAGTGGTCACAGGGATTCAACCACAGCGCCTTTTCCTGAGTGCTATCCGTCGAGAGTGACACAACCTTTGGGGAAAGTCACTGTGCTGAGGTGGGGGTGGGGGTGGGGGCGTGGGTTGGGGTGGGGGATGTGCGAGTTCTGAGCTGGTGTTGCCTGGGAAACTGGGCAGTGAGACCAGGAAGGAGAGCAGCAATGTTGGCATCTCCTGGGAGCTGGAGTCAGCACCCATCTCAGCCCCCGGAGAAACACCTTTCTGGAGATGGACAGGCCTCAGGAGGCAGCACCCTTTCCTTTGTGAAGTCAGACCTACCAGTTGGACAGGCCTTTTCTCTGAGCCTCCATTTCCTCATTAATATAAGGGGAGTAATCATGGGATCCACTACTAGGGCTGTTGTGGAAATTAAACGAAACATTGCATGTAAGTCAGCCACATAATGGCTACTTTTGTTTGAGTGGTTATGTGCTGGGTGCCAACCATAAGGTCAGCAGTTCGAAACCACCAGTCCAGTTGCAGGGAGGCAGAAGAGGCCTTCTCCTGCTGTGAAGAGTTACAGGCTTGGAAATCTGCATCCAGTTCTATGTTTCTGACGGTTGGAGGCTGCCCGAGACCCTCCCTTTGAGAGGAACAGGTTTCAAAAGTGGCTGTGGTGCCTCTCAGGTGGGCAGAGAGCTGATGAGGGACAGAGATGTGGCTAGAACTAATCTCCCATTTCTCAACCCCCACCTTTCCCTGGGCCCTCTCCTCCTCCTCCTCCTCCTCCTTCTATCATCTGCCATTCACTGGGCACTGGTTATGTGGCAGCTGTTTTATATGTGATCTCAGGCAATCCTCACACAAGGTTGGTGTGAGGTTGCTCCATCTTTCAGATGCCATGTCATTCAGGAAGTTTCTATTTATCTTCTCATCAATATCCACCCTTTATAAAATCAGGCCCCAAACTCTCCCACTCCAGAAAGTTCTCCTGGATTATACCTCCCTCCGGACTCAAATCCCTCCCCAGTAACACATCCTCTCAGGTATGAAGCCTAGACTAACAGGCAGCTCTGCAACCATTAGCCATCCGTACAAATGTATGGATGGTGGGAATGGTGGGGGCGGGGGATGGAACAATAGCCTGCTTGGAAAAGAATCTTTCCAATCCTAGTGTTAGAGAAAGTCAAAAGAACTTTTATAAGACAGTTGTAACGTGTGTGTGTGTGCCCCAACAAGGCTTTATATAGAAAAAACGAGGATGAGACTCCAGTCATGGGAACTAGGGATGACCTACCAGAGTGAGACAATAGCAAATCAACATTTTCCAAGGTTAACTGGTCTATTTTCTAACATAGCTCTCTTTCTTTTAAAAACTGTTTCATTGTGATCTGGGTGAAAGTTCGCGGAGATTTTCCATTTTCCGTTCAACAATTCATCCCCACTGGGTTCCATGACATTGACTGTTCCATGACATGGACTGTTCTATGACATTGACTGTCCTCCTCGCCTCCTCCCTGAGCGCCTGTTTCCACTTGTCCTTTTCTGTTCCTTCCTGCCTTTGGAGTTTGGTCTCTAGGAAAATGCTGCCCTTGGGATCTGGAATGGTTGATTGCTCTAAATAGGGTTTTTTACCTGGTATTACTACTCACCTTTGATCCCTGTCTAGTGTCTGGCTGCGCAGGTGACACAGTGGGTTATGTGTTGGGCAGTTTACTTCAAGATCAGTAGCTCAAAGCCACCAGCAACTCCCTGGTGAAAGAGGAATCTTTCTACTGAAAGGTTATAGTTGGGGAAACCCATAGAGGCAGGTCACTATGCATCCGTATTGACTCATTGGCAGTGAAGTTTCGGCGTGTTTGACCTCAGGCTGAGTTCAGTTCCCCCTCTCAAGGGTGGCTAAGGGCCTAGTCTTGAGTGTTCCTCCAACTTCTATCTAACCAGTGAGCATGGTCTTTTTAAAAAAAAATCATTGTATTAGGGGCTCATACAACTCTTATCACAATCCATACACACATCAATTGTGTAAAGCGCATTTGTACATTCATTACCCTCATCATTCTCAAAACATTTTCTCTCCACTTAAATCCCCAGCATTAGGTCCTCATTTTTCCCCTCCCTCCCCACTTTCCCCTCCCTCATAAGCCCTTGATAGTTTATAAATTGTTATTTTGTCATATCTTGCCCTGTCCGACGTCTCCCTTCACCCACTTTTCAGTTGTCCATCCCCCAGGAAGGAGGTCACATACAGTTCCTTGTAACCGGCTCCCTCTTTCCTACCCACTCTCCCTCTACCCTCTCTGTTTTGCCATTCACACCACTGGTCCTGTAGGGCTCATCTGCCCTGGATTCCCTGTATTTTCAGTTCCTATCTGTACCAGTGTACATTCTCTGGTCTAGCCAGACTTGCAAGGGTCGAATTCGAGTCATGGTAGTGGGAGCGGGGAGGAAACATTTAGGAACTAGAGGGAAGTTGTATTTTTCATCATTGTTACATTGCACCCTGACTGGCTCATCTCCTCCCCGACACCCCTCTGCAAGGGGATCTCCAGTGAGCCCGGTCTTTTTAATGATTTTGAGATTTATTCCACATTGACGCTCCCCTCTATATAGGACTTCTAATGCGATCCCTTTCAGGGTGGTCAATAGCAGTAGCTTCATCCTATTTAGCTCTGGCCTCGGGGAGCTGAGGTACTTTTTTTTTTTTTAATACTTTTATTGAGGGCTCTTACATCTCTTATCACAATCCATACATTCCTCCAATGTGTCAAGCACAGTTGCACCTATGCTGCCATCATCATTTTCAAAGCATTCTCTTCCCACTTGAGCCCCTGATATCCGCTCCCCATTTCTTCCCCCCCCTCCCCCGCCGACCCTGCCTCATGAACCCTTGATAAGTTATAGATTATTTTGTCCATATCTTACATCGTTCTCCATCACCCCTCACCCACTTTTCTGTTATTCATCCCCCTGGGAAGGGGGTTCTAGATTGATCCTTGTGATCAATTCTCCCTTTCTCCCCCTACCCTACCCTAATCCTCCTGGTATCACTACTCTCCTTGTTGGCCCTGAGGGGTTTATCTAACCAGGATTCCCCGTGTTTTGGGTTCTTATCTGCAACAGTGTGCATGCTCTGGTCTAATCCAACTTGTAAGGTAAAATTGAGGTTATGATAGTGGGGTGAAGGAAGCACCAAAGAGCTAGAGGAAAGTTGTGTGTTTCCTTGGTGCTATACTGCACCCTGACTGCTTATCTCTTCCCTGTGACCCTCTATGAGGGGATGTTCAATTGTCTACAGATGGGCATTGGGTCTTCATTCCATGTCCCGCCTCATTCACATTGGATATGGCTTTATTCTGGGTCTTAGATGCCTGATACCTGATCCCATCGACACCTCATGATCACACAGCCTGGTGTGCTTCTTCCATGTGGGCTTTGTTGCTTCTGAGCTAGATGGCCGCTTGTTTACCTTCAAGCTTTTAAGAGCCCAGACACTATTATCTTTTGATAGCCAGGCACCATCAGCTTTCTTCACCACATTTGCTTATGTACCCATTTTGTCTTCAGCAATCGTGTTAGGAAGGTGAGCACCACAGAATGCCAGATTGTTAGAACAAAGTGTTCTTGTGTTAAGGGAATATTTGAGTTGAGGCCCAATGTCCTTAATTCTTAACATATAGATATGAATACATAGTTCTATTCCCCTCTCATTATATATATACCTATGTACATTCCTATATTTAGGCCTCTATAAATGTCCTTTGCCTCCTGGTTCTTTCCTCTATTTCCTTTTTACTTCCCTCTTGTCCCACCATCATGTTCGGCCTTCATTTGGGTTTAGTAATTCCTCGCTGCTACACTGCCCTTGATTGAGCCCCACTAGGCATCCTACGACCTTCCTTCCATTGATTTTAGTTCACTTGTTGTTCCCTTGTCCCTGGGTTGGCCCCCCCTCCCCCTTCCTTTCTCTCACTTCCTCTTCTCCCATATCCCCCCTGGAACCATTGGTCCCGTTCTTTTCATCTCTGAATTATTTATCCTGCCTATCTTATCTACATAGACATGCAGATACATTAATAAGTGCAAAAACGAGACAAAGTCAAATAAAAAAACAAGGGGAGTCAAAACCAACAAAACAATAACAAAAAAGCAAACACAAAATAACAATAACAAAAAGAAAGCCACTGACAAAAATGGAAAAGCCTATAAATACTTCGAGGTCTGTTTGTTGGCCTTTACGAGTGTTTTCCAGTCGAGTCCAATGGGGTGCCACACTCTGTCTCCCAAGTCTATTTTTGGCATTCCCCGAGGTTTCATCACTTTGTTCCCCCTGCTGCTCTGCTGCAAGCCCTCAGTGCCTCGCCCCAGCGTGATGGGGCCAGAGGCTGAGGTTCTTGTGGTCCATTAGTCCCTTGAACTAAGGTCATTTTTTGTTTTGTTTTGTTTTTAGTGTTTATACCAGGTTCTGTCCTAAGAGATTTAGGAGCCTTGGTGGTACAGTGGCTAAGCACTTTATTCATCACCAGGCTGGCTATTCAAATCCACCAGCTGCCTCACCTCTGTACAGGTTTACGGCCTTGGCAATCTTCTGCGGCAGTTCCATTCTGTCTGCAGGGACACCACGAGTCGGAATTGATGGTGTGGCAGTGGGCTTGGATTTGGTTGTAAGTGATTTATATGCAAACCTCAAAACCAAACCCTCTTCTATCAAGTCCATTCTGACTCACAGTGACCCTCGTAGGTCAGAGTAGAACTGCTCACTTCGGTTTCCAAGGCTGTACAACTCTATGGGTGGAGCACCAGATAGGTTTGAATTGCTGACCTTGTGATTAGCAACCTAAGGATAACCCACTATGCCACCAGGGCTCCTGATTTATATGAGGTATCCTTAAAGATAAGAATCCTTGGTGACACTGTTGAGTAAGATTTAGACCACAGGGTCACTGGTTCAAACCCACCAGCCATTTGAAGGGAGACAGATGAGGCTGTCTGCTCCAGTGAAGATGTATAGCTTCAGAAACTCTCAATAGAGTCACTATGAGTTGAGATAGACTGGTTGGCTATGGGTTTCTCATTAAATATGGGAGTCCCTGGTGGTGCTTACAGTTAACACACCCGGCTGCTAACCAGAAGGTTGGGGGTTCAAGCGAAGGTGCCTCAGAAGGAATCCTGGTGGTGGGTTGGGCTGTTCATCATCGCAGGTCAGCAGTTCAAACTCACTAGGATGCTCCAGGGGAGGACAGTGAGGCTTTCTGCTCCTGTAAAGATTTAGCATTTCGAAATCCACAAGGGTCCTTCTACCCTGTCCTACAGGGTCACGATGCGTCAAACCTTTAGGTCACTCCAAAGGGCAGAAGCTGTCCAGTAGCTGCTCCCGCCTGGGCGACCTACTGAAGACAGGGGAAAACTTGGGAGGGCAGCAGCTGCTGAAGGTTCCTCCTCACTTGCTGAGAATACTCTAAGAGATGTATTTAAAGACCCCCGAAAACACAGTTTCCACAAAGCTGATTCTGACTCAGGGTGACCCCAAGTCTCAGAGTAGAATTATGCTCTAAAAAAAATTTTTTTTTAAAACCCCACTGCCATCAAGTTGATTCGACTCATTGTGTGGCCAAGGTACACCAAGGAGTCAGCATGCCACAGCACAGGGTTTGTGGTTTTAAATGCATTTCTGAGGGAGGGCCTGCCCAATCTGGTCTGTGTTTGGTCCTGCCAGTGTGAGTATCGGTCGGAAGGTCACCAGCCGTGTCTTCAGTGTAAAGTTCAAAATCCTTTGGAACTTTCTCAACCTCACGGGCTCGGTGCCACCTACCCTACCCTTCCTCTGGGGCCTGACCACTCACCACTCCTTCCCTGGGCTCCTGACTCTGGTTCTCTTACACCACCGGGTTTGCAGTGACCCCACTCTCCCCAACCCCCCCCAATGAACACAACCGTGCTCTACAGCTGAGTTTATGCAAAGTTCCCCCCTCACTCTCCCCACCCCAGCCCCCACCCTCCACCCCTCCTGCATCGTGCCTGAGAAGATTCATAAAGAATTACATGACAAAAAACAAAACAAAAAAAAGAATTACATAAATATTCTCTTCAGACCTCTCTCCCCTAAGGCTCCATTTTCTCTGATGCAGAACAGGGTTGATGGGGAATGGGGGTCTCCCACCTCAATGCATTGTCTCTACAGAGCTGAGATGACCATGAAAGAGCCTTGGGATCTGGACTTCAATCTAGTTCCTACCTGGTCCACCCCTTGCTGAAGCTCTTCAATTCCACCGAAGATTCCATAGAATCTGTCTTATAGATCACCCAAGGGCGTTATCAAAATGCCATCTGGGTTAGAAAAGCAAATTCTCAGCCAGATGTTGGACCAGAATCGGTTCAAAGCACTTGTTGAAAGCGGGAAAATGCTATACTTTAGGCCTTTTAGGAGCTCTGGTAGGGTAGTGGTTATGCTTTGGGCTGCTAACCTCAAGGTCAGCAATTCAAAGCCACTTCAGGAGAAATAAGAGGATTTTGACCCCATAAAGAAGAGTTACCATGTCATAAACCCACCGGAGCAGTTCTACCTTGTCCTATAGCATCACTGTACATCACAATCGGCTCTATAGCAGTGAATTTTTAATTACCAGAAGAAATGCATTATGGAACTGTGGTCTATTCCCATGACGAAATAGTATCCTATGAAAAGGAATAGATTAGTTACTGTCAATAAGCTGGGCAAATCTTAGAAACAAAATGAATTTTGAAAGACTATTTATACCATGGTCATTTTTTTTCAGGCAGCGTAAAAACTACCAAAGTAAGAAGATTATAGAAATGTGTCTTGGGTGCATAAGCAAAAGTGGTGAAGAAAGCTGATGGTGCCCAGCTATCAAAAGATATAGCGCCTAGGGTCTTAAAGGCTTGAAGGTAAACAAGCGGCCATCTAGCTCAGAAGCAACAAAGCCCACATGGAAGAAGCACACCAGCCTGTGTGATCATGAGGTGTGGAAGGGATCAGGTATCAGGCATCAAAGAACAAAACATTTTATCTGCAGTGGACAATTTCAGTTTGTCGACACATCAAAGATTCTGCGCCCAGGTCTGCCTGGCAACTCTCTCTCCCATCCCTCCTGCATCTTTGTGCAGAACCAAAGCCTCTTCCAATGTACACTCCTGTCAGGGATGGGGTACCCAGCAAGCCAGGTGAGCAGGTAAGCTGTTCACTGCAGGTTAGTAAATAGACACAAGTAAACCCACGCGTTTTCTCATCTCCAGGGGCCCCGCCCCTCAGGCGAATCCTCTGCCCGCCCTGCCCAAATTGGGCTCTGGTGCCCAAGGCATTGCACAATGGCTGCCGGAATGCGGCCAGGGCAGTTCCCACGGGGCTCCCAGCTCTGGGTGGGACACCCCACACACACCTCCTCCTTGGTGGAGTGATC
Source organism: Echinops telfairi (assembly GCF_000313985.2). Classification (NCBI taxonomy): domain Eukaryota; kingdom Metazoa; phylum Chordata; class Mammalia; order Afrosoricida; family Tenrecidae; genus Echinops; species Echinops telfairi. The sequence continues at coordinate 19,056,626 of NW_022103968.1, forward strand.
AGGATCATACTCCACAAAATATTAATTATTGTGGCTTCCAAGGCCCCACCACCAGCGGCTGTTGGCCTTGCCCAGGAAGTTGGAATAATCAGCATCATTGGCATTTTAGTCACCCGAGTGGCAAGCTGGGTCATGTGATATCCTAGCTGCTCCTCGCCAGCCTTTGGCGCCAGCCATTTCCTGGAACCCAGCCTTGGACGTGTGTGGCGGTTGAAGGGAGAGCGGGGGGCTTGAGGGACAAGATGAGTGGGCCCTGGAGTTATGAGGAGCGGACGGAGGAAGACGAGACTGTGAAACCTGCTAGGAAGGAAAACTCAAGTCCAATTGCATGTCCATCCTCTTGCATCCTTTAAAGTACAGAGGTCTCTTCCTCTCCTTCCTCCAGAAGAGCCTGAGAGGTCTAAGAAGGTTGCCCCACGTGCTAGGCTGACAGGAAGCAGCACTGGGGCACTTTCCACCACACTAATGGCAGGTCATTTCCCAGCAGGATAAACCAGCCCGAGCTAATCAGAGGTTGAGCAGATTGGGGACGTGAGAAAGCAGTGGGCAGACCAGTGGTGGCCAGGTGACAGTGGAACTGTGGGACTCTGATGCCCTGGATGGCTGGAAAAGGTCCCCTTGGAACACAACAAGGTGATATACAACCCAGAGGGACGGACATCCCGACTCACAATTTGTAAGGTGTTAGCAAACAGCTGTCTCCAAGCCTCTTGGAACAAATGCTTTCTCGGTGAAGACTAGATAGGTATGCCCATGGAGCATTCCAGAATTGGACGTGCTTTAGATATTCATAATTTATAAATGTATTTTCCTCCCCACCCAGAAGGGAGAGGGGGTGGGGGGAGGGAGGGAAGGAGAGCGAGTGAGCGAGCAATACAATGCTAGCTATTCCGCTGAACGTTTTGCTGTTGAGAAAAAGGACTACAAAGGGTCATATGCGACAAGGAAAAAGGAAAGAGAGAGAGAAGCCAAACCTATTTATAGGAAAAAGATGGGTAGGAAACGCACCGACATGTTCACTGTGCTTTCCTGTGGGCGGGCAGTGTTCTTGCTTTCGTCTTGTCTTCGTTTCTCAACCTAACTATTGCAGATTATTTTGATAGTCACATTTTTCAGGATTTTATTTTCAGGAGAGGAAGTAGAGAACAGTAGCAGCAATCACGACCGCAGCGATCATAAGGAATGAGCAACTGAGCACTTTCAGGCTGGGGTCTGGCACTGTACTTTTTAGGATTTCAGTTGCTTTTATAAAATGCTCCTGGAAATCCCCCCCACCTCCCACCCTCTGCCTGTGTTTGAATGGGGAAACAAAGGCCCCCCCCACCCTCTGCCTGTGTTTGAATGGGGGAAACAAAGGCCCGGAGAAGCAGAGAAGCCCCTGGACCATGAGTTGTTGGTGGACCAGGATTCCAGAGCCCTTGTCTAGTGTGCAGGACTTGCCCTTGTGTGTGGGCCTGGAGGAAGGAGGCACCTCACCTCCCAACTCCAAGGTCCAGGGGCCGTCCTTCCCTCTCTACTTCCTGGCAGTGGGTGTAGATACATGAATGGGGGCCAGTCAGACAGATGAGGGGCCAGCTCTGCCAGGGCTCTGGGCTCCGGGTCCCCGGAATGCTGGAGGATTCGAATTTGACTTGCTGTCCTGTTTGGCCCGGTTGGCATCAGTGCCCAGATTGCATGGTGGCTTCATGCCTCCTACTCCTCAGATCCTCAGGGCCTGCCTGGTTTCCGTCCCTTTCCCAAGGCTGACCCCTCACCCCGTGCTGACCTGCTGCAGTGGATGCTCTTCTACGGTTAAGCAAGTCATGGGTCTTGTTGCCAAGCCCCCTGACTGAGATTGAGAAAAACGACGGACCCAAGGCTCGTGTGCACACAATAAGCTTCTCCGGCAATTCTAGATGACAACTGAACCGTCTTCTGGAGAATTCCCTCTGACACTGGCAGCTCCCGACCCACGTTGTGCTGTGGGAGCCTGGGGAGCCATTTTGTAAAAGAGCAGTAAGCTGATGGGGTGGAGCCAGCGCACGGCTCCCAGGGGTGGGAGGGCAGATCTGGGGCGGAGAGGAAGTCAGGTGGCTCTCAGACCTTGCTGGCATTTCCTGGTTGGTGCCAGGGAACTGACTCAGCACAGGGTCCCTCCCCAGGAAGTCTTACTTGACCTTTAGGGTGGGAGAGCATCTCCACATGGCCTCCCCTCGCCCACTCAGAGATGTGAGTGGTGGTTTATATTCTCATGCAACTGTGACCTTCTAGAAGCCAAAGACTGTCTTTCCCACCCAGGTCCGACCACAAATGTCATTGGAATGATGAGGAAAGGGGTGAACAGAGAGCTTTCCCATCCCATGTCACCCTCAACCCCTGGAACTTCGCCAAGGCAGCTTGGCCAAGGGGAAGCACCCCAAGGTTCAGAGATGGCAAACCTTACTCAAACCCTGCCTCTCCTGCTGACTGGCAACATGCCCTTTAACCTCTCTGAGCCCCAGTTTCTCTGTTTATAAGGATAGTGTCTTAACTCCCTCACCAAGATTGCTTCTTGCTTCCTCCGCCCAAGACTTCATTCTGACACCCTTTCTTCTCCTTGCTATTTGTGTCCCAGCTTGGCCCTCCCCTGAGGTCCATGTCCAACCATAGGGAAAACGTTGACCACGCTTCGGCACATCATTTGTTAGACAAAACGCCATGCCTCACATTTTGTCAATCACTGGCCTGGCTCCTCCCCAGCTGGGATCGAGCCTCTAACTTCCTGAGCTTTTACAAGATAGCTTTCCAGGTTCCCACAGCACGAAGTGGGTGGTGGGCTGCCAGTTTCTGAGAGATTTCCAAGAAGACGTTTTCGGTCTGTCTGAATGCCAATAAAAATGTTGCTCGGCCCATCGTTTGTAAAGGCCAGGGGAAATGCTCACACATTCATGTGAAAGGAAGAAAAGCTTAAGTTATTCATCCAGTATGACCTCACTCGTGGACACCGTGCAGGCGAATGCATGCTTGTACATGCAAGAGACAGTTTTCGGAAGGATACAAAAGAAACTGCTCACAGTGGCTTTCTCCTGAGCAGGAGGAGAGTTGGGGGTGGGCTTTGACTTCACACACGTATTGTTGCTGTTGTAGGCATCGTTTTGTCGTTTTCCACTTACCGCATGTGACCCTGGGTGACCCATAGCGCTGCCCCCCTGCCTGTAGGGTTTTCTTGGGTGTAATCTTTACAGGAGCAGACCACCACGTCTTTCTCCCAGGGTGGGTTCAGAATGACAGACCTTAGGGTTAGCAGTCAGGTGCACTGGACTGTGTGCCCACCGCATGCATACATACCGGATAATGTCAGTGTGTGTGTACTTTTCTACATGAGTATGTGTTCATATTAAAATAAAAACAGAATAAAGAGGAAATACAAAGATTTCACCAGGGGTGACTCGGAGGGGGTGGGGTCCTGGAATTGTTAAAAGGATTCTTTCCATCTTATTGTCGGTTCCCAGTTTTGGATGTAGAGCCTACAGTTCTAGAATCGGAATAAAAGGTGAAATTTCCCTCGCATGCTGCCCGGGGCTAGGTCGGGGGAGGACGGGGGAGGAGCAGGTGGCCGTGTCCCAAGGGTGAAGGGAGCACGAGGTGGAATCCGTAAGGCAGTTGTATTTTTGGAGCTGTGTGGCTCCTGCTGAGTCAACTAACTAGTTGTTTGGCCCCAGCCTGCTGGGGAGGCAGGAAATGCTCCCACTCCTGCCCTGGTTCACTCTTAGTCATCCTCCAGGAGCGCAGGGTGAGGGGTGGGGCAGGAGGTGGCTCTCTCGGCCGCTGGAGCCTTGTAGGCAGAGCCGTCCAGAGATGGAGTGGATGCCCTCACTGCCTGGCACTGTCACATTGGGCCTGGAAGGGATGTAGAGGGATCTTGGGAAACTGACCGTCTGGCCTTTGGCAGGAAACATGGTGTCCTGTGGAAGCTGTTGTGAAAATTAATTACCACTTGTCTTGGGCTTTGAGATTCCCCAGATGAAAGATGTGGAAGGAGTATCCTGATGAATACGTGTTGACAATCTTGACTTTCATCCCAGACATTGGCGCATGACACTCACGTGCCCCTCCCTCAACTTCTGGGACTGCCCAACATCCTGCCTTCAAAGTATTCAAAGATTGAACCTTAATGCTGAAGGGCGCAGAAGGGCAGGAGGGAAGGACAGGGGGTGGAGAGCCTCCCAGGGTAAATGGAGGTATTCTATTCCTCTGGTTAAAGCGCATTGGAGGAAGGGAACTGTGAGTTGTCTGGACCCACTTTTTGTACGACTCTCCCTCTTTTGTGGATTCAGAGATGGGTGGGATTCTGGCCACAGGGATGCCAAAGAAGTTTACCCTTAGACCTTCAAGGGAGATGGCATTCATTCCAATGTCCAATTCCTCTAGCAAGCTGAACTTATTCTCTGTTAATTGCTTCTAAACACTTCTAGGAACCACTCGATTTGTCTCCTTCAGGGGTGAAATGGAGTGGAGAACTCTGTTTTCTGGAATCTCTTCATTCTATCTTTTCTTCTTTATTTCATACAAGAAGAGAGTGGGTCTCTAAAGCTACTTAATATGTTTCTGGACAAGGGAATGGAGCCCTGGTGCCACCGTGATTATGCATTGAGCAGCTAACCACAGGTCAGCAGTTCAAAACCAGCAGCAACAGCCTGAGAGAAAGGCAGGCTTTTCCTCCTGTAAAGAGTGGCAGTCTGAGAAGCCCCCAGGGGCAGGCAGTTCGACCGTGCACTTCAGGGTTGCTATGAGTCCAAATGGACTTGATGGCCGTGAGTTGTTGGCTTGGGGTTGGATGAGTGAACAGAGCAAATCCAACACAGAGAAGATTACTGAGGGCTGGCCCTTCCGTCGGTTGGATGAGTGAACAGAGCAAATCCAACACAGAGGATTACTGAGGGCTGGCCCT
>NW_022103968.1:19061752-19087907 GCF_000313985.2 Echinops telfairi
TGAGGGCTGGCCCTTCCGTCGGTTGGATGAGTGAACAGAGCAAATCCAACACAGAGAGGATTATTGAGGGCTGGCCCTTCCGTCGGGAAGACCGTATTCTCATGAAGAGATGGGCTTGTATGCTTATGGACGTTTCTTTTATTTTATCCCAACAGTTATATTGGCACACAATTTACATATCATGTAATCGAATCGTTCAATCGTTCAGTCCTATCAAGGGGAATTATACAACACCAAATCCATCCCCAGAGTACTCCCTCCCCCCATGGTCAACTCACGCCCCCAAATGAGGTGTGCAGGCACGATCACCTCCAGCGCTCCTTGTCCCCTCCTGCCCCCCACCATTTATTCCTACAATCCCCTTTCCCTCCCCACCACCCATCCCTCACTGCTGCATTCCCCACAACACCCTGTATCGGCCATCATCACTATACTGCCACTCCTCCTGTGCTTCACAGCGGGAGAACCCCCCAGAAAACAATGAAAAACAAATCACACTAAATTGGTAAGGATAAGATCCCATTAGTATGAAGACAAAAATACAAATGATGTGTCCGTGGGAGAAGACCCCTATCACATTCAAAAAGTCAGGGAAGAAATTTCTGTCATGGGACATTCAAACATTCTAAGAAAACAGGCAGGTCCTCCGCGGTTCAAACAGTTTGATTACCAACCGAAAGCTTGAACGTTCGAATCCACCCACCGGGATCGCAGAAGACAGGCATAGTGATCTGCCCCTGTGGGATTACAGCCAAGGAGACCCTGGGGGTGCGGTTGTATTCTGAGGCATGGAGGGTCGCCATCAATCAGAATAGACTAGATGGCAGTGGGGGAAGAGGGTAGGCAGAGGGCATTAGGAGCTCAGTCGTAGAATCTCTCCCTGCCAGGCACAGCTTGTCCACTGAGGCACCTCATTCACAGTCACCACTGTCTCTCAGTGGAGACTGATGTGTGGCTGCAATTCCGTGCAGCTTTCAATGAACTCCCGTCGAAGGTGGCCAGGGGAAAGGCCTGGAAACCAGCCAATGAGAGCCCGTGGAGCACAATGGCTTGATCCTCAAGCGACTCTAGGGCGGGCAGAGTTGGACGGCCTTTCATTCCATGGGGCACGGGCTTGTCATTGAGGTGGAGGCTGCCCTGACGGACGAGGACTAACAAGAAGAGGACAGAGGCAGAGGAAAGGCCGGAGGCCAAAGAGCAGGACAATGGTGGCCTGGAGGGCTCAGAGTACGGAGAAGCAAACATGGACGGGTTCTAGACAGGGAACAAGAAGACCCATGGCAGCCAGGTGGAAGAGTCTGGGTGAGACTGGGGGGCACTTTGAATGGCAAGCGAAAAGTTTGGGATTTTGTTTTCCGCCGGGCAGTGGGCATCCATGGTAAGTGTCTGAGCCACAGGACGAGATGTTGTAGCCGTTAGTGGAGGTTCAGCTATTTTCCCCAGGAAGGGAATCTTGCCATCTCTGAATCAGCAGCTCCAACATGGAATTCATCATCTTCTTCCTCCACCCTGGCTTCTAGTGCAGCTCTTGACACACCAGCCCAATGTCACCCCCCCACCCCCGTTGCTCTCTGACACACTGTCCGGTTTTATTTGCCTCCCGGCGCTTAGCACCACCGGCAGAGATCTTATGGACTGGTTTGTTTCCTTGCTCCCTAGCGTCCATCGAATGTCAGCAAAACGGGTCAGTGGGGAGACATCACTGCTGCGTCTCTGCACTGATGGCGGGTTCACTGTGCACTGATGCGATGAAGGAAGGAAGAAATGGAATCCTTGAGAACTTGACGATGAATCGTGCCTCTGTTTCCCCGGTGGCCCCGGCCCCAACCCCTGGGATGGTTCTTGGTTCCTTCTTCTTCCTTCTCGACCCCGTGTCTCCGGATAGCAACACTCTGTCCTTTCCTGTCTCCGCCGACCTCCTCTGTATTTCCACCCCGAATCTCTCCCACAGTTCTAAACTCCTTGAGGGCAGAGTCGTCTCCCTCCTGTCCCGGTGGGACCCAGCGCAGGGCCTTGTGAAGGACAGTTCCCAGGAGGGGTTTCCAAGTGCTTGTCACACCATCCTTGTCACTCCGAGCAGATTCAGGACTCTGCCTTCAGCTCTCAACGCCGAACACCACACGTTTACCTCGGTGGCTCTAACTTTTGCATGATTTGAATTCACAAACCGGGGGATTGCTCGGGAGTAGTGGTGGAGGGAGAAAGCGGAATGGTAAGGCCAATTGGGGGAAATGTCCACCCGTGTTGACACACAGGAAGCATAGGACTGGGCAGGGAGTGTCTGGAGGGGGTGAGGGCTAGCTGAATGCAGGGGCTAGAGAGGGGCTGAATCCAGAGGTCAAATTGCTTGGGCCCCTGAGGCATATGCCTTCTTCTCCGCTGTCTTGTCATTGAGGACAGGACCCATAGGGACACCCAGGGAAGATAACCGCAGGAGCCTGGCGGTGAGGTGGGCTTAGCAATGGGCCGGTCACTGGAAGGTCACTGATTCAAAGCTGCCAGGCTGGTTTTCGGGAGAGAGATGGAGGCAGAGAAGACATCTGAGAATACAGTAAAGGGACAGACTGATTCTGAATCCAAAGGAGACATTATGCGTTGGTTTTCTAGCTAAATATTTGTAAGCAATAAGCATTGAAGATGTAAGCAATCCCACTGGGGTGAGAGAAGGAGTTACGAAGGACAGAAATGTATAAAGGGGAAAAAAGTGAAAATTGTCAGTCATTTCACCATCTAGAAGTCATCATACCTAACATTTTGGTATGCTGTCTTTCAGACTCCATAGGTATCAGCCTCAGTATAAATGCCAGGGCAAAGATACACATGCATGGGTTGTTCTGAATAGGATGGGCTCCAGACAGTTTTGCAACCTGCTCTTTGTTCACTTAATAACATGCAGTGGACACAAAGGAGATTTTATAAAGCCAAAGGGCAGTCTGCAAAGATAACCTTTGGGGATAACCAGGAAACCAGAGAAGATATATGGCCCTAAAGTGAGTCGCTAAGCTCTGTGGTTTTGATAAATGCTATTAAAGTAAATACATTTTTGAGATCCTGCCAAGTTAGGTAATTATTAACTCTATCAGTGAGGCCACTAATGGATAGACACATAGGATGTTAGTACTTGAGAGGATCTCATTGCATCCCCTTACTTTAGGTACTGAGAAATTGTAAGCTTGGACTAACGTGCCTAACGAGATGAGGCTGCTAAGCCACACAGCTGGAATGAGAACTTAGTCCCCTAACTCCCAGAGCCTGCTTTTGCCACTAAGCCATAGAGATCAGTGGAGTGTGTCTGTGTGCTTCAACATGCAGGCGAGGCAGGGCTCTAAACACAGAGCCCCATCAGGTGTAAGTGTAAGTGCAAGTGGTCAGAGGACAGCACAATGTCCCTGTTCACACCACTGGTTGGCTCTGATATGAGCCCATGAGGACCCACTCTTGGATCCCTTATTGAACCCTGGGTATTTCACGTACACTCTTTTGCCTCCATTTCTTCACCCGTGAAAAGGGGCTAATAACAGGATCCACGTCACCAGGTTTCAGTGAGCACTGAATGAGACAATGGACACAATGGGCACAGCTGGGTGCTGGACACAGAAAAAACTCAGTTCATGTGAGCCATCTGAGTATGAATGCTCTAAAATAAAGGGCTATATCCTTGCAAGCTTGAAAGGGCCCTTGGGCACATTGCAGATGCCCTTGGCTGTGAGCACGCATAGGCAAAAAGGCAAGAAGTTAGGCCAGCCCCATTGCTATGAGGGCAGCAACTAAGAGGGACAGCAGGACACATGGCCCAGAATGGCGCTTCAGACAGCTGGGGGCTCAAGAACTGCCCACTATTCCCACCACAGGAGTTACTATCAAGACTCAGGCCATCCCATCCCTGCTGAGATAGCCACTGATTACACAACTGAAGGGTAGAGCAAAATTGTTTCTTTGTGTTTGAAAATCCACTTTAAAGGCCATCAGATTGTTGAGGCAAAAATAATAAGTTCTTATGGGGCTTATACCGGATGGAGACATAAATTTATTAAAGCAGTTGAATCAGATCACCTCAGAGGCTGTTTCAAATACGAACATAGTACAAAGAGTAGGATATGGGGGAATGGAAGTTCACAGTTACAAGTTTCTTTCACTAGATGTGAAGTAGTATAATATTACTTGAGGGATATGATAAAGATTTCCATTGTAAATGCTTCCATGACCATTAACAGTAACAACAACAAATGACATATAAGTCGAAGTTGGAGAAAGTATAAAATTATCTTTTTAATACTCCAGTGATCCAGAAGGAGGCAGAAACAAGGGGGAAAGGTACAAAGAACAGAAGGAACATATAGAAAACAAACACTAAAATGGGAGATTCAAGTTCAGTCATATGACATTAAATGCAATTTTAGAGGTAGACATAGACTGGAGGGGAAACCAAGACTCCAGTACATGCCGTGTACAAGAAAACCCCTTGCGGTATAAAGACAAAGAGAGCAAGAAAGTGAGGCTAAAAGCTATCCCACGCAAATATTAATAAAAAGAGAGCTGAGGTAGCAGTATTATCTCTGGACAATATAGAACAAGCAGAACAAAGAATGACTGAGACAGGGGGCCTCCATGGTGATAAAGGGATCGATTCGTCAAGAAGACCAGTAATCCTGAACATTTATATATCTCATGGCAAGGCTTCAGAACACATGAGGAAAAAACCCAGTTACAACAGAACTGAAAGCAGACAGGTAAATCCTCATTACAGCTGGAGACGTCCTCTCTCGGTCATTGAAAGAAGAGGAGAGACAGACTGGAAGTAAGCTATACAAGACTCGAATTACACTATCAAGCAATTTGATCAAATAGACCTTCCAGAATGCTCCGCCCAACAACAGCAGATTACATGTATTAGTATTGAAGTGTGTATGAATCTTCCCCCAAAGAGACTCTATTTTGGGTCACAAAATACGTCTCAATAAACTTAAAGGGCTTGATAGAGAGAGTAACGAGATGAATAGTTCCTTAGAGTTATGATAGGGGCAGTTGGGAGATAACAGGGACTAGTAACAACGGGCCACCACTCGCCCACTGTCACTTTGTCTGGCTGTAGTGGGTGTGTGTTGCTATGATGGTGAAAGCAATGTCATTGGTATTTCAAATGTCACAACATCACCTAAAGTGAACAGGTTTCACCAAAGCTTCCAGACCAAGAACAGACGACAAAGACTAGGCTGACCACTTCAGACGAAGCAGCCACTGAAATCCCAGTGGGTAGCATGGAAACATTGTCAGGAACAAAGCAGATCACTGTCGGAGATGATGCCAGAAGATGAGCCCCTCAGGTCGGAAAGCACTCAGAACATGACTGAGGGAGAGCTGCCTTCTCAACGAAGAAAAGTCAATCGTAAAGAGGTCGGTGGGGTAAAGCCTGTGGGAATAAACCCCTCGGGACCTCCATCTGCTGGTGGGGCATGACTCAAACATGAGAAGAAACAGCTGCAAACATCAATGAATAATGAGGACATGCAATGTACGAAGTATGAATCTAGAAAAATCAGAAGTGGTTGAGAATGAAATGGAATGCATAAAGATTGATATTTTAGGTATCAGTGAGCTGAAACGGACTGCTATTGACCATTTTGAATCAGAGAATCACATATGGTTTACTATGTTGGGAATGACACAATAAAGAAGAATGGTGTTGCATTCATTCATTGTCAAAAAAGGACATTGTATCTTGAAGTACAATCCTGTCAGTGAAAAGATGATGTCTATCCCCATACAAGAAAATCCAATCAATACAACCATTATTCAAATTTATGTAAGAAGCACTAAAGCTAGTGATGAAGAAATAAGAAACGCGACCACTGTCTTCAGTCAGAAATTGATCAAACAAGTCATCGAGATGCCCTGACAATTACTGGAGATTGGAATGCAAAAGAGAAACAAGGAGGAAGGAACAGTAGTTGGAAAATATGATCTTGGTGATAGAAATGATGCTGGGATTACATGATAGAATGCTGTAAAACCAACGACTTGTTCATATCAAATACCGTTTTTCAACAAAAGGTGACTATACACCTGCGCTTCTCCAGATGGAATACACAGGAATCAAATTGCTGACATCGGTGGGAAGAGACGCCGGAGAAGCTCAATATCAGCAGCTAAAACCAGGCCAGGGCCTGACTGTTGAACCGACCATCAATTGCTCATATGTGAGTTCAGGTTGAAGCAAACAAAACAAGTCCATGAGAGCCAAAATACGACCTTGAGTCTATCTCCCCTGAACTTTGAGAGCATCTCAAGCACAGATTTGATGCGTTGAACACTAGTGACAGAGGACCTGATGAGCTGTGGGAGGACATCAAGAGCATCCTTCACGAAGGAAGAAAAGTCATTTAAAAGGCAGGAATGCAAGAAAAGATCAGAGTGGATGTCAGAAGAGACTTTGAAGATTGCTCGTAATCATAGAGTAGCTAAAGCAAATGGAAAAAATAATGAAGGCAAAGAGCTGGACAGAAAATGTCAAAAGAAAGCTGGAGAGGACAAAGTAAAATATAATAATTAAATGTGCAAAGACTTAGATTTAGAAAACCGAAAAGGAAGAACGTGCTCAGCATATCTTGAACTGAAAGAACGCAAGAAAAATTTCAAGCCGCTAGTTGAATATTGAAAGATTCTATGGGCAAAACACTGAATGATGCAAGTAGTGTCAAACGAAGACGGAAATTAAAAAAAAGAAGATGGAAATAATACACAGTCACTGTACCAAAAAGAACTTGTTGACATTCTGCCTTTTAGGAGGCAGCATATGAGTAAGAACCAATTGCTAAAGGAAGAAGTTCAAGCTATATTGAAAGTATTAGCTCCAGAAATTGATGGAATACATATTGAAATGTTTCAACAAGCTGATGAATCACTGGAAGAACTCATTAATTTACAAATGTAAATTTAGAAGACAGCTACTTGGCAAACTGACTGGAAGAGATCCATATTTGTACCCATTCCAAAGAAAGGTGACCCAAGAGAATGTGGAAAGTATAGAACAGTATCATTGATGTCACATGAAAATAAAATTTGGCTGAAGATCATTGTGTTATTCTTGGTAGACTAGAAAAGCAAACTCATAGACACTCATGTGTATAAGAAAGAGCAATTCGGACAAAGAAAAAAAAGAAAGAGCAATTGAATATTGAGAAAATATCCCAGTCCAGGCCAGGTCAAGTCCACAAATCCAGTATTAGCCCATATGTCGATTACCAATCGATAAATTCTGCTTCAGACTCACGGAACACATGCAATGACACCAAATGCAGGAAGATCACAGGCCAGTGGGTGGAAAGTCTTATAGCCAGGGGCAGTGGAAACATCTCAGTATTGGCAGGGGTCCCCCCATGGCTCCTTCAGCTCCAGGGCTCTAGTGTAGCTCCAAGTGTCTTGTCCGCAGGAATGTCTCACAGGGAGGGAGGGAGTGCCCCACCTCCAGTGAGCTATTTATCTTTTTAGCAGCTCAAAATGAGGCCATCAAGCTGTGACCTAATTGACAGGCTAAGCTCCACCCTTTACTCTTCAGTCTCAAGTTGACAACAGATTATGTAACTACCACAATCGTCCAACGAGACTGGAGCAATACATTGACAGGGACCTACCACAGGTTCAGGCTGGATTCAGAAGAGGATGTGGAACAAGGGATATGATTGCTGATGTCAGATGGATCTTGGCTAAAAGCAGAAAATACCAAGAACATGTTTACTTGTGCTTCATTGACTATGCAAAAGTATTTGACTGTGTGGACCATACCTAACTATGAAAAGTCTTGAGAAGAATGGGAATTCTAGAAAACTTCATTGTGCTCATGCAGAACCTGTATATTGGTCAAGAAACAGTTGTGAGAACAGCATACGGGAATACTGTTTCAAGTCAGGAAAGGCGTGTGACAGGGTTGTGTTATGTCACCAAATTTGTTCAATCTGTATGCTGAGTAAGTAATCAGAGAAGCTGGACCAAATGAAGAAGAACATGGCACTAAGATTGGAGGAAGGCTTATTAACACTGGATGACACAACCTTGCTTGCTGAAAGTGAGGACTTAAAGCACTTGCTGATGAAGATCAAGGACTGCAGCCTTTAGTATGGATCACAGCTCAATGCAAGGAAGACCAGAATCCCCACAATTGGACCCGTAGATAACATCATGACAAATGAAGAAATGATTAAAGTTGCCAAGGATTTCATCTTAGATCCACAATCCATGCTCATGGACGCAGCAGTCAAGAGATTAAACCATGCATTAAATTTGCTGCACAAGACCTGAAAAGCAAGGATGTTACTTTGAGGACTAAGGTATGCTTAACCTAAGCCATGGTATTTTCCATTTCCTCATATGGATGTAAAAGCTGTACATTGAGTAAAGAAAAGAAAACAACAACAACAAAAATCGATGCATTTGAACTACGGTGTAAAAGTACCATGGACTGCTGATAGAACAAATGGCTCAACCTTGGAAGAGTACAGCCAGAATGCTCCCTAGAGGCAATGATGATGAGACTTCTCACGTACTTTGGACATGCTGTCAGGAGAGACCAATGCCTGGAGAAGGAAGTCAGGCTTGGGAAAGTGGAGGGGCAGCAAAAAAAGAGGAGGTCCTTGATAAGACGGACTGACACAGTGGCTTCCACAACAGCCTCAAACAAAAGAATAATTGGGAGGATGGTGCAGGACCGGACAGTGTTGCGTTCTGTGGTGCATAGGGTTGCTCTGAGTTGGAACCAACTTGATGGCACCTAACAACAACAACAACAACAACAACAACAAATATAATGGGTTATAATAACAAAGCGAATGTTCTAAACTTGTAGTGAAGATTGCACAAATCTGTTTAATCTATTTAAACCATTGAATTATACAGTATATGAATTTTATGCCAACAAGACTGTTTAAAAAAAGATTAAAATGATTGTGTCCCACAGAACATAAAATTCAGTGACGCTGAAGACAAATGGGTGCATAAGCAAATGTGGCGAAGAAAGCTGATGGTGCCCGGCTATCAAAAAGTATAGCGTCTGGGGTCTTAAAGGCTTGAAGGTAATCAAGCGGCCATCAAGCTCAGAAGCAACAAAGCCAACATGGAAGAAACACACCAGCCTATGCAACCACGAGGTGTCGAAGGGATCAGGTATAAGGCATCATCAGAACAAAAAATCTTACCATAGTGAATGATGGGGGGAGTGCGGAGTGGAGATCCAAAGCCCATTAGTAGGCCACTGGAGATCCCCTTGCAGAGGGGTCTCGGGGAGGAGATGAGCCAGTCAGGGTGCGATGTAACAATGATGAGAAATACAACTTTCCTCTAGTTCCTAAATGTTTCCTCCCCGTTCCCACTACCATGACTCGAATTCTATCTTGCAAGTCTGGCTAGACCAGAGGAGGTACACTGGTACAGATAGGAACTGAAAATACAGGGAATCCAGGATGGATGAGCCCTATAGGACCAGTGGTGTGAGTGGCAAAACAGGGAGGGTAAAGGGAGAATGGGTAGGAAAGAGGGAACCGATTACATGGAACTGTGTGTGACCTCCTCCCTGGGGGACAGACAACTGAAAAGTGGATGAAGGGAGACGTCGGACAGGGCAAGATATGACAAAATACCCATTTATAAACTATCAAGGGCTCATGTGGGAGGGGGGAGGGGGAGGGAGGGGAAAAATGAAGACCTAATGTCGGGGGTTTAAATGGAGAGAAAATGTTTTGAAAAATGATGTACAAATGCGCTTTACACAATTGATGTGTGTATAGATTGGGATAACAGTTGTATGAGCCCCTAATAAAATGTTTAAAAAAAAATTCAGTGATGATAACAAAAGGAGTATTCAGTACAATCAACCACATGCAAGCAAAAGGGCCGCGTATGTCTAAAAACCAAGTCCAGAAGGCAGGAAGGGCAGAAAAGGAAGAATAGAAACAGGGAATCCAGGGAGGAAATGGGAAGAACTCTATCACATCCAGGGGATTGTAATCATTGTCAAAAAACAAAATGCAAATAAAGTATTGAATGGAAAATTAATTGGCTCTGTAAACTTTCGCCCAAAGTACAAAGTCTATTGTGTTGGGATCCAATCACCCTTCAGATGTGGAACTGAACTTACTCCTTTGTGAGAAACATCAACAATTCAAGATAAAAAGGGCTGTATTTACCCCCGGACAATGTTCAGCAGGTTGGGAAGGAAGAATGGACACAGGAAACACAGGCAGGGAGAGGGACATGTGACGGCCCACTGAGGGGATTGTAAGGTGTAAATTGAGACAAACGTGTATGAACTGTCGGATCTGCTCTGTAAGCCTTCACCTAATTCACAGTAAAAGTGTTTGGTGTTGTTTTTAAAAGCCTATTGTGATTGTCTTCCTCACCTCAAAACCCCTTCCTGTCTCTCACACACAAAAATACTCTATTGAATTGTACTTGTATTTTGGCCATTCTTACAAATTAAAATGTAAGCATCAACGATCAGTTTCCACCTTAAGAACTTATAAAGAAGAAGAAGCCAGAAGTAAACAAGGTCAATGATGTAGAAAATCACACATAATAGAGAAAAGATACCAATGAGACCAAAAACTTGTTCTTTTGAAAAGATAGATAAAATTGATGATACACAGTCTTCCTGGTAGGAGAAAATGAAAAGGACAAAAATTACGCATATCATGAGCGACAGCAGGAATCCAACTCCGGCTCCTAAGAGACTTACAGGACAACAAGAAATCTTGTTCACAACGCGAAACAAACTCGGCAACTGAGCTGACAGGAGCAATGACTTGAAAGACATGAACTGCCAAAATGCATCCAGAAGAAGAAAATAGCTGGAAGAGTTCCAGATTTTCTAAATAAATAGAATTCATAGTTTCAAAGCATTACAAAATGAAAATCTCTCTCACTCTTAAATTCTACCTAGCATTTAAGGAAGGCAGCATGCCAATTCTGTACAATCTCTTAGAGAAACTCAAAGAAGAAGGAACTCTTTTCCAAATTATTTTGTCAGAGCAACATTTCCCAATAATAAAACCAATAATCCACAAAAACACAGACGCCAAAATCCTTAACAAAATTTTAGCAAATCAAATCCAGCAATCTATTAAAAATATAACACAATGTAGTCAAGTGGGATTTATCCAAGAAATGCAAGGCTTAGTCAACACTTAAAAATCAATGTAACGAAATTATGAAAACAATTCTATTTACAGTGCATCAAAAAGAATAAAATACCTAGGAGTAAATGCAATAACAAAAGCATAAGACTTCCACACCAAAAACTACAAAACTTTGAGAGAAATTAAAGACTGAATAAATGGAAAGATACCCCAAGTCATGGGTTGGAAGACTTAATACTATGAAAATAATGAAGTTCCCTAAATTGATCTACAAGTTGCTTGCAAGCCCAATCAAAACCCCAGCTGAGGTTCTTTATAAAAATTGACAAACTGTTCTTTGATGCCTGATTCCTGATCCCATTGACATCTCATAATCACACAGGCTGGTGTGCTTCTTCCATGTGGGCTTTGTTGCTTCTCAGGTAGATGGCTGCCTGTTTATCTTCAAGCCTTTAAGACCCCAGATGCTATATCTTTTGATAGCCTGGCACCATCAACTTTCTTCACCACATTTGCTTATGTACCCGCTTTGTCTTCAGTGATCATATCGGGAAGGTGAGCATCATGGAATGCCAGTTTAATAGAACAAAGTGCTCCAGGATTGAGGGAGTACTTGAGTAGAGGTCCAATGTCCATCTGCTACCTTAATACTAAACCTATAAATATATGCACATAGATATATTTCCCCATTGTCATATATCAATTTCTTTATATATGTACATGCCTGTATTCAGACCTCTATAAATACCCTTTGCCTCCTAGTTCTTTCCTCTATTTCCTTTTACTTTCCTCTTGTCGCACTATCACGCTCAGCCTTGTTTGGGTTTCAGTAATTCCTCTCAATTACATTGCCCTTGATCAAGCCCTACCAGGCCTCTTACACCCTCCTCACCACTGATTTTGGATCACTTGTTGTTCCCTTGGAATGATATGATACCCAAGCACATCACTGTGAATGAGGGGGAATGCGGAGTGGAAACCCAAAGCCCATCTGTAGGCAACTGGACATCCCCTTACAGAAGGGTCATGGGGAGGAGACGAGCCAGTCAGGGTGCAGTGTGTAGCAATGATGAAACGTACAATTTTCCTTTAGTTCTTAAATGCTTCCTCCCCCCAACTATCATGGTCCCAATTCTACCTTAGAAATCCAGCAAGACCAGCGGATGTACACTGGTACAGATAGGAACTGGAAACACAGGGAATCCAGGACAGATAAACCCCTTGGGACCAATAATGAGAGTAACAATATCAGAAGGGGAAGTGGAAGATGAGGTAGAAAGGGGGAACTGATCACAAGGATCTACATATAACCTTCTCCCTAGGGGATGGACAACAGAAAAGTGGGTGAAGGGAGATGTCAGACAGTATAAGATATGACAAATAATAATTTATAAATTATCAAGGGTTTGTGAAGGAGGGGGAGCGAGGAGGGAGGGGAAAAATGAGGAGTTGATACCAAGGGCTGAAGTAGAAAGCAAATGTTTTGAGAATGATGGTGGCAACAAATGTGCTTGACACAATGGATGGATGTATGGATTATATAAGAGTTGTATGAGCCCCCAATAAAATGATTTAAAAAAGAAAAAAAAAGTTTGCATAAAAGTAATGGATTTTTTCAAAAAAGAAAGAAAGAAAAGAAAAGCAATGGACAAACGGATGCTACATACTCCGTGAAAATTCAAGGTTCACCAAAGCAATCTTAAAAGAAATGTGTTGAAGGGCTTACATTTTCTGATTTCAGAACTGCTTAAAAAGCTGCAAGAATGAAGATACTATCCCATTGGCTATTACAACTAAATCATACGGAAAAATAGCTTGGGGTCTGAATGAACTCCTGTAACTCTGACCCTGAGATAATCCTTCAAATTTAAATTAAAACTATCCCCTGAAGTCTGGTCAAAATCAGTGTTTCAGCCCAACTAGTAAAACAGATCTGCCCGCAGGATGATGCTTTTAAAGGAGCCATCTCTATGGGATCCCAGTGAGAACAGCAGCTCTGGAGGGAAGATGGGAACTCAAGGGACAGTGCGCTTAGATTAATGGAGGAGGAACCACTCGGCATAGGAGGGGGAGGGTGGTCATCCAACTGCACCTGTTAGAAATGGATGGCCGAGTGTGTACCTGGCTGTGTCTATTCCCAACAACAACGAAATAAAAATGTAAAAAGAAAAAGAGCTGATTTAAAGCATCATTTCAACAAAATACTTTACCAAAGAAGACATAGAAATGGCTGTTAAGCCCATGGAAAAAATTCCCAATAGCATTAGGAATTAGAGAAATCTAAGTTTTAAAAGTCAACGAAGTACCACTTACTGCTGCAACCCCCAAACACACTGTCATTGAGTCCGTTCCAACTCAGAGGGTCCCCAGAGGGCAAAGTAGAACTGCCCCTTGGGCTCTTGAGGCTGTGAATCTTTTCTTTTTTTTAATATGGAATGCTTCACAAATTTGCATGTCATCCTTGCACAAGGGCCATGTTAATCTTCTGTACATTGTTCCAATTTTAGTATATGTGCTGCTGAAGCAAGCACAATTATTTTTTTTAATCGTTTTATTAGGGGCTCATACAACTCTTATCACAATCCATACATACATCAATTGTGTAAAGCACATTTATATATTCATTGCCCTCATCACTCTCAAAACATTTGCTCTCCCCTTAAGGCCCTGGCATCAGGTCCTCATTTTTCCCCCTCCTCCGAGGTTGTGAATCTTTATGGGTGCCTTTAGCTGCATCTCTCTCCCTCCCTTGGAGGGCTGGTGGGTGGGAACTACTGACCATGTGGCAAGAGCCCCAGGCCTAATCCATGAAACCACCAGGGCTCCCTACAATACTGCTAGAATGACTGCACTATTGTTAAATGACTAAATCACAGTAACAGAAGTCTTACCTAGGATACTGAGAAACTGGAAGGACTTCTCATTGCTGGTAGAAGTGCGAATGCTACAACCACCTTGGAAAATAGGTCAGCAATTTCTTAGAAAATCAGGCATGCACTTCGCAGATGACCCAGAACTATGTTCACAAATAGCCGTTACAACTTCATCTTTAAATAGTCCAAAGCTAGGAATGACCCAAATGTCCATCGGTGAGTAAACTGATAACAGATGTTGGTACATCCATGCCAGGAAGCACTACCCTGGCAATAACGTGAGATGAATAATTAATACTCACCACACGGATGGGCTTCCTTTGCATTATGTTAAATATGGTAAGTCTGATTTAACAACCTATGTACTGTGACTCCATCTATATAAAACTCTGTAAAAGGCAAAATTGAAGGGGAAAAATTTTTTTTTAATGAAGGACATCAGAGCAGTGATTGCTAAAGGCTGGGGTAGGGTTATTCTCTGGGTGAGGTGGAGAAATTACACTCACTGCCCCCAAGGTCCTATCTTATCTTTTCAGTTGCAGCTTCTGCATATAATATAGTCTCTAATCCCCTTGCTGCTGTGTTTGGCATCCTCCGTGCACACATCGGATTGCTGATAATAACCCACTTGAAATTCAATTCCCAGATCTAAAGGTAATAATGTTGGAAAAGAAGGTTTAGTAAAAGTTAACCGACTTTTAAATGACACCACCTGAAACCTGGCTCTAAAGAACAAATAGATTTCCAAACTATATTTGAGGAAGGCATGGGAACACTGAGAAGCTTTTGAATTTCCTTTTCTGGGAAACAGAGCAGTGTAGGCCCAGAGCCTGGCCTTTGGGGTGTGATAGGAGCCGGGGATTGAAGTTGTGACACTCCCAGGCTCTGGTTACGTGTGGCATTGAGCACAACTGCAAGAGAGCTCTTTAAAGTGTTCAAAGCAGAGATGTAACTTTGAAGACTGAAGTGTGCCTAGCCCATGTCATGGTATTTACTTCTTAAACTTTTATTTGGACATGGGTGAAATCTTACGGAGCGGAGCATCGATTTAACAGTCAGCAATTCCTATACATATTCCAACCCATCCATTGCAGTGCCTCCATCGTGCCATCACTCATTCCACTTCCTCCCAGTCTTTTCGGTTCCCATCCCTCATTTTGGACCCTCTGCACTTTGTCCTAGGGCAAATGCTGCCCTTTGTGCTTAAGTAGTTGATTATTCAATCCCATCGTGAGTTCAAGTCTAGGCCTGCAGGGAGACTAAGAGCGATTGTCTTGAGGGTGCCACCGGTCTCTGTCAGATAAGTAACTCGGGTCTCTTTTATGATTTTGGTGTTTGTTCCACATTTTTATATCCCACTCTATGCAGGATCTTCCAATATGATCCTTTTCCAAGCATTGGTAGTTGTAGCCGGGCACTGTCTAGTTTCGGAGACTGATGTTTGTCTGGTCTATTGGACTAATTGTTTCCATGGATCTGTCTCTCTTCATGATTTTTCTTTTTTCTGGACAGGGATAGACTAAGAGTTGCACCTCTGAGTGCTGCTCAGGAGCTTTTAAGAGGCCAGTTGCTAATCAGCCAGGTAGGATGTAGAGCATTACCTTTATGAACTATGTTATGCCAATTGACCTTGATGCCTCCTGGGACTATGGTCCTGATCCCTGAGACCAAGGGTCAGTAAACTGTGTCTCGAGAGCCATATTTGGCTCTTTCGGTATATATATATATATATGGTTCTGACGTAAAATTGAAAGGATATTATTCAGAAAATGTTGATTTCATTTGCTTATAAAAATACATGTATGGCTCTTGAATCATTTTTAAATTGTGAGGGACAGGATTGGCTCTTCCATCTCAAAAGTTTGCCGACCTCTGCTCCAGGCCTTGAGCAACTCAAGAGGCTTGCGTCCGTCTAACACGCTTTTATAACTCTGCCCCTGTGCACTAGCACACTCACATATATTTGCAGCAAAGGTAAGCACACGTATACAAAAATCCTCTGTTGGGTCTACATATAGTCATGGGAATACTCCTACTCCCTCCCACACCTACTCCGCCTGCGTGTCTATCTAAGCAGCTCTTTAGAGAGCTCCACTATTGCAGGATTGTGTAGATTACAGTATTTGTCTTGTCGACTGTAACTTTTGCAAATCTCCCAGAAGCCCTGGTATTTTCATTTGCGTCCTATGCACGTGAAAGCTGGTCAATAAAGAAGAAAGACCCAAAGGGAAAATTGGACGCATCTGAATTATGATGTTGGTGAAGAACATTGTTCTTCTGGTAGTCCAAGGCATCTCAAGCAAGTCTGTCTCGGAGGAAGTACAACCAGAAGGCTGCTTAGAAGCGAGGATGGTGAGACTCTGTCTTACGCACTTCAGACAGTCCCTGGGAAAGGAGACCAGGCTTGATAGAGGGTCAGCAAAGAAGAGGGCGACCCTTAACAAGAGGGACTGACACCCGGACTGGAACAATGGGCTCAATAAAACAGTTGTGAGGAGGCGCATGACTGGGCAGCGTTTTGTTCTGTTGAACATAGAATCGCTGGGAGCTGAAACCTAACAAGAACAAGTTGTGTACGCTTGGGCAAAGCACGTAACCTCTCCGTTTTCTGACCTGTACCCATCTTTAGGGCTTCTGGTAGATCTTCAATGAGGAACATATGCACAGCACCCAGCAAGGGGCCGGCAAGGACTTGAGACTTGTCATCTCCCTCCCCTGCTTTTCTACGAAAAAACCAGGTAATTCTGGGCTGGTTTGGGGGTGGTTCTTTTGAGGCGTAAATGGAACTACATGACTTCTCAAAGCCTGGCAAGCTATGGGGTTGTAGAGGACTTGTTTCCAGGCCCCCACCCATCTCATCACTGCCACCCATACACTCGACACACAGATGTCTCCCCTTGAAGGTTCCAAGCACGAGGCTCCCCTGGATCTGGTGCGAGAAGCCATGCTTCTAGATTGTTTTTACCTTGCCAACTAGAAATCATTTGATTTTGTCTTCCTAATCATAATGCAAGGTCAACAGTTCAAAAACACTGGTCCCTCCTTGAGAGAAAGAAGGGTTTTCTACTCCAGTAGAGCCGCAGTCTCAAAAACCCACAGGGGCAGTTTTACCCTGTCCTAGAGGGTCGCGCTGAGTTAGTATAGACCCGAGGGTGATGAACTTGGTTTTGCCATGATGCTGTATGGGAGGTTCATGATCTGGGAGATGTGTTCCTTTTAAGCACACCTTTTCTCGTGACTTCTGGGAAAGCTCAGAAAGACAAATGTCCAGCAGCTGCTTCAAGAGTGTGTTCTAAGGCCCCCATTGGCCTTATTGGTTTCTATAAACTTTGTTAGTGATTGTGGGAGATTTGATCTGCTACTACAAATAATCCAGCATTCAAAATTTAGGTACCATAATTCATCACCTTAGAGTGCTCACTGGAGATCTGATGGCAGGGGCAGGGTGGGGGGGTGGGGGTGGGGGGGTGTTATTGTGCTCACACTGAACACGCAACCTGCAGGGATTCATTAAGGTCTTTCCATGGCAGCGTGGCTGGATTACTGCCCTTTCTAGCGGCAACAGCCTCACCAGAGAGAGAGAGCTAAGCAGGCCTCTGCACTGGGTAAAACGGATTGGGTGTACTACCTGCCCTAGAAATGTGAATGTTGCCCTTTTTTAAAGGCATTCTTGCACTGTTCATTAGCTTTTTAGAAATGATTTTTAAAATGTATTTTGCTAAAATAAATACAGCATTCAAATTTCTAAATTGTAAGCATTTTTAAGAAGTCAGTGGCAGGACATCCCAGGGTTGTGCCATCATTCCCACTACTTATTTCCAGAACTTTTTCCTTACCCCAAACAAAACCAATCTCTGTACCCTCTAATCAGTAACTCCTGTTTGTCATCTTTTCATGAATACTGTCTGTTACTCTTGCCACCAGTGCACACCCGCTGCAATCCAAAAAGCAGGGAGTTCTTAAGCCCTGGTCCTCTCTTCAGGTATTCCGCTGATACCAAGTGTGGCACAAGGCGAGCAGGAAACCAGAATTAGGGAGAACCAACACCTCTATCCTCTCAGAAGTACCTCTTTAGATGATGCTAGAGACCAGAGATGTCTCTCAAAGGCCCCAAACCAAGGAGAGTGCCAGCTGATTCCCATTTGGTCCTGGGGGCCAGTGTGAAGTAGGTCTTGGCAAAATTGAAGGTGTGAGTGATCGAGACTGTGGAGGGAGAGTTCACGCCATCCCCAGCTGTGGGGCTTCCATCGGCTAAGGCTCCAGTGACTCATCAGCTGATGAGCAATCCTCATATGCCCGACTTAGAGGACTTACTCACCCTTCGGAGAAAGACTTTAATGCAATAAAGCAAATGTCAGCAAGTGGGACGCAGCTTAGCGCATCACCCCAGCTTCCCACGCCCTGCTTGAGGCCCCTGCAGTCAGTCAGAACCTGGACAGGCCCACACGATGGGCATGCTTCCAGGCCATATGCCAAGGGTGATCAGAAGCTCAGAGATGGACATGGGAGAGGAGACCCCTGTATCACCCAGACAAAGCCCTGGAGAACATCCATTGGGAGAAAGGTTGAGATAGGCTCACTAGCACCTTGAGTTAGGGGACAGGGGAAAGGCTAGACCAGGACTTGCTAATCCCACTTTCTGCCCCTGGAAGCTCTTGCTTAGACCCTCAGGACAAGGGGAGTGGATTGGAGAAAAGGGGGCTTCCCCAGCCAAGGTGGCTTTCCAATGAACCTGTGCAGGGCAAGTTAGAGAAAGGAGGGAGGATTCAAGCCAAACCTTTGATACGACATATTTACAAAGAGCTGGCTACCCTGGGTTGTCGCCACCTTGCTGTTTGCAGACATGGTGGTGTATGTTGAGGAAGCTAGGGGCATCTTTGGACTCAGATTGAAGGTATGCTTAGAATCCCCTCATGTATCCGGCACCAGTTGATGGGGCAGCATAAATCTCAGGCAGATGCTCATACCCCATGACTAGGACAGAAGCCCCAAAAGTTAGGGAGGAAGAAAGGTAGGCCCAGTCATGGGGAGACGTTGATGGTGCCTTCTTTCCTCCACCAACGCAGTGAAAATTACTCAGAAGGCAAGCTGATTCAGTCTTGGATTTAAGCCCACCCATTGAGGGATTTACCTAGGAATTCCTGAGGGAATTATCTGGAAGCATTCATTCTGAGGTTAAAAACCGGGGGTGGGATGGGAGGCACTTAAGCCAAGCCTTCATCTAGTTCACTTCTCTAAACTTGAACGTTTATACAACTTTTTCTGAGTGTCTACCTTGTGCCAGCCACCGGCCACAAGCTTGGCACTCAGGGTTGCTGGAATCGAGGGCTTTGAGCTTTAAGGGACTTACAGGATTACTAACGGAGTTCTCACTTCAGGGACGAGGAACGCAAGATTCCGGTGGAACACTCTGACACTGGGCGGATCAGTTTCTACATTACTGTTAACTCAAAACAAAACAAAGCCGACTGCCAGTGAGGGGATTCCTAGTCACATGGACCAACCCTATGTGATGTTTCCAAGGCTGAACTGTCCAGGGGCAGACACAGAGCCCCATAGCCCACCACCGCCACCTTACAATTCCTTTGGGAATAAAATCCCACCCCTCCAATCACGAGGTCCTCTTCTCTCACCCCAATTCACTTAGGACCAAGGAGAGGTGTTTTCCTTCAACAATTTTATTTTTCACTATATATCTATATATATAAAAAAAACAACAGCCAGTAACACACTGCTTTCCTTCACATTCACATGGGTTTTAGGAAATTATTGCCTTTTCCCCTGGAAAAATAACCTACAGACAAAAACAAAACAAAACAACCAGTAATAGTACCACATAGCGAAATCCACAAACCCCAGAAGTCAACAGCTTGAAGACAACCCCCAGGGTCAGGGGAGAGAACACGTGTCCCAGGAGACGGAGACACAGGACGCAGGAGGACAACAAGCCAGGGAAACAACGGCTTGCTGCGACACTGGCCAGAATACAGAGTGGTCTTCCTGTCCTCCGGGCACCCACTGCTACCCACCCCAAAAGGTGATTTTTGGTCTATCGTCTGGAGCAGTTTCCCAGGGACACAGCAGGGGCTTGGAGGAGAGGTGCAACGAGAGAGATTCAAGTATGAATCAAAATCACACAACTCTCAGGTCAGGGAAGAAGCCACAGTGGACAACAAAGTCTTTCTACTTTAACCGCATGTCTCCAGTGGGCCCAAGGGAGCCTCTCCAGAACACCAGTAGATGCCCCACCCAACAAACAGGGTAGTTCTGACCACTGCCCCTCCTCCACGTGGCCTGGCAGGTGGTCTGTGCCCAAGGGCTTCTGTTGCAAGTGGCTTAGGGAAACATCTCAATACGAGAGCAGCATTCCCACTGGGATGGCTCCCATGGGCAGACCTATATAGCCAGTGGCATTGCTTTCCTGACTGGATGATGATCAGCTTATCCTGAAGCAACAGAGACAGACACCAGGACGGTCAGAGTTCAAGAAGTAGAGTGGGAATTGTGCTTCCTTCCAAAGGAGCTGGCTTGGATCCGCCTCGTCCCCTGGTCCAGCAACTGCTTCCTCCCACGTTGCTGCCGCTATTTATTGCCTTATGCTTGAAATGAGAAGGCGAAGAAGGTTGAGGTGCCTGGACGAAGCTGTCCTGAGAGGGAGCACAGGGGATCTGGAAGTACAGTAGTCGGCACACGCTGTGCTCGCAAATGGCTTGGCCTGCCCCCACTCCCACCCCCCCCACCGAGGTCAGTCCGAAGTCTGTTCGCAACAGGTGACCCCTCACTGTCCCACCGGGCCAGTGTGACAAAGGGAGGCCTTCGGTATTGCCAAGGTCTGAAATGTCTGTGAGTTTCAAAGACAGTATCACAGTTGCTCTTGGGGCTGGGTTGGCTCCCCATCCTGGATTTAGCAGGACGTGGCTGTGGCCACAGGGCTCCTGCCGAGCTCTGAGACTGTCGGGTGGGTGGGCACTGGCGCCAGCACCGAGGTAGGGAACGTGCAGTAGGCGCCCTGCACATCAGGGCTCAGCGTCTGCAAGTGGTCTAGAAAGGAAGAGCCCGCCGCCTCCCCTTGGCAGGAGGGAGCCTGGGGAGCGGGCATGGAAGGCAGGACCTCAGATTCGTACTGCAGGAGCTGACCCAGGAAGCCGAAGTTGGGCGAGACCACACTCCTCCTCTGCTTGATGTAGTCGAAGGCCTCCTTCAGGTGCAACTGCTGGGTCTTCATGAGGTAAGCCATGCAAATGGTAGGCGAGCGGGAGATGCCGGCCTCACAGTGGACGAGGACCTTGCCTCCCTTTTCCCTGACACAGTCTGGAGGGAAGAGAAGAGGGTGGGGATGAATCCAAGGGCAACGCCAAGGCACAAGCATTATGCAGGAAAGAATCTTGCAAGCAAACTGTTTTGCATGCTTACTTATGGTATTATGGTAATATTATGGTAATAATATTAGTGTAATATTACTGGTCCTCTGCCAGTCTTGAATCAAACTGCTAAGGGCAGAGCTTCTGAAAATTCCATGAAGTCTATCCCTGTGGAGAACCTGCCTCCAGGATACTTGTTGCCATTGCTTCTGCCACTGGAGGCGCTAGACCAGGAGCAAGCCCTTTCTGGGGATCTCCTCACAACCTGAATTCCAGGAGCAGGTGTTTGTTTGTTTGTTTGTTTTTTTAAGTTGTCAAGGATTTTATTTTACTTGAATCCACAATCATGACTCTTGGAATGAACAAACAAGATATCAAAAAAGGCATTGTATTGGGCAAATCTACAGCACAAGATTAACTTAAAGTGTTAAAGAACAAAGACATTACTCTGAAGACTAATGTGCTTCTGAGCCAAGCCATGATATTTTCTTTTCTTTTTTTCCCCAAAGGGCATCTTTGATTTTCTAAGATGGTCCCAGGCTCAAAAGACTAGCTGTAGCAACCATTCCTCTCAGGTTCTAATGGGCAGACCTGCTCCAGGCTGGTTGAGGCCTCCCGGCCACCCTAGACACCCAGTCTAGCTGTTCCAAGGCAGGATGTGCTTGGCTCAGCTCCCAGGGTTCCTACCATGAACCATACAGTAAATAGTGCACAGCCTCTAATTATAGCCCTGGCTAAGTGACGCTTACTAGATGGAGGATATAAATGGATTTAGCAAACTACATCTTGCACAACAATGGGAGCTTTGCTATAAAGCCACCACCATCAGCTTATATTCTCTAAATTCATTATGACAAAAAATAGGGGAGGACCCCCTCCTTTCTTGCCCCTCTTCAGGGCTCCCATCCCCCAAAACTACAGCTCTGGAGGACGGGCTGATATTTTATATTTTATAAACACAACAAACCACAATCTTTCCAATTCCTTCTTCGCTAATAAGAAAAAATTCTCTCACCGGAAGTTAGATGTAATTTGCACAAGAGAAGGCCAGGGTATGCAAAATAGTTATGATTTTGAAGGGCGGAGGGAAAAGCCAGCCCCCCTTCCCATCAATTTCAGTTAGTTTGCAAATGCAACTGTTAAGATTGAAGAGAGAACATTTCTGAGGGATCAGAGACGAGCCCCAGGGTTTTCCCTACTGAACCAAGACCCCAAAGGGCAGGTCTCTGGGGACAGTGTCACTCCATCAGTCTCTGGCTCACGAAAAGGAAAAAAAAATCCTTCTAAGTAGTCCACCAACTATATATAAAGTGTGTCAGGGTTGCCTCCTCTCACCGCACTTGTTCAATCTGGATGTGAAGCAAATAATCAGCTGGATTATACGAAGAAGAACATGGCATCAGGATTGGAGGAAGGCTCATTAACAACCTGCACTATGCAGGTGACACAACTTTGCTTGCAGAAAGTGAGGAGGACTTGAAGCACTTGCTGATGGAGACTCAGGATTGCAGACATCTCAAAAACGAAACCCTCGCAACGGAGCCAAGAGGCAGCATCACGATACACGGAAAAAAGATCCAAGTTGTTGAGGGGTTTGTCTTGCTTGAACCCGGTCAATGCTCATGGAAGTGGCAGTCATGTGCTCAAAGGGCGTATGGCATTGGGTAATCCTGATGCACAAGACCTCGTGCCAAAGTGTTGAAAAGCAACGGATGGAATTTGAAGACCAAGGTTCACCTGACCCGAGTCATGCTATTTTCGATAGTCTCCTATGTGAGGGGAAGCTGGACAGTGAGTAAGAAAACACTGGAGAGGAATCTATGCGTTTGAACTACGGTACTGGCGAAGAATATTGAAAGTACCGTGGACTGCCAAAAGAACAAGCAAATCTGTCTTGGAATAAGAGCCAGCATGCTTCTCAGAGGCCAGGATGGCAAGACTTTGTTCTCATGTAACATCGGACGTGTTGTCAGGAGAGACCAGTCCCTGGAGAAGGACACTATGCTTGGTCAAATGGAGAGGCAGCAAACAAGAAGGCCCTTGACACGCTGGATTGGCCCAGTGGCTGCAACAATGGGCTCAAACCTAAGAACAACTGTGAGGACTGAACAGGACCGGGCAGGGTTGCTTCAAGTTGGTACTGACTCCATGGCACTAACAACGTAAGTGGTCCACAGGAGGGATCCCCGAATGACTAGGATTTGGGCTTGTGGCTCTTCTTCCCTTTTGGTCCTCTGCTGGCCCCCTTCAATGTCTAACTTTCTAATTGCCCCAGTGTGACACCCAAGGGCCTAGGCTACATAACACCTCAGAGGCTGGCCTTCCCCTGGCCCCCATTCAGACCACCCTTGGGAGTGTCTGGGCATGGCTTCAGCACATTGCCCACGAGATGCTCGTCCCTCCCTCCCATCAACTGAACCAGAGCCTGGGACAACGCCTCCTGTGGGTTTGGGCAGTTGTGTCCACAAACACAAATACACACAAGACAGGGAGGGAGGGTTCTGAGAAGTGGACGGGGGCGAGTCTAATGACCTCAGTAGGTAGCTATCTAGGTAATTAAATAACCAGGCTGAGAAGGGCAAAGCCTTCCCAGGGGCTGTGGGCCAAGGCCAGAGTTTCTTATCCAGCACCCATCGTTGTGGTGGCCTCAGCCTGGAGACAGGAGGTGACTTCTGGCAGCTTCCTCACCAGGTTTTTCCTGGGCAGCGGAAATGATGTGTGAGCGTGCCCAGCACGTGGCGCAGGGTGCCTGTAATTGCTCCCTCCTCTTAGTCATTACTGCTGGGCTTAGCACCTGCCTTTGCCCTTCAACGTCCCTCGAAACACACCACACCGTGTTGTTTCAACCACTACATGTGTTGAAGATGGAGAGGAAGAAGGCTGCAAAGGGAGGCATGCCTGCCAGGTTGGAGAATGGTGTTTGCAAATCTCAGACAGAAAATGTCAGGGCAGCCCTCAAGGCAGAAGGATGGGGACAGCGCAGAAACCTAGACGCTAAAAGCCCTTTGAGTCGAGTGCAATCTTTAATACAAAACTAGCTGAAAACATAAAACAAAATGCCCCCATGCTGTTTGCCAAAAAAAGTTGCTGGGCTCTCAGGGCTGGGTGGTAAGTGGCGTTCTCTCAATCCCTCTGTTTACTTTTAAAATATCCCAACCTACGTAAAAGCCCAGTTGGGGGGGGAGGGGGAGCTCACCGCCCCTTGCTTCTCTCACGTGGTGCCTTCTGTGCAAATGTGTCCCCTGTTCCCGCCCAGGCAGAAACAATAACAAAAGCACTGTTGCCATAAAACTGCATGAATCCATTTAAGCCGTAAATTAAAACATCTATTAATAGCAACTTAAATCCTCCTCTCTGCCTTTCCAGCAGCCTTTCCATCCCGGCCCCAACTTTGGGTGGCTGTGGAGACAAGGCACCCCTTCTTCTTGGGGAAGGTAACCCCTAGGTCCCCCATTAGTGCATCAAAACCCAAGTCCATGAGCCCCCGGGGAGAGGGGCCCGGCGTGTGGACCTACCGATGAAGTCTATTGCTTCTTGGAAGTGGGAGCTGATGTCGGTCGTGTGGCTGTCCTCCACGGGGATCCACTTGTAGTGCAGGTGGGCCGTGTGGGCCTCGGAGGTTCGCCGCGAGACGTTCAGCAGGGCTGTGATGTGCAGGTTGGCGAGGAACTCGCACTTGGATGCATGGTAGGCACTTCCGAGGTAGAGGAAGGGAAGGATTTCAACGGGGCCGCCCTGTAAGCGAGGACAAAGGACACCAGGAAATACTGGATTAGCTTGCTCAAAAACAACCAGCCTGACCTAGTTCTTTCTTAACGTGGGTGGCTCCCTTCCTGGTTTCCAGGTGGACGGGAAGACTGTGTTGCCCTTCTAGCTGCTCTTGGAGGGCAGGACCTTGAACCCCGGGGCCACCTTCGGTCTCTTTACCTGTAAAATGGCAGTTTGCGGTTCTGACATCTGATAGGGGGTAGCTCATCTTAAGATACCCTGGTGGTTCTATGGTAACGAGCTCAGCTGGTAACTGAAAGGGTGGCAGTGATCTGCTGCTCTCAGGGTTACCAGCTCGGGAACACTCTAGAGCGGCCCTACTCTGGTCATCCAGACAGGGTCCCTGTAAATACAATCCCCTCAACAGCCGGCAGCCACCACACCAGCCATCCTAAGACTGAGATGCACTTAAGAGTTCAGATGTTCAGATACAACCTCTTTAAAAAAACAAAACTGTGCTTCTTAGAATTGGAACCAACTACTGTTTACCCAGAATCCTCATATGAATTAGTGAAAATTGAAGGCAGAGGGGCTTTCCCACCTGCCCCCCGTCCCCATTCACAGAGAGCTTAGGCTAGTGGAGAGATGCTTGCCTTCCACGTGCCAGACTCACACACACACACACACACACCCAGGCGTCTAATTAACGAGACACAGATTAAGGGAGAACCAGAGACCACGTTCCCCGAGGCAAAGGTAACAAGAACTGCTGGCTACTTGCACTTGGCAGTCTTGGCATCAACAGACTTCTAAGGTGGCAATGAGAAACCCAGGTGGTGCCATGGGTTAAGCCATGAGCTGCCAATGACAAAGCCAATAGGTCAAACCCCACCAGCTGCTCTTTGGGACAAAGATGACGTTGTCTGACCCTGTAGAAGATCTGCAGCCTCACAAGCCCTATTTGAGGATTTCTAAGACATGGGAATGACTTGATGGCAGTGGCTTTCAGATGGCTGCCTCTCCTGTCCCATCCATCCATCCATCCACCCACCCACCCACCCACCCATCCATCCATCCATCCATCCATCCA
>NW_022103968.1:19088136-19096166 GCF_000313985.2 Echinops telfairi
GGGGGGGACAACAAACGGCAGCGGGCACTTCTCACTTGACCTCACATACGCTGCTTGCATCCTCTTTCCTGAGGACAAGTATTTAAGCAAAGGCCAGGTCAGCCAATCGGAAGCAAAGTTCTAGCAGACTTTACCCAGGGTAACAATAACAACTGGTATTTTTATTAGTAATACCTGCAATGGCTGGGAGTCCAGAGCCCTGGTGGCGCAGTGGTTTAAGTGCTTGGCTGCTAACTGAAATGCTAGCAGCGTGAACCTACGAGCCACTTAGAGGGAGAAAGATGGCAACGATCACAGCCGGAGAACCCATTCGGGCAGCTCTACTCTGAGAAGGGCCATGTAAGTCAGAATCAACTCAACAGCATCGGGCTCTGGCTGGGTTTAACTCTTTAGAGCAGTGGTTCTCCACCTTCCTAAGGCCGCGACCCTTTAATACAGTTCCTCATGTCGTGGTGACCCCCAACCATAAAATTATTTTCGTTGCTACTTCATCACTGTCATTTTGCTACTGTTATGACTCATCATGTAAACGTCTGATATACAAGATGTATTTTCAGTGTTACAAATTGGACATAATGAAAGCACAGTGATTCATCACAAAAACAATACGTAATTCTATATTGTGAAATATTTATTTCTAATGGCAAATAAATGAAATTTTGTCTTGAAGCATGGTGTGGCATGGGTAACAGTCTTCATGCCGGTACTCATATGTGGGCTGACCCACCTGGAAACTGATCGAGGAGCGGTGTCTCAGGTCCTAAGACCATTGGAAATACATGTTTTCTGATGGTCTTGGACGACCCCTGTCAAAGGGTCACTGGACCCCCCCACCCCAAAAGGGGTCACGACCCACAGGTTGAGAACCGCTGCTTTAGATGAACCCATGGGCTACCAATTTCACAACTATCTACCAGGCAGTAACACAACCTTCATTTTACAGATGGGGAATTTGAGGCTCAGAGGGACTCAAACAGGGCTTTGAACTGGTTCATTCAGGTTCAAGCGCCCTGCTGAGAAGTTGCCTTTCTGCCACACATATGCAGCACCTACATTTTAACAGGATCCCCAGATGATCCTTAGGTATACACAAGGAACCAAATGAACCAGTTGGAGGTCCCGGCCTGAATCACTGGCCTGAGTCACAGTCAGTCAACGACAGGAGCCAGGATGCACACCCAGATCTGAGTGCTGAGCATGTCACCTCCAAATGGGGACCCGCAGGAGAAAGCACATGCAGGCACAGGAAGGAAAGCTGCCCTCTCTTCTTCTAGAGAGGGAACTTCTATTTGCATCCATTTCCTTACACACAGCTCCTAAATCGTCATCACATACACAAAGCAGCCTTCCTAGGTGGCAGTGTGGCATTGTCCCTGGGCAGGAGCCCACCGTCCAAGCTCCCGGCTTATTAGCTTTTAGGACCTTGGGTGGTTATCTCGGAACCTTCTGTAAAACGGGACTAAGGCTCTATCAACCTGCCCCTGTACAGAGTAAAAGGGTCGTGAAGTCGGGAAAGTCTGGTGCAGGAGAGAGCTGCCATTACTGTACAACAGGAGCAATAGCTTCTCTCCCTGGCCAAGACACAGGGCACACTGAGCCGATCAATCCCCTCAAGCCTGGGACTGACCGGAGCTGACCTCTACCCCAGGGAGGAAGCTCCTCACTAGGTAGGAACCAGGCACCACTAGCTCATTTATTAGTTCGTTTTCATACAAGTTCATGTAAAGTTCTTTGGAAAGGGGTCAAGAGACCCACGGCCAGTCTCCCTCCATCACGGAGCAGCTGTGGGTCCCCACCAATGGGAGGAAGAGGTGGCCATCTGCTATGATAAAGATGACAGCCTTGGGCACCTGCTGGGGCAGCTGAACAAGTTCCTCCTCAAGGGGACAGAGTGGACGGTGGATCAAGCCCGCATCCTCTCTAGGCTGCCTGGGAACGGCTGACACATCAGGCCTGGGATGCTCGCCAGTTTCTTCTGGGGCTTAGCCACACACACCCCCAAAACCACATTCCTCTCCTTTTCTGAATCTCCCATTTAGACTCAAGAGGAACTAGTCAAAGGCCCTCAGCAACAAACTCCAAAGAGTAAAGAGGCCTTGTTTGGTTTCTCTTAGAGCAGAAGCGCTTAGCGCCTGGGAGTTCCCCAAACTAATCTAGGAGACACACCCGGGCCTCCCCAGCCTCTGCTCGGCCAAAGGTCTTCAAAGCTCTGTACACCCTGCCAATCCTTACTTCTCTTTCACTTTCGGTGAAACGAGGGCGAAAAACACAAGCAAACCAAAATAGAAATCTAACGAGGCTGGGTGCCCGTGGCTTGAAAGCTCTGGGGTCCATACATTTAATCAAGGAAAACGGACAAGGTACGACGTCTGGCACCTGGCTGAGGTTGACCCCCGATGAACAGAAAGGCCATAGGGCTTCCTGGGGCACAGCAGAGCTCAGCTCAAGGGAGGCTGGTTTTTGACTTCGGGTGTCTGCCATATCTGAGTTCTCAACTGCCTTTTCCTCATCATGCCAATAACCCCAACTGACCACTGAGCTTCCACTTCCCCCTTTCCTTAACTAGTGGCCACGCATGCCGTACAATTCTTCGAGGGAGCACGGGGCGGGGGTGGGGTGTGGGGTGGGAGGGGTGGGGATGATGACCCCCCCCCCCAACCCAGCTTACATGCTTATAGAAACACGAAACTCTGCAGTGTTTCCTGAACTCTCGCCCCAGAATTCATGGAATTATAAGCATCAGAAAGCCTCAGGAGTTCAGCTATTCCAACAGGAGGCTGGTCCCCCCTTCCCCTCCTCCTCTGTTTCAGTTAAAAATACCAGTGAGACATGCCTTGGCAGCTCCTGGGCTGGTTTACAGAAACTGCAGAGCATGAGCGATTACAAAAGAGATCCACACAGGAAGCATGAGAAGTCAGCTCTGAACCATCTTCGGGGAAACCTAAACCGGTACTCGGCAGGCAGCGCCTCGGAGCCTCCGAGCCAGCGAACGCACGCCTGAGCAGCATTCACTTCCCCTTTTCTCCAGAAGCTGTCAAGCATCCTGTGGCTCGTTTGCACTTGTCAGCTTGTTCGCTGGAAGGAAGCCTGATTACACTTGGATGGAAACGCAAGTTGGCAAGTGGCAGAGGCTCTCGAAAACGAGAGGATGCTGCCAACAGCCCGGGCCATGGAGAAGGAACACCGCCCCTGCCGAGGGCATTGGAAGAGCTGGGGAGGATGGAGACATACGTACCTGGTCATAGGGCGGCTGGTAGCTGATGTTGAGCACTGCTTTCCCACACTGGCTGAGGAGGGCTCTCTCAGTTTCAATCTTCTCTTGGGAAATGGGTTTCACATCCTCACAGCACTCCGGATATTCTGAGTAGAAGGTCTCATACCCCCCTATACACACACACAAAAGGGGGAGGGCAAGATGTAAGCATTGATTTCTCAGGGCTGCTAGGAAGGACCCTTAATAAAGCAATACCCACTGTACAACGTGAGGGAGCCCTAGTGGTATAGTGCTTAAGCACGTGGCTGCTAACCAAATGGTCGGCAGTTCAAACCCACCAGCCGCTTGGTGGGAGAAATCTGTGGCAGTCTGCTCTCGTATAGATTTACTGACTTGGAATCCCTCTGAGGCAGTTCTGCCTTTCCTATAGAGTGGAGATGAGTCAGAGGACTCGATGGCAGTGGGTTTGGTTTTTTTGGGTTGAGGGTGGGGTAGTCAAAAACATGAAGCTAATATAGATTCTGATTTGAAAAACAAACCAAACCAAACCAAGTCATAGTTTTAAGAGAAGAAATGGCTCTCCAAACACTCTCTCTCTCTTCGCACCTGAAAATCTATCATTTAGGGAGGCAATGATTAACTGTGTGTCCACCAGAAGTAGCTTCAGTTGTCAAGGATTTATCTAACACCGTGCAAACATTAACCAAATCTCTCCAGAAGACAAAAGCTAGTTTCTGTTTATTTAAGATGCAGGCGAGATTATGCAGAATTTCACTCATTTCTGAGAAGAGACAGTGAAACTCCTCCGCTTCTTCCTTTAGCTCTAAGCAGCATGCCAGGCAGACGGACCACTGCCGTTCACAAAGAAACAAGGGCTAACAAGTGTTAATAAAACCTCCGCTGGCCACCACAGCTAAGGTGCTAACAACACTGCTGACCATCCTCTTCAATGGGTCTGGCCAGAGTTATCAATCCAGTTCATTATCTTCAACGCTAAAGGGAGGATTAAGGCTTCAGAACTGAGTTCTCAGCATTCAAAAGGCCACTCACCTCTTTCCCCACTGGGCAGTCACTTCTCCTTTCTTATCCTCCCACCCCTCCGCAGCCTAGGGAACCTGTTGGGCCCCAGAGAGCCCAGGGCTCTCTCTTTCTATTGGAGCGTCACTTGTGTCATATCATCAATTAAACATGCATCATCCTGAGACCCTGTCCTTCCCCCAAAGCCCCTTGTTTCCTTCCGCTTTCTGCTGTTGTGACAACCCCTCAGGCAGGACACTTGAGCTTTTTAAAACTCCTGCAAATAAATGGTTAATGGATTACAGGGCAGTTACCAGCTCCCTCCCAGGAGCTGCTGCCAATTCTGGAATGAGTCATCTCTCCCTCCAGGCTCCCCCTCAGCTCTCTGAACTGCCCCAGCCCCCGCTCAATACACCCAAATCTCCCTGTGGTCACTTCTGTAAGTCACCCTCTGCTCCTTCCTGGACATCCCTCCCACTCCCAGCCTCACCCCGTGACAGGAGGCCAGGCCAGATGAGGAGGGTGGAGGTCTGTGTGGCCTAGCTTCCCCAGCCCCCAATAACCTTGGAGGAAGAGTGCCCCAGACCTTGACTGACACGTGGTTTCCTCCTCCAAAGAGGTGTCCTAGTCAATAAGCCAGGGAGTTGCTTTCTAGAAGGATTGGGGTGGGAGCTGAAACGAAGAGTAGCCTAAGGCCATCCCCAACTTCAGGATGAGGCTTGGGAAGGAGAAGCCTTCAGGTCACACTCATCTCTAGACTTTAAACAGACCACCTGAGGGCTGGCTGTCCAGAACTACCTAGAGGGCAACTGCTGGTCTCTCCCCTCTGGTGAAGGAGAGCGAAGAAGATTGAAGATGCAAAGAAATAAGTGATCCAAAGGGTTGATGAAGCACTGGAGCCCGAGACCATAAGAACTAGATGGTGCCTGGCTACCACTCCCTTGAGGGGGTTCTACAGAGTGGGGCAGTAATGTGGAACAAAGCTCAAGATGATAGTAATACTTAATTATAATAAAAAGACCAAACATACCCCTTGTGCTTTAACCCTCTAAGGCACCCCTGTGGCTCAACTCTTAGCTGCACAACAGGCCTATGAGGTAAACAATGGACACCAGAGAGGTAAGCACTCCATAAGAAAGACCAATCAACAGACCAGCTCAAAAGGCAGCAGAGGCCCAGGGATAAAGCTGGGGGGGGGGGGGCAGCTGCAGAGGCTGCAATCAGTGTCACGAATAAAAATGGGTAGCAATGGTTGAGTGGAAAATTCATTTGCTCTAAAACTTTCACCCACATCACTATAGAGTTAAAAAAAGAAAAAAGTTGGCTGTCAGGGGCACGGGTTGGCTCAAGTATGGGCTGGAGCCTGCCTGCCTGTTGACAAAACATGAAGGCAGACCAGGAGTCTCAGGGTAGCCGGAAGGACAGATAAGCAGGGCCTGCCTTGGCATGCTGGGGCCAGGAGGAGTCCCACAGATCAGCTGCTCTGGCTTTCACCCACTACCATCAGAGGTGTGCAGAGACAACATGCCTTTCCGGCGCCTCACTTAGGTTGCCAGAGCTGTGGTGATCCATCTGGCAGCGTCCACCCTTTCTGCTTTCAATCAATACCGAGTTCCCCGTCGGATGGTGACACTATATATAACTACTCAGTGACAACTCCACTGGGTCACCACTTTTTCATTTTAATCCCCCCACCTACCCACCCCCAGGGAAAGAATGGCTGGATGAGCAAAAAGCTTAACCCCAAGATCTGAGATGCCACCATTTTAAAGCCGGAAACCGCAACCTGGACATCAATTAGGTACAGGAACTAATAAGAAGAAAAGGCAACAATTTAAAATTTTTTATTAGCGTTACCAGGGTCAGAATCAAGTAAGTACTCTCCAAATTGGAAATGCACATAACTTTTGACCCTGAAATTCTCATGACTTTAATGAAAAGATAGGTGGTGCACAGGCAAGGGCATGTGGGTGAGGGTGTCCTCTACCACCGGCTTCAAATACTGAGACTGGAGGCAGCCTGGAGGCCCTTCTCAGGGATTGGTTAGTAAAGCAAAATGGACACAGATGTTCTGATATGGAGGGTCTCCACGATCTAATTCTGTTGCTTTTGGGGGTGATGGCTTTTACCCATGGCTGTTATCTTGACTTCAGCAACAACAACAAACCCAGACCTTTGGGCAGAAACTTTTCTGAAATGCCAGACTACAAACTGCTTGCTTCTGGTGGGTTGACTTCCAACCAGCCAGCAGGGCTCCCTGGGAGAGGGGCTGGGGAGCACATGTAAGACCATGAGGAATTTCCTGGAACACATCTTTCAAGCCTTCCAGGAGCCGGAAGCTTTTCCTGTACTCACTGCTAAGAGCAGGAGACAAAAACCACACCAGGAAGGGAGGGAAAGAAATGGGGGTGGGGGTGGTGACAGCTCCTGGGAAAGGGGCCTGGGAAAGGGGCCATTCCTCCATCCCCTGGGGGCCTAAACTGCTGGGAGAAGATTATCCTCTTCCACCTCGACCACCTACCTAATAGGAAACAGCAGAGGTGCTAATAGAGGGAGCTGGCCATGTGCCTCCGGAATCTCCTGCCCAGGGAGTATGTGAAATTCCCCAAGCTGCAAGGCTTGAAAGGAGGGCCCCAGCTCTGCAAGGCCCAGTTCAGAACCACACCTGCTGTTCCCCAACCCTGTTTCATCCGCACAAGTGTTGCTTGAAGCGCCTTGGGGTCAGTGTCCCCAGATCTAAGCCCTTATCCCTGTACTCTGGCCACTTCCCCCAAACATGAAGTTACTAAGGCTTAAATCCGGGGCGAGGAGGGTGGGGAGGGAGGGGTGTCCGGCAGGGGAGGAAGGGAATACAATCATAGGGCCAAGCCATTGCCATAGGAAGTGACCCAGAAATCAGTATTTTGAGTTTGAAGCAATCACCCACCCACCACCGGAAGCCCAAATTATCTCCCCAGCAGGTGAAATGGGCAAGCCATCACGGCGCGACCTGTTGGCACAGCTTTTGGGGGTCTCAATTCAAAGGCAGATAAACCCCTCCACCATCAGCGGACCCCGGAGAGCCAGCGGGCTCCTCTTAGGCCCTGACTCACCAGCCAGTCGGCCTGCAGGGAGGGGCGGAGGGGCAACCAGCATCGGAGAGAGGCGGGCCTCCCCTCCCCCGCTTCGCCCCAGGACCACCCATCTCGGGAAAGCGATCAGCGCGTGCGAGGGAGGAGGTGAGAGGGGTGGAAAGCAATTGGGACCCGGCGTAGCTTGGGGAAGGGAGGAATGTAAAGACAACGGCAATAAAAAGCCATAAAAAGGAACGACAAGGAAGGGGGAGGGGCGCGCCAGGGCAACAGGGGTCGGGAGAAGACCCCGCGACGACCACAGTAATTGCCCGGGCGGGCAGGAAGGGGACACCTCGGCGCCGCGCTCCTGCGGGGTCTTGACCTGCCGATCCCGAAAGACGGGCTCGGAGCCTGCGCCTGGAAGCCCGGCCGCCGCGCTGGGAAGCTGCAGCACCCCGGTCCCCGCCGTCCTGGCCGGGTGGCTAGGAGGCCCGGCGCTTTCGAGGAACGCGGGGGCGGGGGGGCCGCTCTGGCCGCTGACATTTGCTCTGCCCTCGCCCAGCGCACGGCCAGCCCTGGACTGTAGTCGCGGGCGAGTGGGGACTTTCTCCGCGCCGGGGTCCAGCACGGTGGCCGCGCGGGGAGGCGACCCCAGCGCCCGGGGACCCCGTCTGGAGGGCAAGACGGTGGGCCTGGCGGCCCCAGTCGCGCTCACCTTTGAGAAAGTAGACTCTCGGGCCGGCCGG
>NW_022103968.1:19096361-19148135 GCF_000313985.2 Echinops telfairi
CGTCGGGCAGCACGTAGCGCGGCGGCACGGCGCCGCCGCGGGCCCGCCGCAGCACCACGGAGTTGAGGTTGACGTTGAGCGAGCCGCGCACGCTCGAGGCCGCGAAGGCCAGGTAGGGCCGGCAGTCGAGCACCACGCACCGCGCCGCCGCCTCCTTGCGGAGCATCTTGCGCAGCTGGCGCCCGTCGAGCGACGTGACCTTCATGTCGCCGCCGCCGCTGCCCAGCGGCCCCGCGCAGGTGCCCACGGCCAGCGTGCCCGCTAACGAGGCACAGCGGCCGGCTGACGGATCCCGGCGCCGGAGCGGCCGCTCAAATTCTTCTTTCCCGCCCGGCACGCTCAGCACCCGGCGCGGCCACTTGCAGCTCCAGAAGCCGGGGATTCCGCCGGCGGCGCAGCGTTTTATGTGAATGAATGAGCGGCCGGTGACGTGGCTGCCCATATAAGGCCAAATATGGGTATTTCCCCGCCCCCTTCGGGCAGTGGTCACGCCTTCTGGGCGGGGCTTCCGCCTCCCACCGCGGGCAGCGGGGCGGGCTCTGCCGGTGCGGCGCGCTTAGTCAGCGCGAGGAAGAGGAAGTGGAAGCGCCTCCTCCGGCGGGCCGCTGCGCTGCGCGGGGAGACTCACTGGCGCATCACCGACCGCGGGTGGGGGTGTTGGGCCCGCCACCGCACCGGGCTGACCCACGCCGTGCGGGAAGCGGAGGCGGAGGCAGCAACGGAGGAAGCACCACCGGCGCCGCGTGTACGGGGCGTGGGTGGAGAACCTGCCGAGGGGTCGTGCCCGGCCCGCGCTGGGCACTGGAGAGGGGAGCGGTGGCCAGAGATGAAACCCGAAACCCATTCTCATCCTTCCAGAACCCTTTATGAGTGAATTGAGTCGCCAGCCTATGGCTGGGATTTGTTTCATGTTGACGCCGAGGGGTGGGTATCCGGGGGTTCCTCGTTCGGTTTTCTCCACTTTTCTGTGTGTTTTCAAATGGACTTAATCATAGTTGAGGGTTTTCTCCACTTTTCTGTGTGTTTGCAAATGGACTTAATCATAGTTGAGGGTGAGCATGGCTGTACACCTCGAAGAATGTCATCAGTCACTCAAATGTAGGAATGGTGTATATTTTGCTTTGTATATTCTCAGCATCAACAAAACAAACTGCTTGTTTAGAATGTAGGGAGATCGCACCACTGGACAGCTGCCACCATTGTCACTAGACGGGACATATAGAGACGGTGGACCACACATGTCTTTTTGCTGCGTATTCTCATATCCCTGTATGTTTTGCTGTGTACATTCTCAACGTCAAAATAAATTCTTAAAAAAAAAAAAAAAAGGAGAGAGAAGAGGTAGACATCTCCCCAAATGGATTTTCCAGTATTGATTAGAACATGCTGATCTAAAGTAGGCACTCTGGATTTCTGGAAAACCCCGTTGTGAGGTCCAGAGCAGCATCAACATGTACCTCACATGGAACGCACTCGAGCCAACTACTGTCCAGGTGGCTTCTGGCTTTAGGAGGATTATTTGGGGATCAAATCGAACTGCAGGTCCAGACCACCCATCCCCATGCTGGGGCAACTGAGTACCTTTTACCCATTCAGCAAATATTTGCCAGGGATTCGCTAGCTGTGGGACAAGGTGCAAAGGAGATGTACCCCTCCCCAAATTCACAGCCAGCCATTTCATTGATAGTCTTGGGGTGGGGTTGGGGTATGCTGCTTGACCGCAGTCTGCCTCCCCTGCACAGGGGCTCTGTATACTGAGGACACAGGAGTGGCGGGGCTTTTAAGAAGTAGCAAAAATTAAATTCTGAAGTTAAAGACATTCCACTCAGGACATCATCGATAAGCTGGCATTGCCTCTGAGTGAGAGCTTAATTCAACGGCACTATCCCTGCCCTGGTGGTGCACACGATTAAACACTCCACTGGTACGGAGAGGTTGACAGTTCTAACTCATCCAGGGGCTCTGCAGGAGAAAGACCTGGCTATCGTGTAAAGATTGCAGCCAAGAAAACCTACCTAGGCCGTTCTACTGTCCCAGCGGGGCTGCCATGGGAAACTAATCCCCCCACCAAACAAGGACAGCGCCCTTGCTGTGCCAATGGGGTCTCAATGACATGATCTGGGGGTTTTCTATCACTTGGTTTCTCTCTGCCAGGCTTCTCGGCAACCCACTCCTTTTCCAGCGTGTTCCGGCACCATCCACCCTCACACCATTCAGCCGGCAGCCAACCACTTCTATGGCCCACCCACGAGGCGCAGTCTCTGTGCTGGGTGCTGGCTACTGGCTACATCACAGTGGCCCTGTGCACGCTCTGCTGCAGCTGCCCAGCCCAGCAGGGTGCCTGACCCAGCCTCAAGTGTCTGTCTGTCCAGCCGGTAAGGTCCTTGGATAGTCAGCCTTGGAGAACTCCAGGGTGTGTCCAGGCTGGGCAGGACTGCAGGCTGGGGGAGGTTTCTCACGGGAGACAAAGGCTGAGGTGAGCTTCGAAGAATGAATTGAAGCTAGTGAGGCTAAGAACGGGGGTGGGGGGATCCCAGTCACAGGAAACCGTTTGAGGTAAAGGAAAAAAATAACAAAAAAAAAAACCCCATCCAGCAATAGATAATGTTAGATATGTGGGAGTCAGGGCTCTTCTGGCATATCTGTTAGCATCTGAAGCCTGGGCAGGTGACAGAGGGCCTGCTGGGCCACTTAAGGCATTTGGAGCTTAGCCCCCCCCCACAAGGTCTCAGTGAAGATGTCCGGTTAGCCTTTGGGTAGACAGATCCCTGAGGCTACTGGGTGGAAGCCAGGTCTTTTGATTAGAAGGCGGGGGTGGGGTCAGAGACTAAGCGGAAGCCTGTGCGGGTAACCTAGGCCCGAGCTGATAAGGGGCTGCCGGAACTTGGTGGTGATAGCCGAGGTGAAGAGGCCTCACAGAT
This sequence comes from Echinops telfairi, assembly GCF_000313985.2. Classification (NCBI taxonomy): domain Eukaryota; kingdom Metazoa; phylum Chordata; class Mammalia; order Afrosoricida; family Tenrecidae; genus Echinops; species Echinops telfairi. The sequence goes on from NW_022103968.1 coordinate 19,099,283, forward strand.
GGGAGGAGCGCTTCGGAAGTGAGATGTCGGAAGGGGTGGGTTGGGGAGAGCCCAGCAACAGTGTGGTGCAGCAGCCCTATCTGAAGAGGCCTTAGTGGGCCACAGGGGGAAGGAAAGAAGGCAAGGGTGCATTTGACACATCTCAGTGGATCATAATTGTTCTGGGGAGCCTCTTAAGGGGGGGTACCTCGGAAGCAGCAGGGTCACCTGGCAACCAGTACCAGAAGGAATACCCTGAAGTTGGATTGCCCCTCTCTTTGCATGCCCACCAGATCACCAAGACTTGGGACTTTGCCTTCCAGCCTTCTGATCTGCCCTTTCCGGCCCATGGCCAGTGTCAGGGCCTCAGGGTATGCGACGCATGCTGCCGCATGGGCCCCTGCTCACTGCCATCAGGTGGATGAGACTCACAATGACCCTATAGGACAGGGTAGAACTGCCTGTCCCAGTGAGTTTCTGAGACTGGAACTCTTGACCAGAGTACAAAGCTAAGTCTCTCTCCCACACTGAACGGCTGGTGGTTTGGAACTGCTGACCTTGTAGTTAGCAACCCACTGCTTAACCAGGTATGGGCACCAGGCCAGGTTTAATATTCTACTGCCAGAGTCTGAAAGCCTTTATAGTGTTCGAACCAAGGACCCTGCAGTTGCATTTTGCATGGCAAATTGTGTATCCGGATCTGCCCATGTAGTCTGCCGGTCATCAGAGCAAACCCAAACCAATTGCTGGGACAATGCTGACTACAAGCCAGTTCCAGAGCTACTGCTGAACCTCTGAGAAGCCACCCCTTAGCCCAGTGGTCCTCAACTTGTGGGTCACGACCCCTTTGGGGGTCAAATGACCCTTTCACAGGGGTCGCTCAATTCATAACAGTAGCAAAATGACAGTTATGAAGTAGCAATGAAAATAATTTTGTGGTTGGGAGGTCATCATGACATGAGAAACTGTATTAAAGGGTCGCAGCATTAGGAAGGTTGAGAACCACTGCCTTAGCGCCTAGCCTATTAATCAGCTGACCCCTTGAGGGTTCTCATGTCCCCTTGCAGTTTCCCTCTTCCTCCCCTCTGACACATGTGTTGGCTGATCTTCCATCAGCCTGCAGGCTCACCTTCCAGATCTGGGACCTTATCTGACCATCTGTGTCTTCCTCACAATACCCAACATCTGGTGGTGGTGCCTAGTTGTTGTCCAGTGGTTCTGATTCATAGTGACCCCTATATGTAACAGAACAAAACACGGCTTGGTCCTATACTATTTTCTTAATCATTGTGCTGTTTGAGCCCATTGTTGCAGCTAGGGTGCCAATCCATCTCCTTGAAGTTCTTCCTCATGGGGGAAAGACAGGGCTTTCTCCTCCGGTAAAGAGCTACAGTCTTAAAAACCCACAGGGGCAGTTCCATCGTGTCCTATATGGTCCCTGTAAGTTGGCATTGACGATGGCAGTGAGCGCCACCAAGCATCATGTTCTTCTCCATCGACTGGTCTCTCTTGATAACATATCCCAAGCACAAGACAAAGTCTGACCATCCACATTTCTAAGGAACGTTCTGGCTCTACTTCCTCCAAGACAGGGCAGGTTCCTTCTTCTGGCCGTTTTCTCTTCTCTGACACCATCATTCGAAGGCATTGGTTCTTCTTCAACACATAGAGGGTCTCAATAGATGTTGCTGGAATAGAAGATTTCATTCTGGATGCAACATGAGGGACCCTGGCATTTTAGAAGGTACCTGGGGAGCAAGTGGGCAAAAGTTTCCGTAAGAGCCTCAGACGCTTGTGTGAGGGGTAGGAGCAGAAGCTGGGAGGGGCCACAGGAACCAAGGAGTAGTGTTCATTGGCCATTGGCCTCATTAGTGCAGAGGGGTGACCAAGGCCAGAAGGGCTGGACAAAGCCATCATTCGTACTGTTCCCACCACTCCCTTGGGGTGGGGGTGGGGTGGGCCCAGGGGAAAAGGCAGAATTTAAATTAATAGCATGACTCCGAGAAGCAGGATCGTATCCTATTCGGCACTCTCTTCCCCTAGCCAGCTGTTCTCCGAGAAGGGCAAGACGTTGATCCTCCATAGACCAGTCATAGTAACCCCCAGGCCCTGGTTTGTCTTCAGATTCTTGCTCTTCGGAGGGTCCCACAAGCCCCTTTCCAAAGCTCTGGGCTTTCTCCTTGAGCAAGTGCACCCACAGCCTTCAGCTGACAATTCCAGGGAGTCCAGAGAGCTGGAAAGAGACTCGTGCCACCGTGCCTGCTGCTGGCAGCCTCCTCAGGAGAAGCTGCTAAGGGGATTCCTCTAAGTCGCCACCCCCCAGCCCCCAAGCCTGCTTCCTCTCACCTGCCAAGACCTCCTCAGCCCATAAGCCTTTGAGAGCAGCTGGGTTTGAGCCAGGTGGTTTGCAGGGCTGGATCAGCGAGTCCCACAAATGCCAGGGCAGGAGCTCCGAAACAATCACCAAGCTAACCCGGGCTCTCTCTACCAGCCCCAGGCCTCTCAGAAGGATGCCTTCTGCCCCCCAGCCTGTGTCCAGCATTTATTTCTGATTGTGAAAGCCATGGACGGTCGCTGTGGGGAAGGTAGAAAATGCAGAGAAAAAAAAAATATATATATATATTAAAAAAAAAAAAATGCAGAGAAAATGGTGCCTGTGTCGGCATTCTGCTTTCCCTGCCTTAAGATTCCCAGTCAAGGATTGCATCTAAGGATTGCTTTTGACCCCTCTTGGCTCCAGGAAAGAGCATCAGACTAGGAGTCGGAGAGCGAGATTCCTGTCCTGGCTGTGCTACCTGCAGCTTTTACTCATCAGCTGAGTATTCACAGGGTGTCTTTTATGTGTGGACAACAGATAGGCCTCGCTGTGACTATTGAGGGTCCACTCATCCCCTGAGAGTCACGATTTCCTCCTCTATAAAATGGAGGCATTCATGGCGATCTGCCGATGGGGTGTGAAGATGACGTCATGTCCATGAGGCTGTGCTGCAGGATACACACGTAAGCTATTTATAAGGTTGTTGTTGCTAACAATCGTATTCACCAGCAAAGCATCTGTTCATTCATTGGTGGGGGTCAGAGAGTGGCCCAGTCAGTTTCCTCATCTGTGAAATGGGGGTAAAAATAGGACTTAGCTCACAGATGACTCTCCGGGCTCAGTGAGTGAAGGCATGTGCTGTACTGAGAACAGTGCCAGGTGCACACGAAGAACGCAAAGATTCGCTAGTTGAACAGGCTGGAGTACTTGTCCCAGCCAAGAAACGACGCCTCTAGTGACACAGGAAATAAAGGGGACAGGAGGCGCGGCAGGAAGAAAGTTTCTTGCTGTTTACTTCGGCTGACGGTCAAAGAAAATTATTAGCAGCCTTTGAGCTTGATCTTCTACAGACCTGCTGAGTCGATGCTGACACACTCTGACCCAATCGGACAGAGAGCAGGACGCCCCATGGGGTTTCCTTCACTGTAACCTTTGCCAGAGCAGATGGCACCTCTTTCTACTACCGTGGGTCAGATGGTGGATTTCAACCACCCACCTTTCCTTTTACCTAGCAGCTTAACCACTTAGTCACCAGGGCGTCTTCCTGAGTACCAAACCAAACTCTGCCATCAAGTCCATGTGGACTTACTGCCATCCTATAGGACACGGTAGGACGGTCCCTGTGAGTTTCTGAGACTGTAACACTCCCGGAGTAGAAAGCCCGGGGGTGGGGGGTGGGGGGGTGGGGTGGCTGCTAGTTTTCAACGACTGAGCTTGTAGTAAGCAGCGCAGCTCCTAACCACTGTCACCACCAGGGCTCCTTCTTACTGAGTACAGGAGTATATTTAAAGCATCTAAGCCCCCAGCTCCACTTACATGAAAACAACAACCCCCTAAAATCCAAACTCACTGCCATCAAGTCAATGCTGACTCATAGTGACCCCACAGGGCAGGGCAGAACTGCCCCTGTGGGTTTCCAAGACTAACTGTTTACAGGAGTAGAAAATCCCAGCTTTCTTTTAGAGTGGCTGGCATCTTTAAACCTCTGGCCTTCGGGATCACATCCCAATTTCTAACCACTACGCCACAGGGGCTCACTACTTAGGGTCAAGTCGGAAAGAAGCGAAGCCGTTCACACGATGACATGCGCTCAGTTGAGTGGAGCTGCTGGTGAGGGTTGAAGACATTTCAAGGGCAGAAGGAGCCCTCGGGCTGGGGCATTAGGGCGGGCAAGCCCAGCAGAGGAGTTTAGATTTGGTAAAGTAACTCCTGTGCTTGTAAGAGCAGGGCCGTGAGTCCATGGTCTGCCATTTCCTGATTACATGAACTTGGGCAAGCTCATCTGAAAGCCGTGGGGAGGATAAGGGTTCCAGCCTGCTAGGGCGGATGAGATTGAATGTCTTCGAGTCCGGTTCTGGGTGCTGGGGCACAGAAAGGCCTCCTTCTGAGGGTTTCTTGAGGAAAAGTCACAGAGGCACCGAAGCACAACATTGTGGTAGGAAGGAATTCTGATTCTACCAGTTTGAAATTTTCCAGAGGTGGTGGGCGGTGGGGGATGGGGGTGGGAGACTTATTTACTACCTGGTAGTTTTGTGTGAGGCTGAAAACGAAACATGCATATCTGAGACATTAGAAGATGTCTGGTATGTCTTAAGGATGAACCACGTAATCCTCACAGCCACTTGGCAGGGGTGCAGGGTCTATTGTCTCCATTTCACAGCTGGCCAAGGTCACACAGACACAACTGTCTCCAACTGTCTACCTTCTGCTTCCAGACCTGGAGAAATACAGCGGAGTTGTACAGACCAGTAAGTCCAGGGCCCTCTTTGAAATAGTTGAAGGTGGTTATCTCACCCCTTCCTTGGCGTCTCTTTTCTAAGAAAATTGCTCTAGCTCCTTAAACTCATGGTTCTCTGGACTTATAAGCCAGGAAAGGCATTTTGTTTGTTTGTTTGCCAGGACTTTTTACTTGTGACACCTCGTATTGAGATGCAGCAGAGAATTGCCATCTGCTCCAGGCCCTGTGGTTGTACAGGACAGAGTGCATGGTCAGGGTCCTGGGCGTGCTTAGAGAAGGGATGGGGGGGGGGGGGAGCGAGGACTCAAAAGCGAAGACCTCAGGAGCAGAGCACACAGGCTATCCTGGGAGGGTGGGAGCCAGATTGTAACCCCCAGCCCCAGCCTCCCCCAAGGCACACTTCCGGTTCTGTAGTTCAGAGCCCGTCTGCCTGGTGCCAGGAAAGGGGCTAGGAGGGAGAAGCTTTCAGAAGGAAGATGTTTGTCCTCTCCGCTTCATCCTGGTGATTCCAGCCTGGGAGGGCTCAGCATTGCAGCTTGCTTTTGGAAAGGAGAGCAGGAGTCCCTGAGGGAGTGCTGCCTGTGGGCCACTCCCAGAATCCACAAGCAGGAGGCGGGGAGCACGCTGCCCCCACATGAAATGCAAACGGCTGGGGTCGTGCCTTACGTTCAGGGACACTGGTGTCTGGAGGAGAAACCCAGGCTTTAGTCATTCTCTTACCACCCTCACCTATCACTCTCTGAGCACCACCTGCTTCTGTTAGGTACAGTAGGAAACCTGATGGTGCAGAGGTTAAAGCATTTCATTGGCAGCTCAGCCTGCCAGCTGCTCAAAGGTAGAATGATGTGGCAGTTGTTTCCATCAAGATGACCACCATGGATGTCCTAGGGCGCAGCTCTGCCCTAGGTCACTGTGCGGTGCCATCAGACAACAGTGGGTTGGGTTTGGCTTGCAGTGGTCCAGGGCTTAAGCGCTGCTTGGCTGCTAATAACAGGTTGGATCGAAGCTATTCAGCAGCTTGGCCAAGGGGGTCGCTCTTTTATCCCCAAAACTGAGGACAGAGACTCACTAACAAACCCAGACCCTTCTTTTGCCTTAAGCAATAACATCTGAGGTTTGCCATTGGCATTCTAATTTTTCTAGCAGAAACTAAAATACCTGACAATTCAAACGGAAGCCTGTCATCTGTATACCACCACCTGTAGACCTCTCCTGCCACCAAGGATGCCACACGGAAACCACTGTCGGTTCTAGAGTACCAGAGACCTGGTTGGACCCAAGCGCTGGACAGACTACAAGTCTCTGGACAAATGGCAAAACCATAGAGGTGAAGATGCCTTGTGAATGCTTTGTCAAGTGCTTGGGATATTCTTGTTCCTCAGGAAATCCCTTCCTCCTGGGGTTCTGGTATCTTCCCTCCCCGGGAGAGTAGGAGAACCTTCCTAACGCTGAGAATTAAGAACAAAGGCTTTGCCCAAATTTCCACCTGAGCTCTTCTGCCACTTGACTGTGGGCCAGTGTCTTCTCTGGGCACCAGCTCCCTCGTCTCCAGAGCGGGGTTCATGGGACAGCGCTTCTCAGACATTGAGAGCCTGCTCAACCACAGGCCCCGGGGTGTTGCCGGCCCACAGCGCACAGTCTGAGAAGCTGTGAGTTCTACTACTTGTTGGCGGGAAGCAAGATCTTCCCCCCACAGGGGCTGCTGGGTGAGTTCAAGTCACCAAACTTTGAATTTGCAGCCTGGTGTCTAAGCATTGTGCCAACGGGGCCCCTTACACAACTCCGAGGCTCCGAGGGGTGCTGCATGCCTTAGATCCGACCCTGCACACTTAGCTTGTCTTCAGGACCCCACGTGCAGCACTTAGCCAGAGATGGTAGCACTATTGTCAATATGACAGTGATCTCTTTCTATGGTGGTCAGGTGGGGTTAGGCTGAGAGACAACTCCAGGTAGGACAAAGGATGATGGGGCATCCTGTACCCTTGGGGACATAGGAAAATGGTATCAGGAGACATAAGTTCAAGTCCAAGATTTACAGTTCACCCCATAGCTGTGTGTCTTCATCAAACCTCTCAACTTTCTTAGCCTCAGTTTTCCCTTCTGGAAAAGGCGATGGCTGAATAGGATGGCGACGGAGGATCCTCCTTCTTGCTTAAAATGGCCGAGGCAGGAAGACAGTACCCTTTGCTCCACCACCACCCCCACCACCACCAAAAGACACCTAACTGGCCTGACCTTGGCTGTACGCTTGTGCACGTCTGTTGCTGGGGCAGGGCTGCTCTGAGCCACCTTGTCCTTGTGCTTGGGGAAGATGAATAACTGGAGTCCTTGGCACTCCTGGAGCTTTGGGTGACATCACCCCCAGGAGCCTCCAGTCCTCCGGCCTCACGCAAAGCTCTCCTTGACAGGGCATGATGATTTGCAGCCTAAACAGGAGCAAGTTAGCAGCATGCCTAGAAAACAGGATGTAAAGGGAAGCATTTCTGACATTCCATCCAGCTGCTTCACCTCACCAAAGTCAAGGGTGATTCACAGGTGAACTCCTCCTCAGCATATCCCCCGCTGCCGGATTCCAGCCCTTCTTCAAGCCCCTTCCCTCCCCACCAGGTGTAAGTGGGTACAAGCTCAGCTGCTAAATACAAGGTCAGCCGTTCGAAATCACCAGCCACTCAGTGGGAGACCAAGGAGACTTTTTTACCCTGTAGAGATTCACAATCTCAGAAACCCACAGGGGAGGTTCTACTCTGTCCTACAGGGTTGCTATGAGTTGATATCGACTGGGCAGTGAAAGTGCAAGTCCTCCTGGACTCTAGGCCTGCAGACCGGGTGGCTGAACCCTCTGGGAAGTTGCCCCTTAGTGGATGGGTTGGGCACACTGCCACCCAGTTCCCAAATGGGACTGCTGAAGCATACAGGTCTCAGGGTTACCCCCAGCACCCTCCCAATGTATCCCAGACAACTAACTCACATGTTTCCACTGGCGAACTAAATCCACTTTAATATTTTATTTAACCTCATTACCACCCAGTGAGGAGAGTTTAGTACAGACAGGGGCAGCCAGGTTCAGAGAGGTTAAGTGGCTTGCTCAGGCTTACATAGCAAGACTTTCAAGAATTAGCCGCCCTTGAGCAAAGCCCACCGGGTGGAACTGACCTCTGGAGTTTCTCTCCCCTGGTATGAACAAGGTCAAAGACCTTGACCTTCCTGGGTATTACGCTTGCTTACATCTCCCTATCTGTGCCAGAAGGAGCCTTGGACATGGTGGTTAAGCGCTTGGCTGCTGAGGTTCGGCAGCCAATCCACAGGAGAAAGATGTAGAGGGAGGCATCTCTCCTCCATCCTATAGGGTTGCCGTGACTTGGAATTGACCTACTGGCCATAGATTTGGTTCTAAGGTTTCTATCAACATGCCAGAACCCTCACCTTCCCTGCAGGAGAGCTGGTTTAGAGTCCCAGCCAACATCCCTCACACAGCCATCGCCCATCTGCTAGAGGTGGTGTGGATGGTGCTATGGTGCTGAATAGGTTTCAGCGGATTTTCTAGACTAGAAAGAAGGACCCAGCAATCTACTTGAGAGAAAAGACAGACGGAAGAAGCTGCTCGTGAGGTCTGTGCAGGAGCAGGTGCTTCACTCTAGCAGAGATGTTAGCCCCTCAGAGCCCCATGCACAATGGACCGTACTGTTGCCCAGTTCTGCACCGTCTCTGAGATCAGTTGTGGATTGGACCACGATGCCCCAAAGAGCTTCTATTGACTGATTCATTTTTTCCTCAAGGAGATTGCTGGGTCCTTGGGACTTGGGTTCCAGCTCCGTATAACTGCCTCAGCCCTGTGCTGCGTAGGGGCATGGAAGAGACACCTCAGACCCATTCCTGGTCTCATGGGCCTATGACCTGGTTGTTATGGTCCTGAATCTGAATCATGAGGGGGAGAGAGGGCCCAGACTGGGCTGAGGAAATTCAGACGGGGCTGCATGGTCAAGGGCTGGGGAAAAGGCCCCCGTCCCAGTGCCACTGTCATTGGTTCCGAAAGATCTACAAGCAGGAGCAGGACTGCCCACGAGGGCAGAGGGGAGCGGACCCTACGCAGATGAAGGAGACAGGAAAGCACAAGCACCCAGAATGTGGGACAGGAACAGCCAGGAGTCACTTCCAGGGAGCACAGAGGCCACCCTATGGGATGGGGGGGTGAAGTGGGGGAAGGTCCTGGGAGTGGCCGGAAGGTGAGAAGGTGAAATACAGGAAATAGCAACTTGGTGCAATTGGCTAATATGTCCGCTAATTCCCTAAACATGTTTATTCTCTTTTGACTGAGTGATTCCACTTCTGAGAAATGATCTTAAGGAAAATCTCCCAAACACGGGGGAGGTAAGCTATGTTCATAACAGTGTGCATCACAAAGCTATTTATAAGAAAGTAAAAATGGAAGCAGCCCATAACAGTGACTAAGAAACTGGTAGAGCTAGCAGCCGCTAACTGTGATGTTTCCAAAGATGCCGAATAATGTTGAAAATCAATTAGGCTTAAATGTTAAATAGAATGGCATGTTTGGGGTAATAATAGTCACCGGGAGCTGAGGACTGGAGCCTAGGCCTGGGCCCGGTGTTATCCCTACTTGCTCTCTTTTCATCTTTACAACAACCCAAAGGTGCCTTGGGTCAGATTTGGAGATTGAGGGTCACCCAATTAGGAAGCGTTAAGATATGGGACTTGAACCCCGATCCTCCTCCAGCCATATTGCTCAACAGATAAGGGAAGCACAGGCTGATTTGTGCTTACTTACCAACTTGTAGCGAATCATTTCACTCAAAACCAAAAACACTTCAGAGATTCTACTTCTAGGTATGGTTGCTGTAACTGTCTCCATCACACACCCTACAGGACCTTCCTACAGATCAATGCCTCCTTTCACATTCACAGTGCCTGACTGATTAGCACGTAATTAGAGTAAACCCACCACCTGACAAAACCAGACTCACCGCCATGGAGTCCCTGCTGACTCCTGGTGGTCCCCTGTGGGTTTCTGCCATTGTACCTGTTTACAGAAGTAGAAAGCCCAGTCTTTCTCTAGCAGAGCTGCCGATGGTTTCGAACTGCTGGCCAAAAGGAGCACAGTTTCAAACTGCTGACCACGAGGAGCCAAGTGTAACCACCATACCACCAGGGCGCCTTATATAATGTGACTATATGCAACTGAGGAGCCTTGATAGCGTAGTCGGTTACGAGTTCGGCTGCCCACTGCAAGGTCAGCAGTTCAAACCCATCAGTTGCTCTGCTGGAGAAAGGCGAGACTTTCTACTCCCACCAAGATTTACAGTCTCTGAAACCCATAGGAGCAGTTCAACTCTGTCCTATAGGACCCCTGGGAGTCGGGCTTGACCCCATGGTAGGGGGGTTTGGTTTGGAATGTCCAACTGCAGGAACTACTGTGAGCAGTAAGTCCAAGGTTATGGATGTCAGGCCTGAGACACCTCCCACTTGCCCTTTCTCATAACTCCTGCCATTGAAGCGATGCAGACTCATAGTGACTCTATAGGTCAGGGTAGAGCTCTCCCAGTGGATTTACTCTTCCCAGGAGTAGAAAGCCTCTTCTTTCACCCTCAGGGCTCCTGGTGGTTTTGAACTGCTGACCTTGCAGATCTCAGTCAAATGCGTAACCACTATGCCACTGGGACTCCTCACTTGCCCTTTAACACTATGTAAACTTGTCCTCACTTTGAACCAATCAACTCCTACTCACATCCAGTTCTTCATTGCAATCACCCACATTGCTATTGCGCATGGTAGCTTTTGAACCACTGAAAAGGTTTCAGCCTTGTTCTTGCACTAACTCCCGGGGCTTCCAAGGAAAAACCACAAAGGCATTGTTCTTGAGGTCGATTCCAACTCAAAATGACTCGATAGGACAAAGTAGAACTGGCTCTTGGGGTTTCTCAGGGTATAAATCCTTATGGAAGCAGACAGTCATACTTTCCCCCCGTTGGTGGCTCTGGTAGATTTGAACCCCCAACTGTTGGGTTAGTGGCTGAGGCCTTTGCATCTCATACAGGAGTCTCCTGCACTGATCTGTCATCGAGTGGATTTCAACTCATCGATACCCTGCAGGGCAGAGCAGCAGTGCTCTATAGGGCTTTGGGACTGTGAATTTTCTTTCTTTTTTAAAAAAGTTTACTGGCATAAGTTTCACGTAACATACATTTCCATAGTTCAAGCACATCAAGAAGACTTGTGCAATCATGAGCACAATCAAGTGTAGAACATTTTAGCTTCTTTCTTGTACTCATTGTTACTGGCTCCCCATTCCCCTTAAACCTCCCATACCACACCCCCTAGAAACCATTCATCCAGTTACTGTCTCCATAGATTGACCTATCTTGGGTTTAATGTACAGAAAAACAAAACAACAACAAACAATCAAAACAAAAACAGAAAAACCTCAATCGAAAAAAAGGAAATGGTAAAAGCAAGAAAAACTTAAAAATGAGTCAGCTGGGAGATCTGATCGACCCTAGCTGCCTTGGTTGGGATCCACTCTCCAGTGCGCTCTGCATGACAGCAAGGCGATTCACACTCCTGGTTGATGGGCAGAGGGGAGGCACCAGAGGCTTAATCCACTGTATTCCCCTTGGCCTTTTTTTTTCTCACTGAAACAACTTTCAAAGGGGTCAAAAGAGAGATCAAAGGATAAGATATTACATTGTAACCTAACCGACTGACAATGCTCTCTGTCTGATAACAAGGCTATTCACATCTCTGGACAATGGTCAGAGAGAATTCACTGGAGGCTTAATCCATGTGTGGGCCCTGCCCATGGATTTCGGCTTTTTTTTTTTCATGGTTCGTGGATTATCTGTTGTTGTTGGAATAACAGATAGTTGCTCTGCTTATGTGTAGATCTTTTTACATTGCATGGTGATATATACGACTCTGATATGGATTGCATGCAAAATAAAATCTACTGGGACCCTTATGCACAAGACAATCAATATTGGATTTACACATTGGGGCAAACAGTTGGACCTAGCATGTTGAGTGAAGGTGCCAGAAGTTACATAACAACAGTTAACACACATTGGCAGTAGTGCCTCTAAGGTGGTGGAAAGATGTTATGCTAGCCAATTTAGAACTACACATGATAAGTATTCTCCACCATCAGGATATAGCTGTAAAACTTTATGGGTCATCCCCACTTCCGACTTTAGGAAGCTAATGTTTTTTGTTTTTTCAGATCAAACAACCTGCATGACCTCCGACTAAAATCCATTTGAACGTAAACAGTGAAGAGGTACAAGAGAAGACTTTATAATCACAGCTCTTTTGGGATCCCGTAAAGCATAGCTGCACTTTCCTTCCATCTTCCTCAGGAGTCAGGGTCAACATCACGATGTCTGAGATTCCTTTCCGTCCCCATATGGAAGGGACACGGAGGGAGACATCGTGATTAATTCCATTGAGATCCTTCATCAGGGTGAACTTGGACGTACTCACCTCAGATTCTTCATTAAAGTTTCTGCCATTTGTCACAGACAGTCCAAAGGGCCAGTATCTACATCCTTTCACTTTGATCACCTCGTAAGCACTGTCAACCCCCTGTTTGTGGAGCTCTTTCCATGGTTCCTTTATCTCCACTGGGGCCTACATCCAGGTGCAGGCTTCTCAGGGAGGCACTGACAATATTACTCCACTCCAAACCAGCACACCAGCACACTGGAGGCAGGGACGCAGCAATCACAGGAAGCAAGTGGCCAGTTGAATCCGTGGCACAAAGCAAAATGCATACGAACTGTTGAGTGGAAAACGGATTTGCTTCGCAAACCTCCGTCCAATTCAAGGTACAAAACTTAGAAGCAGAAGGAAAACAAGGTGAGGATGGTAGGCAAAGTCACAAACACAAAGCCGCAAACAAAACCCCACCAAACCTGTTACTATTGAGGCCATTCTGAGTCACGGACCCTGTGGCTGTAATATTTTCTTTTTCCTGGATAAGATACATTTTTAAAAATTAAATGAATTTTTTATTGTGAATTAGATCGGGGCAGGGGAGGGGGTACATTTCAGATCATCGACTCCGCATTCAACAGTTCAGACCACTCATCAACACCCCCTTCTCCTTATTCTCTCCCACCCCTCCTCCCCTATTTCTCCTCTTACTCTTATGGCTCTGTCCTCCCTTTCAACCAAATCAACACCGGTCAGCCTTCTGGTCCTTTGCTTCATCCCCCCATCCATGCCTCCCTCCCTTGGGAACCCTCAAAGTCTGCAATCTTTGTCTTGGTGTTTACTCCTGTAGTAGGGGTCTCATACCACTCCTTGACAAACTCCACTCTATCTTTATGGAAGCAGATGACTTTAGGGAAGCACCCTATCTTTATGGACGCAGCAGGTGTGTCTTCTGTTGCTCCTCTGGGTGGATCTGAACTGCCAACCTTTAGGCCAATAGGAGGCACAAACCATTTGCGCTGTAACTAAAAATTTAGAAAGCATACAGGAAGAGTATCAGAAGGTCATACTTAAAAATTTGGAGGTGGAGGCAGGGGGATCATCCTACACCCAGTAACCCATCCAGCAAAGTCATCATTTCCGTCTCTGATGCACAGGTATTCCCTGGGCTGCAAATGAGATTTGGTACTAATATCGTTACGTTTCATCGGGAGGTAAGTCAGAACAAGTACATGTGATTCACTACCAAAAGATAGAGCGTCTGGGGTCTTAAAGACTTGAAGGTAAATAAGCGGCTAGCTAGCTCAGAAGCAACAAAGCCCACATGGAAGAAGCACACTGTAGTATTAATGGGAGGGAGGCTTCCCATGAGGGGCTGCTCCCAAGAGGGTGGCTGGCCGAGAGGTGGCTGGCAGGGGGTGGCTGAGGAAGGAGGGCTGCTTCCCCGGAGGGGCTGCTCCCATGAGGGCGGTGGATGAGAGGGCAGCTCCCGCGAGGGAGGCGGCTCCTGCTCTGGCAACCAGGTTCCCCCCACGAGGACCACCAAGCAGGGCGGAGGTGAGCAATGCTAGCATGTAATATGTCTGACTGTATTATTATATTATCTCTCATGCTCTCGATGACTTTAATATAATACTTATATATCTCAACCACACAATTGTACTTACTGAACCCGTGGGTAGTAGTAGTATTAGCGGTGGGGGCTGGCCCCTCATCCCCCTATAACCCTTTTTAATTTAATACTACAGCACACCAGCCTGTGTGACACGAGGTGCCGAAGGGCTGAGGTATCAGGCATCAAAGAATAAAAAAAACGTATTGTGAATGAGGTGGAGTGCGGGGTGGGGACCCAAAGCCCTTCTGTAGGCCACTGGACATCCCCTTACGGAAGGGTTACGGGGAGGAGACGAGCCAGTCAGGGTGCAGTGCAGCAATGATGAAACATACAACTTTCCTCTAGTTCCTAAATGCTTCCCCGCCCCCCACTATGATCCGAATTCTACCTTGCAAGTCTGGCTAGACCAGAGGATGTACACTGGTTCAGATAGGAACTGGAAACACAGGGAATCCAGGGCGGATGATCCCTTCTGGACCAGTGGTGTGAGCGGCGATACCTGGAGGGTGGAGGGAGGGTAGGTTGGAAAGGGGGAACCGATTACAAGGATCTACATATAATCTCCTCCCTGGGGGACGGACAACAGACAAGTGGGTGAAGGGAGACATTGGACAGTGTAAAATGTGACAAAATAATAATTTATAAATTTATCAAGGGTTCATGAAGGAGGGGGGAGCGACGAGGGAGGGGGGAAAATGAGGAGCTGATGCCAGGGGCTTATGTGGAGAGCAAATGTTTTGAGAATGATGAGGGTAACGTACAAATGTGCTTTATACAATTGGTGTATGTACAGATTGTGATAAGAGTTGTATGAGCCCCTAATAAAATGACCTTAAAAAAAAGAATAAAGGATCTCAAAATGGTTAAAAAACAAAACAAAAGAAGTACATGAGATTCTCATTTAGCTTTATTTTAGGGGGAACAAAAGGAACCCTGAGCGCATAGTGGCTAAGTCGGGCTGTTAACCCGGAGGTTGGCAGTATGAAATCATCACTCTGCTCTTGGGGGAAAATGAGGTTTTCTACTCTCATAAAGAGGTGCCATCTCAGAAACCCACAAGGGCAGCTCTACTCTGTCCTATAGGGTCACCGTGTGTCAGAATGGACTGGATGTCAGTGAGTTTGGTTTGGGGTTTTAGCAAAGGACAGGGGCCCCAGTGGCAGTCTTGGGGAGACGTTGGACTCAAACCACAAGGTCAGCAATTCAAACCTACCAGCTGCTCCATGGGAGAAAGATCAGTTCCCACAAAGAATTGCAGCCTCCAGATCCTGACACAGGGTCCCTGTGAATCGGAATCAATGTGGTGGCTGACAGTTTGGTTTGGGTTAGGAAAGACAGGGCCCTGCTGGTGCTATGTAGCGAGCACCGCCTGCTAATCTGTGGTACAAACCTACCAGCCACTCCTCGGGAGAGAGCTACAGCTGACTGTTCCTGTAAAGACTGACAGTCCCAGGGAAGCCCACCTTCCCAACCCTCCTGAATTTTGTCCCTGGGAAAGCGCTGTCCTCTGAGCTCAAAAGGTTGAATTCTCAGGAATTCTTTCCCAGTTCGAGTGTTCCCTTTTTAAACCTGCCCGTGGTTGGGCTGAACATGGAGCTACGGAGTGAGTTCCGTTCCAGACCTGGAGGATTGCTGAGGGCCGGCGTCTCCTGGGTCCTACCGGTCTGTATCTAACCAGTAAGCTTGGCCACTTTTGGAGCTTTGAGCCACATTCTTCCTCCTCCTCCAAACAGGATCTTTAGTCTCAATTTCTTCCCACCTGCTGCCCCCACCCCCAGCCCCATTCTATTTACCAGTCAGGAGGTTTTAAGGACCTACCTAGGGCTCTGATGGATCAGTGATTAAACTCTAGGTTGCTAACAGGTCTGCGGTTCAAACACACTAGTTGTGCCTTAGGGGAGCAACGTGTAAAGATTTAGAGCCCTGGGAAGGCTGTGGGGCAGGTCTACTGTTCTCTGGGTGCTTATGAGCCAGCAGGGTTTTGTTTTAAATGGGGGCTGGGGCGCAGACTATCCCGATAGGGATTGGGTGCCAATTTTTTGTCCGGTGCTCCTACTGAAGGTCTTTTTGAAAGTTTTTAAGTTGACACGAAAACAATCAATTCAGCCAGAAGAAACCTTGCTTTCACCCATTTGGACAGAGAGTCATGGGGGCGTGGAGGTGGGTTGAGGATACTACACGGCTCTAGACATTGCTAATGGAACCCTGGTAGAGTAGTGCGTTATGTATTAGGTTGCTAGTCACAAGGCCAGCAGTTTGAACCTAGCACTCCGAGGGAGAAAGATGAGGCTTTTTGGCTCTTGTAAAGATTTTCAGCCTCAGACACCCAAAGGGGCAGTTCTGTGTCCCACAGGATGACTGAGCTAGAATCGACTCAAGGCAGTGATTTGGTTCTGGGTTTTTTTGTTTGTTTAACAGTTTTATTGGCACTTAATCCACCTATCTCACAATTCAATAGTTCAATGGTTCTGCTTAAATACATGTTTTTTGCAGAGAGAGGAAGAGGGGATTGGATTCAGCATTTCTTTTTATTTTTTTAATCATTTTATTGGGGAATCATACAACTCAGAGCACAATCCATACATACATCAATTGTGTCTAGCACATTTGTACATTCATTACTCTCAGCATTCTCAAAACATTTCCTCTCCACTTAAGCCCCTGGCATCAGCTCCTCATTTTCCCCCTCCCTCCCTGCTTCCCCTTCCCTCATGAACCCTTGAGAATATATAAATTATTATTTTGTCATATCTTACACTGTCCGACGTCTCCCTTCACCCACTTTTCTGTTGTCTGTCCCCCAGGGAGGATGTCACATATAGATCCTTGTAATCCGTTCCCCCTTTCCAACCCACCCTCCCAGTATCACTACTCTCACCACTGGTCCTGAAGGGATCATCCATCCTGGATTCCCTGTGTTTCCAGTTCCTATCTGTACCAGTGTACATCCTCTGGTCTAGCCAGATTTGTAAGATAGAATTGGGATCATGATAGTGGGTGGGGAGGAAGCATTTAGGAACTAGAGGAAAGTTGTATGTTTCATCGTTGCTATACTGCACCAAGTGTAGAGTGGGGGACCCAAAGCCCATTTGTAGGCAACTGGACATCCCTTTACAGAAGGGTTGTGGGGAGGAGACGAGCCAGTCAGGATTAGGCACTTTCAAGGACAGTGTCTATTGGTAAAATAACAGGCTGGAGTTAGCAGGTCTATTTCAAGGATCAATTCCCTGTCCCCCTGTAGGAGCCCCACGTGATCCCACCCTGGGGCAGCCCCTTGAGCAGACCAGGCCACAGAGCAGGTCAGGGGCTTCCCTCTTTGGGGGAGATTATAGATGAGGTTCTCTGCCCTTGATTCCTATTGACACACGGCTTCATTCTGTTACAACTGGCAAATTCTCTTCAGAAAGTCAGTTATTCCAATGCCTCTGGGGCACCAGGATGTAGAAAGGGCTCTGTCTCATTCAATTCTACCAACTTCCCTGGAGGTCTTTTGCAAATGTAGATTGCAAACGGAATTTCAGCCAATTCCTTGCACCTGCTGTGTGGCCTGAAGTCAGCTTTGCCAGGCCCTAGGCTTCCTGTGTTTGGAATAAGGGACATTTCAAACAGTGACAACCTTTGGCTGTGAGCCTCTGAGGCCTCTTCTTAGTAACAAAGAGAGGGCTGCCACAGGAGCAGGGGATTCTGGGTGAGCTGCTTCACGTTTCTGAGCATCCGTTTCCTGTCTGTCAACAGAGGCCATGAGGCAGCCCGGAAAGGGCTGTCCAGATTAAATGGACAACTGCTTGAGTTCAGACTCAGAAGTGACTCTCAGTCAGACACTGTAGCTTATTCAGTGAAAACGGAGCGACATTAATCATAATACTGACTTGCCAAGGTGGCTTGCGGAGTTAAGCCAGGTGACCTGTAGAGCCGTCAGCACGATACCTGGCATTCCACAAGTTCTCGGGAAAGGCCAGCTGTCAGTCCTTGTGTGACAAAAAGGAATACATGTGTACCTACACACACGTACCTACACACAAATATTTGACATCTATGAAAATCAAGGCTTCCCACCTCAGGGCGCAGTGTCCACATCCTTCCTGGGACACACACAGCCATACAAAGAGATGAAGGGGAGAAAAGGAAGAATGATTGCTAACTCTTTCAAGAGCAAATTAATTAAGGCTTTGCATTTTCTTTTGAAACTAGGTGTTTTCTGTAATGAAAGGCATTTTGAACAAAATTAAAAAAAAATTTTTAACTCAACTCAATGAATGGGACACATATGTCTCAAAGGATCTCTAGTGCTGGGATTGGTGGGATGAGGCCCCTTTCTTCAGATTCACAGTTATGTGGGCCCGCACCAGATGGCAGCCTGTCCGCCGAGCAGGATAGCAGCTAAATCCCAGAGGTAGGTGGGAGCTATATGTCCCACCGGTCAAGAAATACTGAACCACCATCTCTGAAAGCCCCCACCCCACATGATGATTTGTTATTCCTACAAGAGGGGCTGACAGAACACTTTGGCCTGGGATGGGAACATGGGTCAAGGCCTAGTTTAGAGCTCCCCAGCATTCTGCCATGGATTTGCTGGCCATCAGCCTGAAGAAGTGACACACTCATGTTTTCTCTTGTCCGGGAGCCTCTGACACTGGAGGAGATGAAACAACAACAAGAAAACTCTTCTCAAGGGGGAGCGGGGAGGGAGGGGGGAAATGAGGAGCTGATGCCAGGGGATTCCATGGAGAGCAGATGTTTTGAGAATGATGAGGCCAATGAATGTACAAACATGCTTTACACAATTGATGTATGTATGGATTGTGATAAGAATTGTATGTGCCCCTAATAAAATGATTAAAAAAAAAAAAAAAGAAGAAAGAAATTCCTTCGCCATCAAGTTACAGTGACCCTAAAGGGCAAAGTAGAACTGCCCCATAGGGGTTCGATGGTGGTAAACCTTTATGGAAGCAGACTGCCCCGTCTTTCTTTGGTGGAGCAGCTTGTGTGTTTGAACGCCCAACCTTTTGGTTAGCAGATGAGCACTTAACCACTGTGCCACCAGGGCTCCTTGAAAGAAACTGGAGCTCTCCAATTCATTCACTCATTCAGCGAATACTTGAGCACCTGTTGTGTGCCCATCCTTGTTCTAAGTCCAGAGGTACAGCAATAAACAGAGCAGACACCAACCGGAGCAAACAGGAGGCCTACTCTCACCTGACAGTCTCAGGAATAGACACTCAGCAAAGTGAGTCAGGCACGTGGCCTGCTGAATGGTGACTGGTGCTAAGGAGAAAAATCAAGTAAAGGGCTCTTAGGGACTTTGGGGATGGGTTGCAATTTTAGATAAGATGGCTGGAGAAGGTCAGACTGAGCAGGTGACATCTGAGAAAAGAAAGGCCTTGAAGAAGGGCAAGAGGAAGCCCTACAGAGAGGCAGGCAGAGGCAACAGCCAGGGCAAGAACAGCAAGGCCAGTGAAAGGGAGAGGAAGGCCAGTGTGGTGCAACAGTGAGGTACCTGTGGTTCTCAAGAAGGGGTGTTTTTATTCCATGCCCCACAGGGGACCATCTGGCGATGTCTGGAGAAATTCAGTTGTCTTTGCTGGGGGCAGGGGTGCTACTGGCCTTTAGTGAGGAGAGACCTGGGATGTTGTTAACACCCTCGAGTGCACAGGACAGCCCCCCGCCCCCACATAACAGAATTATCTGGGCCCAAACTCCAATAATGCCTAGGCTGAGAAAGATACGCTTCTGAGTTAGACTGAGAAAGATGCAGGCCCTAGGTAGTGAAAATGGCTAAACCTTTGGCTACTACGGGCTTGGTTGGTAGTTTGAACCCATCCAGAGGTCCCTCAGAAAATCTGCCCTGGACATTTGCTTCAAGAAGGGTCCCCCCTTAAGAGTATTTCTACACTGCACACATGAACAATCCCTACAGCAACAGGCAGAGAAGACGATGTCAGAGAAATAAGAAGTGAGGGGTGGGCAGGAGATGGCCAAGACCGTGGCAGACATCACAAGGTCTTTGCCTTTTACTCTTGGCCAGATGGGAAGCCATTAGTCATTGACTTCAACGTAACGATGGCTCTTAGCTGGCAGAATTCCCCGATCAGAGCCAGGGAGGGGAACCCCAGGTGATGGCCTGAGACATTAGTCCCAGGCTCTGCCTCACCCCCACTCTGGCGTCTTCAGAGTAGCCACCCCTCCGGAGTTGGAAGTGGAAGAAAGGTAAATTCCAGTCATTAAGTAAGACTTCCTCAGTTAGCAAAAACCCTGCTATGTTATAGGAAGTTGTTAGCCTTGATTATGTGAGACTAGCCAAGTCTTCAGTAATTAATTACTAGGAACCATGGGAAATCCTGATTTCCACACTGGAATCAACCTTTCATGTTGGCAAGCATTTACTGAAGACTGGTGGTGGTGGAAGGCTAGTGTTTGGATGTAAGCCTTGCCTTTGAAGAATTTTTAATGCCATGAGGACTAGAGGAGGGGAGAAAAAAATTACCCCCTCACCCCCTTCCAAATTTGCTCTTCAAACATTCCTGGAGCACCTGCTGAGCGTGCGCAGTTGGCTGAGAGCTGAGGTGAGAGGGATGGGCGAGCACCTGCCTTGCTCCGGGAGGAGATGCCCTTCCCACAAATTGTGGCAATGTGCTGAGATGAACACAATTACAGGGACAGAGTGGGCCTGGGGTGTGAGGACCGGCTCAGCCTTCGGCAGTCAGCACAGAATCAGGACATTGAGACCCCTGGACTTGTTCCTATACATGATTTTGTTGCTTTGGCAAATGCAACCCCACCCCCCACCCCTTCATCCTACTTTTCTCTAAAGCTGGAACTCTTGGGTTTGGAAGTCCCTCTCTCTCGCACAGCAGCTGAGCACAGAATTGTGGAGAGCCCTGGTCTGGGAGTGGTGAGCGAGGTCAGGCCACCTGGAAACTATCCTTCTAGGCAACTCCTTTTAGAATGAAGAGTTCCTGGCTCTGAACTGCGTTCTGTTCCCAGCCTGCCCCCTCCATGGC
This sequence comes from Echinops telfairi, assembly GCF_000313985.2. NCBI lineage: Eukaryota > Metazoa > Chordata > Mammalia > Afrosoricida > Tenrecidae > Echinops > Echinops telfairi. The sequence continues at coordinate 19,120,093 of NW_022103968.1, forward strand.
CCCAGACATCCGCTTGAGTCAGCGACAGATCCGTGTGGGGGTGTTCTCTCTGCTTCTGCAACATCCTGAACGCTGCCTTCAGCGTACCTATTTTCCAGGGAATCCCTCCCATCAGGGTTTGTTTTCACACTCTGGAGCGATCAGCCCACAGAACAATTAAAATGGCTCTCCCCGGGCCACATAGTCTCCTGTCTCCAGGGTCTAGCTGGGAGCCTTCCTTGTTCCCTCCCTCATACAGTCCTGCTCCTGTTCAGCCTACAGGGCTAGGATTTTGTCTTATCAAGAGCCTTGCTGCTATCGCTTCCCTGAGCTGCCACTGCTCTGGAGGGAACTTCGGCCCATTTTATCTATCCAGCATTCCTTCCTTCCTCACCTTCTTCTTTCTGGGTCACTTCTGTCGCTCCCTTACTGTTAGGTAGGGCCTGTCAATCAATCACACCTTACCTTTTCTCCTGGCCACAGTGATTGGCCTGTACCCACACCACACCAATCAGAGTCCTTGCCTGGGATTTTGTCTACGGAACTTTGAAGAGAGGAAAGCTCTCTTCTTTGGTTTGCAAAACTGGCAAGATGGAAGCCAGGCTAGAAGCTATCTGCACCCCAGCCTTTAAAAAAATGAGTTTGTTGCTCTAAATTTAAGACATGTTTGCACGATTTCCTTAGAAAATATCACTTACCTTTCGTAGTTTTTAAGCTGCAGAAAAAGTGATTATAGTGGATACAGTCTTTTGGAAGTCACTTTTATTCCTCATTTTGTTTCTAAGATTCCCTCATCTTATTGACAACTGTAATCCATTCATTTCATGGCATAATATTGCGCAATGGGAATAGACCTCAGTTCTACAATGTATTACTCCTGGCAATCAAAGCTCACTGCCATCGAGTTGCCGCCGACGGCCGGTGACCCCAGAGGAGAGAGGAGAACTGCCCTGGTGGGTTTCGGAGACTTGCTCTTTGGCCGAGTAGAAGGATCCTGAGGGGAAGCTGGTGCTTGCCAACTGCTGGCCTTTGGGTCTCAGCCCCGTGAGTAAGCAATACATTACCAGGGTTCCTCTCTTCTGGCGAAAGCACTGGGTGATTTGTATTTTCACTGCTATGAACAAAGCTGCTTTGAGTATTCTTCTGCACATCTTTCACACCGGTGGAAGTGTTTCAGACGTTTATAACTATGAACAGAATCGATCGCTGAATTGTGAGTGTGGGCAAGCTCGACTCTTAATTAATACCAAACCGTTTTCCAAAGCCATTCTATCTCTTTCTCCTCCCCGCCGCCTTGTGTGCGAGTCCCCACAGTGCCTAGCACAGACTCTGAAGTGCAGTGGTGGGTTAGGTACTGACTGTGAGATGGTGGAATGGCAGGTAGGTTGCGTGGAAGACAAATAATCAGAAAGAGAAGGAAGAAGTAGAGATTATCTTCATTCAAATAAATGAACGATTCAAGACCCCAGAAACTTGGGCTTCCCTGGGTCACTAGAGTGGGATGCCCTCATGTGTCCTTGATTATGACCCTCAGTGCCCAGCAAACGTCACTTCAAGAGCACAAGCTTTTAGGATGACCCTGCTTTGGGCCAGGACTTCCTTGGGAGTCTAGGAGTGTGGATCGCATGCTGGGGCTACCCGCCATGGGATTAATGGGATGGATGCAAAAGCTTGTGCTAGGAGGTCTGAGAAGTGGGGCTTTGAAGACCTACTCCTCTGGGAAGCCTATCCATGGATAACATCTAAGGACCCTGAAGAAGCCCTGGCGGCATAGTCGTTACGAGTTGGTCTGCGATCCTCAAAGTCAGCAGTTTGAAACCACCAACCGGCTGCTTGGAGAAAGACAGGGCTTTTGCTTTCCTAAAGAGCGACATTTTGGAAACTCACAGGGGCAGACTCTACCCCATAGAGTTTCTATGAGTCCGCATTGACTCGATGGCAATGCGAGTTTAAGGAGCTCTGATGGCATAGTGAGTTAGGTGCTGGGCTGCTAGCTGCTAGGTCAGCTGTTTGAACTCCCAGACACTCCATAGAAGACAGATGAAGCTTTCTACTTCCACAAAGAGTCTTAGAACCCGAAAGGGACAGACTACCCTGTCCCATAGGATCACTATGAGGCAGAATTGATTTGAGGGCAGTGAGTTCTGGTTTATGGACCCTGAGGCCAGTTAGTTTTTTGTTTCGTTATGTTTTGATTTTGAGGCCAGTTAGTTTGAACAAAGGCGAGTTGAACCATCACTCTTATTTTATCTTTTATCTTGAAAGTGTGTTTGTTTTTTTTTAAACAGGCTACTCCTAATGATATGGTAGGACTTTCTTAACAGTTTCCAGTCAGGCTTGACATTCATAATATGAAAAAAAATTCATAATGTGTGCAGACACACCCATCTCCAACTGCACATTCCTGACTTCTTTTTAAGTTCAAAGTCTGCAAGAAGAGTATGCTGTCGAAGGTCAGTAGCTCTGCCTTTATTTAGAACACTGTTTTTGCTGAAACCGATTCCATTACCTTTGAGTTCACGGAAGTGGGGCCCATTAGAAGAACTGGCAGTCAAAGGCTCCCACACAGGCCGAGAGAGTGATGCTACACTTAGGTTCTTTTGGCTGCTGTGGTTTAGGGCCAGGGACCTCTTTCTCCGCCTCACCATATCCCACTTTTTGTTGTTTGTTTGTTTGTTTAATGGAACCTGAAGTTTCCTGCTTTGGGGGCTTCTGACCTAGATGTGAACATCCACCCTTATCTCTGTCCCCAACCTTCTCCAATCAGTGACCAACTTCCCATCCCTGATATGTCTCATCGACATCCACGCCTCCTCCTCAGGCTGGCCCAGGCAGAGAGGTAGCTGCAGTGGCCTTGGCCTGGGTGGTCCAGATCTGACCACGAAGCCATCTCTTGGCTTCGACCTCTGTGCCCTTCTGCCCAGCTTGATGGCCAGAGTCTGGGCATCAGTGGAGGCAAGCATCCCTATGTCTGGTCAGTTCACTGCAGCTCATTGTTGAGACTCTGACTTTGGTCCTGGGCGGGGGTTCTGAGCTCTCTGAATTGCATAATAGGGCAATATAACCCACTCCCACATGGTAGCGGTGCTTATACGTGTTTGAAGTACAGATTGTCAAGTATCATGAGATGAAACCATGTGGGCAGTATCTTCTAGGCTCCTCATGAAGGGCGTGCTCTCAGAGTCTGCTGGGAAGGAGGAAGGGGGAAATGGGTCCAATTGCTCTAAAGGACAATCCCTCAACATGTATCCAAACAGAAAAAACTTACATCTCATTTTGAGCAAGAAATCCAACTTCTAGGAATTTATCCAAAGGTAATTACAAAGACCTCCATAGGAGGAGTGCTTGTTGTGACATAGTTTACAGCAGTTAAGACCAAGAAATCATCTAAATGTCCATTTTTCTATATGCTATATTAATACAATAGTATACGATGCAGCTACTGAATAGAATGAGGGAGCAATCTATGCACTGATACAAAATGACCCTCAAGAACTATTGTTTGGTGGAGAAAACAGTATGGAACCTATGTTGTATTTGTGTCTAAAATGGAAATATATGATGCATTTTTGTGTATACAATGAGAATATTTCTGAGAAAGTTAAAAAGGACCCAGATCAAATCACACTCACTCACTTTGAGTCTCTCCTGACTCATAGCAACCCTGGAGGTAGGCTAGAACGACCCACTCTGGGTTTCTAAGACTGACAATCTTTCATTAAAGGAGTAGAAAGCCTCACCTTTCTCCTGTGGAGCTGCTGGTGTTTTCGAACAGCTGACCTGCAGACTAGCAGCCCAGCAGGTAGCATGCTACCCCTCCAGGGCTCCTTAAAAATAAACATAACAGAACGTTTCCCGAAGAGGAGGTAGAGCTCTTGCACTCTGAAATTGTTATCATGTGTCTATTTCATTAAAGTTTAAATATAAAAACAAATATAATGGGGGTGGAGAATAAGAAACTGTCAAATTCTTACAGAATGCAGTCTTTCTGGAGCCACTGAGGCTAGATGAACCCCTGAAACCATTGTCCTGAGATCATCTTAACACCGTACACCAAACAGTCACGTGAAATCTTTTATTATGAATTGATTTATGGAGTTTCCCCCCCCCTCCCCAAAATGTGTTGTACATCCTCTAAACTCTATGCCTGTGGTTATAATGCCATTTGGAAATGGGCTGTCTTTGTTATGTTAATGAGACAGGATTAGGGTAGGGTACTTGTTCATTAATCAACCTCTTTTTTGATAAGAGATTAAACAAGACTGGGAGATCTGCAGAGCTATACCAACCATTTGAAGATCAAAGAGCAGGCACTCAGAAGAGATAAGAACATTTCCTCCAGAGCCCACCAAGAATGGAAACCTCCCCTTGAGGTTGAACTTCTAGCATCCAAAGCTGTGAGAAGATAGCTTTGCCAGTTAAAGCCCCGCCCCTTTGTGGCATTTCTGTTATAGCCCCACTGTTGTGATTAAGTGCCATTGAATTGGCCCGCGTAGCGACCGAGGACAACAGGATGAAGCGCTGCCTGGTCCTGTGCCATCCTCCCAATTCTCCTTCTGTTGGAGCCCGTTGTCACTACTGTGTCAATCCTTCCTGCTGAGGATCTTTCTCTGCCGTGGCCCCTCTACTTTACCAAGCAGGGCATCTGTGGTAGTGATATAATTTGGTGTCAATGTGCGAAGGGGTGGAGTCTAGCCTGTCAGTCAGGTCGCAGTTTGGTGACCTCATTTGGAGGTGCCACGGAGATAAATAGCTCACTGGAGGCCAGATACACACAGACTCTCTCTTCCTATTCCTGTTGACAAGCCACATGGAGCTACACGCTGATGGAGCCAGAGCCCTGGAGCTGGAGGAGCCACATGGAGACCCACACCAGTGCTGAGATGCTTCCACTGCCACTGGATCCACAAGACATTCCACCCACTGGCCTGTGATCTTTCTTCCTGCACGCAGTGTCATTGCATGTGCTACATGAGTCTGAAGAAGAATTTATAGACTGGTAACGGACATATGGGCTAATATTGGATTTATGGACTTAACCTGGACTTCGCTGGGATGTTTTCTCAATGTACAGTTGCTCTTTTATGTAAAGCTCTTTCTTATACACATATGAGTGTCTATGAATTTGTTTCTCTAGTCAACCCAACCTAACACAGCATCCTTCTCCCGGAACTAGTCTCTCCTGAACACATGTCCAAAATACATGACAAGAAGTCTCAAAAAAAAAAAAAAAGAAAGAAAAAGTCTCACCATCCTTGTCTCTAAGGAGCATTCTGGATATATTTCTTCCAAGACAGATTTGTCTATACTTTAAATTTTTTTTACAGTTTTATTGGCATATAATCCACATATCATATGATTCATTAGTTCAGTCATACCAAAGAGAATTGTATAATCGTTACCTCCATCAATTTTAGAACATTTTCTTTTTTCCCCATGTTTAAATCACTTTTAAAATGAGTTATGTAATCTCAAGTAGTTCCAGATTTGTTTGTTCTTTTGGCAGTCCAAGACACTTTGAACATTCTCCATCGGCACCCTAATTCAAATGGATTGATTCTTCTTCAGCTTTCCGTATTCAGTGTTCAATTTTCACATACACATGAGGTGATTGAAAATCCTCTGGCTTGGGTTAGGCACCTCAGTCCTCAAAGTCACCTCTTTGTTTTTCAACACTTTAACAAGGTCTTGTGCAGCAGATCCACCCGATACAATCCATCCTTTGATCTCTGGCTTCTATCTAGCACACTTGATAACCCTGAAAGCTAGTTATCATCCATTTATCTAGTTCCCTAGATTACCAGTGAAGAATGCCTGCCTGGAGCATTGTGTTCTTCTGAAAGCACTCAGATGGGTTCTAACTGACAAGAGCCACTCCAAAGATCAGACAGGAAAGGTAAAGGGCAGTCTCAGTTTATGCTAACGGGGGAGGGACCACTCAGCAGAATGGAATCAGTACCCCTAGAATGCGTGAACAGAAGCTGTCGAATTGGCATATAGTTTCTGCTGTGCATATTCTCAACCACAATAACAAAGACATTGAATTTAATAAAAATTAAAAAAATAAATATAAGCATTTCGATGGTCATTACTTTCAGGTGTTTATTTCTGAAACACTTAGATGTCACAGCAGTGGCTCTAGCAATGACCTTTTATGGGCGGAAAGACATCGTTATACATGAGGGAATGGAAAGAAGGATGTGGGCTCCCCAGAGTTCACCCTTGTGTGCTCCCACCCCAGGCTGCCTATGGACCTAAATCCAAGACAAATCGCTTCCCCAACCTCTCTTCAGGTCCCTGCCATCCAGTCTCCTACCCTGGCCACAACAGAGCCACCAGCTCTCCCCCCTCCTTGGGCCCAGTGCTAAGTGCTTCCTGGGTATTATTGTTGTTGGTTGCTCCTGAGTCAGTCCCTGTGGACCCCCATGCGCAAGGCTAGAAAACCTGCCTGGTTCTACAGCATCTCCATCATCGGATGGGGGCTCCGACCCTGGTGAGCCTTAGGGTTTTCACTGACTGAGTTTGGAAGTAGCTCCTCAGGCCTTTCTTCCTGCTCAGTCTGTTCAGCACCATGGCAGCACACAGGCCTCCACTGAGAGACCGATGGTGCAGGAGACGCGCTGACCACTGAACTATTAGTGCATCAGCATGAAGAAATCGATCTGTTTTGCCTGCCGTCTCCACAGCCCACGCGGTAGGCTAAGCCACTCCTGTGCTAACAGCTACTGGCTCTTTTCAATCCACTCTTCACACAGCAGCGAGATGACCTTAAAAAAAAATTTTTTTTAATGGGTATCATTTGTGCTATCCCCAAATCCGCCAAACCCATCGTCTCCCACTTGACTCTGACTCATGGCGACCCTCTAGGACAGAGTAGAAGTGCCCCACAGGGTTTCCGAGCCTGTCCTTCTGTGCACAGGTAGATCGCCACCACTTTCTCCTGGAGAGTGCCTGGTGGGTTTGAACTGCTGACCTGAGAGTTAGCAGCTGAGTACTGAATCACAGCACCACCGTGATTTTTGTGTTAACTCCAGATAATGTCCCAATTCTGGATTTTCTCTATTATGAACATTGCCCGAGTGATTGAAGATCATTCCTGTCCTCCCTGCCCACTGTCCTGCTACAACCTTCCTGTGGCCTCCTGAAGCACTTTGAATACAATCCCAACCCCTTCCCAAGGCCCAGAGTCCTGCGGAATCTCCCTCTTGGCTCCTTCTCCTCCAGGTCACCTCTCAGTGGCCTACACATATTCCCTCCCAGCCAGACCCACCTTCTTCCGGTTCCTTGGGAAGCCCAAACACTGGCTTGCCCCAGGGCCTTTGCATCTGTGGCTCCCTGTCCAGGACACTGTGTCCCCTGGCTCTTCACAGACTGCCTCTCAGGCAGTCCCCTGACCGCTAGAGGTAAACAGCGGTGCCGCCCCACCATGCACCCCATCCCACCCCACCTGATTCATTTCCCAGTCTCGGGGAATTGTCATGGTGACTTTTGTCCCAATGTCAATGCCATGAGCACAGCAGCTCTGTCCCCAGGCTCTGGGCAGTGCCTGCGATGGGTGTCCTCTATGTGAATGGGCACAGTTCATGGCCTGCTGCAGGGGCTCAGCACTGGCGGGACCCCAACTGCAGGGGAAACAACACATATTTGGAAGTTCTGAAAGGGGCAGGCTGGGAAAACCAGTTGGACTGGAGAACTGCTTGAGGCAAGCTTTTTATGATTTCTAGAAGTCCATTATTACAGGCACTGTGCAGCAGCTCCTCATCTGATTTCCCAGCGGGGGCTGACTTCTGCCCACCTTCCTGCCCCAGGAAGTAGTCCCTATGCCTGGGAAACCTTCCATGGAGAGAGGGCTGGCCTGGAAAAAAAAAAATCTCCCGATGCCCAGGGAACTGGGGAAAGGGCGTTAAGGCGGGGGACGGGTGCCTCCGGGGGATTTGAATGATCTCTTGGAAAAAGGGTGTGGGAAGCAGGGCTGAGGCAAGAATGCAGACCTAGGAAAGCTAAAACCAGAAGCCAAGCCGTCTTTCAGATTCAGCATCACTATGGGGTTTCCAAAGCGTTGGAAATCTTTGGGGCGCCAATAGCCATATCTTTCTCCTGAAGCCTCATCGGGAAGGTTCCGCGTCCTAGTGACCCCAAGAACAACCGAACAGAACGCTGCTTGGTCTTGCACTCTCTGCACAATTGTTCTTGGGTTCCTTCAAGCCCATTGCTGCAGCCACGTGTCAGTCCATCTCATTGAGAGCTTTCCTCTCCCCCCTTCTACTTTACCACACGTGATGTCCTTCTCCAGGGACTGAACTCTCCTGACAACACGGCCCAAGTCCATGAGACAGTCCGGCCACCCTTGCCTCTAAGGAGCCTACTTCCTTTGCCCATGTCCAACTCTCACATGCAGATGAGGTGATGGAAAACCCCATGGCTTGTGCAGACAAAAGAGGAGCTTGGTGGCAGAGTGTATAAAGCACTTGGCTGCTTACCAAAAGGTCGGCAGCTCAAATCCACTCGCCACTCGGAATGAGGAAGCTGTGACAGTCAGTTTCCCTAAAGATCAGTCTTGGCAACCCTCAGGGGGGCGGCTCTCCTCTGTCCTCTAGGGTCACCATGAGTTGGAAAGGTGTAGGTCATGCAGACAAGGAGTCCCTCGGCAGGACAGGTGACTAATGTCCTTGGTGATTAATGCAACAAGTGACTAATACAACCACCCAAAGGCTGGATGTTTAAGTCCATCTGGAGTCATCGCTAAACAAAGAAAAGTCCGGCACGGAAGATCCCTTCTTTGGTACACACGGGGCTCTCCATGGTGGAACCAACACCACGACCACTGTTGAAAGTGCAGGCAAAGCCCTCAGTACGTCGGATCTTCACTGCACAGACACAGTGTTAGTCCGCGGAGATAAGAGAAACAAATCCATAGAAACCCATATGTGTATAAGAGACTTTTATATAAAGGGTGACTGTACACTAAGAAAGCATCCCAACCCAATGCAGTCCAAGTCCAAAAGTCCGATATTAGCCCATATGTCTGATACCAATCTATAAAGCCCTCTTCAAATTCACGAAACATACAATGACGCCAAATGCAGGACAATCACAGGCCAGTGGGTAGAAAATCTTTGGATCCAGTGGTGGTGTCAGCATCTCAGCGCTGGCAGGGTCTCCACGTGGCTCCTCTAGTTCCCAGAGCACGGGGGTCTATCAGCGTAGTGTCATGTGTCTTGTCAGTAGAGAGTCTCCAAGGGAGTGAGCAGAGAGAGAGAGAAGTGTCTCCCGGCTCCAAGGAGGAAAATACAGCAGTTCCCGGAATTCTCAGGAGAAGGCCATGCCCACACAGAGGGCTCATTGGCTATCTCTGGATGGACAGGCTAGACCCCACCCCTTCACTCGTAATCCTCAAATTGATACCAGATTATGTAACTACCACACACAGTAAGGGCTACATCATGGGCACTGTGGGGATTCTCACGGCTTCCCATCGCAGACACTTGTCTGCAGTGGAAGATGTCAAACTAACCGTGCCTTCTCACAATTCTCGGCCTTGTGTAAACACCGCAGCCACCTTCTTGGACAGGCAGTTGAGCCAGGAGCACTTGTGGTACAGTGGGTAACAAACTGCACTGCTAGCCACAAAGTCAGCAGTTTGAAACCACCAGCCACTCCACTGGAGAAAGATGAGGCTTTCTACTCCTGTAAAGAGTTAACAATCTCAGCAACCCACAGGGACAGTTCCACTCTGCTCTCCGTGAGTTGTCAATAGACTTGATGGCAGTGAGAGAGCTGAGCACAGGAGGCACAGAGAGGGTGTCTTGCTCCTGTTCACACACAGCGGCAGAGCTGGGATTCAAACACTGCGTGCGGGCTCTTCCTGCCCCAGGGTTGAGGTGTCGAGGGAACATTTGGCATCTTTTGTTGTTGATCTGTTTCCATGTGCTTACTGGCAGTCGCCCACTGTCACTGAGTCTATTCTGATGCATAGCGACGCTATAGGGCAAAGCAGAACTGCTCCCTACAGTTTCCCAGGCTGTAAATCTTTAGGGAGCAGGAAGCCCCATCTTTCTCCCCAGGAGTGGCTGGCGGGTTTGAACTGATGACCTTAAACGTCAAACTCACTGACATCGAGTCGACTCTGACTCATAGCGACTCTAAAGGGCAGGGTAGAATTGCCCCCGTATGTCTCTGAGACTCGAACTATGGGAGTAGAAAGCCTGCAGAGTTGCTGTTGGTTTCAAACTGCTGGCCTTGTGGTGAGCAGCCCACGTGTAAACACAGCACCACCGGGCTCCACTCACAGTAACGGAACTGCTATAAACTGGAAAGAGGCCACAGGCTTGTTTTGAAGAGAAAAGGGGCTCTCCTGCCTGTTCACAGGAGAATTCTGAGATGAACCCCAGGATGGCCACTGGAAAGGCAGAGGCTGGTCCCCAAACCCCAGTACCAAGACCCCTTCGGTTTTGAGGCAGAATGGCCAAATGCCCTTCCACATTTGAGAGAGCTCCTGGAGGAGAACGATCCGGAGCAGGCCTCAGAAGGGACAGAGTGGAGGTGGATGCCCCAAGGAGGTTCTGCAAGCCCAGGAATTCAAGTGTCCCGAGTTGGGTCCTTGCCCCACTCCACCACCACTTCCTGTTGGGCCCTGGCTTCATATCAGGCCTGCAGGTTGTCCCTCAAAAGTCAGTTCCCCAAGAGGCACCAGCCGGCCAGGACCAGCCCCCTTCCCCTGCACAGGTGTGGGGGACAACCTGTCCTTCCTGAGTGATGCCCACAATGCCACCGTGACCACTAGGCTTTGGGACGCGCACTTTGGGTCAGGCCCCTCATCCAGAAAGTCTGTAGGGAGATGACGTGAATTCTCCAAGGATTTTGTGGAAAGTTGTCTGCTCAAGGGTGTGTGTGCACACATATACGTGTGTGAATATGCTGCTTGGGGACTTCTTGAGGGTACGGACGGGTAGGGGACGGCATAGGAGGAGGAGGAGGTGAGGGTGGAATGGGAAGGCACTGGAGACACAGGTCCAACCCGGCCGAAGGTCCGGGCCTGGAGCACAGGAGGTGGGGCCTGCAGGATCAGGTGCGTTTTAATTAGACCCTTGCACTTGCTGTAACCACCCTTCGGCTGACAACACGGAGCTAGGCAGCACCATCTGGGTTTGAGGCTCTGAGAAGGGCCACCTGGGGGTCTGCAGGCAGGCGGCGTCATCTTCCCCCCACAGCACCTCCCTCCCCATCAAGGTTCCGGAACTACCACCCACAGAGCGGCCTCTGGGTGCTGAGTCATAGGCTGTGGTGCCTGCCAGGGGGCAAGGGTAGCAGATGGCTTTACGTGGGCGTGTGTGAGGAGGGGGCAGGGGGCAGGGGACCAGCAGCGATTCCGGAAAGTGAGAGAGAGAAAGAGAGAGAGAGTGAGAGAGGTGGATGAGTCCTCCCTACAAATCCTTAACACCTTCCCTTGTGTCTTCCCTCCATTGTCTAGGGCTACCTCTCCTCCTGAGGGAGCTCGCTGGGCTGGGCTGGGCTGGGCTGGGCTAGAGATGGACGGGGTGGGGGGTGGGAGGGGTGAGGGGTGCTGAGCCCAGGGCTCTGGCTGGCCTGGCCGCTAGAACAGTGGGAGGCAGAGACGGGTTCTGTTTACCCAGGCCACCGCTTCCGGAGCAGATGGGCGCTTGTCCGTATTGCCAGCCAGAAGCTGGGGTGACGTTCTCTTAGTGCCAAGTGACAGGTGATTCGGAGGCCTGTGGGGGAACATGCATTCGGTTTGGCTGTTTATTGTGGGGGTGGGGGTGGGGGTGGTGTCCCCAGGCTGAGAGCTGCCTGCACAGGAGGGTGCAGAGCAGAAGGGACAGGGCGTGTGGACGGCCTGCTCCTTTCCAATGATGGGGGAACTGCAAGGGGTTCCCGGAAACCAGTGTCTGCAAGGGTGACTGCCTCCATCCTCCTCACAGGTCGATGTGCCCTCCCTCGGCACCCTGGGCCCAGGCCCAAGCTTTTGAGGACAAGAAGCCATGCTCCCAGGTGGGAACCCCCGCCCCCCCATCCCCAGAGGGGGCCGTCACAAGAAGGGAAACACTTGGCTGGCAGGAAAGGCAGGGGTTAGTGTTCATGAGGATACTTGTCCACGAGGGGCCATCCACTTACAACTGAGATTTGAATCCTTTTAGGGATCTCAGAGGTTTGTGGGGAGGAATCTGAGGCAAAGCATGGGACACCCCCACCGGGACACCCCTCCCCCGCCCAGGATAAACACGCTAACACAACACAGACAATTTCTTCAATGATCTGTGGCCCTTCCAATGTCCATCGACCCAGAATGAGCCTTCTCGGGGATGAAGGATGCCCGAGTGGTACAAAAGCAGGTCCTGGCTCCTCCGAGTTGAAGGGTGACAGCTGGACCAGCAGACTGGCATCGGGGGACATGTGCGGTGGGGCTGGGTAGGGGAGGCATAAGGAAATGGGGAGGGGTGACCTGATGGGAGAAAACCAAGTGTTCCTCTTGCTCTATAGCCACCATCCTCCCGGCCCTGTTAACCATAGATCAGCAGTGAGAGGAAAATGTAGATTCTCCTTCCATGTGTCTGGGTGGGAATGTGACTTCTCAGCAAGGGTTCCAGGCTCTGGTTCCAGGTCCTGGTTCCTGTTGGCTGACTTTTGCAAGTTGAAGGCTAAGGCCAAGAGGCCTGGAGTGCATTGATGCAGCCCTGCGCACAGAGCAGAGGTTGGAAGACCTGTGGTTACCTGGGGGGATGGGAGGAGTTTGCAGCAGAAGACACCCATCGACACCTGTCTCTGTCAAAACAGCCAGACTGCTGTGCTTCCAAACAGACACTCGAATAATGAGCAAGGACTCGAAGGCTACCCCACCGAACAGAGGCCACCAACTGCGTCGGGGAGACCCCTGGGGCTGGGGCACCGCAGGAAGACATTCTCTGTTGCTCCGTATGTGCTACAATGCAAATGGATCCAAATATTAACTGTCCATTAAGTAAAAAATTTTTAAAAAGTAATAAAAGCTCTTCATGTTGGGGGGGGCATCTCAGACCTCACCCCCTTTTTGAAAACACAAACTACTATCATTTTATTAGCATCACAGATGTATCGTTTTATACTTAAATCCTTACACATAGAAGGTGGACTGACTCTACCCACATATCAATAATGCATTTAAATAAGTAACGGGTTGCAGAGAAAAGGTGGTGTCCAAATGCACTATACCATAGCGCACGGAGAAAGGGCAGCTGGCAATTTTCAGCATGAGAACGGCAGAGAATCTGTTGTGTTTGGAGCCCATTGCATTTTCAGGAAGTTATAAAGCACCCCCCCACACACACACACACTCCATCTCTGGTCAGTCCTGAAGCAACACCCACCACAGTCAGCACCCACTGCAGCAGAACTAAGCAGGCTAAACTACTGCAGACCAAACAGGACCACACGACAGCCAGTTTACAATGGACTGCCCAGCCCCTTTGTCTGTGAACAGCAACCTGCTATTGTTCCCCCATAATGGGGAGAGACAGGAAGAACGTACCATAGTCACTGGGCCTTCATGAAAAGGTCAAAAAGACCTCCTCTCCCACTGCCCAACTTCATAAGGATAAGAATGCCCATCTGGAAGGAAGGGCACCGCGTGCCCACCCTCCACCCCCCTTGGAGCTGACCTCATTCTCTCCCATGGGGAAACTAGCTCACCTGCTGCAGGCCAGGCCCCTGGCAAGTTCCTCTTCCCCTCTGCCCAGTCCACACTCAAACCCCGCCCACTGTTGTCTGGCTGAGTTCCACTTCCGGTGACTATAGGACTGAGTAGAAATGCTCTCTTAGGGTTTCTGAGACTGTACCTCTTGACAGGAACAGACAGCCTCCTCTTTCTTCCTCAAAGTAACTGGTGGATTTGAACTGTTAACCTCTTGGTTATACTTTTCTAACAAGATTCCAGGTGATCTGATACCTTGGGTCTTCCCACTACACTGTGAGAACCAAAGCTCTAGGTACAGGCCATTCGTGTGCCTTCTGGAGCCTGCCTGGAACCTGCCAAGGGTTCCAGCTAAGAAGAAAGGCCTGCTACCTTGCCGGGTATAATAATAAATAATATACAAAATAATATATTATATAAAATATAATATAAGCAGAACTAAGCAGGCTAAACTATTGCAGACCAAACAGGACCACACTACAGCCAGTTTACAATGAACTACCCAGCCCCTTTGTCTGTGAACAGCAATCTGTTCACAGCCATTTTTGTCTCCACCCCCACCCCGCCCTCTCTCCGTTTTCACCCACCTTCCCGGCCTCCTCGTAGTCAACCAAGTCTTGTCTATCGGTGTATAAACCACCTTTTTTCTTCTTTGTTTTTCCTTATAACAATGGTGATGTTAAATAGTAATCTTTGCAAGATTGACTGAATTTGCTAAATGTAATATTCTCTAGGTTTGTCCATGTTTTTTATATTTTATTTAAAAAAATTTTTATTAATCATTTTATTGGGGAGCTCTTACAAATCTTATGACAATCCATCATTCAATTGCATTAAGCACACTTTTACATAGGTTGCCATCAACATTTCCAAAACACTTTCTTTCTACTTGAACTCTTGGTATAAGCTCCTCTTCCCCCGCTCTCCTCCACCCTCCCATCCTCCTGTATCCTTGATCAATTATATATTATTGTTGTTGTTTTGTATCTTACACTGTTTATTGTCTCCCTCCACCCACATTTTTGCTATTCATCCCCCTGGGGGTGGGCTATATATCCAAACTTGGAATGTGACTCCCTTTTCTCCCCCTTCCCTCCAGCCCCCGCCCCCACTACCCCCCTACCCTCACGATATCGCTACTCCCACTGTGGGAAACAGAAGGATTTCTCTCAAGTTGTCTCTCCCAAATATATACCAGACTTAGCTGCTTGACAGCGACTGTACACTTGGAGGTCATCAGGAGTGGATTGGGGGTCATTCTCCCTGAGAACTATCAGCTGTCTAGACCAGGCAGACACTACTGTTTATCCCACAACAAGTAGAGCCCACTCCCTTCTGATAAGGATAGTAGTTGTCTGTTTCCTTGTAGGAGACACCAGAGAGGTCAAACCCTCCCAAGAAGGACCAAGGTTAGGCTGCCATATGCCTATTGTATTGCCCCTTCCTGTGACTTGTGATTCTGTAATCATGTCCCCCTAAAGTGATATAATGCTTGGTCAGCAATAAAGGAAACGCTCTCTCCGGCTCTCGGGGCCTGGAGGCTCCCTGGTTCTCAGTCCCAGAGGCTGCTCCTGCTCTCGTGGCCAGGTTCCCCCAACGAGGACCATCAAGCGGGGCTGAGGTGAGCAATGCTACTATGTAATGTGTCTGACTACATTATTATAATATCTCTCATGCTCTCGATGACTTTAATATAATACTTATATATCTCAACCGTACAATTGTGCTTACTGAACCCATGGGTAGTACTAGCAGCGGGTGGGGCTGCCCACCCCACTCCCCTCCAAAATTAACTTAATACTACACTCCCACTACTGTGTCTGAGGGTTTTATCTGTCCTGAATTCCATGTGTCCAGAGCTCTTATCTGTACCAACGTGTGTACTCTGTTCTAGCCAGATTTGTAAGGTAGAACTGGGTCATGGTAGTGGAAGGGCGGAGGAAGCATTCAGGACCTAAAAGAAGGTGTGTTTCATCAGTGCTTTACTGCACCATGGTTAAATTGTCCCTTCCTTGTAACCCTTCTGTGGGGGGGTGTCCAATTGTCTACAGAAGGACTTTGCATCTCCACTCCAACCCCCCCTTATTCACATCGATATAATTTTTTGTTTGAGATCTTGTGTTTAGGGAGGCCTTGAGTAGAGGTCTAAAGTCTGTCTGCTATCTTAATACTTTAAGATACAAATATATGTGCATTGGCTTCTGTCTGTTTCATTATAAATTAATATATTTACATATATATGCCTATAGCTATACCTCTATAAATAGCTTTTGCTTCCTACTTCTTTCCTCTATTTCCTTTCACCTTCCTCCTGTCCCACTATCATGTTCACTCAGGAATTCTTCACTCTACTTGGCTCTCAGTAATTCCTCTTGGATACATTGCACTTGATCAAACCCCATCAGGCCGCCTTGCCATCACTTTTAGATCCCTTGTTGTTCTCTGATCCCTGAGTTGGTTGGCTCCCCACTCCGCCACCCTGCCCCATCCTCTCCCATGTCCCTCTGAGACAGCCAATCCTGTTGTCCATGTCTTGTGGTATTTAAGAGTCCTCTCCTCTTAAAAGGTTAGGCCAAGGAGATGCATTAGAAAGGGAGACCATGACTGTCTCAGTTAGATGGGGTCTTGGGGGTCACCCAGGACCCATCGCAGGCAGTGAGGGTCCAGGGGAGTGGACAGCTTCTTCCAAGCCTCCCCAACAGGCTGGGACTTGTGTTTCCCAATCTCTACAGGAATTACAGGGTCAGTGTGTGCTTCTCCCTCCCTTGGGATAGCTGGCTGGTGGGGGTGGGGCGTGGGGGGCGGAGTCATGAAAATCAGGAAAGAAAGGACTCTCTGCTCCCTCAGGCAGTGAGAGAAGGTGTCTCACCTCAGGGGACCTGACTGAAGTGGTGTCTGGTACTGGCCCAGCCATCAGAAGGGCAGACAGGTGAGAGCAAAGCTCTACCCCCTGGATGGTGAAGATGGGAAAAGTTTACTGCAGGGTGCTTCGACCACCTTCTTTCTGCAAATCCCCCTGTAAATCCCAGTCCTCACTGAGTTCAGAGGGACACAGCTGAGGGATATGCCCCCCCACCCAACTGTGCCCCTTGACACTATTTTCATCTCAACTGAGGATTCCCAATCCAGTGAATGAAGTCCCAAGAATCTTAGGACCCAGGGCAAGTGAAGGTGTGCTAAGTAGGCCTTCAGGAGAGGGCTTCAAATCGGTTCTTCCTGGTTCAGTCCTGGCCAACAAAACAAGCCCAGAATAGACCTGAATTTGTAAAGTGTGGATAAACCAGAATGATAATAGGAAATGAGAAAAATCACAGGTTAGAAACTTAACCTTTCTCTTAGAAAACAAGGGCAGCTTATACATTGCCCAGCAGTGATGCCCAGCTCAAAGGTGGAAGCTGACCATGCAGCTTTGAATGTTGTTGCTCTCCACAGCCCCAGCTAGTCTCTCTCTGTCTCTCTTTTAAGCAGTTTTATTAGCACTTTATCCGCGTCATACAATTCAATACTTCAATCATATCAAGAAGAGTTGTACAATGACCATCACAGTCAATTCTAGAACATTTCCTTCTTCCTTGTACTCATTGTTAGTCATGTGATTATTTTTTTCTAATTGTTGCAAAGATATACACAACAAAACATTCTCCAGTTCCACAACTTTGATACGTATAATCCAGTCTTCATCAGGCTCCTCAAAGGCTCGCTCCACCTCTCCTAATTTCCCATTCTGGGCTGGGACCAGTCACTTTTCCTTTTCCGCTAGGATCCTAGTAGACCCACACTTGATACATTCCAGTCTATTTCAATTTGGGTCGCCATGACTGAACCAGTTTGAACTGACTCAAAGTCCTTCTTCACAAACAGTGGCCCCCAAGGAGCATCAGATGAGCCCCTGTGTTGTCTATCCTCAGGCTTTCTCAACTCAAACTCTCAGCTAGTGATGGAGCCAGTTCTGACTCACAGCAACCCTATAGGACAGGGTAGAACCAGGCTCATAGTTTTTATAAGCTACAACTCTGTGCGGGAATAGCAGTCTAATGCTTAACTCACTACCCAGCATCCTCCTTTAGCAGGCACCATAGCAACTCCTTAGGGAGTAAGGCCATTGAGGGTACCTTGTGCGAGTACTGCTCTGGGGATGAGCTGTTCTTTGAAGAGTTGACAATCAAGTCCATGAGTAGGCCAATGGAGATCCCCTTGCAGAGGGGTCTCAGGGAGGAGACGAGCCAGTCAGGGTGCGATGTAGCAACGATGAAAAATACAACTTTCCTCTAGTTCTTAAATGCTTCCTCTCCCCCCACTATCATGATAGGAAGTCTACCTTGCATGTCTGGCTAGACCAGAGGAGGTACACTGGTACAGATAGGAACTGGAAATTCAGGGAATCCAGGGCAGATGATCCCTTCAGGACCAGTGGTGTGAGTGGCGATACTGGGAGGGCAGATGGAGAGTGGGTTGGAAAGAGGGAACTGATTACAAGGAACTATATGTGACCTCCTCCCTGGGGGACAGACAACAGAAAAGTGGGTGAAGGGAGACGTTGGACAGGGCAAGATATGACAAAATAATAGTTTATAAATTATCAAGGGCTCATGAGGGAGGGGAAAGCGGGGAGGGGAAAAATGAGGACCTAATGCCAGTGGCTTAAGTGGAGAGAAAATGTTTTGAGAATGATGAGGGCAATGAATGTACAAATGCACTTTACGCATTTGATGTATGTATGGATTGTGATAAGAGTGGTATGAGCCCCTAATAAAATGATTTAAAAAAAGAAAAGTTGACCATCTAGGAGTGACTGGGGAGGGTCAAAGGAACCCAATTGTTCTAGCAGTTCTGACATAAGACCCGCCTTGCGTTGGGTCATAACTCCCTGCCTGCTGGTGAGGAGTCTGGGCTTGAGAAAGGGTGTTGACTCTGTCCCTTGGTAAACTCACTGAGGGGCACAACTCAATGCTCCTCACCAATTTCTTCCACCTTCTGGGGGGCATTGGTGGTGGGCAGTGACCTGCAGAGGAACCAGGTCTCCTGGAACAGCTGTAGGTCCCTGGTCAGGCCCGAGAGGCCCAATCTCCATGGTCAGAGGGACTTCTGAGACAGAGCCAACCAGCAGTCCCTTCTCAGGTCTCTCCTTCACCTCAGTCCAGGCCAGCTTTGTGCTGGTTTCATGAACACTCATCTAGGAGCACTGGGCTCAGAGACCCAAAGAAACGAATCTCAGCTCCCACCAGAGGAATCCCCAGGGACACGGGAGAAAAATGAAGCCACAGGCAACTGCAGCACAATTGGGTGTGAGTGCAGTGTTGGTGGAATGCTAGGGAGGAGGACTCCTTCTGGAACCTTCCCCCTCTACACCCACGCTGGAGGACTCGGTCTCTGTTCTCCCGTTTTGGCGACGAAGCAGCTCACGTCTGTGGAGCACTGGTGCTCAGATGAGGATTTGCCATGCGATTGCCGTTCTCACCACCAGAAGACACTGAGAACCCATTTCACAGAAACAGAAGTTAGGGAGTGACTCAGGCCACAGTCGCTTCACTGTGGACAGGACCAACCTTTCCTCCATACTCTTTCTCCTCCACTGCCGTCAGATTTCCTACCTACCTTCCAAGGCTCACTTGAGAATCCAGTGAAAATGGTTTGGTGAAGGAAGTTGTGTCTACATCAAGCTAATTTTGCCTATCAAGGTGGTTGGAAGGACCCACACATTTCAAAGATGTACATCAGGGTTGAAGCCAAAGAGCAGGATGCTCTGGGAACCAGGACCACCTCATCCCCAGTGACTATTTCCTGCCTCTCTGGCTCTGCCTAGAGCACTTTGGTGTCTTGCCAATGGCACTTATCTGGGTAACCTTTACATTTGTGGTAGTTATATAATCTGTCGCCAATTTGAGACTTAAGAGTGGAGGGGTGGAGTCTAGCCTGTCAATCAGGCCATAGCTTGATGATCTCATTTGGAGGTGCTATGGAGATAAATAGCTCCCTGGAGGCAAGACGTGTTTGCTAACAAGACACATGGAGCTATGCTAGAGGCCTGGAGCTGAAGGAGCCATGTGGAGACCCCTGCCAGTGCTGAGATGCCTCTACCGCCACTGGATCCACAAGACTTTCCACCCACTGGCCCATGATCTTCCTACATTTGGCATCATTGCATGTGTTTCGTGAGTATGAAGAGGACTTTATAGATTGGTATCAGACATTTGGGCTAATGTCGGACTTATGGACTTGATCTGGACTGGGCTGGGATGCTTTCTCAATATTCAGTTGCTCTTATATATCAACCTCTTTCTTGTACACGTATGTGAGCCTATGAATTTGTTTCTCTAGTCTACCCGGTTCAGAGAACAACATGGTATGGTGTTTTCATAGCCAGCAAGGGGAAGCATAGGCATTGGTTCACCACAAGATTCCTTCATTTGGTCCTTCATTCCTACTTTCATTCAATAGTCTGCTCTGTGCCAGGCCAGGACCAGGCACAGCAGAGGTGAGCCAGAGAGACCTGTCTGTGCTCTCATGGAACTTACATTCTAGCAGAGGTGATGGAAGAGACACACAACCAAAGAGGGGGGAAAAAGGTCAAATCTTCGCAGAGTGGGAAATACGACAAAGAGATGCAAAGCCGAGCCATGTCTTCGAGAGGGGAGAGGGGAAGGAAGGGGCATGGCCACCTTGGACGGTGTGACCAGGACCAGGGAGGGCCACAGATAGGAGGTCACTCGGGCTGTTCTGTAGAAGACATGAGAACCCTGCCTCGCACCACTTGGGGAAAGAGCATCCCCGAACAGAGAGGCATGAAGCCAGGCCGCCAGGGGCTTTGTGAGGAGGGGTGATGGGAAGCAATGAGGTGTGAGAAGCAGGCGTTAGATCCTAGGTCCTCCCCTTGTCACCTCTGAGGGCCAGGTGAGTCCTGGCACATCCCCTTCCTCCTCCAGGAAAGCCCAACAGTAGCCTCAGCTGACTCCACCCATCCCCACCCCTCACCCCCGTGGTTGCCTCCATGGTCCAGTCTCACCAGTCCCTCTGGCAATGGGCTAGTGTGGACGGGATGGGAGAACTTCAACGTTGGCTCCTTGTCTGGGAGAAACAGGGAAGAGAGGATGGATCTATGTGGGCCCCAGAAATGGTTGATGACACAGAGTGTGGACAAAAGTACCAGGAGGGGTAAGGAGAAGTCCCGGGGGGCACGGATGACCCCGAGGGTAAGAGTGGTGGGCTCAAGAAGAGGGAAGAGCTTACAGTAGCAAATTGATGGGGAGAGGGGGCGGAGGGAATGGGAGCAGAGGAGTGCTCATGGGGAAGCAGGGATTGGAGGACAAGCATACTCAGATCCCAGATTCCCCGTGAGCCACGCCTAGAGAAAGAGACGGGTGAAAGAGAGCGGGCATGGAGCTTGGGGAGAGGTGGCCACGGCAGTGGGACAGTGCCTGCCAGGCAGGCAGGCAAGAACGGGGTACTCTGAAGCTCGAACTACGTGGGTTCAAATTCGATCTCTCTCACCTACCTGGAATGTAGCCTCAGACAAATTACATAACCTTTCCATGCCTCTGTTTCCCCATCCATAAAATGATGACGAGAACATTGTCTGACCTCATTGTCTGCACTTTAAATAAGTTCCCATATATACTCTTGGATAAGCCAAGTTTTCCAGCACATTTTGGATGCCATTTTTGTGGTAAAATTAGGTGCCTGGGCTGATATTCGGGTCAGCTTATACTTGAGTATGTACGGTAATACTTACAAAGCATGGAGACTAGAGAATACTTGGTCCAGAGTGAGTGTGATAGAAGCGCTGGTTAAATTAAGTTAAGGCTAGTGAATGAGTAAGGCACCCGAGGGCCATCGGCACCTCTCAAATGTTTCTGAGGAAAGCCACGAGGAGATGAAAGGTGATCTGATCGCCCTGTGCAGGCTGCACCGGACGTGGAAGGCACAGACACAAGAAGACAAGTCAAGAACACAGTAGCCCAGGCGGTGAGGTGACGTGTGCCCAGGGAGAGCCTGCTGATGAGATTGGAGGGGGTGGAAAGAGGGGCCTGGTAGAGTAGTAAACACTCATGAGCCCTAGTGTTTAGAGACTGGGTTGGGGAATTGAGGTGGGATTAAAGAACTGAAGTTTTGGGTGTGGATGCTGAGCAGTAGTGGGACCACTGGTAGAGAGAGGGAAGTTGGAAAGTCATCTCATTCAGGGGAAGATGGGGTGTTTTCACATAGACAGGCTGTCTTTGGGGCAATGGCAGGCTCCCAGAGCTCTGGTGTTCAGCCTCCCATGTCCTGGGTCTGAGGAGAGGAATTCTGTGCAGTTGGATTCTGGCTCCCTCTTACAGACATGAGGATTCCAGTCAGGGCCTCTCTACACCAGAGTGGGGCAGGAGGTCGGGGTTGGGGAGGGGTGGGGTGGGGACTAGGCCGTCAATATTTAATGAGGCTGAGTCCACACTTCCTCTGCACGCTGTATAGAAAGGGCAATCAGGAAACAGAGAGACTGCCGCTCACCGCTTCTAGACACTCCGTGTGGTGATCGATTCTGCCAGCGCCCCACATCCTGCTGACTGAATGAGGCTGCAAGGGAAGGGACGTAGGGTCCCACAGCCCACTACAATGCTTCTCTCACAGATCCCTTGCTCCCACCTGGATGAGGGTCCTGGCTGGGGCCCAGGGATATGGCTGGGATCAATAGCATCTTATTCTTGGTGTCCATTAGCAAGCGTTGAGTGGAAACTGCTACAGGATCCAGTGAGCAGGCCAGACAAATCGCTCATCAACCAATGGATTTTCTAAGCCTCTATCGTTTTCAAGGCTGCATCTCAAGCTTAAAGCACAAAGTACAACTAAACGGTGGATTCCAGAAACCACATTAGCCGAGGTTTCTGTTTTTCCATTTTCAATTATTGATGACAATGGCTTCCGTGCAGATGTCAGAGAACGATATTCTGCTTTCATCATAAAAATCGTTTTGCAGTCTGCCTTTCAAATTTAATTATTTCCTCTAATCTCTCCACCGACTTCTTTATTATATGGATTATAGGTCTGTATGAAATTTTCTTGGGATTCAGTCTGTAGCTTTTATTGGCTCCTCACAATAGGTGTGTTTGTTCTTTTAAACATATTTATATATATTCATTTCTTTTTAAATTCAGAGAATAATCGAGAAGTAAAATTGGCCCATAATGCTACCACTCAAATACCTCATAACTAACTTTAAACGTGTATGTGAAAAATAGTTTAAACACAATGGAAAGGCACAAATGAGAAGCAGAATGGTCTCACTGTTTCTGCCTTTTCCTAGGCTCTTTTCCTCAAGTTCTGTGCCATTGATAGTTTCTCATCTATCACTTCAGAAAATGTTTGATGCATTCACCAGCATTATAAAACTTTCTATTCTTATTTTCCATATAATGATTGTTGTATGATAAAATTTCTCTAAATGATTTACACTGATAACCAACTTACATACATCTTACTGTCCACATTTCTAAGCTCTTTTTGAAATGTAGCTATTGTTTTTAATAAACTTAATCTTTCATGATAAAGAAGTCTTTTAATCTTTTGGCTTGACATTTTCATATACGAGGGCAGCTCAAAAAGATCGTGGAAGATGTAATTTAAAGACCTGCCAATAAAGCTGCTGGCTGGTGGGGCGGGGGGTGGGGGGGGGGAGATCCTGGAATGTTTTCACAAACTTTTTGAAGCCTCCCTCTATATACACATGTTATTCATAAATATCATTTCTAAATTCATGAAGCCAGGAGAATATCAACTGCTTAAGTCTCCCCCATGTTTGAAATATGTTTCATTTCCATAGTACAGGCTTCCTGATAATCTCTGTACACAGAGCTTGCTTATTCTTTGAAGTGATTTCTGTAGAACAAATTCCCAGAATTAGAGCGATGGACAAGAAAGCCTAGAATTCTCTGCAGTTCATTACCTGTGGCTAAATTGCTCTTCCATATGTGTAGTCTATTCTAAACGAGTTCTCCCAGAAGCTAACCAACTGTCTCTCTCCATCTGTTTGTTTTTCTGTTTGTTGGGCTGCTGTAGCAGTATTTAAAAATAACCCCCAGAGGGGAAGTGTGGTTAATTGCCTCCATGAAAAACTGCCCCCTTTGCCATCCAACCAGAAGAGCTGGATGGTACCCGGTTATCATGACTGAATATTTTGATCAAAAATTCTGTAAAATAGTCTGATCAAGAGTGAGAAGATACAGAAGAGAATTTCCATTTCCCCTGGAATCCAATTTTTTTTTGGGTAGCCATTAAAGCTGCTGAAAGAACCCCCGTCACTGTTGCCCTGGAATCCAACATATCCCCTGAAAGGCTTCTTTGAAGCAGACATTAGGTTAGCTTAATTACTAAGGAGCGGCTGCCTTGAACAATATGCTCTTCTGATGAACTCTCCATCTGGGATCAAACTGACGGCAGTGGCCTCACAGGGTCAGCGGGCACTTGGCGGGCAGAGGCTTTATGTCAATGGGGGAGGAACCCCGTAGAAAGCGGGGTGAGACAGTACCCAATTAAGTCCACTGAATTGTAAGTGCAGAAGTTGTTGAGCTGGCGTCGGCTCTGCTGAGTGTAAGCGCCACTGCTACAACAAAACTGAAATACATTTAAAATCCAGACAGAAATAACAGCCAGAGGTATCTATTTCCTCTGCCTCGGAGTAGCTGGGTGACATCAGCAAGCCACGTTATCTCTTAGCGCCTCAGTTTCCTCATCTCTAAAACGGGGCTTCCTGTGGGGGATTCAGTGAGTGCAGAGAGGCCTGGATACCCGGTAGCTGAGATGTTCGGAGTTCAGAATCCACCGATGGTCAGCGCGGTTCCTCGGCCCCTCTTGCATGGGGGAGGGGCTGCGAGCTCTAAATAAATGTGGTGGCAGGTCCTGCCACTGGTTGCTCCTCTGAATGACCTGTCACCTTTGTTTTTCAGCTGTGGGAAAGGTGTGGGAGGCTCCTGACAGGGTCACATGAATGTCTCACCTTGGTGTCAGCTCCCACCCACGTGCACAATTGATCCACACTCCGGAGGCTGGCCCCCCGGTCCTTGGCTGGGAAAGAATTGCCGCTCATAGCTTGGACAGGCCCCTGATATATGGCCCCTGTCACCCTCCCCCTCTTCTTTCTCTGATCTCAGGTCTGAAGACCTCTGTGACCCTCGCGTCAAGGAGCAAAGAGCTCACCGGAAAGGGCCCCAGTGTGCCCTGGGGTTAAGGAGGTAGCAGAACTACGTGCAGCTCCGGAAGTCAGGTGGAAGGGCGAGAGTCCAGCCCGTGGGGATGGGAGGTGGGGGCAGAGGGTGGACAGAGGCCCAATTGTTAAGTGCCGGGAAGCACCAGTCACATGCTGGGGCGCAGAGAGGTGAGCCCCGACAGAGAGGCCATCCCAGATCTCAACTATCCTACCACCAAGCAAAATGCGAGCACGCAAGGGACCAGAAGAACTGGCCCCGCTGATACCACCCCCACCACTGTAAAAACCAACCCAACCCCACTGCCACTGAGTCAATTCCAACGCACAGTGGCCCTATAGGGCAGAGTCTCTAAGACGGTAAGTCTTTACGTGAGAAGAAAGCCTCATCTTGCTCCCAAAGAGTGGCTCCTGTTTTCGAACTGCTGACCTTATGGTAAACAGCCCAACACATAAATGCTACACCAACGGGGCTCCTCTGTTCCAGCTAACAGCACAGGGCCAGGGGATGCGCTGTCTCGACCACGTCCTGCCCCATGTGCAGACACAGAAACACATGCATGCGGGCTTTTGTGCTGAGCCACTGGTTTGGGGGTGTTCGGTTTGAAGCAACAGAAACTGACACAGAGAGGTGAATGAATGGAAACATGGTGAATCACCGGCGAAGGGACTCTGTTCCCCCTTGAAGCCTTTCCAAGCCTGGCCAGGCCCAGCTCTGCTACTTGTCAGCGACGTGTCCTTAGACAATTCCAGTCATCAACCTCCTCATCCGTCCTAAGAACAGGAGACCATCCAACTTGGTGAAGGCAAACCAGAAACCAAGCTCACAGCTCTCAAGTCAGTTCCCACGCATGGTGACGCGACAGAGCCGGGCAGACCGGGCAGGGCCCGCTTTGGGAGTAGAAAGCCTCGCCTTTCTTCCGAGCTGTGAAGGTAAAGGAGATTACAGTTGTGAAAGGGCAGAGAGTGTGCCCTCCCCCAGAAGCGTCCGGGTTCCCTTCTCTTGATTTAGAATCAGAGTCAGCAGTTTTGAGTCCCTTGCCGGCCCTTGTCGACCCCAAGCTGAAAACACCTTCTCTGTAACTTAGGCCCGGGCCTGCCCTTTGACCACCAGGCATCATTCTGGGCTAAGCTCTCAGATGGACTGGGAGAGGCTGGGTGATGGCGAGTCCAGAAGGCCTGGGCAGGAGTCCCTGCCTCCCTGCTTGCTGGGCATGAGACCTCCAGGAAGTTGCTTGACCGTGCTCGCAGTGTCCGCCTGGCCTGACCGAGTCCCTGTGAAGCTGAAATGAGCCCGACCCCTGGAGAGTCCTCTCATGCGGTCATGGGGCAGCTGTTCTCATCCCTGCCGCAGAAGTTGGCTGTCCAAAATAAAAGTAAGTGAAGTTTAAAGCTCACACCTCCGGACACACGAGACACCCTGCCACGTGGTGAGTGGCTACCATGGAGGGCCGCGTGGATACCGAGCTTGCTGCCGGACAGGCTTGCGCTAGCTTTTCTAGCCACGGGAATGAGGGCAGTGGATGGAGACACCGGGAGCCTGAGCAGAAATGGGAGGCTTGTTTCTGCAGACTCCTCCCCATCCTTGACCCCTCCTGCGAACAGCCATCCTGGACAGCTTCTCTGGAAACAGCATTTCCTCATCTTGAGATCAGGGAGCCCGGGGCCACCGGAGAGTGCCCGTGCAGATCCCAGGCTATGTTGCTTCATTCCCCGGCCTGGTGGCAGGGGTGAGGGTGGGCAAATAGATTGAGTACCTCCTCCTGCCCGCCATGCAGCCTCTTGGGAATGCTTCTGGGCCAATAGCTCACACTGGCTGCCCCACGACCCTGGGGCCACCACCAGCTGAGAGGGTGTGTCAGAGAGCACGGGCCGCAGTGCCAGGCTGGTGGCGCCGGAGCTTGGTGCTAAGGGACCAATTAGTCAGACATGGGTGTGCCCTGTGTCCCAGCCACCAGTTCTGAGGCTCTCTGAGCTCAGATCCTGTCCTGGTCCAGGCCAAAGTCAGGGTCACAGCACCAGCCAGGAAAGGCCAGAAAGGACCCAGAGCGATCATGAGAAACCCAGCTACGAGGGGACCCAGAGACACCCATTTTCTGACTTGCTGGGCAAAGTACCTTCCCAATACCTCCAGCAGACACACCAGCCATCTGCTTCAGCCCAGAGAAGTACTTATCCATCGACGGGCATCCAAGAGTCTTCCTTCCTCCTTCCCTGACGGTATCACCCACTAACCACAAGTTCAAACTGCCTCTCCAAGAAAAAGCAGTGCCCAGGAGTCTCCCTGGGCTACTCTGACTGCAAGCAAGCCCCCACAGCCGGCAGAGGAAGGGTGGGTTCTCCCAGCTGCACCCGAGACCTGGCCGGCTCTCACCAGGCCTTCTGCTCCCCCAGACAGTGGGGATACAGCACCTGTGTTCAAGGCTCTCCCAGGCACCCCTCACTTATCTTCATAACAGCTCCAATTTCCCACGGGGGTGCTGGTCCCCTTCCTTTCCCGCTGGAACAGGCAGGCAGCAAGACAAGGGCAAAATCAAAAGTCATTCTCCCTTAAACAAGTGTGTATTGGGCCTGAGGGAAGGGCAAGGTAGCCAGGGCTGGGCTGGGAGTCCCTTGAAGTCTTGGGAACTTGGGGTGTCCTGGACCCATGCCTAGAACCCTGTCGGTAGCATTTGGCCAGGCTGCCAGGAGCGGCAATAGGCTTTTCTTCCTTCTCCAGTCCAAGGGAGGCCCTGGGTGGCACAAAGAGTTCACCACCTCACGGTTAGCTGAAAGGTTGGGAGTTCAATTACCCAGAGAAGAGTGGAAGGTGGGCCAGGAGATAAGCTTCAGGAAAGAAACAGCCGTGCAAACCCCACAGAGCAGTTCCACTCCGCCACCATGGGGTCTACATAGGCCGTCTCTTAGTGCTACCATGCTCTGTGATGAAAGCAAATGGTAAGTTACAGCAACCCAATGCTGACAGCATGTCTAATGACCCAGACCCCTCAGGAATGAAGGTCTGGGTCACCCCACCAGGCAAAGAACCACAGCCAGCTGAGGTGCTTGCCGAGGGCAAAGGCAATACAGAATGGGTAGTAGAAGAAGGTAGTTCTACCTATCAGTTACGGCCATGTGATCAATTACAAAAGCAAGGTTTGATTGTCAGCTTATTCTTTTTTTTTTTTTTTTTTTTTTTTTTTTTTTTTTTTTTTTTTTTTTTTTTTT
>NW_022103968.1:19148235-19177447 GCF_000313985.2 Echinops telfairi
TGTTATCCCAATCCATACACACATCAATTGTGTAAAGCGTATTTGTACATCATTTCTCAAAACATTTTCTCTCCATTTAAACCCCCGACATTAGGTCCTCCAGCTTATTCTTTTGTATGTGTTTATAGAATATCTTTCCTTTGCTCATGTATGATGTATCAGATACAATCAGACTCAGTGTGTTTTCATTTATATATATGATAGATGTTTGATGTCAAGTATAAATGTGATTTCATTAATGTCTGGAAATTATACATGGCTAAAGAATTGTGGACAGGTGCCAAGTTGGTAAGGGGTGGATTGTGATAGGTAGGTTTATTGTGCTAACATGGCCAATGAACACATGTGGGAATCACTGAAGGGCGGAGAGATAAATGGCTCAGTGAGCCTCGTCTTTCTTGTCTCTTGCTCTTTGATGATCAGACCAGTGTGCGGCTGCCTTACCTGGTTCTCTGCCTCAATTTGCAAGCCACACTACCTGTGGGACACCTAACCTATGGATTGTGTCTCTGTAGTTTGAGGTTCATTCAAGACCTGCTTCGGCACACTACTGGAGTATACATTTTGCTTAAGCTGGGGACTGTCAGACCGTGTCATCTGGCTGACTGTTAGTGACCTGCCTTGCAGTTTGCTGCCTGTGGCTGGATAGCCTGAATTGCTCTGCAGAGGACTACCTGGTGGCCCTCAAGGCTTGAAGGACTGCCAGTATATTAGCTGTCTCACAGAAGTGAGTTGTACTGAGCTGTTTGTACTGTTGTATAGATTAATTAACTGTTTATTTCTTATGTTTTATATATATGTATATATAAATATATACAAAATCATCAGTGTCCTGGTTTTGCTTCTCTAGAGAACCCTATCTAACATAATTGGTTATGTTATATAATAGGGAGTTGGAGTTAGCAATTGGACCGGCACCAGGTGCTCTGTCCACATTAACCCTTAGGAACTTCAGCCAACTACTCAGGGCCAGCATTTTACGCAGGACTAGTCAATGCCCAGCTTACAAATGAGATCCGTTTCTAAGTGTGTCTTTAAGTTGAATTGGTAGATTAATAGGAATAGGTACAACCCACCCATTGCTAAGTTAATTCCAACTCATAGCATGACCTAGAACTGTCTCTTTGGGACTTCCTAGACCGTTCATCTTTATAGGAGCGGAAAGACTCATCTTCCTCCCAAGAAGCAGATAGTGCAGATAGTAGATTTGAACAGCTGACCTATGGTTGGAAGCCCAGTGCATGAGCCACTACGCCACAAGGATTTCTTAGGAACAGGTACGTGTAGTTCCTATTTAGCCTTACTTTAGTGAAGGCGTCCTGGGGGTGCTGTTAGGTAAGCATTACCCTGCTAACTACAAAGTTGTAAGTTCAAACCTACGACTTGCTCCAAGGAAATCGGCGAGGCTGTGCCTGCTTCTGTAATTTACAGCCCCCAGAACCCTGCAGAATTCAGTGCAAGAAAGCCTTTTCAGTGACGTATAAGTTGCACATGCAGCACGTGACAGGCATAGTAAGGATTTGTTTCCTGTAGAGGTTGGTTCACTCGTTTCAATGTGAGGGCAAATCCACATAAACATTCAAGACGAGTCCAGCGGTATTGACAACGCAACTTCCACTACTCTGAGTCTGTTTGTACCTCCGACCCTCTCAGCCCCACTCTGGCAGACCACTGCTCCCGACCCCACGTTTCCTCAGCCCACTCAGCTGTGCACAGTTGGCTTTCCTCAACCCCTCCAGGCTGCAACCCCCAAACCTAGGGGGGCTTTAAAGTACAGCTCCTCATCCATACCTGAGACCACCAAAAGAGTCCTTGTGCCCACCCAGGGGATTAATTCTCTCCCTGCTTTCAGCCTTATCTGGATCCACAGAGCAGGGTTATTAGATGATAAGAATATCAATCACACAAGATGTGACTAGCTAACATTGAAATGATAATAGATTACTTAACATTACAATAGCTATCATTAGAATGCAATCCACAATAGACAGTGTTTTGTCACCAATACCTCCCAGTCTCCTACCCCAGTGCTTGGTATGTTGCAGGCATCCAATCCGTATTTATTGAGTAAAGTGCTTCTGGTCAGTCGAGCACCATCTGTGTGCTTTTCAAGTATCGATTCATTTCCTCTTTGCAATGTTCTGATAATGTTCCCGTTTTACAGACAGGGCAACGGAGGCCCAGAGAAAGCCAATCACCTAGGCAGAGTCACGCTTCACAGAGAGAGGCTGTGTGCCTGAGCGGCCTGGCTCTGAGGCCCAGGCGACTGCCCACCGGCTTGACTGCCTCCCGCCACAACAACATGCTCTGGCCCTGTTCAAGGTGCCAGTACACTTTTCGTGTGTTTGTTTCATTTCTCTGACAACCATTTCTGGATCTGTCCATCCCACCAGATGACGGTATCCCTGAGGAGGAGGTTGGCGTGTGTCAAGCACAGAAGATGGCCTGGAAGACTTGACGGAGTGCGTGAATGGGGCCTCTTCCACCCCTCTGTGCCCGCCAGTGTGTTCTCACCGAGTGTCCTGGGAATAATCTGGGGCGGAGAGCGGGGTCAGAGGCTAGAAGCGCAGCGCCTGGCTCTCAAGCACCTCGGCTGGAATGTTTCCTCCATCTCTTCTGCTTTCTAGCTGTGTGACCTTGGGCCAGTTTTTCAGCCTTTCGGGGATCAGTTTCGTCATCTGTTAAATGGGGTAATGATGCTCTGCCTCCTGGAGTTGTGTGAGGCTGAAATGAGACGATGCTTGCTCGGGGCTTGGCCCCATCAACAGCAGCAGTCATCAGTGTTAATACGGCGTTGGTGTCAATTCTGCCGGCCCTGTATCTGATGGGAAGCCGAGGGCTTCTATTAGCTCTTCCGCAGGCTGCGGCCAGCAGCTCCTTGGCAGGCACCTGCAGCAGGCGTGACCTGCTCCTCCCCATCTGTCAGGGTGACTCCTCCGCAGGTTCCGGTCAGAGCTTACAACCTGCTTATTAGGTTAATTAGAAGTGACACCTTTCCAAAGATACCCTCTGGTGGGAGCTGCAGCTCGCCATGCCATGGGGTTATAGAGGGAACGTTCTCACAGGCCAGGTTAGAACAAGTGGGACCCTGCCCCTGGATGCGTGTGGGGGGAGGGGGGAGAGAAAGCTTCCGTTTCTGTTTGGTGGGGGTTGGGCTGGCCCTTGAGGTCTTCTCTGGGTTGGGTCGCCATCTAAAAGCAGGACAAACTCACTGCCATTGAGTGGCTTCTGACTCACAGCGGCCCTATAGGACGGGGGAAGAACAGGCCTATGGGTTTCTGAGACTGTAACTCTTGATGGGAGGGAAAAGCTCTGTCTCCAGAGGAGCGGCTAGTGGTTTGGAACCGTGGACCTCGAGAATTGCAGCCCAAAGCACAACCGCTACACCACCAGGGAAGTCATTTAAATTTGAATTTCAGACCAAGCTGCCCCCCAGAATCTGGCTGGGTCCGTTCCTGGTAGGGCCGAGCAGAGCTGCCCTGCTGCCTTTCCAAAGCTGTAATCTGTCGGAGCAGACGGCCGCGTTTTTCTCCCACGGGCAGACTGCCGGGTTAGAACACCATCGGTGAGTTAGCAGTTGAGTGCTTTAACCACAAGGCCACCAGGGCTCCTTTCAGATACACGCTGGATACCGTTTAACACAGGTGTTCTCTTATGAGCTATCTGCATGTGGGTGGACCCGCATGGAGATGGATAGAGGAGCGGTGTCTCGGTTCCTAAGACCATCAGAAATATGGTCTTGGGCAACCCCTATCAAAGGGTTGTTCGACCCCCCAAAGGGGTCATGAGCCCCAGGTTGAGAACCGTTGGCTTAACACATCCTTAATATGACCTCCATCAGAACGATGCCACCAGCTGCCGCCCAGTCAGCTCCGACTCAAGGCGACCAAGTGCGGGTCTGAGTAGAAGGGTGCTCCCCAGGGTGGTCCGTGCCTGTTGTCGTGGGAGCAGATCACCCGGACTTGCCTCTGAGGCTCCTGTGATGGGGCCGCGGGGTGGGGGGTGAAGCCCTCAAACCTCCAGTCTCTCGGGTCACCGTGGAAGGGGTTCACTGCATCGCCCAGGGATTCCACCTGGGACTCACGGATCGTTTTTTGTAAGTGTCCGGTGTTTCTCTGAAGTTCAGATTTAACGCGTGTCCTGCTGTGCTTTGTTCTGTTTTCGCTCAAGCTGGCAGCCTCTGCGCTGGGGCTTGTCGGAGAGGAGACGAGGACTTGGTTGGGGCTCCCCCAGGAGCGCCACCTGGGCCCTGGGGTCTGAGGTAAGGTTGCCCAGGGACCTGCTGCAGTCTACTTCCCGGAGGGAGGCTCTGCAGGCAGCACAGGGCGCTGCTGCCAACCTCACCTTGTTTGCTTTCGCGGGCTCCCTGGGGCCCAGGCCCCCTTCCTGGTTAACATCCTGGATGGGAGGCCATTGAACACCAGCGCTTCTCCCCAGAGGGAGTCGGGGAACAGCGGTCCCAGGCAGGGAGGAAAATAGCACTGAAGGCAATTAGTTTTACCTTGTTGATCGATCTCTCGCCACCGACCCCGGCGAACGCTGTGATGGCCCATGGCTGCTTGTGGTGCCCCCCTACCTCACGTGGCACCCAGGGCACAGTCCTACCTGCGTCTAGCCTCAGGAACACGCTGCTGGGGAAGCTCTCCCAGGGAGGTGCGGGGCTGCTGCCCCATCTCTCCGCTGGCAGGGAGCCCCACCGAAGCCACTGGGGGAAACTGGTCTGGGGCCACCTCTTTTCTCTGCCCCTGGGACGCTGCCTCTCGGAGCTTGTCAGGAGAACAGGGTCTGCGGCCTGGGGAAGGGGTGGGCCGGCTCCTCAGGCTCTGCGGATTTCAACTGAGGCTCAGCAGCTTCTCCCTCCCGCCTCTACCTCACTCCACAGCTGATGATACAGCTCCCAAGCCGCCAGACCATGCCCCCAGCCCGAAACCCGAGCCTCCCCCAGGGGCATGTATGGCCCCTTTCCAGTAAACTGCCAAGCTTTGGACTGTTGGGTTCATCCGCAGCCTTCCTGGGCTAAGACCCCTTGAGCCCAAGTGGCCATCACCTCTCGACTGGCCTCCCAGCCATTTGCTCCCTTCCCCAGGTCACTCAGCAGCCAACAAGAAGCACATCTGCGCATGCCGACGCTTCTTACGGTTCCTAGACCTCATTAGCAAGGCCTACCAGCCTCTGAAGGTGCCCTGCCTGCCTCTCCATTGCTGCTCCGCCATGGCTGCCCCTCCTTCGATGGCAGTCTCCAAGGATCCCTTCACTTCTTCCGAGGTTTCTCTTGCTGTGGAGCTTGGCACACACTTCCCTACACCGCCCCACCCTGCTTCCTAAGGTAATCCCAACCCGAGGCTGCTAACCAACAGCTTGCAGGTTCGCGTCACCCAGAGGCACCTTGGAAGGCCTGGCAGCCTGCTTCTAAAGGCGCAGCCTTTGAAAAGCAGGTGGAGCCGGGTTCTCCCTGGACGCAGAGGAAGTTGCCCTGAGCCGGAGTCGACTCTCGGACAATTGCCGATTGTGTTGTGCCGTGGTTGTGGCCTTTTCAGTCCCACCCGCCCACCCCTCTGAACTTCCCCCAGATTCTTTCTCCAGGAAGCCCGCCTTCATCACCACCACCCCACAGAGTCTGAGCTGGGGGCTTCCCTGGGCGGCTCTGGTACCTGATGGTTGTGGAGCGGAGGAGATGCTGACTGTGGGGCCCCAAGCCCACCCCCATTGTCACCTGGGCAAGAGGGAAGGTGTGGTAACCACAGTCCCATTGCCTTCCATGTATATACTAGGGCCCAGCCTGGCCACACCTGTGGGTGTACTGAGCAGCTTTCTAAAAACACAGGTTCCTCCATCTGTGTCCCCACCCCCCTGAAATCTGACTCAGAAGATCTGAGGGGAGGCCTGGAAATCTGCATTTTCAGCAAGCACCCCAGGGGATTCTGATGCAGCAGGTGGTTTCGATGTGAAAACCACGGCAGTCTACGTTCCCAGGTGAGTGAGTCTAAGGCGTTGGCGGGGAGGGTTGACGGAACAGCTTGCTGTGTCCTGGCGGCATGGATGGTAGAGATGCCCCAGAGAAGGTGGTGGCGTGTGAGCTGACCTTGGTAGGTGAACTCAATGGTGGTTTTTGGAGAAGTAAGAAGACCAGCCAAAGGGCACAGCGTGAGGGAAGTCACGGAGGTGGGGGGAAATATCGTAGGCACAGCAGGTGATCTGTGAATGGATATGGGGAGTGGCATTGTCTATGGGAAAGGTCAGTCAGGGTGACCACCTGGTGGGCCCTGGGGAGGTGGCTGGGAAAGTCTTAATGGAGAAGTAACAAGGCTGAGCTGGGTTGGGGAGGATAATTCTGGGGAAAGAGGGTGGGATGAACTATTTCTGAAAACGAACGGATGAAAACCGGATGGAAGGCTACAGAGTATTGTCACAAAGAGTACTGGAAGGTGAGCTCCTGGAGGGCACTCTAAATACACAGCGGCTGGTGGGTTTGAACAGCTGACCTTTCGGTTAACAGTTCGTCCCATGCTTACCCCACAGCACCCCCAGGGTGCTCTCAAAGTTAGTTGTGTTAAAAGAAAAACAACAGTAAGCCAATAATTAGAAATCGATTGTAAGTCTATTTCATGCATGATTTGCAAGCTGGACAAAACTCCTGACCAAAGAATCAAAGTTTTCAAAAAATGAGACAATGACCAAATATATATCCCAGCTTATCACCGTTGCCACGGGAACAGAGGCAGACCGTTTTGTCATAATTTACCCTAACACACAGACTCCAGTGCCACCCTGGAGCTTCTGATCCTCAAAACCGACTTCATACCCATCATTCTTCACCAGAGCCCAAAGCTTAAGGCTTCAAACAGTTTTCACTAATTAGCAAGACACTTAGAGGTGACTTCAGGAGATGTCTGCTCAAGGCGCAAGATTGAAAAGATCACCTCGGAGCAATGTTCTGGGTGGCTCACCCCAACTCCACAAATCCCCCAAATCTAGATTCCAGGAGAATTACAACTGCTTCTCGGCTTTGAACAACTGCAGCCCTCGACCCTTCTGCAGGGGTAGCCCCTTTCAATTCTTGAAATGGATTCTTGAGAAAACTCACTTTCACATCTCTAAATGACACTCCACCCCCCCACCCCCACCCCTACCCCCACCCCCGTGGTTTCTGCATGATCTTTGCAGTCTAGAAATGATCCGCTGATTTCCTGTCCTGAGAGAAGATTTCTTTCACCCCTTGCTCACATCACACCCACTGGCATGCCCCTCACACAGTAAGAGATGGTCATTTGGGTTGTATCATCTTTTATAACCACACAGATGACACTATATGGTTATAAAGACAACCACTGACCAATGAGCTGAGCTGCGTGGGGGGCTGGGATGAGATTTTCCCCACCTTCCCTTTAGCTTTGAGTCTCGCCAGCTCATGGACAGTAAGGGGCACCACAGCCTGGTAAAAATTCAACGTCAGCAAAAGGATCCAGGGCTCTGAGCCGCCGCCACCATCAAATTAAACTCTCAGCCTCTTCCTGACAAACACCTGCCGTCGGGTCCATGGTGACTTTACCAAGACGATGTCATCCACAGGTATCACTGGGGCCTTTTCCATGTCCTGAAAAGGTGCGACCTGTGTCATTCAGAGAACACAGCATGACAGCTCCCAGGTGGATTCCAGAGCTAGAGTGTGTGGGCTGCTGCCCCTTCCCAGCCACTTGACCTTCAGTCAGCACACATCCACCAGAAGAGCTTTCGCTTCCTCGTCTGTAAAATCTCATTACAGGATGGAGCCACCGAGTCACGACTCCAGCTGGGATGAAGAGAGATGGTGCATGGCTTCTTTAGAGAGCACAAGGCTGAGCATTAGGTTAATTATTCGTGCCAGAGAGAACAATCAATCACAAATATCTTTCTCTGATTTTAAGGATACTCTTTACCCACAAAACCAAAATTTTAGTTGCTGGCCAGAGACCAATTAGTAATTTCTAATCAGTCCATTTCAGTAACAGGGAAGGAAGGCAGGGGACGAGGATGTGTGACGAGGAGGCCATGGTTGGTCTTCATGTCTTCTCCCTCCTCCTTATTAGCTTCATTGTAACTACGATTTTGAGCCGTAGGCTTTTGGGGGAAATCAGGTTTCCTAGATGCATAAAGAATAGCAGCTCAGAATCAACTTTCTGTTTCAATTTCTTTGACCTTTGATTGTTTTTAATCTTGGGAAGGGGCTCCTTCAATAGGCATCTAAGGAGGAAGAAACCGTTTCCTGCAAAACCGTTCGGGATCAGCAAACTGGTTAACTGTCATGGGTCACAGAACTTGGCTCACAAGCGCCAAGTTCTCTGAGGAACAAAACTGTCTTTCCAACAGTGCACAGACAGGGCTCCCACCTTCACTGGAGTATGGATTGGTAAGACGCTCTGGTCACTAGGGAAAGGGAGTCGTCCCCCCTCTCCCTTTTCACGGCTCATTACTTCACTCACTGGGAACACCCCTCCTGTGACACAGCTCTGGTCATAGCAGTCTCAGTTTTTCCTGTGGCTCCCAGATGAAGATTGAACTTTGACCTGCTCAGTTTCTTCCTTGCTTAGTTGGGAGATGGGTGCAATATCAGGCATAATAACAACAACAATTCCAAAGTCACTGCCATAAAGCTGATTCCAGCCCATAGCAACCCTACAGGAATATCAGGAATCATATGTGCTCATTTTAAGACAAGCCCTGGTGATACAGTGGTAAGTGTTTGGCGACTAACCAAAAGGTCAACAGTTCAGGACCACCCCCACCCCTAGCTTTTCCAGAGGAGAAAGATGTGGTAGTCTGCTTCTGAAACGATTTCCAGCCTTGAAGACCCTACGAGGCAGGTCTGCTGGGTCCCACAGGGCCACTGTGAATTGGAGTCGACGCCGTAGCACGAATGATATTAAGATGCTCAAGCAGTATGGATGTCTATAGAAAAAACTTTAAGGGTTTTGCACACGAGAGGCAACCTCTACACATAGTTTACTTTCATTTTCTAGACTGATAAAATGTGTGTGTGTGACGTTATATCATATACGATACCCAATTAGACAAGACGTATGTAGTAATAAGATGAGAACCCACTATTTCTGCAATCCTGCTTCTTGATTTTTCACTTAATCATGTATCTATTGTAATTATGTGGGTGTCTATCCCATAGAACTGGATACCTTTGGGGCAACCTGTTGTTTGTGTTTGTTTGAACTAGTCCTTTATTAATGGACCTTAGTTGGGGGCCCTTCCTTCTTTGACCAAGACAAGCAGTCTTGTGATGAATCTGTTCACGGATATGTCTTTGTGCAAGTGTTTTATAGGACAGAGTGACCTCTCTAGACCAAAGGTGGATGACCCTCAATGGTTTCCTCAGCTCCCATCCCACCTCCTCCCACGAATCCGCTGCTCCTCCCAGTCAAGGTCTAGGCCAGACTGAAGTGATGGCATGTCTCTTTTGTGTGGCTGAAGGCTTCTAAGCCTCCTTTGCTCTCAGTTCTCATGGAAACAAAATGGCTCCTGCTGCTTGGGTTTGGGGACTGACAGCCTCACCCAAACCTGCTTTCACACCAGAAACAACTATACCTTTCAGCCTCTGACCTTTCCCCGAAGCTCCCAGTTTCATAAAATGAGGAAACGGAGAAACCCAGAGAGGGAAGTAACCTACGCAAGGCCTGCCCCTTGATGAAGAGCTAGAAGCTGGCTCTCCAACCACAGAGGAGGTAGGGAGGTAGTGGGGGGTGGGGAAGTGGAAATGGGCTGCAGAGGTGGGGGAGAGGCATCATGCTCTGGTCTTTCCCGTGGTGACCGATTCAATCCCAGTAGCTGTTCTGTGAGACAATCAGCTTCAGTCCCGTTGCCCAAGTGAGGAAACCCAAGCCTGGCTCCTGAACCTCTTCCCTTGACCTCTAAAATTGGACACTGCTGAAGCTCTGGGTTTCAGGAACACCCAAACCCCTTCCAGGTTTTCCAGTCCACCCAGAGTGGGACAGTTCCAGGGAATACACAGACTGTTCCTAGAAGCCCTGGAAGCACAATGGAATGGGAGCATGGAATCAGCATGCAGAGCCAAGAGCACACCTGTGTGATGTCAGGACACTGGGGCCATAGGTGTCTAATTAGTATGCCTGATTTTTTCCCCAACCCCTTCATTGTGGCTAATTTTCGTTTAGCATAGGCATTCTGTGGAGACAACCCCCTTGAAATCACCTATGGGAAAATCCAAAGCTGGGCATGCTCAGACCCAAGTCACCTAGGCCCAGGTGGGAGGTTCATCCACCTGGGTGCACAGACTAGGCACCAGCGCCCTGACATCACACAGGTGTGTCTAAATTCAGCCAATAAGATCAGCCAGTACCCTCGACCACGTTCCACAGCCAGTGGGGACAGGAGGGCATAAAAGCAGACTGTGGGCAGGCTGCTCTTCTCTTGTTCGGGTGCTCTCTTAGAGGGCAGGGGCAGGCACCCTCTCTGGGCTCGACACCACCCCCACCCCCCCTCTCTCTCAGGGCGGTCTCTTGGGATTTCCTGCTCTTGGCTCTGCATGCTGGTTCCACGCTCTTGTTCCAGTATTCCTTACACGTGTTTTTCTGCACTCCCCTGAAACGGCCATTTTCACCCGAGAATTTTCCCACAGCCCCCACTATGTGGCCTTGGATACTTTCCAGGGACCGTATGTACTGTCTAAAACCGTAATAGCTGAAACGTCCCCTCCCTCATCAACGTAACTTGGATTTACAACAGTGCTTCTGCCGTGTGAATTCTTCCAGCGTTGGGAAGCAAGAACCGAGGTCTTCTTTCATAAAGATGCATAGCTTTGGCAACCCAATGGGGCAGCTCTCTTTTGTCTTATGAGGTCACTGCGAGTTTCGGGTACTCTCAAGAGGGCTCAGAACGGAGGTGCCTCGGTCGGACTGCTAGAGCCCTTTTCCTCCTCGGTCTACAACCACTGCGAATTCCAGGCAGCCTCACTCCCACTGCCAAGTCATAAGAGCACCTGGGTCCTAGGCCTGCTCACTCCTTGGTGGGCAGCCCTGAGACTTTCTGAAGATCCCAGAGCAGTGTGAATGGGCCCAGTGGGAAGGAGCTCCTCAGTCGGTCCTTTGGAGAAAGGAGCAACGCCCCTCCCTTCTGGAGGCGTCTGCCCGAAGGGGGGAAGCTAAGGGAAGACTCTGGGCACCGTGAGTAGTCCTCTGTGCCGGGAAAGCTGGGGACTTCTCCTGCAGGGCCTTCCTCCAGAGGACTCAACTTAGCGAAAAAACCAGCCCTAGTTACTGGGCCCTGTTTACAAAAGGCTCCCCTAGGGCCTAGTGCTTGCTGGAGACTGAGAACAATGATCCCCTTGGGAGAAGCCCCATTTCCCTAGTCTATCAGAGAGGGAGAAATAGGCTAGCTGGGAGGCTGCTTCTCAGCTTTTGTGTTCTGAACAATGATCAGGAAATGCAGTGTACTTCTCAGACTGGCAGCCGCTTCCTTCACTGTACCTTTTCTGGAGGAGTGAGCTACTGAATTCAACTGGCTTTTCTAGAATAGCAAAACCAGTGATGCTTATATATGTGAATATACTGAGAGATCTACTTAAGGAGATGACTCACACTGTTGTAAAGGCTGGTAAGATCCAAGTCAGAGGGTGAGATATCTGGTAAGAGGCTTCTCTTGACTCTCGTAGCTGTAGGTCTGATGAACCCAAGATCAGTGGTTCAGATAGTTGCAGGCTGCGAGCTGAAGATATGAATAAATCCATGGTCAGTGGGTCAGATTGGCAGCCTGCTGATGACTCCTAGGTTCAGCAGGCAATAGGCAGATCACTGGCTCGAGTCCGAAGAGCCAGAGGTCAGATGAATGAGCCAGATACAGAATCCACATCTAGCAAAAAGATTCACCAGAGTACCTCCATATCTTGAAAGCAGGCCATACCCCTGAGGGAACTCCCACTCAGTTGATTGACTGCTCATAGCAGACATCATCATAGAGATGATTACATTATATCCTATCATATCATGAGATGTGATGCTTACATCTTAACTGCCAAACCACTAAGAATCCTGGCCCAGTCAAGGTGGCAAACAACCCTAACCCTCAGCCATTCAGGCACAGAGAGTGCTCCTTTTGGGGGGAGTTAGCCCAAGCACCCTGGGAGAGCCTCTGCAACAGTGGGGATAATCCAGTGGACCCCCTAAACCAGCTAACACCCAGCACCACGTCCAACTCCATCCCATCCAGACTATCTGTCTGCTTCTGCATAATTCATAGAATCCAAAGTTGACAGCAGTTCCTCACTGGCCTCCAATCTCTTCTGCAGCTTTATCTCTCTCTCCCACCCCTGGTAAACACCAAAGGTTTCTTTTTAGTGTGAAAACTTTGCCAGATATTTTACAACGGTAGTTTTGTACAATATTTGCCCTTCTGTGACTCAGTATAATGTTCTCCAGCTTCACCTATGTGATGAAGTATTTCACAGATTTGCTGTTATTCTTTAACATTGTGTACTATTCCGTTGCATATATATGTCATAGTTTGTTTATCCATTCTCCCATTGGTGGGCATTTGGATTGTTTCCATCCTTTTACTATTTTGAATAGTGTTGCAATGAACATGGGTGTGCATACAGCTATTCATGTCATGGACCTTATTTCTCTAGGCTACATGCCAAGTCATGGAACTACTGGATCATGTATTATTTCTAGAAGCTTTGGTGGTGCTGGAGGTTAAGAGTTGGGCTGTAATTGTGAAGTTGGTGGTTCGAAGCCAAAGGACAGAGAAGAGATTGCCTGCACCTGTAAACACGTACAGTCTAGGAAACCCTACAGAGGGTTGCTACGAGTTGGAACTGACTTAGTGGCAGTTGGGCATTTTAAAAAATCTTATTTCTGTTTCCAACTTTTTAAGAAAGTGTTGAACCATGTTCCACAGGGTTGTACCATTTCACAGTCCTCCCAGCAGTGTAAGACGGGTTCCACTCTCTCGACACCCTTGTCCACATTTGTTGTCGTCTCTTCTTTGGAACTTTGCTGTTAATGTGGGGGTGAGAGAGCACTTTATTTTCCTGATTACACAGGCAGGGCATGTTCATTACTTTTAAAAATGCCACAGAAATGTCTAAAGTAGAAGGGGAAAGCCAGCCCTTTCTCAGTCCCAAACACACAAAACATGACCACGTCACATTCGTGCTTCAACCATTCTGTCTTAAGCGAGGTTTTCTAGAGAAACAAAACCAGTGAAGCTTGCATACAGGTACCTAGCTAGAGTGATTTGGATCAAGAACATGGCCTACACGCTTGTAGAGGCTAGAAAGTCTGAAATCTGTGGGCCAAAATGGAGACTTCTCCTAAGTCGGGTAACTGAATGGGCTGGTGATCCCAGATCATTAGGTGAGATGGAAGGCTGTGGAAATGAAAACACTCATCATCCACAGAAACTGAAAAATCCCAAGATCAGCAGGTAGTAGGGCAGCCCACCGACTAAGTCCAAAGACCCAGATGTCAAATGATGACAAGCAAGATATAGTATCCAGATAGAGTAAACGGTCATAATATCTATATTATTGGATTCAGACCAGGCCCTCGAGGAAACCCCCTTTCAACTGGTTGGCTGTGTGTAGTAGACCCCACCATGGATGTGATAACACGATATCAGGTCTCACCCTGGGAGGGACAACATCCTCACTGCCAAATCACTGAGAGTCATAGTCCAGCCAAGTTGACACACAACCTTAACCATTGAAATCCATCACTTGGCACCAGTGAACATTTCCTTCAGCCTTACTCATAGATCTATCTCTAAATAAAGCCAATTATAAGTCAGGCTTGTGCCTAACATAATACAACACATGTACAACTGAAAATGCACTGGCCCCATTGAGATCTTATATTTTGTAAGTGAACAAAACAAAAATGTTCGATGCACACGTGCAAGGGAGAAACACTCATAATAATTACAGTGCTCATCATACTAGCTATTTAGAACTACCCTCTTCCATCACCCACTCGGTATTCAGTATTATCCCCAGCTAGCACCTCTGCTTGTACTTTGCCTGATGGAGTGACTCAAACCTTCCTTCTTGAAGGGTCTGGGCCATAAATAGTCATGTTGGAATCGGTTTGCTGTTGTTTTCCATGGATTTTAATCACAGGACAGAGTAGACTTATGAGAACTCCTATGGAAT
This sequence comes from Echinops telfairi, assembly GCF_000313985.2. Classification (NCBI taxonomy): domain Eukaryota; kingdom Metazoa; phylum Chordata; class Mammalia; order Afrosoricida; family Tenrecidae; genus Echinops; species Echinops telfairi. Next base: position 19,162,388 of record NW_022103968.1, read on the forward strand.
TTCCTGTATTCTAGACATACTCTTCTTTACCTCCATTATGAAATAGAAATCTAATTTCACTTTGGGAATCAGGTCCAATTATATCAGCCAACACAGCAGCTTCCTCCTTTGCTTGTTGATCCAGAGAGATGAGGAAACTTCTTAATGTCCAGTTCAGTGGAATCAGCGGGACTCTCCCTCCCTCTGTCACTCAGATCTCCAGACCCCAAAAGCATAAGATTGCTGGGACAAGAAGCAACATTTTTGCAAGTGAGTCACTCGGGGTAATAGTGAGTGGTACCATTTTCATTTCCACCTATTAGTCCCTGGACCTGCGAATCCTGGCTGCTAGAGGATATCAGATGCTTTTTAGAGCATAGACAGCCTCCTGGAGAACACTGCCCCAACCCTGCAAGGGATGACCATGTAGTAGGCACAATAATAGTACTATTAAACATTTTTTTTAAACTTTTAATTTTGATTTGGGTGAAGATTCATGGAGCAAATCCTGAGTTTTAAATGGAACAATTTAGGCACAGTTTGTTTTAATTCATCCCTCTCAGACTCCTCACCGCACCATGGCTTATCCCACCTCCTCCCAGCGTTCCTTGTTTCCATTCCTCCTTCCTAGCCCTCTGTCCTGGAGTAACTGAGGCCATTCCATCGTAAATGGTTGATCATTCTCAAACAGGGATATCTGGGCGATGGGGCGGGTGGTGGTGGTGGGGAATGGAACATGCTATCTTTAGAAGGCCATTCCAATGTTATGCCAAGTCGGCTACCTGGGAATGATGGGGAACCGAGGAAAACCAGTGACTTTGCTGAGCATGATCCCATTGCCCCACTTCATTTGCTGTGAAGCGAGTCATTCCATTGGAGGTGGTGCTGGGTAGGGCACCACAATGATGGATAGGGCATTCTGTAAGTGCACAGTGCACGGATGGTATTTTGGCAGAAGCAGGTTTGTTTAATGCCCAGGATAATAAAGATAATGTCTCTTGCCAGAACAGATTCCTTTGCTGCCCTTGATGACAAGTGCAGTGTCTCTCGCCACCACAGATTTGTTTGATTCGAGGAGAGTAATATAAGTCCCTCTAGAGCAGGCTCCGGATAAGAAAGATCGTATCTCTGAGAAAAAGGATAGACAGCATTCATAGGAGATCCAAGCGTCTTTACTTCTTTGGCCTTATCAGAGTGGTCTAGCCACATACTACTTCCCCATACCTCCTTGTCACCAATTTTTGAATCATGTGCCTTCCAAGTCCCTACCATCATCCACCCAAACCACTGAGAATCACCACCCAACATTTGGCTGAATCATTGAGAATCATGGCCCAGCCAAGTTGTACACAACCCTAACCAGCACACACAACACTGGCTTGCCACTGCTTTCAATATAAAGAACTGGTCAAGCCCTTACCTTGTCTATGAGGCCCTGCTGGCCTCTCCTGTCTTAGTCTAGGGCCTCTCTGTTTCTTGACTGCACTGCCTTTCTACCACGTCTCCGGCCTCCCTCTCCACCTTTCATGGCTGTTCCCCACCCGGGATGCTATTTACCTGGTGAACAACGACTTCTCTTTCAACCCACGTTACTTCTTCAGGGATGCCTTTGCTGATCCTGTCTGCCGATGGAAAAGCCCTGCTCTCTCCTGTCACAGCTACAATTTTACATTTATGTTCTTGCTCCCCAGCTGGGTCAAGGAGGCCAGGACTCTGTTTTGCTTACTCTTGTCCCTCACTGTCTGGCACATGGTACATGTTCAATTAAAATATAATAAATATGCACTCAGTGATTGTTTATCATGGGCCTACCACAATGCTGAGTATGGAAGATATTCCGTAGAATAACAAGATAAAGGCAGATTCTCAGATGCTGGAGGATAGCAAAGTAGGAACTGGGGGGCAGATGTTTGAGTAAATATTAAAATATGACAGCCAAGGGCTAGAAGGGCATGGGTTTCAAGGTCATTTTGTGATGTTCTTAAGTGTGGGGGACAGAAGGATTTCTCTCAAGCTGTCTCCCCCAAATCCAGACTTAGCTGCTTGAGAATGACTATACACTTGGAGGTCATCAAGAGTGGATGGGAGTCATTCTCACTGAGAGGTATCAGCTGTCTAGATCAAGCAGACACCACTGTTTATCCCACAACAAATAGGGCCCATTCCCTTCTGCTATTGTTCCCTTGAAGCAGTGCCCAAAGGCAAGCCCAGGACCACTCTAAGATGACTAGGTCATCCCCCTTTTATTGCTTGTATTGCCTATGGTGCAACCCCTCCCTATGAATTGTATTGCCCCTTTCTGTGATGAATGTTTCCGTAATCAGATCCCCCTAAAGTGAGATGATGCGTGGTTAGCAATAAATAAGGAGGCTCCCTGGTTCTCGGGAGGGAGGTGGATGAGAGGGCGGCTCCGGAGGGAGGAGGACGAGGGCGGCTGCTCCCGCGAGGGAGGCGGCTCCCGCTCTGGCGGCCGGGTTCCCCCCACGAGGACCACCAAGCGGGATGGAGGTGAGCAATGCTACCATGTAATATGTCTGACTATATTATTGTGATATCTCTCATGCTCTCGATGACTTTAATATAATACTTATATATCGCAACTGTACAATTGTGCTTACTGAACCTGTGGGTAGTATTAGTATCAGCGGGTGGGGGCTGGCCCCTCCACCCCCCATCGCCATTTTAATTTAATACTACACTTAAGCTATGGCCTGATTGCCTTTTGTGCTTCTCCTATTAAACGCAGATCCCCTCTTTTGTACCTTTCTCCATTTCCTTCTCCTCCCCCCTCCATCCCAACACCCTCTTTTTTGCAGTTAGCCTAGCCAAGGGTGTGTATTAAGAGGAGGGTTGGGTTGGTGAGTGGGTGGATGGATGGATGGGTGGATGGATGGATGAGTGGACGGATGAATAACTGGGTGATGGATGGATGGATGTGTGGGTGGATGGATGAGTGGATGGATGGGTAAGTGGGTGGCTGGCTGGCTGGATGGATGGATAGATGGATGGATGGATGGATGGATGGATGGATAGATGGATGGATGGATGAGTGGGTGGATGGATAAGTGGGTGGATGGATGAGTGGGTGGATGGATGAATGGGTGGATAGATGGATGAGTGGATGGATGGTTAAGTGGGTGTATGTATGGATGTATGGATGGATGGATGGATGGATGAATGAGTGGGTGGGTGGATGGATAAATGGGTGGATGGATGGATGAATGGATGAGTGGGTAGATGAGTGGGTAGATGAGTGAGTGGGTAGATGGACGGACGGATGTGACAAATAGCACAAAAATTTAACAGAACCTGTGATCACTTACTCACACTCTGACTTTTAAAATGAGGAAATTGAAGTCTAAAGTGGTGAAGTACATCTTTAGTCACTCGCTCTCCTCAACAACTTCTATTGATGCCTTTTTCTCCTTCCAAAAACATGTTCAAATACATTAGAACCCAAAACAAACAAAACAAAAGTGCTTTCCGCCCTTCCTTACAGAGCTAGGGCCTGTCTTCTCCCTTCCTTTCATCGCCAGGCTTGTAGATCTCACCCGCCTGGCTTCCTTGTCGCTCACCATCTCTTGACCTCTTAGGCCATGACTTCCCTTCCACATCAATCATGGAAATGACTCAGAAAGTGCCACTCACTGGGGACATTCTGGCCCTGAGCCCTTCCCTTGGCTCCAGGGTGAGATGTGGCTCTGTGGTCAGCTGTCCTTAGTGTCTTGTCCAGGGCCACTCGCTTCACATCTGCAACCTTTGGTGGTGTCTCTTCCTCCCAGCACTGCTTGCCGCCATCCTGTCCTCAGCCCTTTATTTGCTCTCGTTGTGGGTTCTCTCAACATCTGTCGAGTGCTTCCCGTGTGCAAGGCTCCTGTCATCCGCGTGCTGGTCTTCTGAGGAGTACGACTGGACTCACCGGCCGCCCTTTCCAGATGCAGAAACGGAGACCCAGGAAGGACAAGTTATCTTCTGTGCAGAGCCACACAGTTGGTGGGTGGTATCTTTGTATCTGATGAGGGGGACTTCAAAAAGTTTGAGGAAAAAATGGAAGGAAAAGATGATTGAATTGTTCCACAAACTTTCTGAAGCGCCCTTGTACATGATACTTCGGAATGTACAGCCTATCTTTAGAAAGCTATCCCCCAAAGCCACCAGCAGGTGCTTCTGAGAAAGAGTACTGGGGGCAGAGAACCAGATACAGAGAACCCTAAGGTTTCTCTCCAGTGCTTTTTATGAATGTTAGGATATACTTCAAAAACAAACAAACTTAACCCGCATAATTGGCATACCCTACCCGAGCCCCAAGGCTGATGTGTGGGAGGGCCCTTGGGCACTTGGTAGCACATTCTGAGGCCCCTCTCCCACCTCCCTTTGGACAGACCAGGGACCAGGAGAAGGAGCACCCCCCACCCCCACCCCGCCTCTGTAGCTGGAGCCTGGACGCTGTACCAGGAAGGACCCTTGTACCCACAGCCCCAGGAGGTGTGGGTCAGGGGGTCCCCATGGGAAAGAGCTTCTGTCCTCGGGCCTGTCTGCATGAGGCACTTTGCCACAGTCTGGCCGGGCACCTTCTTTTCAAGGTGGGGAGCGCCCACTGACAACTGGCTGGCGACTCAGCACCCTGGCAGCTGCTCTCCTGGGCTTGCTGGGAATGATGGCGGGGAACCTGGCTTTTTCACTCGTGAGGGCTTGGCCTGAGCAAGGCCCGAGGTGTTCCAACCCATGGCCAGTCGAGCTGATTCTAACTCAAAGGGATCCTGTAGGTCACAATGGAATTGCCCCAGAGGGTTTCCAACGCTGTAATCGTCACGGAAGCAGACTGCCACATCTTTGGTCCAAGAGTGGCTGGTGGGTTTTAAATGCTGATCTATGGCTTAGAGGCCAAGCCCTTAGGTCCTGGGTCAAGACAGAGGCTGTATCAGGGCACTGCCCAGAAGGCTGCTGACCAGGAAGAAAGTCTTTAACATCTGAGAATTTGTCTGGACCCAGAACTGGGCAGCCCAAGATGAGACAGGCCAACCCTTTCATATCTTTCCTTCCTGCTCCCCAAATGAGAGTCTCATTGTCCTCCCACCCACCCCCGGACCTCACCTGAAGCCCTGGGGCTTGGCTTTGTCTCTCACCACCACCACCCTCCCGTGGTGGGTCTTGGACATTCAACCCCAAGTGGGCTAAGAATCAGAGCCACCTGTGTTGGGTCGCACACCGTGAGGTGCCCACCTGACTGGGAAGGCCAAGGCGTGGATCCAGGATCTTCCTGCTGCAGTCAGCCCCTGCTCCCCTGGATTTCAGCCTTCTTTGTCCAGTAAAAGAGGTGTTTGGAATACCTCCGGGGGTTGCAGTCTGAGCTAAACGAAATCCTGGCACCTCCCCTCCCCCCAGGGCTTCCATGGCTTTTGCCAATGCTCAATTCAAGTATAAATTCTAAGACATAATTCGGGTGACCGCACCAGGCACATTCCAGAGTGATACGTGAGCTTTGCCTGCCAGAGCCCACTTGGGCTCACACTGGTTTCCTAGGGATCCTGAGAACTGTTGGAAATTTGAACTCCGGGATGTTAAATAGCAGAGCACAGATGTTCTCTGTCACGTGCACTGGGGCCTCATGTCCTGCTACCTTTTGTTTTGTTTGTTTTTCAGTAAAAGCTGAGGTTTAGTGAGATGAATTCCTAGTTTTGTTTTGTTTTGTTTTTCTTAACAGTTTTATGGGCAGTTCATCCACCTATCATAAATTCTATAGTTCAATGATATCAAGTACAGTTGTTCAAGCACAACCACAATCAATTTTAGAACATTTTCTTCTTCCTTATTCTCATTGATGTGTGTAATTATTTTCTTCAATTGCGGCAAAAACACAGGTATGCACAAGGAAACATTCTCCACTTCACCTACTTCTATATGTATAATTCAGTGCCGTTGATCATACGCTTCATGTTGGACAGCCATCATTGATATCCCTCTTCAGATTGTTCCACCACCATGAAAATAAACTCAGTGCCCCCCAAGCAAAAGCTCTTCCTGTCCTGTTGCGTTCCGTTGGGAAAAGGATCTGCTTCCAAGACAAGTCTGCCAGACCTAGGGCTCCCCTCCCGAGAGGGACAGGAAAGGAGAAAGAGCTATGGCCAACGTCTGCTGAGTTGGGACATGGACGGGGGCAGGCTCTCAACAGATTGTAGAGCACCCTGCAGCAGGCAGGTCTGAGCCTAGCCCAAGGCAGCTCTGGGAGTCATAGCAGGTAACAGCAACTGGCCCAAAATGGAAGAGGCAAACTCCCCTTCTGCACTAGGACAGAGGGTGCTGAGGGCTTCCTGGAGTGGTGAGAAGCCACCACTCAGGGCACCAGGGCTTGAGACCAGAACAAACACGATCTTGAAACACGCAGCTCTGATGTGCCCAGGGCGCACACCTCGCCCATGGGCATGCATCTTGTGTTAGTCCGGGTAGACTAGAGAAACAAATCCAGGAAGACTCATATATGTGTATAAGAAAGAGCTTTAGATACAAGAGCAATTGCACATTAAGGAAGCATCCCAGCCCAGTCCAGTCCAATCCCATAAGTCCGATATTAGCCCATATGTCCAGTACCAGTCTATAAATTCCTCTTCAGACTCACACAACACATGCAATGACATCGAATGCAGGAAGATCACAAGTGGCTGAAAAGTCTTGTGGATCCAGTGGCAGTAGAGGCATCTCAGCCTTAGCAGGGGTCTCCACATGGTTCCTTCAGCTCCGAGGCTCTGACTGCCATCAGCCTGTCTCCTGGTGGCTTGTCAACAAGAATGTCTCTCTGGTAGTGAGTGTGTGTCCTGCCTCCAGTGAGCCATTTATCTCTTTAGGGCCTCCAAATGAAGTCATCAGGCTACAACCTGATTGACAGGATAGACTCTACCCCTTCACTCTTAATCCTCTCACATTGACACCAGATTATGTAATTACCACACATCTGATCTTCACAGATGCACAAGGAGGGTTAGCATCTGTGGTAGTTGCATAATCTGGTGTCAATTTGGAACTTGAGAGGATTAAGAGGGGAGGGGCGGAATCTAGTCCATCAATCCAGAGATAGTCGATGAGACTTCTGTGTGGGCATGGCATTCTCCTGAGAATTTTGGGAATTCCTGATTTTCCTCCTTGGAGGGAAGAGAGATTCTCTCTCTTCACTTCCTGGGAGACATCCCTGAGGAGAAGCCACATGAACCTACCCTGATGAAGCCCTGGGTGCTGGAGAAGCTATGTGGAGACCTCTGCCAGTGCTGAGATGTTTACAACGCCACTGGATCCAAAAACTTTGTACCCACTGGCCTGGGATAATCCGGCATCATTGCATGTGTTTTGTGAGTCTGAAGAGGACTTTATAGACAGCTTTTGGACATATGGGCTAATATTGGATTTATAGGACTGGACTGGGTTGGGATGCTTTCTTAATGTACAATTACTCTTTATATAAAACTCTCTCTTATGCACATATGAGTTTCTATGGATTTGTTTGTCTGGTCTACCCAGACTAACACAGCATCACTTCACAGAAAAGGGAAATGGAGGCCCAGAGAGTTAAGTGAAGCCGGCCAAGTCCCTCAGATAGTGAATGATAGGCTGAGATATGAACCCCACCCGGGGTGGTGTCCAAGAATGAGACAGATGAACACCCCAGGTGACACTGATACAGGTGGTCCATAGATGCTTTCTGAGAACTACTTCATGACATACAGCTAGGTTCCAGGTACAGTGAACCCTCGCCACTTCGCGCTTCGACTTCCGTGGCTTCACTCTATCGCGGTTTTTGCGTAACAGCACCCACTGCCTACACCCACTCCTTCAGAGGAAAAAGACGGCGACCCACCTGTAGAGTACATCCCTTAAGTCATTTCATAGGCTATTGATTACAGTATTTGTAAGAACTATGTATAATAATACTGTATGTTAAATATGTAATACTGTAAACTAGATGCCATAAATAATATAATAAAAAATAAATGATAATTGTAACGTCCAAAATGTTTTACTGTATTTTCCCTTTTTCGTTTAATAAATTAGGTAATACGAGTGTAATGGTGACTAAAGGGTGTTTTTTCATGTCCTCTATGCTCTAACTACGAAAATATTTGATTTACAAATAAGGAATCCTACTTCGCGGAATTTCATTTATCACGGTAGGGTCTAGAACCGATTAACCGCCATAAACGAGGGTTCACTGTACTGGGATAATGAGTGAGGCTCAAATGAGTTTGATCAGCAGAAGCCTGTCAGCAGGCTTGGTGTTTTACCCACGAGGGAACTCTGGCCCTGCACTGTCTTAAAGGTGTCTCTGGATACCTGGCAAAGTAAGCCCCTGTCCTCGCCTTTGCTTCTATTTACCCATCTACACAGTGGGGCGTGGGTTTGATGAACCTATGAAGGGCTAATTGCCCTTCCTGCTCTGACATTCTGCCCCTCAACCCACAACCTCCATGACCTGGGAACTGGCCGAAGAGCCGGGAGACTGGGGCTCAGAGTGGGTGAGGGTCTTGCTCAGGTCAAGCAGCTAGCAGGTGGTGGAACCCGGGTGACATACCCATGGGTGGTGTGAGCGGTCCAGCCTGGTGCAGGCAAGCAGGGGGCATATTGTTCTAGAGCCGTGGTTCTCAACCTTCCTAGTATTGCGACCCTTTCTTACAGTTCCTCATGTTGTGTTGACCTCCAACCATAAAATTATTTTTGCTGCTATTTCATAACTGTCATTTTGCTACTGTTATGAATTGGACCACCCCTGTGAAAGGGCCATTCGACCCCCAAAGGGGTCTGGATCCACAGGTTGAGAACCGCTGTTCTAGAGGGTCACTATGAGTTGGACCCGGGGTGACAATGTGGGTATTGACGATGCCTCGTCTACAGGACACGTAAAAACAATTACAGAAACAGGCAGCCCTGGGGAAAATTCATGAATTCAAACATTGATGTCTTCCCAGAACTTATGAATGTTACCTTATTTAGAAATCAGGTTTTTCAGGGATGTAATCAGGTAAGTGAAAGTGAGGTCAGACTGGATTAGGGAGGATGTGATGGATTAGTGACGGATGTGCAGATGAGAGGGACATGTAGAGACATGGGCACACACAGGGAAGAGGGCCACGTGATGACGGAGCCAGAGATCACAGTGATGCATCTACACGTCCCAGGCTGCCAAGAGCTGCCAGTAACTAGGTGGGTTCTTCTCTGAGTCTTCTCAAGGGGCATGGCTCTAACAACACCGTGGTTGCAGGCTTCTAGCTTCTAGAACAGCGAGAGAACACATTCCTGTTCATTGAAGCCATCCCATTTGTAGTTCTGGCTTATGACAATCCTAGGACACCAATCCATCCACCGAAAGTCATGTGCGAGCAATTCCAAACGCTGTCAGGGAGAACGGCTCCTCCCCAAAGGGTGACCTGCTCCACTGCCCCTCACCGTGGAATGCTCTCCAGTGCCACTCTGCCACACAGTCTCCTGGGATTTTGAGGGTGTGCCCTATAATGAGGCTTGAACTAGAGGGGAGTGGTGAGGACAGGGCAGTGAAGGAGGAGGAGAGGAAGGAGATGGAGGGTACCTTGTCGGGAGGAGACCCCAGTGGTGTGATCTCCATCCAGCCATACTAGCTGTGACAAGGAGACACAAGGGAATGTGGCCTAGGCATCGGGAGAGCCCGTTTGTTTCAGCTAAAACCAGGTGCCAGCAGCAGTGGTAGATGAACAACATGAAGCAGAGCAAGACAGGAGGTTGGAAAGAGGCCTCATTAACAACCTGTGATCCTGACAGCAGCTACTTCGTGGAGTGGATCCCCAACAACGTCAAGACGGCCGTGTGCGACATCCCGCCCCGAGGCCTCAAGATGTCGGCCACTTTCATCGGCAACAGCACGGCCATCCAGGAGCTGTTCAAGCGCATCTCCGAGCAGTTCACTGCCATGTTCCGGCGCAAGGCCTTCCTGCACTGGTACACGGGCGAGGGCATGGACGAGATGGAGTTCACCGAGGCCGAGAGCAACATGAATGACCTGGTGTCCGAGTACCAGCAGTACCAGGACGCCACGGCCGAGGAGGAGGGCGAGTTTGAGGAGGAGGCCGAGGAGGAAGTGGCGTAGGGCGGCCGGCAGGGAAGCAGAAGCATTAGCGGTGTGAACTCTTTATTCACTCTCAGCCTGTCAGTGTACACGTCTCACTGTCCTGCACTTGCTGTCCTTCTGTCTCACATCACACTCACACACACAGAGCAAGACAGGAGGTTGGAAAGAGGCCTCATTACCAACCGCCGACGACACAATCCTGCTTCCTGAAAGCCAAGACTTGAAGCACGAACGATGAAGACCAAAGAGCACAGTCTTCAGTAGGGATGACCCCTCAACATAAAACAAAATCCTCCTAATTGGACCGGAAAGAAACATCAAAGTAAATGGAGAAAATATTAAGGTTGTCAAGGTTTTGATTTTATTTGGATCCACGATTCATGGCCATGGAAGCTGCAGCCAGGGATTCAATCAACTGATTGCATCAGGAAAACCTGCAGCGAGTGACCTTTTCAAGGGTTCAAAAGCAAAGGAGTCACTTTTAAGGACTAAGGGACATCTGACCCAAGGCCTGGTGTTTGCAATTGCCTCCTCTGCATGGGCAAGTGGGACAACGGACAAGGAGAACCAAAGAAGAATCGATCCGTTTGAATGATGGTCTTAACGAAGGCTACTAAATATCCCATGGGTTGCTAGAAGAATGGACACATCTGTTTTGGGGGGAGTACAGCCAGAAATTATTTTTAGAAGCAAGGATGGAGAGCCTTTGGCTCATGTACAGAAGGGTCCGGCTCCTGAAGGACATCATGATGGACAAAGTAGGGGATCGGTGGAAAAGAGGAAGCACCTCATGGAGATAGACTGACCCGGTGGCTCTAGCAATGGGCTCAGACACAGCAAGGACTCTGGGGCTGGCCCAGAGCCAGGCAGTGTTTCGCTCCGCTCTACATAGGTCGATGCCAGTTGGAATGGACTGGATGGCATTGAACCAAAGCTATATACCAGAGACTGCCTTTTTCTCTGCCATCCCACCTTGCCCTGCCCCACATCCCATCGGATGGCACAAGCTCTGCCAGTGCTCGGACTGTTTTTGTGATGCGTCACGCCCAGGGAAATGAGAAGGGTTCCCTCTCCCCATCCCAGATTCTCCAGGAAGCAGATGCAGACGGTCCTGGCCTTATAGACACCTCTTCAGAGCTCAGAGGAAGCTGAGGAATGAGGCAATAATTTGGAGAATTCAGCCCCACCTCCGGCAGCTGTCTATGCAGGTTAGGATAATGGGAAGAGGCAGGACGTGGTACCAGAAGAGCTCGTTTCTGGCCCTGATTATGCCGCTCGCTTGCTGCAGTCATCTCTCCTCTCTGGTGTAGCTTCTCCTCTGATTATCCATTCACTCACTTTTTCACCACATAGGTAGGTATCAAATGCACATTGGCCAGGCAACTGTGCACAGGGAAATAACGACTGCAGGGATGTAGAGGGACCAGAACAGCTCCCCTTATCAACACCTAGGAGGGCCCTATGTCTCCATCCCTTGTCTCAGGACTGACTTGGAACTTGCTTTGACCAATAGAATGCTGAGAAAGTGACGTGTAACTTTTGATCTCATTATCTTGCAATATTCCCCCCCCCCCACACACACACCCAATTCCACTTGTGTCGCCTGGCCAAGCCCCACCCTCCACCCCACACCTCCAACCCCTCCCCAGCCTCCTGTAACTGCTGGTCCCTGCTTCTGCTTGCTGGCTCACCAAGCCACCACAGCCAACCCTGTGAATCCAACTCCCCTTCCTTACAAAATGCTTCCGGACTGGGAAAGCGGGGCTCAGTCTCTGGATAAGAATCCACTGAGCCAGTGTGGACACAATAAAGTCCTTCCTTTATCAACTCCTTCAGAGCGACTCTGGTAACGCCACGAGTGACGCTGCCGCGAAGGCCCTGGGCCAGGGAAGGCCTCCGTGGGTAGAAGAGGGTGGGACCAGAAGCAGGCTGTAGGACAAGAAACCAAACAAACTCATTGCACGGGGCACCCATCAAAGGTGTGCACCCGAACCAAGGTTTTCAAGCCCCAGTCAGCAGGCGCAAGTCACCTGGGGAGCCTGTTAGAAACTCAAAGTGCCAGGCCAAACTCCCTAGAGATTCCGATGTTCAGGATTCACTTCTGCAGATCCTCATCTGACTGATCTGGCAGGCCATCTTTAAAAAACCAACCAGGCAACAAAAACCCCAAGTCCCCTGGTGCTTTCTCTTCAGGGACGGAGGCTGAAGAAACCGCTCCCAGAACCATGTAAGGAGATGCAAACCCAGACCTGTGGGGATCAGGCTCCACATGGAGATTCAGGATCCATTGGTCTGGGGGTGAACCCTGGGGGTGAACCCTGAACCCAGATTTTTCAAGACCCTTAGGGGCTTCCCATGTGCAGCCCGGGCTGGGCATCGCTGCTGGAAGTTTCCACACAGCCCGAGTGCGTTCCTATAAGTCTCTAGAGACACCAGGGTTCCCGGGTGGGTCTTAAGCCTGGGTGTTTTAATACTGAGGAGGCGCACCCAGACCTGAGTGTGAGGTCAGCCCTTCAGGCTGCCCTTCCAGACGCTTCCCAGGGGCCCTGCAGGGGCTCCTGTCGCTTTCCAAGTCCCCTTCAGGTATATTGGTTTTACAGTGGAGAAAATGCCTACCACCGCACACGCTTATCCTCTTTCCTCTGGGGCCTTACAGAGGAGTCAGCAAGGCTGAGTGCGTCCTCACTTGCTGGACTGCTAATTGAAAGGTGGTCAGCAGTTCAAATCCACCAGCCTGGCTGGGGGAAATAGATGAAGCTTTTTGCACCTGTAAAGATTTACAGCCTCAGAAACCCCAGGGAGCAGTTCTATTGTGTGCTGTCCGGTCTTTAGTTGTGAGTCAGAATCGACTTGATGTCAGTAGGTTCTCTTTTGTGTGTGTGTGTGTGTGGGGGGGGGGGATGTCCTACAAGGAGCCCTGGTGGCACAAAGGCTAAAGCTCCCAACTGCCTAGGGAAAGCTGGCAGTCCAAGCAGAGCAGGCCGGGCGTCCGCTTCCATAAAGCGTTCCAGCCTTCAGGCAGTTGTACTCGGTCCTACGGGGTTGCTGTGAGTCAGAAGAGACTTGGTGGGCTTTTTGAGGGCCCTGCAAGGCAGCTCCTCCGTTGGTGTTCTGCCAACGTCCCCACGGCAGACAAGGACGCCATCGGTGGCTCAGCCTATCAGAACTGGTGCGTTGGTGCGTAGGTGATTTCTTGTCCACTTTCCTCCTCTTCTTCCAAATAAGGCCGGCCGGCCGCTGGGGCTGCTCCGGCAGCAGCCTGATTTAGCCCGGAGAGTGTGAAAGAATCCACGCTTGGCGCTTGGCTTGGGACCTGGAGACGGCTCGGAGGGGTGGGCGGGGCGTGTTCCGGACAGCTCGGCCCCGCAGCCCCTCTCCGCCTGGCCGCTCAGCTGGTGAGCAGCACGGGCTCTGAGAGGCTCGGTTCCCGGGGCCTCAGCTGGCAGCCACCCTCAGGGAGCACAGTCCGTGCCTGACACACATGGGGTCCATGGCCAAGAGTCAGAGTGAACTTGGCAGCAACCCGTTAGCATGGGGTCACCAAGTGGCAGCCTTGTCGTGAGGACTGCACCCCCATGAGGGCTGGGCATGGTAGGTGGTAGAGACCCCACTAAAGGAGTTTCATGCTTCTTCATGCCCAGAAAGGACCGTGCCACCTATGGAGGAGGGGAGGATCTTTTGGGAGAGCCCTCAGGGAAAGCTCACAGGGGTGGCCCATCCCAGGAGGACCCTGCCCTCTCTTATGCACACAGGACCCTGCCAGCAGGCCCTGGTGGGGCAGCCTGGCACCCTGCCTGTTACAGATGGCTACCCAGGGGAGGAGCTGGCAGGGAAGGGGTGAGGCCTGAGTAAGGAGGAAAGAATGAATAGAATGAGTCCTGACTCATTCACAGGCTCCGGTTCCAGGCAGAACAGGGTTTGAGTGGGGAGGGGGTGTGGCTGGGAGGAAGCCAGGCCAGAGGGCACGCCTGAGGCTGGGCTGGCTCCAGGGGACTGGGGGGCGGGGGGTGCTCACTCAGCTCTGGGACAGATCATCCTGGGCGGGGCCAGCTTAAAAATCAACAACTTGATAGTGTTTTCTTTTTCTAACTGCCCTTCTAACCGGGAGCAAGAGCAGTCAGCTTGGCAAAGCCCCGCGGTCCAGCAGCTTTTATGGAGTCCGCTTCGTGCCCAGCTCCGGGCCAGGTCCTGTGACCACCCCTTTGGGGAGACAGAACAAATCTGGGGTCTGGGGTCCACTTGGGCAGGGCCAGTATCTGCCATTGAGCTTGTACTCGCCACCCCCTCACTAGCCTGGACCTACCCCACCTCACCAAGCCAAGTAGGGTCTGCTGCGGCCCAGTCCTTCATAGTTGACAGGGCGAGTTCTACACAGTATAAAGGCCCCTCTGGGCTAGTAGTGGGGGACACTGGCACTGGAGACCCTATGCACCTCTTGGCATAAGTTAATTTGCATGGGGATAGGTAGACCTCGAAGACCCTTGGGTGGTACAAATGGTTTCCACTGAACTATGAACCGAAGAGCAGCCCAGGTGGCATAGTGATTAGGGGCTGGTCCGCTAATCACCAGGTTAGCGGTTTGAAACCACCAGCAGCTCTGCAGGAGAACACGGAGGCCTTCTCTTTCCACAAAGAGTTAGAGTTGGAAACTCACAAAGACGGTTCTACTGTATTCTATAGGGGCACTAGGAGTCTGAATTGACTTGAGGGCAGAGAGGGTTCTGGGAGGGTTCCACCCCCCACCCCCAACAGCTTTCTTGGCACACAATTCACATATTGTACAGGATAATCATTCAGTCACATCAAGGGGAACTGTACAATGACCACTGCATCTACTTTATAACTGAGCGGTGCAATCACTAGCAACTCTAGTGCTCCCGCCCCGCACCCCGCCTTTTAAAAATTAACCTAAAGCTTGGGAGTCAGAACCCACCATGGGGTGCTGTGAAAGGAAGGCCTGCCAATTTGCTCTCACGAAGATTACAGCCCCCCCCCCC
>NW_022103968.1:19178287-19184126 GCF_000313985.2 Echinops telfairi
AGCATTTAAGAACTAGAGGAAAGTTGTATGTTTCATCGTTGCTATACTGCACCCTGACTGGCTCATCTCCCCGCAGTTCTTATAACACATCAACTGTATCAAGCATATTTGTACATATGTTGCCATCATTATTTTCTAGACATTTACTTTCTATTGAGCCCTTGGTATCAGCTCCTCTGTGGGAACAGGTCCGGTGGGCAGGGGAGTGAGGGAGACGGAGCCACCAACTGACGCGCTCACACAGACTCTGGAGACCAGGCTCTGATGGCGCAGATCTATTTTATTGTTGTCTTTACACAGTATATATGGGGCACGTAAGCCAATCAAATGTTACCGCGCTTACTTCCTTGTTCTAAAACTTATCCTTATAAGGTTATAAAATCGGGCTAATGAGGAAGAGGCAGGCTAGGGATGGGCTAGCGCAAGGAGAGGAATGCGCAGCTTACAGAGTGTGCTAGTTCGGGGGCCATTGTGTCTCACCGGTGTGCCGGGAGCCATTGTACAGAGAACGGTTTGCCATTTCTCAGGCCTGCTTGAGAAGGCTGAGCAGCATTCTGTGCTTTCTACGCTGCTCCTCCTGCAGGTGTGTTCCACTGCTATCACCCCCACAGGTTCCTCCTTTTCCTCTAATTCAAGGCTTAATAAATCCACTAATAATGCTTTAGTCATAGCCATTCTTGCTCGTAAGCACAGGAAACATTTCCACAGTAATATACAGAAAATTAAGCAAATTGCAAAGCCCAACTATGTAATAAGACTGCTGGGAGAAATCCATGATAACTTATTGAGCACATCAGAAAAAAGGGAATTCAAGGTATTTTCTATATTTAAAATATCCACTCTTGTTTGATTTACACGAACAATTTCTTCAGACATTTGTTGCAAAAGACCAATAAAAGTTTGATTCCATGTAACGTGTAAATACTGTTGTTGAATAATTAAGGCCTGTGTTTAATTTAAATGAGTTTGATATTGGGTTAAACATATATCTGAACTCCTCCAACCCCCCATCCATGTCCCCTTGATAACTTATAAATTATTATTATTTTCATATCTTACACTGACCGTTGTCTCCCTTTCCCCACAGTTTCTGTTGTTCGCCCCCCCCCAGGGGTGGGGTGTCGAGCATTGTGATCAGTGGCCTCTTCCTCCCTTCTTTCCCCACCTTCTCCCTGCCCTCCTCTTATCACTTCTCCCATTCCTGTTTCTGGATTCCATGCGTTGTGAACTCTTATCTCTTATCTGTCCCTGTGAACTCTTATCTCTTATCTGTACCTGTGTACATTCTCCGGTCCAGCCTGCAGTGAAAGGCAGGATTGGGGTCATGATAGTGAGGGGTGAGGAAGCCTCAAAGAACCAGAGGAATACTATATGTATCATCAATGCTATACTGTGCCCTGGTTGACTCATCCCTTCCTTGTGACCCTTCTGTGAGGGGATATCCCATTGTTTACAGATGGGTTCGGGGTCTCTGCTCCAACACCCCTCATTCTCAATAATATGGTTTGTTTATTTGTTTTGAGTCTTCTGGGGCTGGTGCCTGTTACCCGATCCCATTGACACCTCATGATCACACAGGCTGGTGTGGTTCTTCTATGTGGGCTTGTTGCTTCTCTTCTAGATGGCCGCTTGTTTAACTTCAAGCCTTTAAGACCCCAGATGCTATATCTTTTGATAGCCGGGCACCATCTGCTTTCTTTACATTTGCTTGTGCACCCATTTTGTCTTCAGAGATCATGCCAGGAGGGTGAGCATCACAGAATACCAGGTTGTTAGAACAAAATGTTCTTGCATTGAGGGAGGGCTTGAGCAGAGGCCTGAAGTACATCTACTACCTCAGCCTTATCAATATATGTACATAGGCCAATACTTCTATTTTTATGAATTAATGTATTTACATATCTACACACTTATGCTTATGCCTCTATCCATAACTTTACTTCCTAGAGCTTTCCTCTGCCTTTTACTTTCCTCCTGCCCCACCATCAAGGAACCAAACTTTTGCTCAATGCCAAGACATAATTTATTGGCCTGAGAACCGAAGTTCAAAGGACTTCAAGCAAATAGATCAAGAGCTCTAAACAGTATCACCAAGACCTGGTGCTCCCTGTTATCTTGTCTTAGCTTTCCTCCAGATACAGACTTGTTGGCAAACAGGCTGCGGGAACTCCAAACCTCACATCTTCTGAGCTCAGCGTTCTGGATCTAAGTTTCACTGGCTCAGATTGGCCCAGCTTTGGTCATATACCCATCTCTTAACCAATGACTGTGGTTAGGGGGATGGAGCATCCTACTGACAAAGTTATAGGCTCCACCTTCAGATCTGGGTGTTGGGGAGGGGTGCATAGGTGGAGCTTGGTCATGGTAGTGATGGGCCAGCTTCATCCGAATCACTTAACTGGGATGAGGCTGTTATTGGACATGAGTGAATGGGGACAAGAAACATTGACCTCTTACTCAGTTGCAGGGAAAAGCTGAAGGGTCTGGGTTACACAGTGAGATACAAGTTGGGGAGAGGAGCCATCTGCCTATTTTGGCTCTGAGCACAAACGGTCGAGTGTGGTGATGGCTGGGGGCATGCTGCCCGGGGTCAGCCAGCACCAGGGTTGAGCAGCAGGGTCCACACAGCACCTGGCAGATGTCATCCAGGAAGTGGAAGCTGGAGTAGAAAAAGATGTCAGCAGACGGGCTCTGAGCCCCTAGGAGACGGACGCCCGGGAGTCCCAGCAGTGCCTGGGGCAGACCGGTCTCAGAGCGGAGCCAGGGTCCCTTCTATCCTTCCATGGCTACATTTGCTGGCTCTGGTGGAAGGAAATTCAAATTGGGAGCCAAACCATTTTTTGGCTGTACCAGGGGGCTTCAAAAATTTTTTTTTTTGGAAAATGGACTGAAAAGATAATGGGCTTTCCCCCATGCACTTCGGAACTTCCCTCGCATGACCTTTGGGCAAGTCACTCGCCCTTCCTTGGCCTCAGCTTACTCCCGAGTATGACGGAGGTGGGGTCTGCCTTCCCCAAGCACCGATGTGGAGCTCCACTGAGCCGGGAAGGATGAAAATCTGAGGTCCTTGAGTGCTGTGGGGGTGGCCGGGCAACATGTGTGCTCCAGAAGGTCTTTGATGGCGGGGCTTGGGGAACAGGTCACCTGGCTTCTCCCCCAAGCCACCTCTGGGTAGACTTGAGCAGCCTGGAGTGTTCATGGTTCGTGCCGATGAAAGCCACGGGGGAGCCTTACGTGATGCTCAAGGACCAGGGCCGGGCAGCCCTCCTGATCCTGGTCACTGGAGGCCTGAGCTGACATGTGTGCCCAGAGGCAGTCCTGTCATTTGGTTGGGACGCTGTAAAGGGAAACAAGCCAGCAGATGTCCAACGGAAGGTTGTCCACATGGGGGCCCTCAGGGCAAGGCCTGTTGCCACTCAGGTTACTGGGGTCCAGGCTCTCAGGGACACGGCCCTTCTCTGTCACTGAGTCAGAGGAAGATGTAGGCCAGGGCTTCTGCCCTGCAGGTTCTACCAGTTATTGACGCGGGGAAGCAGGAAGGATAAAGGGAGAAGGAACAGCTTCCGGCCAACACACCTCCTCTTCCACAAACAAGCCCGAGCACAGATGCAAATCAAAGGGCAGGCTGACACCGCTCCTCTTGGCTGCTGCCCCTAGCCTCACCTCAGGACCCCAAGAGCACCGTCCTGGAGGTGGGGGGGGGGGGGCGGGTTTGCATGTTTCCCACAATGCAACTGGCCACAGGATCCCGAGTCCTCTTCCCGCCCCTCCAAATAGCTCAGCGACTTCACTCCCATTGCCCCCACCCCCCACAGCTTCTCTCGCCCACTGCCTAGGGTGCTGTCCACACACACCCTCACCCCAGTGCACAAGTAACAGCCGTTTTGATGGGGCACGCGTTATAGCGCCTGTGTTTCCAGCTGTGAGGCTTTGGACAAGTTACTTCAGTTCTCTGACTCTCAATTTCTTTATCTGGAAAAATGAGAGTCAATACCTTATAGCAGTGATTCTCCACCTTCCTAATGTTGCGACTCTTTCATATAGTTCCTTATGTTGTGGTGACCCACCCCCCAACCATAACATTATTTTTGTTGCTACTTCACCATTGTCATTTTATGACTGTTATGAATTGGATGACCCTTATGAAAGGGTCGTTCAACCCCCAAAGGGGTTGCGACCCACAGGTTGAGAACTGCTGCCTTATAGGCTTGTGAGGCATGGAGAAAACAGGTACAGAGCTATGGGCGGGAGCTTGAGAGATGAAGCTTCACCATCTTCCACCTTCAGCATACACGACTTCCCCATTCCATTCTCTTCACTATAAATGGTCAATCCATTTGGCGCTAAGTTTGGGGGTGGGAGATGGGTCATCCTGTTTGGGATGCTTGACCCGCTAACACCCCTAACTGAAGCTGGATGTGGGGACTGGAAACAGCTGTCCTGGAACGTTCCATTTCATTTGTCGGGGTTGGGCTGGGCAAGGGGGGCACCATTTCACGAAGGACTTCCTGGGAGGTGCCCAAGGACCAGGGCTGGCCAGGATCTCCCGGACCTCACACCCACTGAACACGCCACTTCCTTTCGATGTTTTTCTGATTCATTCTTTCTAATTCCGTTTGCCTGGCTGACCGTCCTCACATGCAACTCGCGTGCAATGCAGGACGTGAGTCCCAAGCCTTCTGCCTCACCAAGCTGCACCCCCTACTCCGAGAACTGTTCACCAGACCTCCGCCGAGCACGTGCCTGCGTTCTCTCTGAGATACTGGCTGTGAGGATGAAGGGACAGAGACAGGCTTCGGGTCTTGCCCAGGGTCTGTCTGGCCCCTAAAGCCCCTGCTTCTACTGAGGAACTGAAATTTCCATCTTTCCTGATGTTTAATTTTCATTCATTCATTTAAATGTAATAGCCAGAGGTGACGAGTGGCCACCTTAACGAGCACTGCTGTCGTCTCTCTATCTATATCTCAAACCCATTGCTGGGGGGTCCATTCCAACGATGGCAGCCCCCTGTATGCTTCCAAAAGACCACAGAGGAAAGATCCAGAACTTCCCTGCCCACCTTGTTGGAGTTTCTCCTCATTCTACAAAGGTCACAGTCAGGGGTATGGTCGTCCTGACAGAAGCACATTTGCCCCACAGGTTCCTGAGCTCCTCAGGGGCGTCAATGTTCTAGCTCTCCAGGGTTAGCGATTTCCTGCGACCCAGGATGTTCTGAGCAGCAGATGGGAAAGTTGGATGGCTGGGAGGTGTGAAGCTCCCCCACCCCCACCCCCACCCACAGCTCCCAGGATGGGAAAAGGAAGCATCTTTCTGTGCCTTCCCGGAATATCAGCCTCCAGCCTGGCATCTCAGGCAAAAGAGTGCTGTTGCCTGGGACACAGGAAACCCTGAAGACCTCCCAGGGGGTGCGCCGTGGCCCTGGGTGACAGGAGCCAGAAGGGAATGGAAGGGTGGGGAGAGGAGCCAGACTCCAGGGATTCGGGGCAGTAGGAAAGGAGATGCTGGGGGCACCAGGATGGATGCCGGGCCAGCTGCAGATGGTAAGGCTGGGGAGGAGGCGGGACTGGCAGGGACTGTCTCCAGGAGGTGGGGAGCAGAGTGGATTTAAGCAGGCTTTGGCTGAAGCCGTGCCTGTGAATCCTGATCGATTTAGAAGCAAAACCCCTTGCTGAGGTAAACCAAGGCAACCGTCAGCAGCAGCTGAGCCGGAGTGAGCCGGAGTGAGTTTGAGGTAGGAGGGGGTTTGGTACCGCAGGAGCGCAGCCAGGGGCCTTCCTGCTGACACCTTGACACCGCTGAGGGGCAACCCCTGGGGAGCTGATCTTCTGCACTCTTCCCC
>NW_022103968.1:19184243-19203850 GCF_000313985.2 Echinops telfairi
CCTACTGAATTTCATTTCCGGGCCTCTTGAATGACAAATTCATTTTTAAGCACCCTGGAGACGTTGAGGTTAATTACCCAGATTGAAAGTGCCAAGGAGAACAGGACTTGGTCCATTGGTGATGTGCTTCTTGGGGATCGGGTGCTGTGGGGACGTGGCTTAGCTCTCGAGTTAAGACTGTGTGGGGCGTGAACAAGCTCGGATTGGAGAGCTCACAGTACACCCAGCTCAGGAGAGGGGGTGGGAGGCAGTAGACAACGTTTCTGGAGAAGCCCAAGGCTTGGAAGGAGTCTCACCCCAAACACACACACACACACACACACACACACACACACACACGTCCCCGAACTGGAAGACAGTTCAAGGCTCTCTGTCCTCAGTAGCGGTTGAAGCCTTGGCCTCCACTCCCTCACCCAGTGCTCTCGTGTCAAGAGGTGCTCTTCACTGTGCATCACTATGCACCAGCCGGCAACTGACCCAGTGGCCCCCAAAGCTTCCCCCTTTCTGATGGTGCTTGAGTAATGTGCCCTCTTCCACCTCACTGGGAACCTAGTTGAGTCAGCTGCAACGAACCCGTTTCCCTAGTCAGATACTGGTGCAGGTGTGGGGCCAAGGCCACCCTGGCCAGTGAGTTGTGATAAAATAAATAGATCAATAAATCAGCTGAGTTGCAGGGGGAGAAGGGGCTTTTGAAGAGGTGTTTTTGGTTCCCAAATGAGCCACACAAGAAATGCCGCTTTTTGTCTGCCAGATGTTGCTGTGTCTTGAGGTGACGTTTTGGGATGGGGAACCGTGGTGGCCGTTTTTTCCACCACGAGGAGATTCATTTGTGAATGCAGTCTGCACTCTGAAAATGGAGCAGAAAGGTAGAAGAACCTGGGTTCCTGAGGAAGCCCTTGAACCCCTGAATCACCCAATTGTGTGGTGTCTCCTTCAGACCTTCTTGAGTGAGATGATAGGTGTGCTCTCAGTCAATTTGAGCATGATTTCCCATTCCTTATAGCCAAAGGCATTTTAGCTGGTAACTATACATTCTGCCAGGCACTTTATATGAATTACCTTACATGTGTGCTGGAACTACCAACTAAGATGTGTTCTTGCGATCACTGGGTTATAGTTCAGTAAGGGAGGACGTAGCAAAGTAGATGCAAACGGGGGAAGTGCAGTAGAGACAGACAATCCAACCTAGGAGCGTCCAGGGAAAGCTATCCAGACAAGGTGTTTGAGTTGAATCTTGAAAGAAAAGGAGGCTGTAGGTGGGCAGTGAAGATGATGGAGAAGGCTTTTCAAGTGAAGAGAGCCATGTGAACAAGGGCACAATGGCCTGTGATACCTGGGGGCTTCTTGAGAACTTACCTTGGTCCAGCGCTGGGCTGTGTCTGGCCAGGACTCGGATGAGAAAGGGAGGTACCAAGGGTACTTGCACAGGCTTTAGAGTGAGCACCTCCTTAAATGCAGGCATGATGGGAGCCCAGAGCTCAGATAAAGTCACCCCAGGTCTCCTCTCTCCTGACAACCCTCAGCTCTACCTCTTTGTTCCCCCTTTGCATAATTTTCAGGTAGGGTCTTCCCTTGCGGAAGCCATATGGCCACCAGCAGTTCTAGGCTCCTTAGTTTATTCACCTATCAGCTTAAGAGATGGAAAGAGAAAGCTTTCATTTTAAATAGGCCTAGCAAAAATACCAAACCTAATTACGACGGGGTATGTCATGTGCTCATCCCTCAACTAATCACTAAGGCCAAGAGAATGAGATGCTGTGAGTGGCTTGGCTTGGGGTATGTGGTCAGTCACGTAGCCAGCAAGTGGGCCATTAACACTCATCTTAGTCTGAGCTCTCTAGAGAAGCAAAGCCAGGGAAGTGTATATATTTATATTCTCTCTCTCAAGAAATGGCTCACAAAAAGCCGTAGAGGTTGGCAAGTTCCAAGTCCATGGTCAGATGTCAGGTTGCAAGGGCAGATTAACCCAAGATCAGCAGGTCAAATGGCAGGCTGCTGGCTGCAGAGGCAAATGAATCCAGGGTGGACAAGGGGGAATAAGATGGTAGTCTGCTGATGATTTCCCAGGATTGGCAGCCAATATGACATGCTGCTGGCTCACGTCCAAACAACCGGAGGTCACCTGTTGAACTAGATGCAGGGTCCACATCCAGCAAAAAGCAAACAAGCTTTGCCAGAGCCACCGTCCCAAGGAAACTCCCTTTCAACTGATTAGCGACTCATAGCAGACCTCATCATGGAGGTGATTACATTTTGTCAAATCTCATCATGGAGAATGACTATATCTTAACAGCCAAACCACTGAGCCCAGCCTTAACTATCATACCACCGGAATCATACGTATGGAGAACCAGGGGGTAGTGGCTTCCGAGGGGGGAAATCATGGTGCTCCAGGAAGATGGGATAGATTTTTTTTTTTTTTTGACAGAAGGGAGAGAGCGAGAGAAACCCGTAAAGCCAGAATTTGAAAGCATGTGTTTTTGGTCCCAGAACCTGAGCTCTGAGCCCCTGTCTCCTGTGACCTCTCTGCTGTCCAGTGTGTCCCAGGAGATCCCCACAGCATATGGAGCAGAGCAAATGGGCTCTGGAATCAACCGGTCATGGGTTAAACCCTAGTTCTGCATTGGCTGTGTTAAGCCCTCTGGGCTTTAGTATTCAGACTTAGGAAGTGGGTCTAAGGACACCTACTGCCCAAGGTTGTTGGATTATATGAGTCAGGTGTGCCTAGCTCACTCAGTGGGAACTAGATGCATTTAAAAAATAATAATATTAAACCGGGAACTAAAGAAAGTATTTTGTTTGTTTGTTTTTTTAATGGCTGAAGGCATTATATCCTTCATAATCTTTCTCCCTCCGCTCTTTGAAATTTCCCTGACTCTTCATGTTAGGATGGGCAGAAGGGGAAGGGTGTGAGAAGGGGGGAGTCAGGCACAGCGTGGGGGGTGTGAAGGAACAGAAAGGAGTTTCCTCCCTTGTCATGGGACTAAGACCCGATTTCCGGCCTATCAGTGTCAAGGGGAAAAGGAAATCCTGCTCCTGGGCTAGAAGGAAGTTCCCACTACCCCCCACCCCGGGATGTGTGTTCCCATGGGGAGGGAGGCTTCCTGAGGGCGGCATGCCCTTGCACCTGGGACTTCTTCCTGGATCCCTCTTTCCTGTGCTCTTCCATCAGGCTCTCCCTGCGAAAAGAAACTGGTAGAAAGCAAAGTGTGTGTGTGTGTGTTCTTGTATGAGTTGCCTTGATAGCAATCCTGGCATGCTAACCCTCATGTCTAAGCACACGCTTCCTTCCCATCAACGTCACATCAGTGAGGTCCTTGAGTAAGGAACATTAGCATGCAAGCTAAGAGGGGAAGTTCCCAAGTGTAGATGGTCTCTCAGATTTAGATGGTCTGGGTTCAGTCCTACTGTGGGCAACACTGTTGGTGCTTATGTAATGCCCCACACGCGTACGCACATGCACACACACACACCATACACGCACACAATACACTCTCTTATGGATAGAACACAAGTTCATTTCTTGTGGCCATGTGTCTAGACGTGGGCAATAGAAAGTGACTGCTCTAAACCAAGGGATGGTAAACTACACATCAAGGGTCAAATTTGACGGCGGCCTGTTTTGTATGACCTGCGACCTAAGATGAGTGTTCTATTAGGGAAAAAAAATTGGGGGTTGAAATGAAATCAAAAGAAGAATATTTCAAGAAATGGCAATGATAGGAAATTCAAGTCTACGTGATGACAAATAAATTGCTATCACAATACAGTCACACCCATTCATTCATGTGTTGTCTACGACTGCTTTCATACCATAAGGACAGAGTTGAGTAGTTGTGACAAAGATTGTGTGGCCTATGAAGTCTAAAATATTTCCTCACTGGCCTAATGCCATAGTGGTTGGCTATGCCATGTTGGGCTACTCACTGCAAGGTCAGCAGTTTGAAACCACCAGCTGCTCTTCAGGAGGGAGATGGGACTTTCTATTCCCCTAAAGAGTTACAGTTTCTGAAACTCACCGGGACAGTTCTGTCCTATGGGGTCATTGACTCGACGGCAATGAGGTTAGTCTTGAGTTTCACGATAACCCTCCCTTTACTTAGACCTTCTTGCAGCGAGGGGTGGCCACTTGTTCCAGTTCCATCTAAAGATTATGAAGTGGGTGGTCTGCCAGGGAGATATTTGAAAAAAGCATTGCTTTCCTAATAGAAGGGACCTGCCAGAAGTTCAGGCCAATTCAGAAGAGGGCATGGAATAAGAGCTATCATTGCTGACGCCAGATGGATCTTGGCTTAAAGATACGAGAGAGATACCAGAAAGATGGATGTTTACTTGTGTCCATTGACTAAGCAAAGGCATTGACTGTGGAGGCCATAATCAACTAAGGATAATCTTGAGAAGACTACCAGTTCCAGAACCCTACCTTGTGTTCATGAGGAACCTGTACACGGATCAAGAGGCACTTGTGCAAACAGAACAAGGGAACACTGCATGGTTTAAAATCAGGAAAGGTGTGTGACAGGGTTGTATCCTCTCACCATCCTTGTCCAATCTGTGTGCTGAGAAAATCATCAGAGAAGTTGGATTATCTGAAGAACAGTGGGGCATCAGGATTGAAAGAAGGTTTATTAACAACCTGTGATATGCAGATGACACAACCTTGCTTGCTGAAAGTGAGGAGGTCCTGAAGCGCTGCTGATGAAGATCGAGGATTGCAGCCTTCAATGATTACAATTCAATGTAAGGAAGACCAGAATTCCCACAGCTGGACCAATAAGTAACATCATGATAAATGGAGAAGGGTTGAAGTTGTCAAGAATTTTGTCTTAATTGGATCCACAATCAATGCTCATGGAAGCAGCAGTGGGGAGACCCAAAGACAAGCTGCAATAGGTAAATGTGCTACACAAGCCCTCTTTAGCGTATTGAAGAGCATGGATGCTAATTTGAGGGCTTAGGTGCCTCTGACCTAAGCCATGGCATTCTCCATTGCATCATATGCATGGGGACGTTGGACATTGAATAAGCAAGACTGTAGAAGAATCGATGCATTTGAATTGTGGTGCTGGAGAAGAATACTGAAGGTACCACGGACTGCTAAAAAGACAAACCAATCTGTATCAGAAGAAGTAAGGCTGGAGTGCTCTAGAGGCAAGGTTGGCAAGACTTCTTGCCAAGACATCCTTTGGACACATTGTCAGGAGAGACCCGTCCCTGGAGAAGGACGTCATGTTTGGTAAGTGGAGAGGCAGTGAAAAAGGAGGGTCCTTGGTGAGACGGACTGGCAGTGGCTGCATCACGGGGCTCGGGCGATGGTGAAGATGGCTCAGGGTTGGGCAGGGTTTCGTTCTGTTGTGCAGATGGTCGTTATGGGCCAGAGCCGCCTCGATGGCACCGAGCAACAACAATAATAGCATGGCTGGCACCTTTCTCCTCCCTTCTTCCCTTCTTAAGCATGGCTGTGTGATCTGAGCTGCAGCAGCCACCTGGCACTGTGAGGTCAGTGCCGACACCCCAGGGATGCGGGAAGGTGAGTGTGTTAGTCTGGGTACTTGAGAGAAACAAATCCACAGAAACTCATGTAACAGAGAGAGTTGTATATAAAGGTTAAGTGCGCATCAAGAAAACATCCCGACCCAGTGCTGCCCAAGCCCACAAGTCCAATATTCACCCATTAACCCATATGTCCAACACCAATCCACAAAGTCCTCCTCCATCTCGCAAAGCAGACGCAATGATGCCAACTGCAGGAGGAAAGCCGAGTCAGTGAATGTGTAAGCATCTCAGCACTGGCAGGGGTCTCCACACCAGTCCAACACCCAGGGCTGCAACGGGGTAGGTCCATGTGGCTTCTCCTTGGGGATGGCTTGCAGGAAGTCAGCTGAAGCAGGGAACTGCTAAGGCAGCTGCACCCTGGTGCGACCATCACAAAGCAAGAGGCTAGAAAGGCGAGGCTCACCGAGCCATTTATCCCTCTGCCCTTCAATTAATCCCACATGTGCTTATCGGCCAGGTTGGCACAATAAACTAACTACCTCAGTGAGGTAGAAAGAACCTGGGCCCCAGACACTCTCAGAGAAGGATCAATGCCAGCATATCCCTGCAGATTTCAGGTCATATGAAAAAGTACCCCGCGATACGGTCAGGCCACTGTCAGCAAGGTTGCCTGATATGGCTCAACACATTCTTTTCAGCAGCTGTGTGACCTTGGGCAGGTTACTGGTCTCCTCTATGCATTTCTTTGCTCATGTATGAAGTGGAGACACATTGTACCTGCCTCTCACAGTTTCTGAAAGAACATGCAATCATGCTTGAGGGCACCACAGCACCAGGCACCTGGTAGACGCTCCATGGAGCTTCCCTATTGCCACGATCCACTGTCCAGGGTAGGGAGCCGATGTCCCCGAGGTTGAATGAGTTGCCCTGGCTCACCCAGCTAAGGCATCTCTTACTTCTAACCCCCTCTCTTCCCGTGGTCTCATATGGTGTGTTCTGGGATCATCTGAAGATACCCTTGTCTGAGACTGTGGAGGGGATGGAACACCACAAAGATAAAAGCAGGGGCATGTAAGGGAGGAAGGATGGGTCTAATTCTGTCCCTCACCAGCTGTGAGACCTCAGTCAGAGAGTTGACTTCCCCACCAACAGAGCTGGGCTGGAACCACACAGATTTTGAGGCGGTTAAATGAGATAGTCAAATGGGGGGCCCAGTGTTGAGCAGCAGTGCCACCCTCTCATGCATCCCCTCCGGCCCCCTGCCACACACACCAGCACTCAAGGCATAGCCCTTCCCTGCCCTCCCTTCCATCCCTGAAGAATGAGTGTGCTGTGCGTGTATGATGTGGCGCTGCGTTTCCCTGGAAGCAGCTGGGTGACGGGAAGGGGAATAGGAACCCAGAGGCAAGACCTCGCACAGCTGTCCTTTCGGAGCCCGTTTCTTATTGGTGGGCGAGAAAACAGAGAACCTGGAAAGGCGCCTGGTGCCCAAGGGAAGGAGGAGGCAAGAGAAGGGATGTGGTTCACCTGGAGCACCTGCACAGGAGGGTGGACCGCTTCTCACTGAGACCTCGTTAGGGCCCAAAGAGGCCAGGTGTCACCTGGGCTGGACTGCAGGAGGGTCAGCCCAAGAACTTGTCTGATGAGTCCCATCAGCAAGCCCTGACATTCTGAAGGCTGGAAGGGGGTCACCTCTCTGTGGTCACCAAACCCTGGTGCTCAGCACTTCCTGAGTTGTCCAGGCTTCTCTCTACCTGCAGCTCCTTTCACTGCACCTGAACATAGTAGCTGATCAACAAAATGCTGGTTGGTTGGATGGGTGGGTGGGTGGATGGAGGGATGGAGGGATGGAGGGATGGATGGGGAGGGAGGGAGGGAATGAATAGGTAATGTCTATGAGGCTTTCACACACACAGAAGCTGTGAGATCAGCAGCTAAGGGTTAGCAAGGCTGAGGGCCAGTTTGAACCAGTTCAGTCACGCCTGACACTGCAAAATCAGAACAGAACTAAATTTTCATGAATTTGGGTGAAACAGAATAGCAACTGGAACCGGAAACGTTATGGGTCAAAGTCCTAGAATGGGAGACGCAGAGGACGCATGTGAGCCCTTTGGGGAACCTGATGTGGGAGACTGGATTATTGCCAGGACAGCTGAGAGCAACACCCATTCACAGTGGCTCCAGGTGGCTGCCATCTTGATCAGGAGCCATTGTTTCCAGCCTTGCTGGCCCAGAGATTTGGCTGCGGTGCAAAGTGCACACTGCCTTCGTCATTGTGCCCACTAAACAGAGGGAGAACGGGGCCTCCATGGGGCTAACTGGCTTTCTCAAGAGTTGGGAGGGATGGAGCTGGATGGAAATCTTGATCCTGATCTCCTGGTCCAAATCCCTGAGCCCAAGGACATCAGGTCCCCTGGCCATTAGGTCATGTTAGTCCTGATATGCAGAGGCACAGGCAAAGCCACCATCACCACCACCCCAGTGGAGCCTGAAAGGGGCTCTGTAGGGACCCAGAGAGGCAGCACAGGTCTGGGCAGCTACCAGGAACAGCCTCTGGCTCACATCCCCCAGCTCTGCTCTTGGGAGTGCCAGGAACACGTCACCTCCTTAGCAGGTGCTCAGCGCATATTTGTAGAATGAATGAGTTGCCTTGTCTCAGGGCAAATTCCTCAGCAAAAAGTCACAAGCTACAACGCCCCCTTCACCTCCCCTCCAACTGCCCCCCACCACCACCACCGAAAGCAGGTAAAGTTGATGTCGCCTATCTTTGCAATAAATCGGAATGTATATTCTGGGAGCAGCATGAGCCTTCCACCACGCTGTGAAAGCAATCAATCATCCTAGTGTGTGACTTAGGTCTCAAAGGAATGGTCAAGGGCGCAGTCAATGCCTCTTATCCACGGCACCAAGCACGCCACGTAAACCCTCGCATGTGAACAACTCGATGGGGGAGGAAGTCTTGCTAGTGTCCTGATGGCGAAGGAATCTGGACCTCAGAGAGACCACCCAGCAAGTAAATGGTGGGGCAGGGTTCCTAGCCAAGTCTTTGCATCCACGGAGCTTGAGAGAACATGGCATTGCGTTTTCCACATGTCTTAGGAGGAAGATGGGGGGTGGGTGGGGGTGGCACTTGAATTCTCCCCCTCACAGAGCAGATGTGATTCAGTTCAAGGCCAGGACTTCCCGCCTCCTCCTGCGCTCCATGGTCCTACGTCTGAGAGTATTAGAATCCTAGAGGGCGTAGCCAAGAGAGCTGAGGCTTTGTGTGCGGCTGATGGCTGACCAGGAGGGAGGAACAGGATGGAGGACAGGGCAGGAGGGGGAGGGAAGCTGGAGAATGGATGGGGAGCTTCCTGTCTAGTATGTTGAATGATGGGACTCTAGGCCGGTCTGAAGATAAGAAATGACAGCGATGTCCAATTGCCTACAGATGGGCTTTGGGTCTCTACTCCACACTCCCCCTCATTCACAATGATATGATTTTTTGTTCTGGGTCTTTGATGCCTGATATCTGATCCTATCGACACCTCATAATCACTGTGATAGGTAGGTTTATTGTGCCAACCTGGCCAATGAACACATGTGGAATTGAAGGGCAGAGAGATAAATGGCTCAGCAAGCCTCACCTTTTTGGTCTCTTGCTCTTTGATCATCGGACCAGTATGCGGCTGCCTCACCTGGTTCTCTGCCTCAAATTGCGAGCTACACTACCTGTGGGACACCTAACCCATGGACTGTGTCGCTGTAGTTTGAGGTTCCTTCAAGACCTGCTTCGCCACGCTACTGCTTGATCTGGGGACTGTCGGACCCTGTCATCTGGCTAGCTGTTGGTGACCTGCCTTGCTGTTTGCTGCCTGTGGCCAGATAGCCTGAATTGTTCTACAGAGGACTCAGCAGTCTGCTTCCTTGACTTATACCCGGAGGCCCTCAAGACTTGAAGGTTTGCCAGTGTATTAGCTGTCTCACGGAAGTGAGTTGCACTGAGTCATTTGTACTACTCTATAGACTAACTAGCTGTTTATTTCTTATGTTGTATATATCTATCTATATAAATATATGTAAAATCATAAGTGTCCTGGTTTTGTTTCTCTAGAGAACCCTGTCTAACATAATCACACAGGCTGGTGTGCTTCTTCCATGTGGGCTTTATTGCTTCTCAGCTAGACAGGCCCCTTTCTTAGCAGAGAGAGGTTGAAAGACTCGGCCAGGCTCACACAGAAATGGTCTATCGCCCTCATTATGTGCAGAATCTGTGTGTGTTTGTGTGTCTCTTCCCTACTAAAACCACTAGAGCGTATTCACAGGCACGTGCAAAGCACACAGAGCAGTGAAAAGTGCCCAGGTGAGCTTACACAAGACCAATGTGGAATCTGTTGACACATTGTCTGAGGGATCTTTTCAGCACAGAAGTGTCCTAAATAATGAGAAGCCCCAGGGCAGAGGCTTGAACCATGGCAGGTGACTATGGTGCCCTTGCCCTTCACCTCTATGCCACCCTGCTTCTTGGAGAAAAGTAGGCTTATGCAACGTGGAGGGGTAGGTGGAGGAGCTTAAGGAAGTTGCGGTCCTAGAGAAGCTGAGACACAGGCAATTGCCCTTGGGAAATGAGCCCAGCCCCAGAGGGGGCTCCCCTGCAGGGCCAGGATTTCTGGAGACCAAATACTGGAGGGAGAAAGCAAACGCTCGGCTTGGCTGGCTGTTCCAAGTCTGATGGCCGACAGAGGAAGACTGCAGTTGGGTGGGGTGGGCCTGGAGCAGTAGCAGACTGCACAGGAAGTCAGACCCACTGCCCTTGGCCCCTCCCTGGTGCTCCAAGTTCCTTTACTAACCAGCTGCTGAGCCCGTAGAAGAAAGCAGGTATCCTGAAGAGGGGGTCCCCGAAAGGGCTGGAATCTAGCAGACAGGGCTTTGTAGAAAGAGCTGCCAAACCCTGGGGTGATGGTGGACACAGAGTCTCAGCATCATTGTTCACTTAGCAGTGTGTTGAGTTTCTGCCCTGTTAGTCCGCAAAGGGCCTCTTTGTACTTTTCCACAGCTGCACAGTAGTCTGGCGTGTGAATGGTCCATCGTTTATTTGGCCAGTCCCATACTGGGGACAGTTAGGCAGCTCACAACCACAACATACTAGTGGGCACTCAGGTGACGTCCTCTCACTCGCTATAGTGAATAATATACTTGTGAGTCAATCTGTAGGGTACATTTCTAGTCATGGAATCATCCAATCAGAACACACACAGCCTTGAATGGACTAACGTTGACAAGTGGCTCTCCAGAGAGGAGCTCTGGTGGAGTAGTGGTTACGCACTGGGCTGCTGCCCGCCAGGTCAGCAGTTTGAACCCACCCGCTGCTCTGCTGAAGACTGGTGAGGCTTCCCACGCCCAGAAAGAGTGGCGGCCTCAGAAACCCAGAGGGATTTCTGTCCCGTCCTATAGGAGTGCTGGAGCTGGCCCTGACTCGATGGTGGTGAGTTTGGGTTTTGGAAGATTGGACCAGTCTGTCCTCTCCCACCCCCCAGCCCCCACCACCGTGAGCCAACATGTTGGTCTTCCCAAACCAACAGGTGAAACATGGGGTCCCAGAAGAGCTTTAATTTTAGCTTCTCTTATTAGGACATAGATGAGTACTCATTCTACATTTAAGACCCTTTTGTATTTTACATGGAATTTTCATCCCTCTCGTAAGGACTTCCCTTACTTACATGGTCTCACAATTGAGGGAGAGCCAGCAAGCACTGTTATAAGCCCTTTTATTTTATTTTCTGTGTATTTTACTTCCTTTAAACTGTGGTTTGGGTGAAAGGTGTCAGGGTTAATTCGTTTTCCATCCAACAATGTACACACACGTTGGTGCCTAAGGCATTATTTGCATGCACTCCATGTGGCAGCATCTCTCAACTTCCTCTGGGCTCCCCATCTCCATCCATCCTTCTTCCCTGGCCCTTCTTGGCTTCTGAGCTTCATTTGTGGGCAAACCTGCCCTTTCAGTCCCCGCGGCAGATTGCTCTGAAGGGTATGTGCCGCCCTGGCTGCAAGGTGATCTCTAGGGACGGGCCCACTTCCAGGTTTGAAGAAAGTTTAAGAACTCAAAGCCCCTTTACATCATTAAAATGCCACTTTCCCCAGGACAAGGTGAAGGTGTAAAACAAGCCATTCGTTGGGTTGTATTTCATGAGAGACCGAGGCATTGCACTGAGCAAGCAGAGCCCGGATCCCCCACCCACGTTTCCGCTCAGCCTTGTTTTTCTCCCTTGAGGAGGAGAGAGGTGGACTGAGGTGACCCTCCGCTGTCTGAATGTCTCAGCACTGTGGGGGGTTAGGATGCGTTGTGAGGTGAGTTGCAAGCAATGTAAGCTTCTCGGCAAGCACTTGTTAAGGTGCCACGCTCCTCATTAAGGAGAATGAGTCCACGGTGACTCGGCAGAAAACCGCCCTCACCGAGCTATAGTTACAGACCTGGGGCTATTGGTGTGCACTTGCTTGCTGAAAGGGAAGAGCCCTCGAAGCTCTGACTGATGAGGACCCAAGCCTCGGGCCTTCAGTGTGGATGACAACTCAGTGTAAAAGCCAAACCAAGACAAACAACCCTGAACTAATAGAGAAATCATGATACTTGGAAAAAAGACTGAAGCTATCGATGACAGCTCGCTGTCAATTGCACTTGGATACACAATCAATGCTCACGGAAGTAGGAGTCAAGGAATCCAGCACAGACTGCATGGGGCAGAGCTGCTGCACGGGGCTGCTGTAGGGTGCTAAGGAGTGGAGATGTCTTTTTTTCTGTATGTGTGTGTGAAAAAGTTTATAGCGTCAGCCGGCTGGATTCAGTTTAGATGATTCCGACTTTGTTATCCACATCTACAGCGTCGTAGTCAGGAGCCAGCTGAACAGATGCCTTCTTCTCACTGTCAGGTCTGATCAAGGTGTGGGCCTTGGCTACATCCATGCCATAGAGCAGCGGTTCTCAACCTGTGGGTCGTGACCCCGTTGGGGGTCAAACGACCCTTTCACAGGGTTCGCCCAATTCATAACAGTAGCAAAATGACAGTGATGAAGTAGCAATGAAAATAATTTTATGGATGGCGGGGCACTACAACATGAGGAACTGTATTAAAGGGTTGCGGCGGCATGAGGAAGGTTGAGAACCACTGCCCTAGGGCTTCTTCACGGCCCATCTAATGTGGTGCCTGTCCACCTTGACATCCACAATGAGCACAAGTGTGTTGTCATCTTCGATCTTCATGGAGGACTCCATGGTCAAGGGGAACCGGATGATGGTGTAATGGTCCAGCTTGCTTCCCCTGGGGATGCTCTTCCCAGGGTATTTGGGCTACTTCCTTAGCCTCAGGGTCTTGGGCCACCGGAGGTGGGTGACGTGCAGTTCTTTGTGGGTGTGCGTGGCTGTGGACACCTTTTAGCACGGCCTTCTTGGCCTTTCATGCCGTTTCTTTGGCTTCCGTTTTGGAAGGGGCAGGGACTTCCTTGTTTACCTCAGCACCCTCTTTGTAAAGAGTCCGAGATGTCACTCTGAGGACTAAGGTACGCCTGACTCGGCCATGGTATTTTCCGTGGACAATGAGTCAGGAAGACGGCAGGAGAATCGGTGCATTTCAGTGGTGGTGTTGGTGGAGACTATTGAAAGTACCCTGGACTGCCAGGAGAACAGAAAAATCTATTTGGGAAGAAGTACAGCCAGAATGCTCCCCAGAGGCGAAGATTCTGGACATGTTATCCCACCTCAGGTGTACGTTAGACATGTTAGCAGCAGAGACCAGGCATGGGAAAGGGCATGGCGTTTGGTAAATGAGAGTCAGTGCAAAAGAAGCTGGACTGGCACTGTGGCTGCAACCATGGGCTCTCACATACCAACCGTGAGGGTGGCGCAGGAGGGGCGGTGTTTGGTTCTGCTGTACAGTCGCTGTGATGGAAGTGACTTGACGGCACTTAACGACATCTAGACATGTGTGATCAGTGACCCTTTCTAGGCAGTGGCTGTTTGGTTTTCTTTCTTTCTGTTTCGCTGTGGTTGTCTTTTTAAAAAAATAGAATATATATTATTGGTGTAGTAAGAAAAAACGTGTTCTCATCTGAAGCCTTGGAGGTGAGGTGTCCTCGGTGTCATGTCCATGTCTACACTGGCAGGAAGGGGTGGCAGCCATTGACGCGGGGCCATACTCAGAGTCCGAGGAGTTACGGGTCTTGCATGGATTGAGTGGTGGGAATAGGCTCTACTGTCTAGCAGCCTCGGGACTTCTCGCCCCTTCACAGAAGGGAGTGGAGGGGTGGCTCTGGATCCAACCCATGAAGCCCTTGCCCAGTGATTGGCATCTAGAGAATTGGTAAGGCTACAGCCTAGCTGAGCTGGCCCCCTGGGATACCTCTGAGGGAAGTGCAAGGCCTCCAGCCTCCTGAGGACCAGGGCCAAGAACGAGGGACAGCGAGACAAAAACACGATCCTGATTCCTTTCAAAGCAATGTTTTGTAATCACCAATGAGATCAGTTTATGAGCAAATGATGCCATAAATAGTATATGTTATTGTCCCTAAAATAACCGAATGTAAAACGAGGCTAGAGAAAGAGAAGTGCAATACGAACACTAGCAGAGCACAGGCTGGATTTCAGAGGGAGACGACTGCAGTGGAGCCACGCTGGCCGAGGACTGACTGCGTCTTGTGGTTCTGACAATGCGCCGAAGGGAAGGGAAGGGCTGGAGGGGAGACCGAGGGGGCAGGATCTGAAACTCAGTTCCCAGCACAGGGCACGTCCCCAACAAACAGCACCTCACGTTACTGTGGATGGTGGCTTATTGGTTAGTTTTCCACCTTTCTACTTGGGTCCATTTGCCCTGAACATATTATCTTAAGGATTGCGAAGAGAGAAAAACGAAGCTTATGAAACAAAAGCCAGATGAGGGGTGATTCGGGTCCAGGGAGCAAAGGGCAGAGAGGCAGGTACTCTTTAGAACCTGGGACACCCCCCCACCACCACCTCCCACAAGCTTGAAATGGAAGGAGCCTGTGTGAGGCAGGTGGGTGCGCCCACAGGTTTCCTCGCTGAGAACTTCCTGCCTTTGAGCCCACCTACCTGTCCCTGGTTTCAAAGACCTCAGGGAAACCCCAGGGTAACATCCTGCTTCCCCTGCCCCCAAATCAAGCAGGCCTACAGGGCTAGGTTGGAGTTCACCTAAGCCCACCCCACCTCTCACCATCTCCCAGCTGGTGTTAGCAGCCATGCCCTCTGACTGGGGGTCTGGAGCACAGGTGCATTCGGTTGGAACCAAAGGCCAAGGACCACCGAATCCCAGTTCTGTTTTGTGGTGTCTGCTTTACAGCAAGCAAGTCCATACGCCTCCGCCCAAGCTTTCTTTTCTTACTTTCTCCATTGCTGTTTTCTTGTCAAAACCAGAAAGGAGATACCACCTCACCCCCAGTAAAGAAGATCCGAATCCGAAAAGACAGACAAGTACAGGCGAGGAGGTGGGAACATCAGAACCCAGGGGACTGCTGGTGACGATCAAATGGTGCAGTGGCTTCCAAAAACCTTCTGGGGGCTCCTCAAAAAGTGACACCCGGAGTCTCCAAACGACCCAGCGAGCCCCCTCCTGGCTGTATACACAGCGAGCGGAAAGCAGGTCCGCGCGAAGCCTTCTACCCCCATGTTCATAGACGACTTATTCAGCTAAATCAGGGTGAAAACAAACCAAATGCCTGTCAGTTAATGGGTGGATAGATACAGTATGGCCTAGCCATAAACTCCACCCACGTGCACATCAGTCGTGATGTGTTTGCTTGCGTGTTGCTATGATACTAGAAGTTACGCCACCAGAATTTCAAATACCTGCAGAGTACGGTGGACTGATTTGAGCAGAGCTTCCAGACTAAGCAAGACTAGGGAGAAAGGTGGGATAATTTACTTCTGAAAATTAAGACAAACCGCCCCCACGCCCCCCCAGTGAGTCGATTCTGACTCACAGTGACCATATGCAGGGGTCCTCAAACTTTTTAAACAGGGGGCCAGTTCACTGTCCCTCAGACCGTTGGAGGGCCGGACTATAGTTTAAAAAAAAAACTATGAGCAAATTCCTATGCACCCTGGACAAGTCGGCTGCTAAGCAGGACAGGCAGCGGCAGCAAAAACACCCAGCGGGCCTGATGAATGTCTTTGGTGGGCCCATGTGGCCCGCGGGCTGTAGTTTGAGGACGCCTGTGTCTAAGGCTGTAATTCTTTAGGGGAACAAATAGCCTCATCCTTTTCCCATGGCACAGTGCATGGGTTTGAACTACCAAACCTTGTGGCTTGTGGTCCAAGGTTTATCCACAGTGCCACCAGGGTTCTTCGAAGCTTAGTCAATGAAAACCCTATGGGTCACATAGAACATTGTCGGATTATCGCCCTCCAGCATACGTTTATCAATGAGTCTGAGCAGACTGGGGAGCAGTTAACAAACAAACAATGACCTATGATTTGGTCATAAAATGAAGTACACCCAACTGATGTACTAGTGGAGCCCTGGGATCACAGTGGTTAAAGTGCTTGGCTGCTACCCCAAAGGTCAGTGGTTTGAAACCACCAAACACTCCAAGGGAGAAAGAGACGGCAATTCTGCTTCATACGGATGCCATACAAAAAACAAACTCACTGCCAGGGAGTCAATGCTGACTCATAGCGACCCCTGTGGGTTTCCGAGACCATAACTGTTGACAGGAGTTGAAAGTCCAGTCTTTCTCCCAGGGAGCTGCTGGTGGATTTGAACTGTGACCATGAAGATTGCAGCCCAAACTGTAGCCACTTGGAAAATGGCTGGGGCAGTGCTGTTCTGTCCTATAGGATTAATTATGTGTAGAATCAACATGATGATAATGGGACGTATATATGATCACATTTTGCTTATCCATCCCTCTCGAGATGGACATGGGGTTGTTCCCACCTTTGGTTACCGGGAATCATCCTGCTGAGAACACTGGTGCGCGGGCAGCTGTTTGAGCCCCTTCTTTCAAGTCTCCTGTTCCTAAACCTAGGACGGAATTGCCGGGTTGTAACATGTTTAACTTTTTGAAGAACCACCAGCTGTTCTGCCCCATTTGACGTCCCCACCAGCCACTCATGAGGGTTTCTGCACAATCTCACCAACAAGCGCTATTTTCTCTTTATTTGATCACAGCCCTCCTAAATCAATACCAAACCCCAGACCGATGGATGCATTCCAACTTCTAACTACCCTAGAGGGCAGAGGAGAACCACCCCGTGGCCTTCAAGGTCATAGCCTTTACAGAAGCGGGCTGGATTTGACCCACCAAACCTTTGTTGAACAGCCGAGTGCTTTGTGTAGTGTGCCACCAGGGCTGCTTTGTGGGACCCATGCTAGAAGGTGTGAATTGGTCTTTGTTTGGGTTCTTATTTGCATTTCCCCATGACTCATGATGCTGAGCATCTTTTCACGTGTTTATTGGTCACTGTATATCTTTTTAAAAAAATCAAATCCACAATTGTATTTAGTTACTTTGCAATAAGTTTAAGTTCTTGAGGGGTATGGCATGACATGGACTCTGTGTCCGATGGTCGCAGCAGGCAGGTTGTTCTGGAATTGGGCCCAAACCACACCACCGTTTCCACGGGCGCACGTTACCTTTCCCCAGATAACTCTGGCTTTGTTAGATTAGCCGCCCGGAGTCACCGTTCTTTGCTCTGTACACAAAGGCACATCACTTGCCTAAACAGAACTCGTTTTCGTCTGGGCCTAAACACCCTTGATTTTGAGAAGAGTTGTGTGCTCCCACTTGTTTGGGAGACCCTGCTTGTAGCCAACAAAAGTGGCCTTGGACCAGAGCCTTCCAGACATATTTGCCGGTGTAGAAGTCTCGTTCCCAGCAGGCCTCCAGAGAGTCCAAGCTGGCGGAAAAGGGGTGTTTACCTTCTTTGGAGAACTGCCCATTCCTGTCCTTTCCCCTTTTGTAATCGGGCTGCTTGGGATCATTTGGTTGTAAGAGTTATTAAAAATATGAAATGAAAGTGACAAACAAGTGCAAGTTCTGAAAAGAAATGAAACCCAAGTCTTGAAACGGAAAATGTATTTATCTTTTTCTTTTCTAACAAAAGATATTAGGTTTAATATTGAAAACATCTGTTTATTCCATTTCTAGTTTAAACACAGTGTCAGGTTTCTATTGGGTTATGTTTACTATATACTTCATTTTTTAAGGCAAATAAATAAATGCACTAGAAATATCAAAGAATTATCTGTCATTTTCCCCCCTTGAGGTTTTCATTTTTTTATTTTTTGAGGGGCTTTTAAACTTTTTGTATTGTTAATTAGGTGGGGGTTTACATTTCAGATCATCGACTTTGTATTCAACAATTTAAACTACTTATCAAACTTCCCAATAGCCCCCCCCTGCCCCCCTTTTGATTTATCTCTTTCATCTTGTAGAAATCAGTCTCCCTGTTCAAGTTAACACCAGTCTACCCTCTAGCCCATAGGTTTGCAAACATATTTGGCCTACCACTTCCTTTTCTGAAAAAAAAGAAAGAAGAATGACTCAGAGTTTCCCCTGGCAATGAAAAATGTTTGTATTCTAGCCCATAGTCCAGGATAAAGTGTGGGTATCTGCTTTTACAGACCCATTGGAATGTGCCAGCGTCCTCTTAGGGAGTGGTCTTGACCACTGTGGAAACACTGCTTCTAGCCCCCTTGCTTCACCTCCCCCAACAAGCATCAAAGTTTGTTTCTCTGGGAAACCTTTGTCTTGCTTTTTCCTTTATGGCAGTGATCTCATACAATGACCCTTTCATTTAAAACCTTCATG
Source organism: Echinops telfairi (assembly GCF_000313985.2). Classification (NCBI taxonomy): domain Eukaryota; kingdom Metazoa; phylum Chordata; class Mammalia; order Afrosoricida; family Tenrecidae; genus Echinops; species Echinops telfairi. Next base: position 19,202,541 of record NW_022103968.1, read on the forward strand.
TGGATGTTGCTAGCATCATGTGAAGTTGATGACAATCTTAAGAATCTATGTTTCCTCCTATTCCTTTGATGACCAAGAGGCTTAGCGGACTGAGGCTGCTGTGAATAAGTGGAATGCCGTCCGTCTTGCTCCTCCTGGGAGCTGCCGTCTCTGGAGTCGCCACCACAGCGTCTCTGAGCTTCCTCCCCCTGCAGTGTCCTTCTCCTTCCATTTCCTGTCCTCGCTCTCAAGAAAGGGTGCACAGAGGAAGACATGGAAACACGTGGCCGGGAATTAATATCTACACCAATGAGAGCATGTGTTCAGAACAGACTCTGGTCACCTCTTCAGAAATGGCCACTTTCAATAGCCTCTGTGAATCTGAATTGCGATGCTTAGTTGCAATTTTACTAGTATTTATGTACAGAGAAATGGAAAAATAAAATCTATGGAAACTGTGACCAAAATGATCACTTTAGCAGGACAGGTTAAAAAAGGCATGAAATGAATATAAAAAGTATTCAAACCCAGTATTTAATTTGTTTTTTAAAAAACGCGTACTCGCTATAGAAACATAGAGCAATTTCTTTTTAATAGGAAGTGACTTTTCATACTGTGTAATACCTGGCTTACTCTGAAAAAAAAAAAAAGAAAAATTGCTCAGCCAAACAATCAAACCTCTTGTTACTAAGAATATGAAGCACTGATACATGCACCAGTCCGGATGAACCTTGGTAACGTTTTGCTGGGTAAAAGAACCAAGCCAGCCAGATTCACCGCCAGCCAGAAGCCAGCCACACAGGCCAGGAAATGGATGATTCCATCTGTACACCAGGTCCCGAGTAGAGGTCTGCAGAGACAGAACAGGGTGCCTGGATGGTGGTAACTGAAAGTTTAGGGGTAGACCTCCCCCAGGGCAATGGAGCCCGGAAGGCCTGTGGATCTGCTTCTGCGTCACAGGCAGGGCGGCCTGAAGACCCAGCTCTCTCTGTAGCCTGTGAGCTCAGCGTGAGTCAGAATCAACTCAAAGGCACACGGTTGTGAAATTTGGGTTCGGTTTTGCTCCGTTTGACAGAGACAGAGCAGATCAAGAGCAGATCAGGGCTTTTGAGGGACTGAGGAGGCCGGGGGCGGAGGCGGGGGTGTGGACTGACTGCTAACAGTTGCTTCTTTTGGGGGCTGATGAAAACGTGCTGCAGTGAGGTACTGACGACCGAAAATGCTTCCAAAAGACTGCAAATAACTTGGTCGCACATGTGAAAGGGTGCGTCGACGACATGCCGTTCCGCCTCAAGAAAAGGGAAAAGAAAGAAACAGGTGCACGGCCCGTA
>NW_022103968.1:19203950-19207026 GCF_000313985.2 Echinops telfairi
GGGGGGGGGTCTGGAGAGGAGGCACCATCTGAGCCGGGTTTTGAAGGACCAACAGAAGCCACCAAACAGACACAGGAAGCGGCAGGGGGAGGACTTTCTAGGCAGTGGGAACAGCAGGTGCAAAGGCCCAACGCAGAAGCACGAAGCAATGCGGCGTGTCTTTTCATCATTATCAGTCCCCCGTCCTTTCAGGTAGAAAGCTTGGTGCACAAACCCAAAAGCCATTTTCAAAAGTCCCATTTGTCTCTGACTCTGAACTTCTCTCCCACTGACTGCAGACAATGTCACCCCTGCATTCCTGGCCTTTCTGGTTTGTAATCTGTTCCCAGACCCTCCACTCTAAGACCCAGTCTTGCTGCCTCCACGTATTCTGCCAGGAAGTAGGGCCAGCGTTCCTGGGGCGGGGGCTCCCCCTCACCTCCTTTGAGCAGGTTCTGAAGCACCTGCTTGTCACTGCTTCCCCGGGGCATTGTTCGTGCCAGTAAGCTTTCGCCTTCATCTCCTCTGCAAACTCCCTGGACTGGCCTAGAGCACTGAGCAAGCCAAACTCAGCTAGACTTGCCAACCACTCTTGCTTGAGTGTGAGGAAGCACCAGGAGACACCAGAGTGAGCGAAACGAGAGACAAATGAAGATCCCCTAAGCTGGTCACGGAGCACAGCCTCTGCGGAGCTGGTGCCAGGGGAACAGAGGCTCCAAGGGGAAGGTCCCACACGAGGGTCCTCGGAGGGACTTGAGCTGACACCCCCCTGCCCGTCAATGTTTGCCCCACAATCCCTCTGCTGTCTGCCGGTCCCTGTGCGCCTCTACCTTGGACACAGGGCCCACACGGCAGGCAGGCAGGCAGGCACACACACACACACACACACAGTAGGGCAGGAATTTGGAGCTGACGTCATGAGGGTGGAGGCAGGACAGTGGGTCCACAGCCCCTGGGAAACAAGGTCGGGGTCGGGGACCGTGTCCGAAGTTGGAATGGTCGGTGTCTCGTGTCCGAGAGCGGAAGACAGCATGGAACAACAGCGGATTAAAGCGGACGGTGGGAGCTGGCCTGGCTTCCCTCGGCCCTTCTCGGGGTGGGAGGCTGAAGGCATCTCAAGGGTCAGCAGCAGGGGCGAGGCTGCCTCAGTCTGAAGGACAGGGGCAGCTAAAGCCCGGGCAAGGGCCCCGAGACCCACTGGAGATTTGTGTCCCAGGCTGTTCCCCCGCACGCGGACGGGGACCGGGACGCGGTCAGGGTCAGAAAGAACCCAGAATCCAGGCGTGAAAACAGTTGCCAGGGTGGGCTGGCCTCTGCCACCAACTTTACTTTGGGAGGGAGATGTTTGTTGAAGGAACATCTCAGTGTTTACTCTCCGCTTCGGGCTGTCGCCCTCGGGAGTGGAATTATCAGTGAAAGCCGGGCTTTTAATCAGGAGGCGGGGGTGGGGGTGGGGAGGTGGACAGACCTTCTTTCTTTCCGGTGAGTGGGAGGGACAGAGGAGAGAGGGAGGATGGAGAAAAGGAGGCCCCAGTCACTGTGGGAAGGGCTCTGATCCCAAGAGCAGAAAGGTCACAAGGGAAGTGGCCTTGAGGTGGCGGCGGGGGTGGGGGCGTGGGGGACCGGGAGGGGATCTGAGGGCGGCGTTTCCATGGCACAGTGGTCATGGGACAAAGCCGGGCGGAAATCTCCCTGGGGATGCTCCCAGGCCAAGGCCAGGTTGCAGGGAGAGGAAGGCAGACTGGTGGTACTGCCGGCCGGTCAGGAGCCAGGCCTGGGCACCAAGTCTGAATGCTGCATGCACACCCCCACCCCACCCTCCGTGCCCCACCCAGCCCCATGAGCTCCCAAGCTGGTGGGGCTGGGCAGCGTGGGTGCAGGTGAGCGTGGCACACACACCCTGAGAGCCTGCCTGGGAGGGAGGGTCAGCCGGGCAGGTGAGGAAGGAACAGAGGAGGCAGTGTGCAGCTCAGTGCCCAGGGTCTGGGGCAACTGAGGCCACTGACCCCAAGCACTGCCACCAAGGTCTCAAGCTCATGGACTCCGGCCAGAGAAGGGCTGTGCCGGGCAGGGGCAGGCCACCCTAGTCCAGGGCCCACTGCTCCAAGCGAGCTTGAGGACTGATGAGGGAGGGAAGGAGCGGGGCGGACAGAGGGAGGGAGAGGGTGGGGGGAAGGCAGGCAGGCTTTCTCCCAGAGATGGCATCGGTCGCTCGTGCCTCATGGAGGTCTGGAGAGAATGAAGTCATGCACAGCCAGAGACTCTGGCCCAGGACCCAGCACACACTGAGTCCTCTCTCCCATCACCCCTATCAGGATCATGATGAGTTTCCTTGCAACCGAGCTTGCTTCTCATCCCGCCCACACTCTGCCAGCCCGCGGGCTTCCTCTCCCCCTCCCTCCCGCCATCCAGACAGGCCCGTGGAACCGGGAATCAGGGGAACCTCCAGCCTCCTGCCCTGGGCAACCCAGGGCCTTCGGGACCCTAGGACCCCCGGGGTCCCTTTCCATCCCTTGCTAGCCATGTGTCCTTGTCTACCTGCTTCACCTCTCTGGACCTCAGTGTCCTGATTTCTAAAACAGGGGCTGTCCTCATGGCAGGAGAAAAAGGAGGCGCTCCATGCCTGGAAGGCAGCAGTTCTCAACCTGTGGGTCGCGACCCCTTTGGGTCAGCTTCACAGGGGTCGCCCGATTCATAACAGTACCAAATGACAGTGATGAAGTAGCAACGAAAATAATGTTATGGTTGGGGGTGGGGTCATCACAACAGGAGGAACTGTGTGAAAGGGTCGAGGCATGAGGAAGGTGGAGAACCACTGCCGTAGAGTTCAAGTCTCCAAGCCCCTGAGGGGCCGTTCCACCCTGTCCCACGGGTTGCTCTGAGTTGGAGTCAGGGAGCTGGCCATGTAAGTCTTCGTGACAGCCACCACTGTGGCGGAGGCGGCATCACTTGTACCAGTATTGCAAGGGGGAGGCTGCAGGAGGGGCAGAGGGGCGGGAGAGTGCGGTCTTGGGCACACGCAGGAGCCTAAGAGAGGGAGGCCTACACACACACACACACACACACACACAGGAGCCTGAGAGAGGGAGGCCTACAC
>NW_022103968.1:19207379-19222766 GCF_000313985.2 Echinops telfairi
ACACACACACACACACACACACACACACACACACACACACACGCAGGAGCCTGAGAGAGGGAGGCCTACACACACACACACACCACCCCCGGCCAGGCCTGCGTCTGCACACACACACATACACACACAAAGACCACCCCCAGCCAGGCCTGCGTCTGCATCTATCTGCCCCTGACCCCCACTGAGGAAGGCTATATTTTTAGCTGCAGCCCTCTGCAGAGAACAAGCTCCCCGGGCATCTTCCTGCCTCACAAGGCGGCAGCGTTTCTAAGAATACAAAAAGGCCACTTAAGAACCCACCTGGCCCCTCTCTGCTGTCTTAAATAAAACACCCCACCAAAAAAACGTTACAAAATGGGTCGGGCATGGCCAAGTGGCCTTTGAGGGAACGGGGCACTGCCAGCTGGCTGTTCTTTTGAAGGGTGTGAGGCACATTTCAGAGTCTCTCGTGGGTGGTGGTGGTAAGTCGGCAGGTTGGGGCTGGGGAGTGAGGACCAGGTGGTGGCCTGAGCTGACAGAGGTGCTTGCTGAGGAAGTGGGCCCTGGGGTGACTTTACCAGAGCATTTGGTGGAGAAAAACTGCCCTGGGGCTTCAGGTCACCTGTCCCTTCAGCACTGCCCAGAGATGGATAATGCCACCCTGTACCTCTAATGCAGAACTGGGGTGCCAACAGCATGGTGGGCCAGTCCTAGGCCATGGACCTACCCGCCCCACGCCTCCCCCACAGCTAGCAGGGCCTGGTGAGCTGGGCAGCCGTGACTGAAGCCCCGACCACAGCTATCTCTGGTCTAGCCCCACCTTGGACCCTCACCATCCTGCTGTTGTGGATCTGGACCCCTCCCTGGAGAAGTAGGCTCCACCTTCATGGCCCCACTGGACTCTAGCGGGTAGAAACGATTGATGTTTCTCCTGCTCACTCACCTCTGGGCCTCTGGGTGAACTGGTCCCTCTGCCTAGAAGGGAAAGCTACCATCCCCTGTCTGCTGACCAGCTCTGGCCATCCTTCAGGGCCCAGGCCAAATGGACCATGTCTGAGGGCCTCCAGGTGGCAAGTGCCACTCCTCTGCTCCCCGACCACCCCACTCCTATCCTGATAATGAACCAGGAGCCTATGGGGTTGTTACTGTTGTTGGCTACCCTGGGGTCAGTCTCTGACCCCGGACAACCCCGTGTATCAGAGTAGAACCAGTCTCCGTAGGGTTTTCAAGGGCTGAATTTTGGGAAGTTGATAGGCAGGCCTTTCTTCCAAGACACCTCGGGGTGGACTTGAACCTCTAATCTTTCAGTTAGCAGCCCAGTGCCCTAACCATCTGTCCCACCAGGGACTCCTAGCTCACCCAGTGCCCTCTAGCTGGTTACCACGCATAGTGACCCTATCAGGCAGAGTAGAAGTAACACTTTATGGACGCAAATAACCGCCTCCTTCTCTACAGTGCGACTGGTGGGTTTCAGTCCGCAGCACAGTGCAAACAGTGCTGTAGATGGTAATCCTGGGAGGAAGGGGAGGGAGTTGAGACCAGAAAGGGAGAGCCCACCTACAGGTGTGCTGTCCCAGCAGCCAGCATTGGGACTGGGAGTTCAGATCTCCTGGGGGTGTCTTCAGAAGGAATTGTCTGAAGGACAGGCCTGGAGATCCCTGCTTATCCCTGACTCCTATGCCTCACAGGTGGATGGCTGACCCTGGGATGGGTCTTATATTGTGGGCCCACTCTCACAAGCACCCAGTTAGCATATGCAGGGGAGAGAAAGCCCGGGTCAGGACCTACATAAGCTGGCCTTGTCTGGACACATCCAGCTTCGGGGCTGAAGCCCAGTGGGCTCAGGGGCCACCAGAGGCCATGTACCACCTTCTACTCCTCTCTGTGCTTCGTAGATGTTGAGTGCAGGGAGTTTGCGTGATCCAGCCATGGCTGTGTCTCCAGAGGGGTTGGAGGCTCCCCTCCCTGCTTCCTGCTATTCCCCCTCCACCCACCCACCCCCACCACAGCCCCCTTTACCCAGCTGCCGCTCAGCTACAACAGCTTCAGAAACAAGGTTCCACTGAAGGAAAGGACAGAGCCTTCCGGGCTCCAAGGAGTCTCCAGGGCCTGACCAGACACAAAAGGGTGTGGCCTGGGGTTCAGGGGAGAGGGTGCTGGTCAGAGATGTGAGCTACAGGCAGGTCCCAGCAGTCCCTCTGCTCCAAGGTCCTAGTGTTCACACCTCACTCTTTATATAGCTGTGCCTGTGGACGAGACAGTGTGGGCCTCGTTCAAAGGAATTGTAGGCTCTAGGGAACAGCATTCAGGGGTAGATGGGAGCCCTGGTGGTGCTGTGGGTTAGGAGTCAGGCTGCTAACCTAAAGGTCAGCAGTTCAAATCCACCAGCTGCTCAGCAGGAAAAAGTGAGACTGCTCTTGTAAAGATTCAGTCTCAGAAACCCTAAGGAGCCTACTCAGTCCTACTCGGTCCTGTTGGGTGCCCAGAGTCAGAATCTGCTTCATGGCCGTGGGTGTGAGATTGATAGTCCAGTCTCAGATCCTTGGCGTTCACCTGGTCCAGTGGGTTACACGTTGGGCTGCTAACAACAAGGTCGGTGGTTCTAAACCCACCAGCCTCTCTTCAGGAGGAAGTGGAGGCTGTGTGCTCCCATAAAGATTTACAGTGGGTTTGCCTTGGGGGGTAATGTATATCAGTCATGATAATGACCCCTGTTATAATTCATTGGGTCGTTACTACGTACTAGAGACCACGTTCATGCTCACAGACAGAGCTACAAGCAGACCTGGAGTGCAGAGTAGAGCTGTCCCATCGGGTTTATAATGCTGAGTCCTTACAGAAGCAGACTGCCCCAGCTTTTTCCATGGATGCGCTGGTGGGTCTGAACTGCCTACCTTTCACGGAGCAGCCAAGCACTTTAACCACTGTGCCACCAGGGCCCCATCTCCCATTAAATCCACCCAAAAGTCCTTTGTGATAGGAAGCTGTAGCCCAAGAAACACTCAAAGAAAGTTGATTCTAGGCTGCCTTTGGGGGTAGGGTTTCCCTGCCCCCCTCACCCCCCACCCCATTTCCCATGTTGAGGCAAAGCTCACCCTTAGCCCAAAGCATCTTCCCAGCTCAACGAGAATGGGAGGGGAGACTCGGAGACAACATGTGAAAATCGCTGAAAGCCCCTTGTTTTCTGGAATACCAGGAAGAAGCCTTCTAAGTCATTTCCTTCTCCCTCAGGCTGGTTGTAGTCCCAGTTCTGCCAGACAGGCGGTGTGAATGTGGGCAGGTCACTTCTCTCAGGGCTTAGGGACCACAGGTGTGCTCTCAGTGTGACCCTCTCCCCGCTTCCCAAGTGCACTGCGCACAAGGATCTGAGCTAAGCACATTCTTTCGTGGAACACAGCCACCCAATGTGTCGGGATTATTACCCCTACTTAGTGGTGCAATGGTTAGGCATCAGGCTGCTAACTGCAAGGTCAGCAGTTCAAAACCACCAACTGCTTCACAGGAGTTAGTTAATTGTGCCAGCCTGGCTGATAATCACATGTGGGGCTGGTTGAAAGGTGGAGGGATAAATGGGTGGTGAAGCCTCGCCTTTCTAGTTCTCGGGTCTCTTGTTTTGTGATGGTTGCACTGGGTGCAGCTGCCTTAGCAGTTCCCTGCTTCAGCTTGCAAAATTGACTTCCTACAAGACATCCCTAAGGAGAAGCCGCATGGATCTATCCCGATGCAGCCCTGGGTGCTGGAGCAGCCGTGTGGAGACCCCTGCTAGTGCTGAGATGCTTATTCATTTACTGACTCAGCTTTCCTCCTGCAGTCGGCATCATTGCCTCTGTTTTGTGAGGTGGAGGACTTTGTGGACTGGTGTTGGGTTAATGGGTTAATGTTGGACTTGTGGGCTTGGGCAGCATTGGGTTGGGATGTTTTCGTGATGCACATTTTCTTTACATAAATAAAACTCCTATACATGAGTTGCTGTGGATTTGTTTCTCCAAAGTGCCCAGACTAATACATTCCCATAGAGAGTTACAGGCTCACAAAAATAGGAACAGTTTGTAATGGAATTGTAGTGGCAGCCTTAGATAAAGTGGAAGAGCTGCCAAAAAACCCAAACCACACACCAAAAACCAACTATGACAGTGAACACACCAAAAACCAACTAATAGTATTGGACACAGAGCTAATTAGTGTTTCTGGGTTGGATTTGGGATAGTATGTCAATTATAAACACAGTTTCAATATTAAAAAAAACAACCATATTCTGTGGGGAAGAAAAAAAGTTATGTTCTCAGAAACTTACAGGGGCAGTTCTAACTTGCCTGAGAAGTTCACTGGGAGTCAGAGTTGACTCAAAGGCAGTGAGTTCAGGTTGGTTGGGTTTTAACGGCAAGAATAGAATCCCTTGGTGAGCGCTTGGTTATTAATTGAAAGGCTATCCGTTTAAATCTAGCCAGAATCCCTTCAGAAGGAAAGCCTGGTGATCGACTTCCGGAAGCGTAGTCACTGAAAAGCCTACGACGGAGAGAGCAATTCCCCTTGGAAACACACGGGTCTGCAGAGTCAGATGGATCCTGCAGCAACCGACTTGCTGCTTACCGCTGAGAACGCGGAGGCTCAGAGAAGCGAGGAACGCGCCCACGGCCACCTGGCTGGCACGTATTAGAGTCACGATTCCAACTCAGAACAGAAGCAAAGGAAGCCCAGGGGTGCAGGTAGCAATAACTGAAGAACCATGTCTTGGATCAGGAGCAGTGGGAATGAATTAACACCAAGTTGAATTAAGCCATGGACTGTTAACTGTAAGGTCAGCAGTTCAAACCTACCAGCCACTCTGTGGGGTGAACGATTAGGCAGTTTGTATCCATGAAAGAATTAACTCATATAACCTTGGACACCTGAAGGAACAGTTCTACTCTCTCCTATAGGATTGCTACGAGTTGGAATTAACTGGATTGGCAGCAGTTTGGTTGGTAAAGCAAGATTCAGATTTTAGGAAGAAGGTCTGATTGACCTACTCAAGTCACATGACCACCTCTGACCAGGAATGGGTGCATTACCTTGATGGACAATCTCAGGAGGGTGTTCCTCAATGCATAGTCAAGATGCCATTACCCGAAGTGCTGGTGAAGACAGCAGCCTAGATCCACCAATGGCTACAATATTAGCGCACCTCTCCCTGTGGGTCTCCAGTCTGAAAATCCACATGGCTGCCAAGTCGGGAGTCTCCTACGAACTCGTGTGTGATGGGACCCTGAAAATGATGAGGCTGCCTCTGATGTCAAGTCTCCAGATGACACAGAAGGTTAGCAGTAAAGGAAGGTCATGGTGCCAGGTGTAGCTGGTCCTTCCCCTGGACACTTTACAAGCCAGCAAGGCCAGGTGCCCTGACTATCTGCTGGGAATCCCAACCCAGCCTTAATCTGAAGCCAACCCCTCAGGTGTAAGCACAGTAATCAAGTCAGTAGGTCTCCCTGACCACTCTCTCCCTCAACCATGGTTATTCAAGCCCTGGTGGAACAGTGGGCTGCTAACCACAAGGCTAGTGGTTTGAAACCACTAGCTGCTCCACTGGAGAAAGAGGAGGCTTTCTACTCTTCTAAAGAGTTACGGTCTCAGAAACCCATGTGGGCAGTTGTACCCTGTCCTGTACGGTCACTATGAGTCAGAATGGACTTGAAGACAGTGAGGCGTTTTGGGAGGGGGGGGGGGAGTGACCAGGGGAAAGGACACTAAGTATAAGCCTGGTCTTTGGATCTCCAAAATCAGATCACCATCTGCCTGTCGGTTGGTCATGATGTAGTGGCTTCTCTATTGCTGTGAGGCTGAAAGATTGACACTGGTATTTCAGACATGAGCAGGGCCATGGGTCTAGTAGAGTTTCCAGACAAAGAAAGACTAAGGAGAGAGGTCTGGTGATCTACTTCCAGCAAGTACTCAAGGAAAACCTTATGATTCACCAACTAGTACCTGGGACTTTGACTTGCTTCTTTAGCTAGATCATCAGAAGAAATGGGTTGCTGGTGCAGGACAGTGGAGGGGCAGTGAAGGCAAAGGAAGCCCGTGATGAGATGGACTGACTGGACGGACACAATGACACGGACTTAGACACACCAACCAACGATCATGACAATGTGCAGGACAGAGTGCCATTCTGTTCCGTTTCCATGGGCTCTCCGTGACTGGCAGCCCATCGAAGGCAACTAACAAGAGCCTTCAAGAAGCAAGCAGCAGATTGTAGTGTGTCACTCTTTCTGGAACAGACCGACTGGTGTAATGGCTTCTAGAACTCAGACAGGCACGAGGTATGTTGATGCTTGAGAGGAGGGAGAAGCTATCTCTGCTCATTCATTTACTCAACAAATATTCAGTGAGGGACCGCTGTGTGCTTGGCACTACGTTCAGTACAGGAGATCTGCCACGAACAAGGCAGACACCGGTCTCTCCACCCAAGAGCCAGCACTGTCCTCTCTGCTGTCGGTACCCTGCTGGGAGGGTCCATGAAGTGCCACTTCCTCCTCACTAAGCCTGTTGACTTCACCAGCCCTTGTGTTCTTTACATTGCTAAAGTACTGCTAGTCCCGGTGCTCTTGAGAAGCAAGCATTAAGATGGGGGTTAACCAGGAAAAGATTTTACTAGGGGAAATTCCTATGTGAGGGGGAAAAAGGGAAGGGAGCCTGAAAGGTTGGGGGAACCATAAGACCTCAAGAAAGGTCTGACCCCAAGTAAAGGGCAGAGGGCACGGAGGATGAGCGCTCCCTCCCCTATCATGCAGCTTTGAGAAGGTGTGTGAGAGGCTGCAGGAGCGTCTTTGGCAGATGCAGTCTGTCGGAGGCCCATCAGCAGTCTGTTGTTCCCCAAGGAGAAGCCTGCCTTCGTGACCCAACAGCATGCCATCAACTGTGAGCAGCCCATGAGAAGTGAAGCTGAAGCGGCACAGGCTCCAGAACACCGCAGCCAGCGGGCACAGCTCATTCTGCTTCCGGTGGCTGCAGGTCTGTGAAGCGCATTCTCAACGCCTCCCCAAAGTGCTGGGCTCTCCAAATTAGACATTCAAATTGATGTTCCAGCAAAGATGGTTTTCAGCACTTGGGAATTGTGTTGCGTATATCTTGACCTCTAAATGAGCGTGTGAACGTCTCAAAGGTAAAGGCAATATCGTCATTCTTCATCTGTCCTTTCATCTGTCTATTGAGCCATCCGTGCATCCATCCTTCCATCCATCCACTTGTCTATTGGTTCATTTATTCCTCTAGGGATCCACTCATCCTACCTAATGATCTACCCATGAGCACTGAGAAAACAGGTATAAACAAGATGAAGTTCAAGGAGTTTATAGCCTAGAGAGGTGAAAACAAAACAGGACCCAAAGAGCTCACTGTTACCACGTCAATTGACTCATGGCCACCCTATAGGACAGGACAGAACTGCCCCCGTGGGTTTCCGAGACTGTAACACTTTACAGGAGTAGAAAGTCTTGTCTTTTCCTCATGGAGAGGCTGGTGGTTTCAAACTGCTAACCTCCAGGTTAGCAAATACATTAAATCATAAACCCCACAATAAAAAGGAAGTTTCTCAGCAAAAGTCCTGTGAGTTTCTATTTCCCTAGTGACTTGTGCTTCCCCTTGTGCCAGGCGGGGTTTTCTCTGAAAGGGCAGTGCATCTCCGGGGGACAGCCTCTGCCTGTGGGCGTGAGTCAGCCCTCAGTTGGGAAGAGCACTCAGCCCAGCAGCATGGCTTAGAGCCTGGTGATGACACAGCCCCTGGATTCGCATCACGTCCCTGGAGCAGGAAAACAAAGCGCAGAGGGCAGCCTTTATCTGAGAGAGAAACCCCGTCACTTCCGCTGTGGCACTTTCCCTGCTGGGGAACTGCCCCACAGTCGTTTGTCCCCCGGGGCCCATCAGCGGGCTCAAGGAAACGTGGAAAAACCAAGCCTCTTTCCTTGAACTTTTAGAAGAGGCACCCTCTTGCTTCTCGAAGACAATGAAATGGTGACATGCTGAATGAAGCTTCTTTTACCTCTTTTTGAATCGTTCTTTGCAAAGAACTGAACTTCAGTTCTGTTAAGAACTATTATAGCTATGATGATAACTACCAACCCCTTACTGCTTGCTTGTCTATGCCAGCCAGTGTCAACACATGCACTACATAAAAGTTCCGTGTTCCCCCTTCTAAGAATAGGTGGAGCTTCGTCGCTTCATGGAGCTCTGGTAGCCCAGGGGTTGAGCACTCAGCTGCTAACTAGAAAGTTGGCAATTGAAACCCACCGTCATCCTGCTGAGCGGAGCCTGGCTGCGCTGGCCCTGGTGGCTCCATTTGTCTTAGGACAAACCAGGCCAGCAGGCCAGGCCCGGGGAGGGCTCAGCTGCCAACCGCTTTGGCTCCGAGAGCCTCATTTTCCCAACACGGCTCCTGGTGTTGGCTCATCATGGCCAAGGCCACTTACTCAGGTGCCAGTGCAGCGGTCCCATTTACCAGCACACTTCTGTTTTCTCTTCAATTGCCCGCCCCCCAACCGCCACCCCGGAAGCCACCAAACTGTCAAGGGGACTCTCCCCATACTCTTCCCTGGTAGATAGGCCTAGAGTCGTCCATCCTTTTTCTCCACAGCGAAACAGCCAAACGTGACATCCTTGCCCAGGAGAACAGATCGCCTCTAAAGTCCCTGCATCATCTCCCCTAAAAAACAGGGCAGCTCTGAGTCGGGGTCCCAGACCTATATATTGAGGACCTGCATTGAGGCTATGGGGCAAGGTGGAGGAGGCAGGGGAGACCGTGGGAACCACTGGAGACATTAGGTGACTAATTCCAACTCACTACCATCAAGTCTACTCTGATTCATGGTGACCCTACCATAGGGCAGAACTGCACCTGCAGGCTTTCTGAGGCTGTAAACCTTTATAGGAGCAGCCAGCCCCCTCTTTCCTCCACAAAGTAGCTGGTGGATTTGAACTGCCAACTTTGTGGTTAGGAGCCCATTGTGTAGCCCACTACCCCACCAGACCGCCTTATTGGCAACACTCACTCACTGCTTTCCAGTCGATTCCAACTCACGGCGACCCTATAGGACAGGACAGAAAGCCTCTTCTTTCTGCTGAGGAGAAGCTGGTGGTTTCGAACCGCTAGTCTGCATGTAGCAACCCAATGAGCCACCACTCTGGCACCGGAGAGACACTCGCTACCATTTATTGAGTGCTTGCTGTCCTCAGGCCGTCTGTTGAGCCTTTCTTTACATAACTCACCTTGGTCCGTTCTCCAGCAGTTACCTGAGCACGGTGCTGCCATCATTCCCCTGACACAGGTAAGAAACTGAAGCTCAGGTCCCACCGCGGGCATGCAACCAAATTGGGCTTTGAATTCTCCTCGGAGCGCCTAAGCCTCAACTCGGGGTTCTCAAAGTGGAGTCCAGGAACCCCCTGCAGGGGGATTTCCCAGAATGTTTGATAAAAGGCCGGTGGGCTGGATCAGAACCCCAGGGGATGGGGCCAGTGGTAGTTACATAATTTCATGTCAACTTGGTAAATAAGTTATAGGGTAGAGTCCAGCCTGTCAATCAGGTCAGAGCCTGTTTGATGCCTCCTTGTGGGTGTGGCCTTCTCATGAGAATTCTGGGAGTTTCCTCTCTTCCTCCTCACTGGAGGCAGGACACTCTGTGCTGGACATTCCTGTTGACAAGCCACTTTGATCCAAGCGCTCTCAGATCGGCTAGAGCCCTGGAGATGCATCCACTGCCAATGGATCTACCAGACTTTGCACCCACTGGCCTTTGATTGTCCTGCATTCTGCATCCTTGCGGTGGCTGCGGGAGTCTGGAGAGGGATTTTTGGATGAGTATCGGACTTGAGGACTTAATCTGGACTGGGTTCGGGATGTTTTCTCAATATACAATTGCTCTGTGATATAAAGCTCTCTCACATAGATATGAGTGTCCCTGGATTTGTTTCTCTAGTTAACCTGGACTAACACAGGACCCAAGAAGCTGCGGTTTGACAAGCTCCTCAGGAGGTTTTACATCGCCCGGGCTTGCTCACTGTGAGCTTTGTGGGGAGGAGGCTGAAGGCTGGCTGAGGTCTGAAATGGTGCAACAAGGTGGGCAGGCGGTATCTTTGGACAACTCGCCTGCCCCCTTTCCCCCCCACCCCACCCCCACCCCACCCCCACCCCCCGGCAGCAGTTCTGACTCCCTGCATAAGCTGAGGTCTAGCCAATGGCGTACTGAGCCCCAGGCCTGAGCCACACAGGCCCCAGGAGACCCCTCCCAGGAGGCTGGGCGGTGTTTCTACTATTTCAGTGCAAGTTTTGGCCATCTCTAAGGCCAACACACCTTCTCGACAATCCAAAGCTCTTTCTCTGACCTAGCTGGGAGCCTTGTCCTGTGCTGCCCGAGCCCTCAGCACCGCCCTCCACCCGCAGCTAGTCCAAGAGGATGCTCCCCTCGCATTCCCAGAGCCAGTTCAGACTCACAGGAATCCTCTAGAGCAGCGGGTCTCAACCTGTGGGTCGCGACCCCTTTGGAGGTCCAACGACCTTTCACAGGCGTCGCCTAAGACCATTGGAAAACACATAAATAGTTCACAATATATAATTACACATTGTTTTGTGATTAATCATTATGCTTTCATTATGGTTATTTATGTTCAATTTGTAACAATGAAAACACAGCCTGCCTATCAGATATCGCATGGCGATTTATAACAGTAGCAAAATGACAGTTCTGCAGTAGCAATGAAAATAATCTTATGGTTGGGGTCACCACACATGAGGAACTGTATTAAAGGGTCACAGCACTAGGAAGGTTGAGAACCACTGCTCTAGAGGGTTCTCAAGACTATCCGTCTTTACAGGAGTGAACAGCTTCATCTGGCTCCCATGGCACTGCTGGTGGGTTTGAGCCTCCAACCCTGTGACTAACTAGTAGCTCAAAGCCTAACCCAGAGTTCCACCAGGGCTCCTTTCTCTAGCATTAGTGACAGTGGTTTCCCCGGGGGGAAGAGGGAGGTCAGGTGGCATAGCTGTCCTCAGAGGCACAGCTAGAAATTGAGAAAGGAGACAGATGGGTCCAGCTGCCAGGAGACCACAGAAAGCCAGGCAGACCCTTCTGGCTCACCCAGGTGCACCAGGTAGCATTTGGGGCGCAAGGTGGCAGAACGACCCACTTAGCCTGGATGCACCTTATCCAGGTGGGGGCGGGGCAGTTGTTGCTGAGACGTGGGGCTCATCTATTCCTCCATAGTTTCACAGCCTGTCCTTGCCCCCTCCTCCCAGAATCACCCCAGGATAGGAGTGTGTGACCCACTCATTTACAGCCCACACTCTCTTAGTCCTCGTGCCTCAACTGACCCTCACAGCAGCCTTGGAGGCTATTTTTAATCTGGTTCCATCAGGATGGGGTGGGGGCAGTTTGCCTGGACAATTCCGTTCTTCACAGAGGGCCTAGCAGCAGAGAAAGTTCACACATCTTGAAGAGCCTCTCCCTAGGCCAGCTTCCTCTGTGGGATCTGGGAGGGAGAAGCTGGCACCACCCGTGCAGTGACCCTTGCCTCGGTGCATCCACCCCTCTTGTCCTGACCCACCCACGTTTTGTCTTGGGATAGCACCTGGCACCCATCTTGACAGCCTCTCCAGGCTGGCCAGGAAGTCAGCCCACACCTGTGGCGTTGTCTGAGACAGCAGCTCCCACCCAGGGTGGAAGCAGCCCCGATGGTTTTCCCGGTACCAGCTGAACTCTCCTCCTCTTCCGCCCACCAGGCCGGCCCCTCCCCGCATCCTCCAGTATGAGGGCGCTGCAGATGGACAAGCTCCTGGTCTCTTTGGCGATGGCTGGCCCAGACGTTAAGTCCTGTTCCTTCTCCATCTGGCTTTCTCAGAATCTTTCCGCTGAACGCCTCCCCACCCTGCCGGCAGCTCTCCTGCCAGGAGGAGGCCATGCCAGGGAGAACAGAATAATTGCTTCTCGTGTTGTGCATGCAGCGCCTTCATTAACACAGCCCCAGAGCGGCATTTGCAGCCCTCTGTCACAGCAGCCCACCATTGAGCTGCGTGCCATTCACCACCCCCAGATTCGCCTCTGTCCTGAAAGAGCCAATTGGTCCTAGGTTTCTGCGTGTGGCTTTAGCTCACTCTGAGAGGAACGTCATTGGAGCTCTGGTTGTTTGTGGAGAGGGGGTTTCTCTGTCGTCTTGCTCACGCACTGACACGTATACTTGACCTGGCGCAGACACGCAGTCTTGCATCGCATCGTTGGTACCAGCCTATAGTAGCTTCCTAGGGCTGCCATAAGAGAAGACCCCCAACTAGAGGCTGGAGTCTGACATTAAGGTATCAGCAGGGCCAGTCTTCCTCTGAAGGCTCTAGGGAAGCAGCCTTCCTTGCCTCTCCCCGCTTCTGATTGGTTCCAATAATTCCTTGCCTTGTGGCAGCGTCACTCCAGTCTTTGCCTTTGTCGTCACATGGAGGGCCTTCATCTTTGTGACCGTCTCTTTGTGTCCTCTCCTCTTCCTATAATGCCACCAGTCACTTGACTCAAGCCAGAGAGAGAGAGGAGAGGGGTGGTGGTGGAATGGCTCACACAGTTGTAGACGCAGACAATTCCAAGTCCAGGCAGATTCCAAGCAGAGTCAGATATTAGGCTGGAGATTACTCCTGACTCATGTAGCTATGGGCGTTGATGAGCTCAAGATTGGCAGGAAGATGGGAGACTGGTGGATGAAGAAGCAAATGAATCCAAGGTCAGCCGGTAGGGCAGCAGGTCACTGATAACCCCCAGGATTGGCAGATACTATGGCAGGACCTTAGCTCAAGTCCAAAGAACGAGAGGTTGAGGAGCCAGATGCATGATGCAGACCCAGCAAAAAGCAAGTGATCTTTTCCACAGCATCCACTTAGATTGGAAGCAGGCCACCACCCGCCTCCCAAGGAAACGCCCTTTCAATTGATTGCATCAGGGCTATGCTTTGTCTAAGGATATTGCATTGCACCCTAATCTTCTTACAACGGACCCAGCCAAGCAGCTCACAGTGGCCCCCATTATCCAGGTGAATACCTTGCATGAGGTCATATCATGAGGAACGATTAGGTCTTAACTGCCAAGCCACTGAGAAGCCTTGTCTGGCGGAGAGGTTGATACAAAACCTAACCATCACAATTTCCACTCAAAATCTGCAAAGACTCGATTTCTAAGGTTCCCGATGAATGAGGTGTTTAAGGGTACAAGACAGTGTGACCTTGAGCAAAACTCCACGTCTCATTTTCTTACCAAACGGGGTGGGCGGGGGTTTGCCACAGACACACAGAGTCATGGGACCTTAGACCTCACCTAGTCTACTCATCATTTTACAGACAAGCTCACTGAAGCCCAGAATGGCCCTTCACTCACACAAGGTCATTTGGCCAGTAAGACTTAGCACCTCAGACAGCTTTGTCTCCTGGCTTTGGGTGGAGTCTGGATGAAGTAAGAGCAAAGAAATGGAGGGATTCCACGCTTTGGCACATAGGGAAACTACTAGGATAAGGTGACCAGACATCCTGCTTTTGGCGGGACAGTCCCGATTTTTAACAATTTGTTCTTCATCCCACGGTGCTTTTAAAAAGTCCCGATTTTTGGAAAGAATGCACGACAAGCTAGGGTATATGGTTTTCGGCTGCCATGTGGCTATTTCTCCAGGATCTGAGTTTTATCAATGGTGTCCCGCTTTACCAATGTTAAAATCTGGTCACCTTATACTAGGAATAACTTTTCCTCCACAATAAAAAACTCCAGAACGTAGAGTTGGGGGTTCTCAATCAGGGGAGGTTTTATACCACTCCCCACCTCCTCCCAACCCCCCACCCCCACCCAGGAAATGGCTAGCAATGTCCGTAGGCATTTTTGATGGTCACAAGGGCATGTCGGAGGGCAATGTGCTACTTGTCTTTTAGGGGATGTTGCTAAACCTCCTACCATCCGCAGGACCACCCACCTCGACGAAGAATTGTCTGGCCAGAATGTCAGTCGTGCTGAGGCTGAGCCCTGGGAGCTTGGGCTGTTCCCGTCATTGCGATAGCCATTCGTAGTCCGGATGCACTGCCACCCAAATTTGGCTCTGATGTCAGACTGATGACTCCACGCACAGGGACTACACAGGGGACTACTGACATGATGTGGCTTTCGGGGTCTGGGAGGTGGGGACATAGCACACGCGCCCGAGAGGGCCTGACAGGGCTTGTGAGAGCAGGGAAAGGAGACTGGTGAGGGGGTGTACCGCGGTTCAAAGTGAGGTTCCATGTTGGTTCCCGCCCACAGAAAGGGGCCTTGACACCTGCGCTGGTGCCGGAGAAGGGAGCGCTGGGGTTTTTTTTAATCAGCTTGAAGAGCAGAAAGGGAAGTAAGAGGGGGTGAGGTGTAGCCCCAAGAACGTGGTAGAGTCAGACAGTCGCCAGCACCCACCATCCTGCGCACAGAACCACCTCTCGGCCTGCTTCTCTCTCAGCTCCACAGGTGAAGGTGAGCCCAGTGCTTGGGGAGGGCGGACACGTGTCATCAGGCAGGGAATCTGAGTGGGGCCCCCTGGCCCTCTGGCCTGTGAAGCTGGGGATCGGCTGGTCTTCACACCACATTTCCTTGGTGTCCGCAGGCTACGGGTCGACAGAATCGGGCTGCTGATGGCCGCAGACATTGTTCTGACTCAGACTCTCGAGCAGCCTGTTTAGGGTAAATGTGATTCTCCACTCCATCAAAAGCTACTGTCTCACTTTGTTTTTAAAAATAAAAAAACCTTATGCGCTAGGGAGGAGCAAGGGAACCACTGGGAGCACTGGACAGAGAGGGAAACTGAGGCCTAGAGAACATGACTGATTTGTCCCAAATGTCCATAGAGCTGAAACTGAGAAACCCAGGCTTAGGAAAATATAACATTCAAAAAGCCATACTTGAGTGTCATCAAATTCGTGATGGTGCGTAGGACTGATGGCTATCACCTGGGACCAAACGTTGTCAACATGCGTTTTGAGAAAGAAGGCCCCCCCCTTCTTTCAGAGTCCCTGGTGAGGCAAGCCGTTTGCCCTGGATGAGTAGGATACGGGCAACTTGAACTCACCCAGTGGTGGCATGGAGGAAAGAGCCAGGCGTCTGCTTCCATTAAGATTACTCCCAAGAAAACCCAATGGAGTGGTTCCTCCACGCTCACTGCCACGTCTCTGCAGCTCACAGCCACGTCTTCTCCACAGCTCACTGCCACGTCTCTGCAGTTCACAGCCACGTCTCCACAGCTCACCGCCACGTCTCTGCAGCTCACAAGTATGTCTCCACAGCTCACAGCCACGTCTTCTCCACAGCTCACTGCCACGTCTCTGCAGCTCACAGCCACATCTCCACAGCTCATAGCCACGTCTCTGAAGCTCACAGCCACGTCTTCTCCACAGCTCATAGCCACGTC
>NW_022103968.1:19222962-19229188 GCF_000313985.2 Echinops telfairi
GCTCACAGCCACGTCTCCACAGTTCACAGCCACGTCTCTGCAGCTCACAGCCACGTCTCCACAGCTCACAGCCATATCTCTGCAGCGCACAGCCATGTATCCACAGCTCACAGCCACATCTCCGCAGATCACAGCCACATTTCTACAGTTCACAGCCACATGTCCACAGCCCACAGCCACGTCTCCACAGCTCACAGCCACATCTCTGCAGCACACAGTCAGGTCTCTGTAGCTCACAGTCACATCTCCACAGATCACAGCCACGTCTCTCTCTGCAGCTAACAGTCACATTTCTACAGCTCACAGCCACAGCTCACAGCCACATCTCCACAGTTCACAGCCATGTCTCCGCAGTTGGCTCAGGGAAGCGGAGGTGCAGGTCTAACTTCAGGAGGGCATCACAGCATCCTGCACATCACAGACCCTGGACACCTTGCTACCAGCCCTTGGCTGTGCCCATTCTGGGATCCAGCCGGAACAGGGGACGACAGGGCTCAGTTCAGAGACCAGCAAGTCCACCTCCTCTGACTCTGGAGGGGCCGATACAGCTGATGCCAGAGGAGCAGCGAACCCCAAGCCTGGGTGGGCATGGGCAGGCGTGTGGCATCCACAGCCCAACTGCAGCTCTCATGTACTATGATAACACAAAACAGCAAAAGCAAAAAAATCCCAGAACACTGCATAATGAGGCTTTGTGCTGCTCTGAGTCTGGCAGCCTGTTCCTGAGGTGGGGCAGGGATCTCTTCCTGTCTGAAGCCCTGCAAAAGGGGCAGTGGACAGGGTGGGAGAGTTGGAGTTTGCAGAGAGCTAAAAATGGAGCCAGAGGAAGGGAGAGAGGGGGAGGATGGAGGAAGGAAAAAAGAGAGAGAAGAGTTGGGTGGCTGTGTGCCCACGGGCTAGCCTGCTTCCTCACGACTTGGCTGGAGTGAGTGGGAGACAATGTTCACGCCCCCAGATTGTCAGGCCGAGGATGGTCAGACTTCAGCTCCTTCTCTACTGCCCCTGCCCCCTGGGCTTTCCAAAGATGCCTCCTTACCCCCCAGCCTCAAAGGAACTGTCTTTTAACCAAGGCTAAGACTTTTTTTTAAGCTGAGTTTTACATCTAGGTTTGTTTTCCTTGAGCTTAAAAGTCATCCATGCACATTTCAGAGAATTTAGGAAAGTACCCAAAGCAGGCAACCCGGATCCCACCGTCGCCCAGAGGTATCGACTCGGAATATTCCAGACTTGTTCCAAGCAATCGGAGCTTCATGGAGCACACGCTCCTTTCTCCTGCCTCACGGCTTCCCCACCCCCCAGCCCCCTTGGCCCACTCCCTCTGCTACCACCTGTGGAAATCGCAGCCTCTCTTCAAAGCCC
Organism: Echinops telfairi; assembly: GCF_000313985.2. Classification (NCBI taxonomy): domain Eukaryota; kingdom Metazoa; phylum Chordata; class Mammalia; order Afrosoricida; family Tenrecidae; genus Echinops; species Echinops telfairi. Next base: position 19,224,322 of record NW_022103968.1, read on the forward strand.
CTCAAATAGCGCCTCCTCTAGGAAGCAGCCCAGGTCACTCAGCACTCACGCACGCGAGAAGAATCTCCCTCGTCTCTATGTTCCGACAGTGCTGGACATCTGATCTATGTGGATGGTGACTTCAAACAAAGGATCATCCAGTGGTTTGTGAATGCCCTGAGAGTAGATATTGTTTTCACCTATTGATGGGTTCCACCTCCTTTCCTCTCCCTGATAGTCCTATCTCTTCGTCTTAAAACAACTTATGGTGACTTGGATGTTAGAGAGCAGATCACTTTCCTATTTTGTTAGGCTGGGTTTTCCAGAGAAATAAAACCAACGATATTCATCTATATGAAATATATTTATATCAAGAAAGGGATTTCTACCAAGAAAGTGACTCAGACCCCCACAGAGCAGGCAACCCCAATCTGACTTGAGTCCATCGCTCAAAGTTGGAGGTGCTTTCCCGACTCCTGCAGCTGCCAGCTTGGTGAACCAGGAAATTTAACAAGGAGGCGAGAAGGCCCCAGGCTGGTGGAAACAGAACAGACTGGATCCAAGATGGGGAACATGGCTGGTGGCTGACCGTTCCCAAGGATAGGCAGGCCACGTGGTGGCTCCTCAACCACGTCCCAGGAAGCTAGACACAGGATACAGGCAAGCAAGACAAGGAAGAGAGTGTCTCCACAGACTCTCTTTAGCAACATCAAGTAGGTCACACCCTGATATAGTTAAAGTTTATTGTGCCAACCTGGCCGATAAACACACGAGGGGTTACTTGAAGGGCAGAGAGATAAATGGCTTGGTGAACCTCTCCTTTCAAATTCTTGGGTCTCTTGCTTTGTGATGGTCAGACCAGGGTGCAGCTGCCTTAGCCAGTTTCCTGCTTCAGCTGGCAAGGCTCACTTCCTGCAAGACATCCCCAAGGAGAAGCCACATGGACCTACCCTGATGCAGCCCTGGGTGCTGGAGCAGCCTTGTGGAGACTCCTGCCAGTGCTGAGATGCTTACATGCTCACTGACTCGGCTTTCCTCCTGCAGTCGGTGCAATTGTGTGTGTTTTGTGAGATGGAGGAGGACTTTGTGGATTAGTATTGGGTATATGGGTTAATGTTGGACTTGTGGGCTTGGGCAGCACTGGGTTGGGATGTTTTCTTGATGGGCACTTAAGCTTTATATAAAACTCTCTCTTATACATGAGTTTTTGTGGACTTGTTTCTCTAAAGTACCCAGGCTAACACACACTCCAAGGAGTCGTCATAGAGCTGTGGCCTGAATGAGAGGTTGTACTCCACCCATATCTTCTTAAGGTAGACAAATTAACACAAAGCCTACATTTCATCAATAATTTAAACAGGTTTCTTCCAGTCTCCTCCATATCAACATCTTCTTACCTCTAGACTCAATTGCTGTGCCATTAATTCTTGGTCACCGAGAGCACATTGACTATGGTTTCTCCATCATTTGGTTTTTTGGCTTTTTCTCTTTTTCCTGGAGCTGTTCTTCTTACGGCATGAATCTTGGAGACATTTAATATTATAATGACAAATGAAAAACTTCAATGAAATGAGACCCTGCTGTATGTCGGGCATTGACCCTACCTTGTGTCAGATATTAGGATAAATGCTTATATGATTTTCTGATTTAACCAAAAGTATGGAAGCAGTATCTTCAAAACCTTTTGTGGACAAATGTCAAAACCTAGGTTGAGCAAGTAACTTGCTCGGTGTCATCAACTGATGAGAGGAGCCCCTGGGATTTAACCCAGGGCCACTTGGCTCCAGGGCTGTGGCACCTTTTTGAAGCCTCTCGAGTCCCTTGGCATGGGCTTGTCCCTGCCCACCTCTATTCACAGCACAAAGTGGCAGGTGAGGACATCGATGAATAAAGTGGATGATGTGGTCCCATGAAAGGTGTCCTCCTTTAGGAGGTCACTCAGCCCAGCCCAGGCCCTTGGCTGTGGCAATGGCTGGACTGCTGGGTGAGCCACATGGGAGCCTCGTGGGCAATTTGTACACAGCCCAAGGTCACAGACATTCAGTAGTTCTGGGCTGGCTGAGCCACCTGTGGGCAGTGGCATCAGGAAGTGTGGCATTTTGGTCTGGTGCTTCCTGGCTACATGCATTACACGAGAGGGTGGTGGGTGGCTGCCCCACAAACACCTGTCTTCTGGTTTCTTTTTCCTTGAGAGGGGTCTGTTCATTAGCCTCGCCTAGCAGGGCAGGGCTGAACTGAGCCTTGCCCACCCAAGAACACATTCTCCTTCCCGGACCATCTCCACCTCTGAGCCAGCTCAGCCCTGCTTTCCGAGGTTCTGAAGGAGATTCTGCTGTGTGGCAAACCAAGGGCATGGTTAGGTTTAGCTTCATCTCGAGCCGGGCTCTGCCAGCAAAGTGGTCTCGAGCAAGCGTCTTCTTAAAGCCCCATCCTCTCCACATGCTAAACAGGAAGAATGACATCCCGTCTGCAAAGGGCTGTAATGGATGGCGGGGGAGAAACTGGCATGGAGCTAGTCCCTCGTAGGGAGCTGCTTTGGAGTCAGTCCTGCCCTATGGGGCATGCTGTTTTACTTCAGGGACTGGTCCCTCCTGACAAGGTGTCTGAAGTATGGGAGACAGAGCACATGTTGTAGGTGTTCAAAAGTCTCTCTCCTCCTTGCAAGTAGACATCAGAAGATGGTGACAGAACAGCGGTTGAAAACCATGCGTGAGAGGAAAGTTGGTCAGGATAGGGATACTGGACAATGGTCCGGTCTCTCTCTTTGGTTTGTCCATCTGGAGTCAGCTGGAGGGGCCTCCTTCTCCAGTGGCTGGCATCCATGTTCAAACAGACTCAGCCATTCCCGCTGATCAAACCTGCTCTTCTGACCTCCTGCATGGACTCACCGTCCCTTTCACTCCATCGCCACGAGGCAGGGCGAAAACCAGGGTTAGAAAACCAGGCTTCCAGGACACAGGCTCTACCGGAAAACCAGGGTTAGAAAACCAGGCTTCCAGGACACAGGCTCTACCGCCGGCTGGTCTTGGGAAGCGGCTCACTCCTCAAGTCTTGGGGTGCTCACCTGTAAAAGAGCGGCATTGACAGCATTCATCTTACTTCTCTTTGCCTCAGTCCTAGCCACAGACTGGGGCTTTGTTTCGGGCCTGCTGTCTTGGAGATAGGACGTTTGGGAGTGTAAAGCCGGTTTGCCAGGGAGTCCTTCACCTGCCGCTTGTCAAGTCACGCTTGTCAAGTCACGCAGCCCGCAGTCTGAGCCGGCTGGTCTGCCTCACCCAGCAGCCCAGCTGCCAGTGGAGGCTGCATTCCAGTGACATTCCTACTCAGCAGGAACGACACTACCCCAGGAGGAGACATTAGTCATGCATCCCTTGACATCCACGACACGGCTGGGGAACGGGACATTGTGTGACTTGGGCGTTGTGGGAACGCCATGGTGTAGTCTGGTCCTGCTTTACTTTAAGGGTCTCAAACAATCTCCAGGCCCGAGCAGCGATCCACAACGTGCTGAGAAGGATTTGGGTTTGCTCCTCAACCCACATCATTAGTGATTCTTCATCCCAGCTCTGGTCCTTCTCCCATTGTTCATCCGGGGTCTTTCCGGGGAGCCTGTCCTTGAACGGCGTAGAGAATGCTCCTCTGTGTTGCTGGGGTAGTTGTGATAGTTGAGTTCAACCCCTAAATTCCGAGCAGCGGCAGCCACTGGTCTTCCACCTTAGTGGTAACAACCTTTCATTTCACTTCCAAATCGATCATTCTCCTCTGGAGCCCCCCCCCCCCAAATTAAACAAAGAAATATTTCCAAAAGAAAATTAAACAAGGAGATAACGCTACAGCACCCAAGAGACGCATGATACATGAGATTAGATGTTGCTGCTGCAAACAAGTACCCAGTGCTATATTGGTACGTGTTCTAGCTAGAAAGTACAATATAGTGCCTATATAAGCCAGGTCTAGCGCCTATCAAGATACATAGGTTCTATCTGTGCTGTATCGTCATTAGATGTCTGGCAGCACAATGGCTTTGGATATAAAGGCAAGGTAGACTGGTTGGGTGTGGTGAGCTATTGCCCTCACCACACTCTGTTCTCAAATTGGGATTTCTGTGTTCAAGTATAACCTATTGGACCGCGGCAGCAGAAACAGCTGAACGTTACCTGGATGAACACGATGTGGCTCTTGACTGTCCTTGGTGGGGCTGGAAAGGCATCCAGGATGTCAGACCTGGGTCTGAACCGGACAATCATGCGGACTGTGACAAGAAGCCTCAACAGAGCTCCCAGCCACGTGAAGCAGAAGTGGGTGGGCACGAGGTAGAGGGTGAGCAGGAGAGAGGGTGAGGCCCCCAGAGGAGGCCCATTGCTGATGGGAGACCCATTTCTCCCGAGGTCTTCCATGAAGTCCCTGAAGACAGACCTCTGGTTCTTTCCACCAAAAACTTCTAAGGAATTCTACAGGCCGTGGCTTCTTGCTCCTCCTCACGAGGGAGTCGCCTGGAAGGTGGGCAGGAGGCTCAGAGGGCCTTCTGACTCATGCTCGCTCCCATGGGAATGACGGCTCCCATCTCTTGCCATGGGCTGTTGGGCAGAGACGGGCTCCTTTGATTTTCCAGGGGACTTCCCATGGCCCAGGGGTGCAGTAGGAGGGGGGGACTCCTGAACTTTGAAAGACCCTAGACAGGCTCGCAGCAGGGGGGGGGGGATGACGGAACAGCAGCGCATCTGCGCGCATGAGGCCCAGTTCCAGTCCCGCAGCCTAGACTCCGTGTGACCGTGACAAGTCACTTCGTCCCTCTGTGCCTCGAGTTCCCCATCTGTAAAATGTGACTCAGAGCACTTTCCTCGTAGGGTGCTTTTGTGGGTACTGAATGAATTAACACGGGGGGGGG
>NW_022103968.1:19229288-19254812 GCF_000313985.2 Echinops telfairi
GGCGCGGCGCAATTTCAAACAGGGCTGGCTCACAGCAAGTTGTGGGTCTGGCAGCTTCCATTATTAAATGCCCCCGGCACCCTACAAGCTGGACTGAGTTCCCCCAGAGGAGACTAAAACAGGGGTGGTCAGTGCTGAGGAGGTTGCTGAGTGCCCAATAAACACTTCAAGAGGAAGCCTGGAAATCTGAGTTGCTGGTGGTGGGTGGGAGGACAAACATCAGGGGACCTGACAGGTGCGCCCAGGAAGGTGACTGCGTGTAGGTTGGATGATTGGTAGCCCAGGAGGGGTCAGGGTTGAGGAGGTGGAAGAGTGGACAGGGGCCAGCACTGAAGGGCTTCAGAAGGCCAAGCTGGGCACAGAAGAGAGCAGGCGCGGGCAAGGTGAGAAGCAGGAGGCAGGGGCAAGGGCAGGGTCCCTACCGGAGGCCGAGGCCATCAAAGAGCCGAAATGAGGAGGTGAGCTGGGCAGCAGAGTAGGAGGGAGGAGGAGAGAGAAAGAGAAGCCAAATACAAAGCCTATACCCCCATGGTCCTCGGCTGCTGCTGAATGGGGTGGGGGGCCTGCAGGGGGCCTCCATTCTTGGGAGGGAGGGGAAGGGGTTCCGAAAGGAAAGGGAGGCACGGAACTGCTCCATGCAGAGCACTTACCGAGTGCCAGCTGAGTCTGCTGGGGGCATTACATCAGCTCAGCGAGTCGAGGCATCTCTTGGAGGTGGGTATCAAAGTCAACCCCCCGCAGAAGGGAAGCGAGGCAGAGGGCCTCACCCGCCCCAAAGTGCTGGCTGTAGGAGGGCTTCACCAAAACACCGCCGCCATTGGCTCAGCAGGTGCGAGCAATGTTGCCCCGCGTGGCAGTAGACAGCTTCACTAGTTTGCTAATATTTTAACTCGGCCCAGAACTTCAAAGGAGGATCACCCTTGTGGTATGTGTTCATCAAGGTGCCACAGGCTGGGTCATGGGCCACTAAGCCGACCGGAAACAGGCTGCTGTGGAAGCCCAAACATCTGTCACCTGTGTGTCTGGGGTAGCTGGTCACCGGGACTCCTGGGACCCACCGGAGGACTGGCCTTGTCGCTGATTGGCAGGGCTTGGTCATGCCTGGCATGGGCTATGGCGTGGACCACTGGCCTGACCCTTCCTCCGGGCTGGGAGATGGTGCAGTGCCATGGAGGCAGGGCCAAGGCCCAGAGAGCACCCCGCAGGTAAGGACAGCACCAGGTGGCCCGGTCCTTCTTGCCCCTGCCTGCTGGCTGTTAGGCACTTCACCTGGGACCGTGTTAAATCCCACCCAAACCATGTCAACCATTGCTCCGTGAGGCTGGAGGAGGAGGAGGAGGAGGAGGAGGAGGAGGAGGAGGAGGGTAAGTAAGCTGCCCTGGGCCACAGAGCCAGGGAGGAGCAACTGATCCCGGGCCGAGGGTACACACGGAGGCTCTAGTCCAGGGGTCCTCAAACTTTTTAAACAGGGGGCCAGTTCCCTGTCCCTCAGACCCGTTGGAGGACCGGACTATAGTTTTTTTAAAAAACTATGAACAAATTCCTATGCACACTGCCCATATCTTATTTTGAAGTAGAAAAACAAATGGGGCAAAAACACCCGGCGGGCGGATAAATGTCCTCAGCAGGCCGTATGTGGCCCGCGGGCCGTGGTTTGAGGATGCCCGCTCTAGAGGGGTGGTTCTCACCTCCCTAATGCCATGACCCTTTCATACAGTTCCTCATGTTATGGTGACCCCCAATCATAAAATTATTTTCGTTGCTACTTCATCACTGTCATTTTGCTACTGTGATGAATCGGGCAACCCCTGTGAAAGAGTCATTCGACCCCCAAAGGGGTTGCAACTCACAGGTTGAGAACCGCTGGTCTAGAGAAAGTTTGCACTGGGCTAGAGCGAAGTTCCTCTCAGGTGCAGCTCTTTCTGTTTCCTCTTACTTGGGGGCGCCGGGTTGCGGGGTGGGGCAAAGGTGTGGCTGTACTATTTGTTGGACTGGCTTGCCTGGTGTGGCGTCATCCGAGTGCCGTTTGCAGAGGAAGTGAGAGCTGTTCAATTTGGTCCTGCAGCGTGCTGCGGGACTGCTCTGAAAATACCCAGTGGCGACTTCAAGAGGTGCCAGCCCTTGCCAGGCTGGAGTGCGTCACAGCGCCACCACTGCCGTGTCATTGTCCCGCACAGCGTGGCCCCTTGCTGCCCGGAATCCGCAGTAAAGGCAGAGAAGAGAGGCCGGGATGGCCAGCACCCTGAGTGCCAGGCAGAGGCAGGCTGTCCGATCAGACCCTGGCTGGGTCTCAAAGCCCAACCCCCCTGCCAGGCAGAGTCCTGGTGGTGTAATGGGCCCTGAGTTGGGCTGCTAACCACAAGGTCAGCAGTTCAAAACTACCTCCTGCTCCAAGGGAGAAAGATACGGTCTTCTACTAGCCATGAAGATTTAGTCTCAAAAACCCATAAAGGTAGTTTTACTCTGCCCTACTGGGTCATTCTGAGTCATCATTAACTTGATGGCAGTGTATTTTAGGTTCTAAAATGAGCTATCTGGAGATGCCGTGCTTTGGACTGCCAATCACAAGCTTGATGGTTCAAAGCCACCAGCTGTTCTGTTAGGGAGCTAGCTTAGGGACAGGGGGTTGTCCTCCCCATGCCTGCAAAGGCTCCCTCTAGAGGAGGTTGGAAAGAAATCAGGCAACCTATGAAGACCCCTAACTAAGCATGCTCTTACTCAAGCCCCCAAGCCAGGTCGGAGGTACACCTGGGAGGGCCAAACTAGGCTCAGGCTCATGACATCACCCAGCCACCCAGGTGGGCCTAACTCATCCCATGGGGTCAACCACACCTTCCCCCAGGCAGGGGGTGGGTTAGAATAAAGGCAGGGACCCCTTACCCTGCTCCTGGTCAGAAGCAGGCAGAGGGGAGGGTCTCCCTCTACCTACCCGCATCCCACAGCCTCTTGGACACATGCTCTCGGCCTCTAGGGTTCTTGGGCTTCTGGCCTCCTGGGATTCCTCCCTCCCTCAAGATTCGCACGTGTGGGTGCTCTTTTCCACGTGGTTGTTTGGGCCCAGTTGTGAACCGCTTTGAGACGGTAAAACCTGAAACGTGTCCTGTCCTTCATAAAAACCCATTTGAATTACAAAACAGGCTTGGAGTGAATTCTTTCATTGTGCAAAGCCAAGAACGAGGCCTTACCGACTGCAGAAATCTAACAGTTCCAGGGGTGAGGATGAGGCTGTCTGCTCCCAGGAAGATGTACACTCTCAGAAGATTCACTGAATCAACTCGATGGCAGTGGGTTTGGTTACAGGAGTCTTGTGGAGGCAAGGAGAGGAGGGGCGGGGGAACATCTGGCCATCGGCTACGCCCGGAACTCATGAGCCAGTCTCAAGTATGGGGGCCCAGCAATTTACAATTTGGGACACTCTTTCAAAAAAGAAGAAAAAAATTATGAAAACAAAACTAGGAGCAACCGTGAGTATGTCTTGGGACTGAGGGGTTAATCACACCAGATTGTTGACGTTTCTGAGTTCTCTTCCGGCTGTTCACCGGCAGTGCGCAGAGACATGCTCCAGGCTTGTAACTCACTTCCCTTCCCTACCAAGAGCCTCCAGCATCTCTCAGGCCCCACGTTTGCACCCCTGGAAGCTTCTGCTTCGAGACCTTGTATCCTCAGAGGAGACTGTGAAGATCCTGGAAGCTTTGGCCTCTTAGCCATTGCTGGGGTCCCTAAACTTCTGGAGAGGCCTGGTCTCCTTTAAGAATCGAATGAATTCTATGGACTCTTTCCAGGAGTTATGCATGGCCACTGAATTTTCCGTACCATTCAGGGAGGGATTCCGAGAGTCCCTCCCACCTATCTATGGATCCATCCCAGGTAGGAACCGAATGGAGGACGGCCCTTCCTTTCACAACAAATAGCCCAGGGGTGCGTCTTTCTCCAGGTCTCACGGTAAACTGGAGACAGAGCCAGACCTCAAACCCAGGACCTTGCAGCCCTCCCCTTTATGAGCACCAGAGAGTGGAGGTCGCTGGGGAAGGAGATCTCGTGTTCCGGTCTCCCTCTTGTCTTCTGCTCTCTTTCCTAAACATTGAGTTTTGCAGAGTGGTAGCCAAGAGAGAACAGACATGACCTCTCTTACACACAAGCACAGAACAGTGTCATGGGGAAAGGGGCTGGGGGAGAAATGCAAAGGAGAGAAAGGAGAAAGGTGGGTGAGGAGGGTGAATGGAGAACCAGCAAACAAAGGACTGCAAGCATTCTGAGAATGAGCTGCCCAGGGTCCCAGATCCTCACAACAGAGATCTTAGCCCAGATCTGATTGGCCCTGCCTGAGCCCCTGGCCCTCCTCTCTTCCAGCTCCCCACCCTCCTACCCAGCTCAGAGTGTCCTTGGTGTCCACAAGCTCTGTGTGCTGTGCAGGTGTGCTTCCTGCGGGTGCAAGCTGCTCCCTCCCCCACGCTGCAGCCCTCCCACCATCCAGCGCACAGCTGCCTGGCCACTTCCTCAGAGAACATGCCCCCAGCCCCGAATTAACTTGGGTCACTGGCTACATCCCCTCTCAGCACCTGGTTCTTCACTTTCATAAGTGTTGCCAGGCCCGGGATTGCCTGCCACTGTATCAGTCACAGGCAGAGACCAGGTTGATTCAAGAAACTCTAAGTTTTTTCTGCAATCAGGAGATGAAGAAGGGAAACAGTGGGGTTTGCTCCTCCAAACAACTTCAAAAAGCTAGTGGAAAAGTCAAGCAAGTTATATACCTTAAACTCTCATCAAAAGCAGGTTTTGCAATGATCACAGGAAACATCTTTCCAAGTCCAGAAAAGCATCGCCTGGAACACTGTGCTCGACTTGCTTATCTAACTAGAGGATGCATTGTGCTTGGAAACCTATCTTAATGGTCTTTTTTTACTGCCTTCCCAAGTTCAAAGACCATCCCTACTGCTTAAGCTTAAATGGAATTTTTACTGCAAGGGAGGGGAGGGTGTCGCATTTTGGATTTCCAATAAACTACATCTTAAATTATGCTATATTTCTAGTGTTTTGATTAACAGTAGGCTAACTCACCACCACCACCACCCTCTATCTATCATTTCCCTCTACTTATCTAAATGATCTCATCTATCAGATCTGCTTAAGATGAGACTAATGTCACCTGCCTGACTCTTCAGGTCAGAGGCAATCAGGGTCCAACGATAGGGCCTAACTTGTGACTGTGTGACCCCCCACCCCGGTCCAAAGTATGAGCAGCTCCTTTAAAGACCCACTCAGGCAAGACCCTAAGAGAAACTACCCTCCCTGGGCTGGTTACAGAATTCTAAAACACTCTGCCTGAGGACAATAGTATCTATACCTTTAGTTAATGATGAAAAGGAATTCAATGGAGCCTTAATCCACACAGGGGCTCTGCAAATGGATTTTGGACTTTTGTCATAGCTTTCTGCAGAGTACTCGGAATTTAAGCTCTAATACAATGCCCCCCCCCAGATTAGAAATTATATTATCAACAGTCCTTTGATCACACAGGTTGGAGTGCTACTTCCATGTGTGCTTAGCTGCCATCTCACTTAGATAACTGCTTGTTATGAAAAGCTTTCAAGACGTCAGACACTTTTCTTTCTGATAGTCAGCCACCATCTGATTTCTCCACCACAGTTTGCTATGTAACCCCTATCTTCAGTGGTCTCACATCTGTGGACGAGTATTGAGTAGGGCCGTATCATAAGAACTAATAGTTCTTAGATTAAGGCTATGATCCATTCATCAATCTAAGGATTCTGTATATGCCTATGGTTCATATATGAAAATAACCTATAAGACTAAGAACAATGAGTATCATGCAATATCAGTTTGAGAAACAACATAAATAACTCTCAGGGGATATTTGGTAATTCTAAGAATAATATCATTAGTCTAGCTAATGGTATAGAATTTTAAATACTAGTAAAAGAGAGTGCTGATGGCAGAGTGGTTGTGTGTTGGGCTGTGATCCACAGGTCAGCAGTTTGAAACCACCAGCCACTCTATGGGAAAAAGACAAGGTTTTCCACTCCTGTAAAGAGTTAAAGTCTTGGAAACTCCCAGGGGGCAGTTCTGTCCTGGACTATGGGGTCTGTAAGAGTCAGCATTGACTCAACGGCACTGTTTTGAGTAAAAAGGGAAAAATATATAGGATAGCTTTTTGGACTAAAATACATGAAACATTCACTTGTACAGATTCAAACGTTAAGTAACAGAACACTATTTAAGAAAATAAGGGCTATTGAGGAAGAGGGAGGGAGGATGTGGAGGAGAAAGAGAATCACGCTTATGAGGCGTTTCACAGGACCTTGTTGCTGGTTTCATTTGTGGAGATGGGCTGTGTAAGTAAGCACAGTGTGCTTCTTTAAAAACAAAGCAAAATCCCTCCAGCTTCCTTACCACTTAGACCTAAGTATTGGCCTGGGAGTCTTTAGTGACTCACAAGTTCATCTCAAACATAAGGGGGGGGGGTGAAGAGAGGTAAGGAAACAGTATGGGCTAGATATGAGGCAGCAGTTCCTGTAGCATTCATCAAAGCAAAGCTATTTGTCTGCAGAACTATAACACACCGTAAAAAGCAAAGAAAACATAAAAATAGAAAATAGATGGTCGTCTCAAGTTGTCAATTATTGGGCAACCTCAAAGCAATAGAGATTTGAACTGAAGTCCAAGGCCTTAAGAGGCAATCCTCTGCTGCTTCTCACACTAGGGCACTTCAGCCTTGAGCCCAAGGGGGTATTTCAATTCTTTAAGCTGCAGTTGGTGTGTTTCAGGTGAAATCCAGTTCACTCCATGGGGCTTCCATTTCGGGTGCTGCTGCTAGACCTCAGGAAGAATGCTCCACCCTCCACGTCCACAATCCAGGTAGCCTGTTGTGCAAGGCCCAGAGAGGCGAACAGCAGAAAACAAATTTGCAACATTCTAGAGGGCAGACTTTCTTTAGGGGGGGGGGGTCCTGTACTAGTAGTTTTAAGGCTTTTCTCCAAAGGCAGGTTGCCTTTCTCTAGTTTACCCACCAACAGAAAGACCTTGCGCCCCCCACCCACCCCCCACCCCCACCCTGACACCTGCCATGAATTTCCACAGAATTCATTGACCATCTTTGTAGGAGTGTTTAAGTGACAGTGACCATGGAACAATGCTATATGGCAGGAACTATTTGATCCTCTCTCACTACTCCCCGGTGAAAATCTGACTCTTGCAGAAGAACTGGTTTTGGCATGTACAAATAAGAGGGGACATGGACGAGAAGCCTTAGCATCGGAGCATGGGCTGGGAGACCGGGTGAAATGGTTACAGGACTGGCTCTGAACCTAACTGACTGGTCTGATGTTCTTTTTTAAAAACCGACTGAATTCTTCCATCGGGTGCAATAGGACGACAAATGTTCTGCCGCTCCTCCTGGGCCACCGTTCAAATTCAAAATGACTTTCAGGCTCCAATTTTTTTGTTTTGGTCTGTTTTTAAGACCCAAAGTTTTTATTTAGTTTTGTTTTGTTTTAAAGCATCTAGGGGCAAATAGTGTACATCTGAGTTTCCCCACCTTCCAAGAGAGCCGGAGACAGAAGAGAAATATTAACATCCAAGAACAGTAAGCCCCATGAGGGGTTTCTCGGTATCTGACTGGTGCTCATCGCAGCTGCAGCCTGACACTGTTCCCAGCAGTTCTGCTTTGTCTTTCCCTTTGTGCTCGCCCGTGCACACGTGCGTGCACTCCCACGCACACACAGCAGCAAGGGCTGGGGCTCTGGGGGCTTCAGCCTGGCTGACAGAAGTTCTCCATAACCAGTTGGGCTTTGAGTGGTTCGGTCTGGGAGCCAGCGTTTGTGTGCTTTTTGTTTAATTTTTATAAAGATTGTATTATTGGGGGCTCTTACAATTCTTATCAATTGTATCAAGCATATTTGCACATGTTGCCATCATTATTTTCTAAACATTTACTTTCTATTTGAGCCCTTGGTATCAGCTCCTCATTTTTCCCTCCCAACCACCCCCTCCCACCCTCTTGACTCCTTGATAAATTATAACTTCTTATTGTCATATCTTATACCAACTGCTGTCTCCCTTCCCCCACAGTATCTGTTGTTTGTCCCCTGGGGGGTGGGGTGTTTTGTGTCTATCATTGTGATCGGTTCCCCCTTCCTCCCTGCGACCCTCCTGGTATCACTACTCCCATTTCTGTTCCTCAGGGGCTTATCTGACCTGGATTCCGTATATTGTGAGCTCTTATCTGTACCTGTGCACATGCTCCAGTCTAGCCCAAAGTGAAAGGCAGGCCTGGGATCATGATAGAGGGGGGTAAGGAAGCCTCAAGGAACCAAAGGAATATTGTATTTCATCAGTGCTATACTGCACCCTGGTTGACTCATCCCTTCCTTGTGACCCTTCTGAGGGGATGTCCCATTGTCTACAGATGGGCTTTGGGTCTCTGCTCTGACCCCCCCCCCCCTTGTTCTCAACAAAATGTATGTTTGTTTGTTTGTTTGTTCTGGGTTTTCTGATGCCTGTTACCCAATCCCATCAACACCTCATGAACACACAGGCTGGTATGCTTCTTCCATGTGGGCTTGTTGCTTCTCTGCTAGATGGCCGCTTATTTTTAACTTCAAGCCTTTAAAACCCCAAACTCTATATCCTTTGATAGCCGGGTACCATCGGCTTTCTTCATCACATTTCCTTACGTACCCATTTTGTCTTCAGAGATCCCGCCAGGAGGGTGGGCATCACAGAATACGAGGTTGTTAGAACAAAGTGTTCTTGCATTGAGGGAGGCCTTGAGCAGAAGGGGGCTAGTGTTTTAATCCTGTTGGACTGGAGCTCCTGGGACAAATGCCCATGCCATCTCCTCCCTGAAATCCCAGCCAAGCCTGCCTGCAGCGGGCACGGACAGCTTCAGGTTTTGGGTCATGGCTCAAAGGGAGGGTGAGCAGGGGCTTCCTGAGAGGGCCCAGCCATTATGATAGACATCAGTCCCTCTGAACTGAGCACCTCTCAATGGTGCTCAACGGTCCACAGACGTCCCTGTCACTAAAGTGGACTTGGGTGACCCTGTCCTTCTTCCAAGACCCCACCTCTTTAAGCTGAGAGCCCCACCCTCCGCCGGCAGCTCACAAGTGACCGTGAGGCATTCAGCCAAGACGGTGGGCAGATGGTCAGGGCGGCAACAAGATACCAGGCCCCCTTTCCCACCTGCTGACCTCATCTGTAGAGGATGGAGCTCTCTGGAGAGGGCAGGCTGTTAATCCTGCCCAAGTCTCTGGTCTTACATGCGTAGTCTTTTTTTTTTCAGTGCGACACCCACAGCTCATGACTCATGCTGGGTGTGACTAACTCCCAGGGACCAGGGAGCTCTGATCAATTACTTTCTTCTTCTTCTCCTTAGTGTTGGGCTAGCCAGGTGGGGAGGGGAGGCTTTATGTGACAAAGAAGCACGACCTGTTTTTCTCCTCCCAGGCTCCCATCTGGGGAGCTGGGGCTTGTGGGTGGAGAGCGCTGTGGATGAAATGGGGACACCTTCCCCTCAGCCGTCAGTTTCTCTTCCCCCTTCCCTCTCCCCAGCAGCTGTGGGTGGCGCATGGCCACAGCCGCCCACAGAGCCACAGGAGGCTAGAGAAAGGTGGATCTGCCGGCCGCAGGTGGCTGCCCCCACCCATCGGCCGCACGTCCTTGTCTCTTAAACACACTCTGAGTTGCCTCCTGCCTTGCCCGGACTCCAGAGGAAAAGATCCGCATGAAATGCCGTGTCTCCTGATAAGAGGCCAGACACAATATGCTGGAGCCGTTCACAGGGCTGAGAAAGGAGCCAGGCTGGGTTACTTAGGTGGCTGAAGAGAGCGGTGTGTGCTGATGGGAGGAGGGGCAGCGCTAGAGGTGAGCATTCCTGTCATCACCTCTGTAGTTTGGAGACGTCCTTGAGGCCGAGGTGACTAGCCTCTATGCGTCACTACGGACCCACAGCCGCCCCCCCTGCCTGACTCAGCTGGTGACTCTGCCTTTGGTCACTGCACTGTGGCTCTAACACTTTGTCTCTGTGCGGGAAAAGCCTTTGTCAGCTCTGTCAGCTCTTCCCCAACCTTGCAAGGCCAATGCATCAAAAGGGAGTCACCCTCCGGCATTTCCACTCCCAGGTCAGGGGCAGGCATCACACACCAGGATGATGGATGGAAGGATGGATGGATGGATGGATGGATGGATGGATGGATGGATGGATGGACGGATGGACGAATGGGTGAATGAGTGTGTGCCTAGGATTCCTAGAGGTGTGAGAAGCAATATGAAGGTGGTCTGCACTGCCTGGTTTGATCACTGGCTATACTACTTGCTAGCTGTGTCAGCGTGGGCATGTTGATCTCTCGATGCCCCAACTTTCTCATCTGCAACATGCGGATGATGACGACGGCGACGATGATCAACAGTTTGGATTGTGGTGTTGGCAAAGAATATTAAATATCATAACAGAAGAACGAACAGATCCATCTAAGAAGAGGCACAATCAGAAGGCATCTTGGACAGGAGGAAGGCCGGAATCACTTTGCATGCACTGCCTGGAAAGGCAGAGAGCAGGCGAAGGGCACATGCCCGGTCACGTTACGGGTCAGCGGGCCAATGTGGGGGGGGGGGGGATCCTCAGCTGGAGAGGCTGACACACCAATAAGCTCAAAACAGATCAAAGATCATGGTGATGTCACAGGACTGGGCAATATTTCGTTCTGTTCTACAGCAGGCTACCATGAGTCAGAGCCAACTCAAACACAACTAACAACAACATATACAACATAATCCGTGAAACCACTGCCCGGAAGTGCTCGCTGTGTCATTAGGACAGACAGTCATTCCAAGTAATTGGATATGACGAGGGCTTAAAAAAGTTCTTGGAAAATGGAATCAAGAGATAATATGACCTTTTTGAAGTCTCCTTGTATTTCTGTATTTCTGTGAACCACAACTTGGACATTGCCTTACCTTGAAGGCATTCAAATCGCTCATTACAGCCACTGCCCCTGCCGCCGCCACCGCCACCACCACTACGTACCACAGGCCCCTCCTACACAACTGAACCACCTATTGCAGGGTTGGCAGACTTTGTATACAAAAGGCCAGGTAATATATATCACCGCTTTGCTTTGCAGCTGCTATTGATAAATAGGTTAATGAATAAGCATGTCCTAAACATTATTTACAAAATCGGAAAGAGAGCAGATTTATTCTAGCCCCAGGACAACAGTTTGCCAGGCCCTGATCTATTGCAATTCCACCGTTCTACAGAAACCACACCAAACTCCCTGCCGTCGAGTCAGTGGCGACCGGCGCAGAACCGCCCTGTGAGTTTCTGAGACTGTCACGCTTTATGGGGGCGGAAGACCTCATCGTTCTCCTGTGGAGCGGCTGGTGGCTTCAAACCGCTGACCTCTGGTTAACAGCCCAATGCATAAGCACTACACCACCATTCTCTAAGGCTGCACGAATCCTATCCTTGCTGAAAAGCCTGCCTGGATCCCTGCTGTGGGGTTTCAATTTCCCCTTCCTGGACTCCCAGCGCCTGCCCGGGGATAGAGGGAGTTTAGTACACTGGAGAAGATAAGGCAGCGAAGCTGAGTTTAAGTTCTGGCTCTGCTCCGAGACTTTGAACAAGGCATTCAATATCTGTAGGGCCTCTGTTTACCCATCTGCAAAACAGGTATACAATGCTCTGCTTTCTCCTCCTTTTGGGGTGGTTTGAAGATCAAACAGACTCGAGGTGACTTGGGAGTTCAAAAGCACTACACAAATGGAAGTGGAGTTTCCTAACATCCCAGGGACCCAAGCGCTCAGCACAGGGCTTAGCATTTGGTTCGTGTTAAGTCCTCTGAGCGCCAACTGAAAATGTGTTCCTATCAGGTCCACGAGTGTGTACCCCTATGTGTGTTGATCTCATTGGCAGGGAGGCACAGGCCCAAAGAGGAAGGAGGGTCCTGCCAAATCCTCATCCTCTTGAGATGCAGGCTGGGGTCCGACTGAGCTGGCTCTGGTGGCTGTAACAGAGTGAGGCCTCTCAACGCCTGAACACATTGAAATCTGTATTTTCCTCCGGAGGTTGCTGTAACAAACGACCACAAGCATAGTGACTTACAAGCAAAACAAACCAGAAATTGATTCTCTCAAAGCTCTGGAGGCCAGAGACTGGGCTGGAGGTGTTGACAAGACAGGAGGGAGAAGCTGTCCACACCTCCTCCAGTCTCAGCGGCAGTTGGCATCCCTTGGTGTCACTTGGCTGATAGTCACATGACTCCATTCTTTCTCTCCATCTTCACATGTCCTCTCCTCTTCTTGGGGCTTCTCCTGTCTCCATCGGGATACTTGTCATTAGATTTAGGGCCCACCTGGACAATCCGGGGTGAGCTCATCTCAAGAGTCTTCCCTTAACTACCCTGGCAAAGACCCTTTTGACAAATAAAGTGATGTTCATAGTTTCCAGGGACTTGGACACAGACACAGCTTTTGTGAGGAACTATCATCGTTTTTCCTTTGCTTCCTATCGAAAGCATTTCTTTTTTTTATTTACTTTTTTGTTTTTTTTTTAATTAGAGAGTGGGTGAGTCAGTGAATGAGAGTGAGTGAGAGAGTGAGTCAGTGAGAGTGAGTCAGTGAATGAGAGTGAGTGAGAGAGTGAGTGAGAGTGAGTGAATGAGAGTGAGTGAGAGTGTGAGTGAGTGAGTGAGAGAGTCAGTGAGTGAGTGAGAGTGTGAGAGAGTGAGTGAGTGAGTGAGTGAATGAGAGTGAGTGAGAGAGTGAGTGAGTGAGTGAGAGAGTCAGTGAGTGAGTGAGAGTGTGAGAGAGTGAGTGAGTGAGAGAGTGAGTCAGTGAATGAGAGTGAGTGAGAGAGTGAGTGAGAGTGAATGAGTGAATGAGAGTAAGTGCGAGAGTGAATGAGAGAGAGTGAATGAGAGAGTGAGTGAGAGTGTGAGTGAGTGAGAGAGTCAGTGAGTGAGTGAGAGTGTGAGTGAGTGAGTGAGAGAGTGAGTCAGTGAATGAGAGTGAGTGAGTGAGTGAGAGTGAATGAGTGAATGAGAGTAAGTGCGAGAGTGAATGAGAGAGAGTGAATGAGAGAGTGAGTGAGAGTGTGAGTGAGTGAGTGAGTGAGTGAGTGAGTGAGTGAGTGAGAGAGTGTCGAAAGCATTTCTTACACCATTAAATTGTCTTGCAAAGACATCATTATTGAAGACTATTACTCCATATTGTGGGTTAATCATAATTCACTGCTTGTTTTTCTCTTAAGGTGGCATAGTGGGATGCATTGGGTTACTACCCCCAATGTCAGCAGTTCAAAACCACCAGCTGCTCCGGAGGAGAAAGATAACTGTCTCTCCTCGCCGGGAGTGACAGTCTCAGAAACCCACAGGAGCGGTGCCGCTTGTCCTCTAGGGTCGCGACAAGTCAGCGTCAACTTGGTGGCAGTGGGGTGGTTGTTTGTTTCCCTCCTGCTAGATATTCAGCTCGCTCAGGATCTCCTAGCGTTATAAATTAGAATGTAAAACCAGTACTTGGAGTTGACAATCTCCAGTGAAATGTGTCATTTACTAGGGGTGCAGTGATAGTCAAGGGTCAAACACTTCTCAGAGCCTCCACTTTCTCATCTCTAAAACAGGCATCATCTACCCATCTCAGGGGACGGCCCAGAGGAGTCCATGAAAGAATGCCTGCAAAATGGCCAGCAGCAGAGTGTTGGCACACGTCCGTACTTCATGAATTACAGCCACTATTTCATTACTACTGATGACAGCTCGGCTCATTTTTGTAGCTGATGAAGTATCATTACCAAGCCCATGGTGATCCAGTCAAGCCCAGCTCACCCCGCCCCACATGACGGAGCAGCACAGCCCCACAGGCTTTTCTGGGCTATTCTCTTTTTTAGGAAACAAAGTACCAGGCCTGTCTTGTGTGGTGCCTCTGAGTGGGTTCAAACCACCAACCTTTAGGTTAGCAGCCCACAGCCACCAGATGAAGTGCTATCAGTATGACGCAATAGCTCGACAAGAACGGCTTCTGGGTCAAGGCCCCACCATACCACACTCCGGTCACTGGGGACAAGACCCACCGCGGATAACACGTGGGGGTCAGCCAGGTTAGTTCCTTCCGAGGGCTCTGAGAGAGATCCAGGGGAGATGTCGTGTATGCACAGAACCACTCTTTCCACCCAGTCAAAGCCCCCCACCCCCACCCCCGTGAGTCAGAGGCCCAGCAGGGGAAGTGAGAGTTTGGCTCATTTTACGTCATTTTAAAGCAGGGCAAGAAAGAGCCACTTCTCCAATCTCCATTCCTGTAAATTGAACTTACACTCCACCCCTCCCCAGACAGGCATGGGGATGGTCTAGGAACACAAGCAAGTCCTCTGAGGCGAAGTGGGGAAAGAGTGGCCTCTGCTGACCCCTGCTCAGGGGACCCACACGAGTTGGTGGCATGTTCCGATCCCTCCAAGCGCAGTGAGGAGCAAGGGCTGCTCATCAGGGGGGTAGGGGGCCCAGCCAACTCAGCCTGCAGCTCTCCTGCCCCCAGGCAGGAGACCTCCCACTGCCCTTGCTGAAGGTGGTTTTCACCAGTGGAGGTGGTTTATGACCTGGCACATCCCTCTTTTATTTAAAAATAGCAAAACTTCTAAACAGGTCAGAAAAATCAATGAATCCATCTCAACCACAAACAAAAACAATCAAGCCAAACCCACAAAAGGTTAGAAAACTTGTCTTGAGACGAGACCGCGCTCTCTACAAAATCAAAGGTGAGGCTGCTGGAACCAGTGTGGAGGGACATGGAAGCAAGAGGGGACTTAAGGAAGTTCGGACCCAAGGGCCTTTGTTTTGAGAGGGGACGGGGTAAGAAACTTAAACAGAAGGAGGCAAGTATGATCATTAGGATTTTGTATCAAGTTAGCTGTGCCAGGATTCTCACTGGTTTGGGAGTTAACCCTACAACGCCGAGCACAACGTTTCCGTAACATTTAATTAAACGTATATATTAATATATATATTGATAACTATGAAAATAAAGAATAAAAACAAAAAAATTTTTCCCTGAAATTAAAAATTCAGGCTTTATAGGGTAAGACCTAATAACCCCCCATAAGATCTCCTTAAGTGTGTAGTCTCCACCCAATATAAGTGGCTGCTGTGGGAAAGCTTGTCTGCTTTCCACTGGGTCTCCATCCTGCGTCTGGCTTGTTAACCTCCAATTCTTTGAACTTGAGCCAACAGCCTCTCAGATTGCCTGCTGATCCTGAGAGTCACCTATTTTACCTGCTGGCCTTAGATTCACTCACCTCTACAGCCTGAAGCCTGTTATCTGATCTGCCAATGTTGGGCTCACCATCCTTTGTAACTCCAAGCCTCCAGGGCCACCAAAGTATAGGTGGCCTCAGGAATGTATGTGCATGTGTGTGCACATGTGTACATGCAGGTGTGTTAGTCTGGGTGAACTAGAGAAACAAATATAGGACACTCAGATGTATTTAAGAAAGAGCTTTAACCGATTTAAAAAAGAAAGAAAGCTTTATATACAAGAGCAATTGAAAACATCCTAGCCCAGTCCAGATCAAGTCCATAAGTCCGATATTAGCCCATATGTCTGATACCAATCTATAAATTCTTCTTCAGACTCACGCAACACATGCAATGATGCTGAATGCAAGATCACAGGCCAGTGGGGTGGAAAGTCTTGTGGATCCAGTGGTGATGGAAGCATCTCAGCCCTGGGAGGGGTCTCCATGTGGATCCTTCAGTTCTCTGAGTTCTGGCTGCATCAGCGAAGCTCCATCAGGCTCCTAGTCAGTAATATCTCACAGGGAGTGCCTGTGTGTCCTGCCTCCAGCAAGCTATTTATCTCCTTAGCACCTCCAAATGAGGTCATCAAGTTGTGACCTGAATGACAGGCTAAACTCTACCCCTTCACTCTTAAGTTACAAGTGGACAAAAGATTATGTAACTACCACAGCAGGCACACACATGAATGTGTTCGAGTCTGTATGCACTTGTGTTCATGCGTGTGTGTGTGTGTGTGTGTGTGTGCTCAAGTGTGTGCAGATGGGAAGGGAAGAAAGAAGCTGGTTAGCACATTCTTTTCAGCCCCTGATGGGGTTACTTCTAGCCTCAGGGCAAGCAGCAGCTCAGGATTTGGCCTTTCTCTCAGGGCCAAGTACAGCCCAGGATCCTCTCTCAGGAGGGTGAGGCCTGACTCACGTGAACTGTGAGATCGGAACGGAGGTCTGAGCAGCCAACCTTAGACACAAGGGCTTGCCTCCTCCAGCTGTCTTGCCTTTAACTGGATGGAAGGGCCGCTGGAGGGGAGAGGAGAAGAGGAAGCCAGCTCTGGTCTGAGGCCACTCAGCAACAATGCTATTTGATCACAGACTGATTTCTTTCATTTTTTCCTCTTTGGGAAAGTATTTGTGTTTTCATTTATACCATGGAATCATTGCAATTTTTCTTTGAAGAGCTTTTAATAAGAATCATATTATCATATTTTCATGCCAGGGGTTTACAGGGATATATTTTGAGTACCATATAACAAAACAACCAACTTAGTTCTTCAGAGACTTCTTTTATTTCAGACCTTTTATTAGGACCTCATGCAGACGTCATACCATTCAATAGTTCAGTGACAGATTGATTTTTGTAGCTGTTTCTCGATCCAACTAAATCCCATTATTGTTGAGTCAAATCTCAATCACTGCAACCCTATAAGAACAGAGTAGAACTGCCCCAGAGGGTTTCCAAGACTTTAAGTCTTTATAGAAGCAGCCAGCCACATTTTTCTCCCATAAAGTGGCTGGTGGATTTGAACCACCAACCTCTTGATTGGCAGCTGAGCAATGAACCACTGCATCACCAGGGCTTTTTACTTCTCCATAGAGGAGAGGGAAAGAATGGAATTGATTGTCACTCTTAACTGCTGCAGGAAAAAAAAATAAGCCAATGAAAACCTGTCACGTGTTCCTCCTTGTGGATGAGTCTACATTCAATCTGTTCCCCCAGAGGTTCCTGGAATTTACTTTCTTTCCAAAGGGTCTTTCACCCCAAGTGTCTTGTTAGAAAGATCTTGATCTCAGGCAAAGCAACTTCAGGTAGGAAGAGCTGTGTGCACCTGCTCATCATTCCTTTCTGGGCGCAGCCTGCTTGACATGCAGACAAATGAAGTGGTGGCCTGGGAAGAGGGACACACCTACCCAAGTCTGAGAGGCATCGCTTGAGCCCATGTGCTTCAGAACGAAAGGAAGAAGGGGAGCGAATGAAGGTGATCCGAGTAAGGGCCACTGGCTGAAGTTTGAAACCACAGCTCATAGGGAAGGGCAGGTAAGGTGCATTAGGGGAGCCGGCCTGTGTAGGACAACGGGATGACAGGGACTGTGGAGACTGAAGGAGAGTTACTGCACTCAAAGGCATGTCAAATACAAATAGTATTAAAACGTGCCAGTGGCCAAACAAAACAAGTGTGGGGGTCAATGGATCTTGGGGTCCATGGCAGCAGGGTAATTGGAGTTTTGTCCTATAAAGGTCTGGCAAAAGGAATTCAACTTGTCATGTGAGCTGCCAAGAATGCAAAACCAGGGACTGAGCATCTTCCCTCCGCACGCTTGAGAAGAAACCATTGGGTTACTAATAAAATATCGGAATAAGAATAAGCATATTGACTGTGTGGTAATTGGGGTTGATAGAGAAACAAATTCATAGATATTCGTATGTGTGTAAGGGAGAACTTTATATCAAAGAGTAATTGCGTATTAAGAAAGCATCCCAGCCCAGTCCAGATCAAGTCCATAAATCCGATATTAGCCCATATGTCCGAGACCAATCTACAAATTCCTCTTCAGACTCATGCAACCCATGCAATGACACCGAATGCAAGAGGATCACAGGCCAGTGGGTGGAAAGTCTTGTGCATCTACTGGTGGTGGAAGCATCTCAGTTTTGGCATGGGTCCCCACGTGGCTCCTCCAGCTCCAGGGCTCAGCATAGCTCCATGTGTCTTGTCAGCAGAAAGACAAGGCAGAGAGTGTGTGTGTACCCCACCTCCAGTGAGCTATTTATCTCCGTCGTGCCTCAAATGAGGTCACCAAGCTGCAACCTGATTGCCAGGCTAGACTCCGCCCCTTCGCAAGTTGACAGGAGATTACGTAGCTGCCACAGACCGCTGTGAAGAAAATCTCACTGAAGCTCTTTGCTACGGTACCTTTTATTTCATAATCGGTTGAGCTTCCTTCAAGCGACGCACCTGGATTGAGTTGGATACCTTTAGACACTTGCCAGCTGCTTTAGGATCTACCACGAAGAGGAGGACGCAGAATGCTGAAACGGGAGCATGACAGAAAAGGGAAGAAGCCAGAAAAAAGAATAGCTCTAGAAAACTGGTGAAATGACAAAATGTCCTCCAGCAGAGACGTCTGAAAACAACCAGCGAAAGAATGGAATGCATTCTACCCAAGCCTATTTCTGACCATATGACGTTTTCTAGCAGAACAAGAACCCGAGAACACGGTGACCTATGCCTGGGCGTGCTCTTACCTGGAACTCTCCAGGGACTTATCTTTTTGAGGAGGAACTTGGCGAGTGCCAGAGTTTGGAAATGAAAAGAAATTAATTTTAGGTATGACAAGATTTTCTCTTCTACTTGTTCATGGGATTCTTCACTCACGTTTGGTTTGACATCAATCAAATGTCAAGTGTCAAGTCATGTGTCCAGATGGTGACTGGATTATTCTCTGTACTTTTACTGAGTTTACTCTGTGGGAGTAAACGCCGGTCTCCTTTAAAAGTCACTGTACATATTAACTTTTTATTGAGGTCATTTCTAAATGGGTCATGCTCTGGGCCAGCCTTTTCATACGCAGAGAAAGATAGCCAGGAGGGGAGAGTCAGAAAGAGATGGGAGGCAGAGGCACACTGTGCCAGTTCTATCTTCATTTGTAAGAATTGCTTGTTCTCCCCTTTTTTTTTTATTTGCTTGTTCTCATTCCACCAGATTCTGATCTGGAAACGAAGAGGAATAATATTATAACTTAAATTTGTGAATCTTTTCTGACTCATTCAGAGTTTCAACTGTGGCCAACTTTCAGTTGAGTGGAGAATAAAAGCAAAGAAATGAAAGTGTCTCATAGCTCACTAGACTCATGAATGCTCAGCTGTTTGCGAGAGTTGAATCTGTAGGTGCTGAGTGTGTATGGATTGCTCACATCTATCCGTTGAGTGACAATCCATTTTGCCTATGGATTGACACAATGGCTGCAACGATGGGCTCACACACAAACATTATAATGTCCAGCCTGTGTTTCCTTTTTTTGAACACGGGATTACTATGAGTTGGGATCAACTTCACGGTACCTAACAACTATGTTGTGTGTGTATTACATACATTTGGAATGAGTCTATAAAATGTCTGTGTGTTGAATCCCTGTGTGTTGCCTGTGCTCAGTGAGTGTGTGTGTGTGTGTGTGTGTGTGTGTGTGTGTGTGTGCCCTGCTAGGAATGTGTGTGTCAAGGACACCAGGGGGAGGTCCTCTTGCGGTCACAGCCACTCTAGGTAGGACACGTTGCATCAGGAATCAAAAGGGTTGCTTTTGTGTGGCTGAGGCTTGGCACAGGTGAAACAGCAGAGAGCAGCTATTATTTGGAAGAGATCATTTGGAGTATCTTGGACAAAACAGAGAGGACCTTGGGGTGGCCCTGTCCTTGGCCCACACTGTGATCTCGTGGTTGGTATCTTGTTAGTCATCTCTTTTTTCACTGAGGCTCACAGCCCACTCTTGTTCCCTTTCAAGTTCAAAAGAAACCTTAATTATCTGGAGAGAATCCCTGGATGGAGCACAATTCAAGAAGGTACACGTGGGAAGAGGCAAGGGCAGCAAACCAACTACCAAGGAACCCAAGGAACTCTGGTCTCCTTCGCTCTATGGCAGATACAGCGCAGACTCCCAGCTAGATGGGACGCTCTGCAAGGCTTAGGATATTCTCTTCCATTCTCTACCCTGCCCCCCACCCCCTGCTCCCACTTCCCTCATACTGGGCACATTGTTAAGCTCTCAATAATGAGAATCGTTAGTGCTGATTGGTGCTTGCTCTATGCCAAGCACAGCACTGAAGCTTCGCTCTAGTCAATGATGTGCATGATCTGGACCCTGCCTACCTCTGTCCCCTCAGCTCAGACCCCTTCCTCTTTGTAGCGCAGCCACACCAGGCTTCTTCCCATGTCTTGAACATGCTCAACATGTCCCCACTGCCAGGCTGCCATTCTGGCAGTTTACTCTGCCTGGAGTGGTCTCCCCTGGCACTTGGCTTTGTCAACTCTGCCTGAGGGCTCCAAAAGATGCGCTCGGTTTAGAATAGAGCACTCATTGTCCAACGTGGGCAACACATGTGATTGGTGATGCCAGTAGGTACTCTCCCTGTGATGAAGGATGGACAGAAGCCCGACTGGCAGAGGAGACAACAGAGAGGGAATGAAACAGAGGTAGTGTCTGGAAAGAATGGGGGAAACGTTTTTGTGAAGCCCCAAACGAGGTGATGGCAGGAGAGAGATGCGTCCAAGGCAGGCTTTTGTTTGCTGCCTTGTCTCTTTTTCAGGTGAGAGAGCAGGTGTGTGTGTGGAGGCGAGCACTCCGATGCAGAGAGCAGGGGCAATCGCTAGGAAGAGTGGTTTGGGAGAAGCGAAAAGCAGAAGCAGGACCTGACGGGAAGATGTTGTAGGATTGCCGGGCAAGGCTGAGTTAGTTCGAGGAATTCAATGCTCACCACATCCTACGTGGTAGACATTGTTCTTCTCCATCCTTTATAGATGAGGACTCTGAGGGCCAACG
Organism: Echinops telfairi; assembly: GCF_000313985.2. Lineage (NCBI taxonomy): Eukaryota > Metazoa > Chordata > Mammalia > Afrosoricida > Tenrecidae > Echinops > Echinops telfairi. Next base: position 19,250,116 of record NW_022103968.1, read on the forward strand.
ATGTGAAGAAACTGCTCCAGCTGCAGGCAAGGGAAGGCCGTAAAGGGTTGAAGTGGGTTCATGATGAGATTCAAGGGCCAGGTGATGAAGAATGAAGTCAGTTCCATGAATTAAATAAAGTAAAACGTGAGAGAGCAGCATAAATACCCTGAGAATCACAACCCAGATCACCACTTTTAAATGGGGAAAATGTCCAAATTTTATTGAACAGCCAAAAAGATAACATTTGTTAGTAATGTCCTAATCTTCACCTGGGAAGTGGACGCTTGAGTGTTTGCTTTGAGCTACATCATTTCACCGCATTTCTGTTTTGTCTGCTTTTCTGCCTGTATGCTATTCTACAATCAAAGGTTGGAACGTAGAAGGGGGCTTCAAAAAATTCATGGAAAATGCCAATACCATTTAGTACCTTTTTTTCCACAAATTTTGAAGCCCCGTTCATAAGTCCAAGCTATCCTACTGATACAACCATCTCCCCTTCAGTAGTAGTGCGATCCGCAGTTCCCAAACCTGGACATCAGAAGCACCTGGAGAAACTTCTAAACAGAAGATTACCACCCAAGACCCCAGAACTTCCATCCCTGGCTTGTATCATGATATGCTCCCCGTGGCTGTAATGCTCACTGCAGGGCCCAAGCCCACCGGCTCAGTGAACATGGAGGTTTTCTGCAATTGTTTCCTACAGCATCTTGAGATGCTCAAAAAATGCCCCAGGCCAGGCAGAAGCCTGGCTAATTCAGTAATGCTGTGTGCTCTGCGTTCCTGCCCTACCGCCCGAACTTAACCCCACCCTTGGCCCTCTTTCTGACCCTTCATTTGCTTTGTACCATAGAAATAAAATAGATGCGAGTATATGTTACAAGAAAACACCTTTAGCTTAAACATCTTGGAGAAGAGAGCTATATGGCGGGGTGGAGGTGGGTGGAGGTGCTCAGAGCTATGTAGGGATGGACCAAGCCCCCTGAACTCCTGCAAGGAATGTGGTAGCAGGTAGGCCAGGCACCTGCTCAGGAGGCCACCGTAATCTATGTTCTCCACACGCACTGTGCAGAGACTAGTGAGGAGCCACAGCAGCGGTGGCCACTCCTGCACAGCAGGGCCGGAGGGCTCAGAAGTGGGCTGACGTTTCAGGTGAGGCGTGAGGTAGCAGGAGCACCAGCCTGTGTACAAGAGCAACCTCATGGGGGCCTTGAAGTCGTGGCGTATCGTTTGCCCTCGTCCCCTCTTAGGAAGAGTACAATCCAAATGCCGTTCCAATTCCTGCACCACCACCACCACCACCACCACCACCTCCACCTCCACCTCCACCACCTCCACCACACCAAAACAAAGACAAGACGTTTGGGACTTGTTTGGCAGCACAGGTCTCAGGAATTCATAAGAAACAGCAGTCGGTGCCTCTGGAGCTAAGATGCGTATTGAAACTTGACTCATCCTTGGCAGTTTATTGTGACTCCCTCCTCCTTCCTTGTGACACAGAGGAGCGAGGTGAGTAATGCCCTCACAGCGAGAGGAAAATAGATCCCCAAATGCCTTCCATTATGCTAAGGGCCTGTGTCACCAGCTGTGGTGGCAGGGGGTGTGGCCACCATCCATTAGCAGGGGAAGATTCAGGACATCTGACTCCCTGTCTCCAGGGCTATTTGTGGCTCTGAAAACGCAACAAGCAGGGACTGAGCAGCCCAGCAAGGCTGGAAAGTCCTGCTGGGGGTCTTGCTGTGAAAGCCACGGTGGGAGAGGACCCTGGGGTGCAGGAGCTCACAAGGCCTCGCCAAAGGAAAACAGTTGCCCGGGTTTTGCGGCTGAACGCCCCCTTCCCCACAATGGTAAGAGCGCCTCTTCCCCCCCAAGTGTAAAAATAGCTAATACTCACTGAGTGCGTGTTACAAGGCAAGCCTTGAGCACAGCCTTTCCCCCGGGTTATGATGTCATCTAAGATGTGCGCACCTGGGCCCATACGCACAACAGGCACAAATAGCACACCCACCACCCGCACATGCACCCTGCAGTGGGTAAGGTCAGCATCTCCTTTGACATATGAGGAAACTAGGGCGTGGGAAGGTTCAAAAACTCGACCAGTCACTGGGTTCACGCAGGACCCAAACGCAGAGGCTCTGTAAGTCAGAGCACTGAGCAGTCAGTCACCTGCCTCCCAGGGGACATTGAGTCCTTCCCAACTAGCCTGCGTGGCAGAGCAGAGTTGGGCACCACAGGGTTTCCCATGGCTGGAGTAGATCACCAGGCCTTTCTTAAGCGGTGCCTCTGGGGAAACTCAAACCTCCAACCTTGAGATTTGCAGCTGAGCCCGGAACTGATGGCACCAGCACACGCAGCCACATTGTGATCGCCATTTGGTTAACTGCAGTTAGTTGAATGATGAACAGGGAACATAGAGGGGAGGATTTGTTTATTTTCTTCTGTAGACTCACCCAGGTACCATGCCAAGGGCAGGACTGCTCACTCATAATCCCTGCCTTCCTGGAAGGTTGGCGGTTGGTGGTGGTGGTGGTGTTGCTATCAGACCGGCTAACCGGAGGAAATGGGGATGTGGTCATTGTCGGAGCTGGAGGCTTATCAATTAAACAGCGGAGGGTATGATCACAGGAAATTATTTTGAAACTTCTTCCTCTCGTAAAGAAACTTAAAAAAAAATTAATAGCCTCTGTCTTCCCCGCTGCAGTTAGAGGAAAAAGAAAAAAGCAAGCAACAACGGCAACAAAATAATAATAATAAAAAAATCCATGTCCTACTAGATCAGAAACCGATTTCCCCCTTCCTGAAATTGACCACATTCTCCTCCTTCCCAGCTGCAACCAGGCCCCGGGGAGAAAAACGAAATGTTTGTCTCAATGGCATTCTCTTATTCAGCTAATTGATTTTTTAAAATAACAATAATGCTTGAACATCCAGCCATCTAATTACCAGCAGCTTTTTATTTGGACTATCATTAACTTCGCAGCTGCCTTGGCGGTGACAAGTGGGACCATAGAGACGTCAGCTGCGCCCCGGTTTCTCAGAGGAGGGTGCGGCCCAAGACAAAGCCTGGCTCCCCCTCCCCGTAAGGTCAGCATGGGCTTCAGCAGCTCCTGTGCTCGCCTCCAGGACCTGGGGGAGGGGGGAGGGAGGGTTGGACCTGGTCCAACGTCTCCATTCACAGAGGAAGGACGTGGAAGTCCACGGAGGTGAAGTCACTGGCCCAGGTTCACACAGTACTAGAATTAAAACCTAAATTCCCTCTCTCCTAAGCCATTAAACAAAAAGTAATAATAATTGAAAGGCATATAAGTATATGGTTTGAATGATAGCTATGTAATAACCACCCAAGTCAAGAACTAAACCATGCCTAGAAGCCCAGGTGGCGTAGTGGTTATACCGTTGGGCTTCAATCTGCCTGGTCAACAGTTTGAAACCACCAGCCATTCGGCAGGAGTCAGATGGGGGCTTTCTACTCCCGTAAACAGTTACAGTCTTGGAAGCCCACAGGGGGGTCGCCATGAGTAGGCACCAGCTCGAACGCAGTGAGTTTGGTTTCGGGGCACCTCAGGGGGCCCTCTAATGGTTCCCTCTCATTCCCTACAAACTCTTTTCTGCTCAACGGTAGTCATGCTGTTGACGGCAAACACCAGAGATGAGGTTGGGTTGGCCAACGTTCATTAGATAAAGAGCTGTTTGTGTGGAGCTCAGCTATCAGGACCTAGAAAGAGGAATCAGGCTCTTTCCTGACATGTATTAAAGATAGACTTGGCAACCAGTGGAGAGGTCTGAGGGGCCGGTCTCAATCCCAACTACGTGGACAGCTGCCCCTCCCCCCAGAAGAATCTAATTCATAGGACAACACTGAATCTGCAGCTCCGGGAGAGGGACATGTCTGATCAGAGCACATGGGAGGAGGAGAGAGTGGAGCACATTCTGGCCCACCAGTCCTTGAGGATGATGTTCCCGGTCAGAGCAGCCAATCCACAGAGAGGACCACATGGCCTGCCCCACTATGAGACACAACGTCCCTCACTGACCCATAGCCCTACAGGGGACAACACTGGAGACACAGTGTGGGAATTTCACTCAATCTGATCCCGACACACCGAGGCAAAACACTAAGGGGTACAACAGAACAGCAAGAGAATGGAGCGGCAAGGTTCCCAGGGAATGCCAAAAGTGGGCTTTGGGGCCAGGGCTTGGTGCCCCAACAGACTGGACTGGAAAACACTCCTAAAGGCCAACAATCAGTCCTTGAATTAGCTACAAGTTTTTCTTTCTTGTGTTTTGTTTTGTTTTTTTGTCATTGGTTTGTTGTTGTTGTTGTTTTGTTGTATATTGTTGCTGGGTTTTGCTTTGTCTTGTTTTTGTGCATGTTATTATCTCCGCAGGTCTGTCTAAATAAGATAGGCTGGATGAACAATCTGGAGGAGAAAACAACAGGACCGACAGTTCTGGGGGGATATAGGAGAGGGGGAGGTGGGTGGAAAGGTCGTGGTGTTAACAAACCCAGGGACAAGGGAACAATAAGGGATCCAAATCGGTGGTGAGGAGGGTGTAGGAGGCCTGAGGGTGTGATCAAGGGTAATGTAACCAAGAGGAATTACTGAAACCCAAATGAAGACTGAGCATGATAGTGGGACAAAAGGAAAGTCAAAGGAAATAGAGGAAAAGCTAGGAGGCAAAGGGCATTTATAGAGGTCTAAATAAAGGCATGTACA
>NW_022103968.1:19255776-19268409 GCF_000313985.2 Echinops telfairi
ATGAGGGCAATGAATGTACAAATGCGCTTTACACAATTGATGTGTGTATGGATTGTGATAAGAGTTGTATGAGCCCCTAATAAAATGATTAAATAAATAAATAAATAGAGTTCCACCCCTGCTCTGAGAAACCCTCGTCTCTTTAGGCCTAGAGACCTACCTTCGTCTTGCATCCCTGCGGACCTTCCCACTGGGGCCTTGCTTGGTTTCCCCAGTCATCTCCTTCCCACCCTATCCATCGGAACTGGAGTCCTGACCACCTGGCTTGGGCACCTGTGGACTTGTGTGGAACCACTGGGCCTGCGGTCATGCACAATCAGTGTTCACATCTGTCATGTCACTTGTCAGATGGCTCCTTCCTTAATCACTCTTATTCACCTGTGCCAGGGCCCTTCCTGCAGAGTAAGTGATAAGGGATCAAATAGTCTTCAGGGTACCACTATCACCCCCATGTTCCTTACCTACAAAAGGCCTGTCTGGTGGTCAGGTGAATTCCTAGGCAGCGACGCTTTGGCTCAAGGGGTCCCATTCTCACCACTGCTATGGGCTGAACTCATCTACGTGCACACGTGGAAACATAACACTTCCCTCTCTAGAGAAGCCATCAACCTGGCCCACAAGTGCCGTTTTAGTCACACCAGAAGGTAAAACCCATGAGGATGGGAACTTCGGTTCTTATTTTATCTCCAATACCTAGAATAGTATTCAGTGTATGCACGTTCGTTTGAAAAATGCTATTGGAGCGTTTACGAAGGAGGGCACTGTGCCAGATGACGCTTGGGATCACAGGAATCAGAACACGTCTGTCGTGGAGGAGGCTCCCAGCGCCCTGCCTGAAGCAGTGAGCCATTTATCAGTGCTCGTAACCGGAAGCCCCGAGTTAGATCGGCCTAGGTTTGCTCAACTTCATCCTAACGTACCCTCTTTGGAGAAGGGGCAGATGGGAGACAGCAATCAAAGGATGCTGCCTTACCAGCTGGGGTACAGGGAGTTCGAGAGAGACTTTCTCTCAGACCTGAGCCCCTCAGCTGCTGAGAGAGAGAAGCAGAAAGGCAATAGGAGTTGGGGCAGGATGGGGAGAGTGGAGGTTTGGAGAAGCCAAAACAAAACAAAACAAAAAACCAGAAAACACACTGCCATTAAGTCCATATCGACAAATAGCCACACCCTATTTTGGGTTTGTGAGACTAAATCTTCATGAGAGCAACAACCTCATTTTTCTCCAAGGAGAGGCTGGCAGTTTTGAACCAGCCCCCTCAAGGCCCATGGCTGATCCCATAGCTCCAACAGAGGGAGGCCATCGCGCGCACTAGAAACCACAGCTAGCATTTGTAGAGTCTCCAGCTTAGAAAAGCGGCCATTGTTGTGTTAGTTCACGAACCCTTGCAATCAGAGCGGAGCACTGGATCTGGTCGTGCCAAGGGTGAATCAGCTCCCTGTGCTGGGGGGCGCGCCTGACGCCCCGCCCCACCTACACCGCACCCCAGTGCTAAAAGTTAAGCAGCATCCTCCCATTGTGGCTGCCCTGGGAAACCTGAGAGAAAGCTCAGGGGAGGAAGCCCTCGTGGCGCCCCAGGGTGCTGGGGAAGGGGATGGGAGGTGGGGGAGGCTCCAAGGATGAACACGATTTGAATAAAGATGAATGAGATTTGAATAGAGAAGTCGGAGGAACGATGTACCAGAAGGGCGCAGCATGAGCCGGGGTGGGAAAAGATGGAATGTTCGTCACATCCACGTATCCTCTTTGTCTGAGGACAGACTCATCTCTGGCTTGTTGCCTGTATTTAATAGCACATGGCGAAGGGGGACGGGTTCTCATCTTGAACGGATGGTCCGAGAAACCCTGGTTTTTTGCCAGTACTCACCACATCAGTGCAATCCGACAGTCCTGAGCCTGACTCAAACCATCCGCCAAGCTTCCTTTCTGAGCAAGAGGGGGATTTTAAGTGTCAACAATTGGGGCTTTCACATATTAGTGTTTTTAAAACCAGATACAGAGAGTGGAAAAACCCTATGAGATCACCTCTCTGCTCTACCCAACCTGGGCAGGCACAAGAAAAGGCCCTTCCAGGAGAAGGAGGGCATCTCAAGCCCCCTCAAAGCCAACAGAGAAACCCGATGAAATCAGCCAGGCTGCCACAGTGATGAGCGGGAAGGTTGGGAGCCAACCGGAGAACTCCAAGGAAGTTTGAAAATTGGCTGGCAATTGGATACATTTCAAGGTTCCAGGAGTGACAGAGTCAGCCTAAAGTTTCCTCTAGTGCCGTGGTTCTCAAACTTCCTCATGCCCCGACCCTTTCCTACAGTTCCTCATGTGGTGGTGACCCCCCCCCACCAACCATAACATTATTTTCATTGCAACTTATCACTGTCATTTTGCTCCTGTGATGGATCGGCCGACCCTGCGAACCACTGCTCTAGTGAGTTCTTTTAACTAGTGGCAGAGCCTTGGCAGCTTGCTGATAGCAGAGAATGTGAATGAGCCCGTGCCGGCTTGCTCAGCCAGGCTGAGACCAAGGGCGCCCACTCATCTGACAGAAGGACCCCTGGCACAGACATGCGTGGGCAGCGCATGCACGTTTCCTGAATTCTACCGTTGCTCACCGTTCTCGACAACCCACCTGGCTTCTTTGTGTGTCTTTGTGGCTGCTGCTGCTGCTGCTGCTTTTGCGTCTGTGACTTTCTGGCATGCTCTAAAGGGGACGTTTCACAAGCCAGAGGTTGAAAGGGGTTCGCACCAGACTTGGGCTGTGGGGATTGGACTGGATCCTCTGGAAGAATAGTCTCTCTCTCGCCCAGGTTTTCCGGGCCCTGCCTGTTACCTATCAAGTGAGGTCAAGGTGGGGATTCTGCACAGGCCAAGAAGTAGCCACCCAAAGCACTAACGTGGTCAAACATACTGCGTGCCTGCCGTTCGAGTGTTATTTATTGCTAGGGATGAAACCCTGCCCGGTCTTGATTTTCCATGGTTTGTTGCCAATTCCAGGGCTGCGACCCGTAGGGTTGTCATTGGCTGATTGTTAGAAGTCAACAGGACAGCCAGGCCTTTCTCCCTCCGCTGTCTGGTCCGGTAGCTCCACTGGTATCTGCTCAGCATCATAGCTCCACTCAAGCCTTGGCCGACACACAAACAGTGGCTGGGTGTGAGGTCTAGTGGCCACACATCCAACCTGGGTCTCCTGCTTGGAGGATGAGAATTCTACACCTGAACCATCTTTCAAGTGTATTTGTGTACGGGGATGGGGGGTGGGATGGCATACTGTAAGCTTTACAAGAGAATGACTATCACCTGGGAGTTCCGAGGGAAAAGTGCCCAGCCACATAGGTGTGCTGGCATCCAGCGGTGAGGGCAGAAGGCTCCCGTAGCTCCCAGCTGGTTGGGCCCCACCGACATTGGAAGGTGAGGCAGAAGCGACAATAGGGATTTGCATTCGGGCATGAAGAAGTCGGAGAAGGCCAGCCTTGAGTCCAGGCGCACCTACCAGGGTTCCGCTGAGAAGGCCCGCTCTGCTGTGGTCCCATATTTCCTGGTTTGAGCTGATCTCTACGTACGGTGAGAATCACTTCTCTAGTGTCAACTCTGTAACCTTCTTCTCTTCCCGGTGGATCTGAGATCAATTTTGCCAATGAGCTGAAATCGACTACATGCCAACAAGAATACATGGGGTGGGGGAGGGCTTCGAACAGTTTGTGGACAAGTGGAACGAAAAGATAACCTCACTTGCCGTGGACTTTTTGCATCCCCCTTATATTTAGTGTGACCTGAGGCTTCCTTTGGCAAACAAGTTGGTTAAACCCATTCTGGATATACTCACGGGGGACTGCTAGTTCTAGGTCAGAAACAAAGACCACAGAAATAGGAAATGATGGGCATGAACTCACTAAAACTAAAATAAAAAGTAAATAAGGGTCATCTATCCATACACACAGGTGCTCTCTGGTGGCGTAGAGGTTACTCATTTGGGCTGCTAACCACAAAGTCAGCAGTTTGAAACCACCGGCTGCTCTATGGGAGAAAGATGAGGGCTTCTACTCCCATAAAAAGTTAGTCTAGAAAAGACTAGAGATGTAAACATAGTGGTGTACATGTGGATACATTGGACCACGAGGTGTTGGCCTGTGTACACATATTTATACAGCAATACACTGAGGTAGGGGATGGACTTCGGGTCTCTGCTCATGCCCTCCCTCAATACAAGAACACTTTGTTCTGACAGATCGGCAGTCTGAGATGTTCACCCTCCCGACACGGTCACTGGGGACAAAATGGGTGCATGAGCAGATGTGGTGGGGAGGGCAGATGGTGCCCGGCTATTAAAGGATATAGCGTCTGGGGGCTTGGGGGCTTGGGGTTGCATGGGCCACCATTCAGCAGGGAAGCAGCCGGTCCACATGGAGGAGGCACACCACCCGTGCAATCCTGGGGAGTCATGAGGACCGGGTGGTGGGCATCAGCAGACACATAACAAACAAACGAAAACATGTTTTTGAGGGCGAGGGAGGGTGGAGCGGAGATCGGGGCCCATCTGTGGATAGTGGAACAACCTCCCGACAGAGAGGCCACAAGGAAGGGATGAATCAACCAGGGTGCAGTAGAACACTGACAAAACACACTTTATTCCTCTGGTTCCTTGAGGCTTCCTCACCCCCCACTACCATGACCCCAGTGCTGCTTCTCAATTCAAACTGGACCGGAACACGTGCATAGATATAGATAAGAGATGGGAGCTCACGATAAACAGAGTCCAGGAACCGGGGTGGGAATAGTGATACCAGAAGGGTAGGGGGAAGAGGAGGAAGAAGGGAAAAGGGGGAACCAATCGCAATGATCGGCACATAACCATACACCCCTCTACAGGGGGAAGAAAAACAGAAAACATGGGGGAAGGGAGACAGTGGTCGGTGTGAGATATGAAAATAATAACAATGTATAATCTATCTAGGGGTTATGAGGGTGGAGGAGAAAGAGGGGGGAAAAGAGGAGCTGATACCAAGGGCTCTATAGAAAGTAATTGTCTAGAAAAGAATGAAGGCAACATATGTAAAAATTCACCTGATGCAAGAGATATATGGATTGCGACAAGAGTTGTAAAAGTCCCCGATCAAATGGAAAGCATAAATAAATAAATAAAAAGAGCCAGTTCCAAAATCATTTTAGCACAAGTTTTTAAAAGTAAGTACATTTCTTCTGGGTGTGATGGAAATATTGAATTGTATATGTGAATTATATGTCAATAAAACCGTTTTTGTTTTGTGTTTTTCAAAGTTACAGTCTAGGAAAGCCACAGGGGCAGTTCTACCCCATCCTAGAGGGCGGCCATGAGTCAGACTGGACCCGATGACAGAGCGCTTGCTTGGTTTTTATGATCCACCCCAGCTGAGAAGAATCTAAAACCAATTTTACTGCAAATGTGACCACACTACTAATCTAAGCCAATTTAGATTAGTAAATTGTGGTCTCCCCGTGTGCCAATGATCACCCGAGGTTAGGGAGGTAAATCACTAAGCGGATGATGGGGAAATACACGCAAGTTTCACTTGTCGAAGCATGTGTACACATCTCCCTTCTTGGGGCCTTCACAGCTGAGAGATGGTAGGATCCAGAGAGGCAATACATTTCAGTGATTTCCTTCCGGATCCACTCAGTCCACAAACCTGAACACGTACAGCGTGCCTCCTGAGCGCTGCAAACGAGTGACACCTGATTCTAAAGGAAACTCCACGATGGCGCCGCAGGGAAACACAGACGCGAGAGCAGTAAGTCGGCACCGGATGCTCCAGCTTCGCAAAGGGGAGCACAGGGTATATCCTGTTTCATTTGCGGGGGGCGGGGACCATGTGAGTCTTTTAAGTGACTTTCAGGTTAGTCAAACAAATGAGTACCACCACCCCCGCCACTCGCCCCCACCACACACTCAGAAGATCAACATTGGCAAAGCCACAGAGGAGTGATGATACCGTGGCTCATTCAGAAACTGGCAAATGGTTTGGTATGACCAAGGCTGGAGATGCTGACAGGACCCGTATCTTGAAACTTCTAAAGTATGCTTAAAAACACAAGCTCTTGAAGTGGGAAGTGACATAGTCAGACCGTGTGTGTGTGTGTGTGTGTGTGTGTGTGTGTGTGTAAATAGCCATTCTGGTAACTGATAGAGGCAAGAGCAGGGTGTACAATTTTATAGGCATGAGGAAGAACTGATCTACGGTGACAGTGGTAAGAGGAAAAGAGATAGAAGGTACGTCGATGTATAACAGATGGACTTGGGGCCCATTAAGACACAGAAGGGACAACAGTGAATCTGAGGGGGTTTCAGGGTCCCCTCTTGCAGGGAAACGTGGCAGGTGACATCATGTCCATAGCAAAGGACACATACGGGAGAAGCAATTTTGGAGGGAAAAAGATAAATTCCATTTTGACATGCAGGTGATGTGTCAGGGACCATCCAGGTAATAGCAAGCTGATATATTTTTAAATGTGTTTGGAGCTCAGTGAATGGGTGTCCTAGCTAAAGAAATGGCTGTTAGAAGAAGGACCAGAGCTATCTTCCTCATCGTTTTTCCCAATTCCCCAAACTGTGCCTAGCACATAATAAGAATGCTTTTAAGGCTCTTAGTGGTTTGATTATGACATGTCTAAGTATGACTTTCTTTCTAATTACCCTGTTTAGGATTTACTAAGCCTCTTGGGTCTTTGATTTTACCCCTTCCACCAAGAAAAAATTCTAACCACTATTTTTTCTCCAATTAAACATATTAAAAAATACACTTGTATATATTTTATTTTAATTTTTAAAAACGTTTTATTGTGACTTGGGTAAAAGTTTACAGAGCAAATTGGTTTTCCATTCAATGATTCATTTGCATTTGGGTGCACTACACTGATTGGAATTCCCACCATGTACCAATACTCTTACCACTTCCTCTCGCTCTTTACTGTTTTCATTGTCCCTCTTGCCCGTGTCTTCCTGATTTCTGAGCTTTATCGCTGGCCAAGTGCTTCCCTTTTAATTTCATATGGTTGTTCTAGGGCGTGAGTACCTACTGTTCACCTTATAAGTAATTACCATACATACTCGAGGTTAAGCTGACCTGATATCAGCCAAGGCATCTAATTTTACCACAAAAACGGCATTAAAAATGTACTGAAAACCTCGGCTCCTCTATGAGTATATATGGTATCTGGTAAGTGTCTCTTGTTGGCTGACAGTTGAGCCATGGGGGTGGACTGAGTTCCAGGCTTGAAACATGTCTAAAAGCCATACCCTAGTGTTCCACTCTACCAGGAGTGGTTGTCAAGGACAGCGGGGCAACATCTCTTTCTTCTGATCTTTAAGCACTATTTTTAAAAACCTGTATTATTTTCTTTCTCTTCTTTCAGGAGTCCAGTTACACCTATGCCACAACTTTCACAATTAACTCAGAGATCACTGACATTCTATCAATTGTTCTTCTAATCAATTTCCTCGTATAGTCCGTTTTTATCATTTCTATTGATCTTTCATTTTCTTGAAGAGGGAAGACCGAAAATGAGTCGATGCTTCGGAATGACGGTGTGTGTGAAGCGTGAAAGAACAGACAAACACTACGGCTGGAATGCTCCTTCGAGGTGAGGACAGGAGGGCGAGGCCTCATCCCACGTACTTGACACGTGCTACCAGGAGGGACCAGGCCCTGGAGAAGGACATCATGTTTGGTAAAGTAAGGGGCCAGGGACAGAGGAAAGCCCTGAATGAGAGGAACTAGCACAATGAGTACAGCTATGGGCTCAGCTTTAGCAAGGAGTGTGAGGGTGACACGGGACCAGGCAGTGTTTCGGTCCATTGTTCACAGGGTCGCTGTGAATCAAAACCAACTTGACAGCATCCGGCAACAAGATCTTCAAGTTCACTTACTCTTTCATGTGCCAAGTCCAATCTAATGATAAGTTCGTGGAGTGGATTTTCATAGCAGATATTATATTTATCAGTTCAGGAATTCCTTTTTCATTCCTGTCGGTTTCTCTACTAAGTTATTTCCTTTATTCATTATGGGCATTTTTTCTTTATACCTTTGAGAAATGATAATAGCCACCTTTAAATAATTGTCTGCTAATTCCATCTTCTGGGTCAGCAATTCTCTTCTCTCTTGAATGTGAGTTACATCAATCAGTCTCTTTAACTGGCGAGTACTTTAAGGTTGTGCTTTGCACCTTACAATAGAGTGTAAGGATTATATATTCCATTATGTTCCCGTGGAAGATATTATTTTAAAACTGAATAGTTAACTTGGCTAGACTGATACTCCAAACTCTTTCTCATCTATGGTGAGCACCACTTGAAATTTATGTTCCATTCATTAGCTAGGGTGCTCGGAAGTTGGCCCCCACAGCTATATGTGTATAGTTCAGAGGTCATGCAGAAGTTTGGCAAGCCGATAGATACCATAGGGTCCCTGGGGTTCCCTCCTTTCGAAGAAACCCTCTCCTGATGTCCAGCAGCTGTAACAGACCTAAAGTGTGTCTCCCAATCCTCAAATCTGAAGCTTTCTATCCAAATTCTAACTGCCCAACATGGAGCTATTTCAGGCAAGGGCGAGGGGGTGGGGGCGGAGAGAGAGTCACTTAAGAAGCGGAAACACAAAACAAACCGGAAATTCATCCGTTATGATTCCTCCTTTCTTCCTCTACTTACTGCGTCCTTTTGGTCACTGAATTCTTCATTTTAGGTTATGTTTTTCCTTCAGAATTTATCATTGTTCTTCGCAGGAGGATGAGTTCATTCAACATCAACTCCACTTCTGTGAACAGACATGGAACTAATTCACACTCCCAGTCTCCTTCTCCATGTGACTCTCTAGTAGACGTCCCACACTCAGAAACCAATCCCAACTGAACCCCTGATTCTCTCCTGCTCCCACTGCTGCTCAGGCCAACTCAAATGATAGTGCCAGTTTGTGTATCAAAAACGTTCCTGGGAAAATGGAATGAAAAGAATGGATTCTTCCACAACATTTTGGAAGCACTCTGCTATATCCAACAACCGTCTTGTCATGTCAATATCACCCAGCAGGCACACTCCCACTTCACAATCTTTGCACGCCATAGAATGATATTTCAACAAGTAAATGCACAGTCCACAATTGTGTGAGTCTGGGTTGACTCATGAAAAAAAGTCATAGACATCCATATGTGTATAAGAGAGAATTTTTTATATCAAACAGCAATTGTACGTTAAGAAAACACCCCAGCCCAGTCCAGATCAAGTCCATAAGTCCAATTTTAGCCCATATATCGATACTAGTCCATAAATTGCTCTTTAGACTCATGCAGCCATGCAATGATGCCAAATGCGGGAGGATCACAGGCCAGTGGAAGTCCTGTGGATCCAGTGGCAGTGGAAGCATCTCAGCGCTGGCGGGGGTCTCCACGTGACTCCTCCAGCTCCAGGACTCTAGCGTAATTCCATGTGTCTTGTCATCAGGAGTACAAATTAGAGCGTATAAATAGCTCCCAGCGAACTATTTATCTTCATCACACCTCCAAATGAGGTCATCAAGCTGCGACCTGATTGACAGGCTAGACTCCACCCCTTCACAAGTTAACAGGAGATTATGTAACTGCCACAACAATTCTTACCCCCTTAAGGCCTCAGAGGCCCCCAAGTCCATTTTCAACAAGACTTTCCTTGACCACTTGGTAGAAAATAAAGTAGCCCACTCCCTCCTTTAGTCCCACCCATTCCCCTTTGCCCCATTGCACTTTAGACAAACAAACAAACAAACAAACAAACCACCCCACTGCCATTGAGAGGATTCTGACTCACAGGGACCTTCCAGGACAGAGTACAACTTCTCCACAGGGTGTCTGAGATTATGGATCTTGGGGAGAGCAGAGAGTCTCATCTTTCTCCCTGGGGACAGCTGATGGGTGTCAACCACACACCTCACAGTAAGCAGCCCATTGCTCATTCCATTACCCCACCAGGGCTCCTCCATCGCATTTATCACCTGAACAGTAGCGATTGCTGCTGTGTGTGTCGCCTCACTGGAACGTAAGCTCCATGAGGGCCGGGTCATGCCCCTGTTTTATCCCCATCACTGAGATGGGAGCTCGGCGTGGAGTAGGCATTCAATGAATATTTGGTAAAGGAGAGCTGAAATGACTACTTGCACAGCGACAGCGAGAAGGAAAAATGTATTCCAAGGGAGCCCTAGCAAGTCTTGGCTGCTGGTGGAGGACGAACCTCCACTCACAGAGGGGTGCTTGCTGTGCAGGAGGTACTTGGGGTGCAAACCAAACTCAGGCCTCCCTTTTAGAAGGTGAAAATTCCACTGATGTTATCTGTCCAAGGGTTAGAGCATGTTCATAACACTCATTACAAGAAATCTTTAGAATGTTCTCCAAAGTCACACAGAATGTTCACGGCTATCAAAAGCTTGTTTCCACCAACTTTTGGCCGAGGCCAAATTCCATCCAACTGAACAGCCACATCAGGGAGCTCTTGCTAGGGTGAAAGCTACAAAGCCGAAGACGTGACCATCGCCTCTTAGATAGGATGCCTAGAGGAACCCGGTTCTAAACGCCACTAGTTCCGGATGCTTTTAAGAGATGGGAAAGTTCGGAGGGAGCAGAAGAGAAAACCAAGGAGCTCGTCTGTGGAAGCAAGGCAAGCAGCCAGCAGTCTGTCCTGCTGCCTGGGTCTTTGGAGAAGGACGCAGACCTCGGCAGTCAGGCAGCGCAGGCACTTGGGAGAAGGCAGTCAGGTGTGGAGCAGGTTCTCCGTGGAACACGAGGTCAGTGCTGAAGCCAAAAGGCAGGTGGCAGCCACATCACCAATGGGCTCATGTGATGGGCTACCAAGGTGGGATTTTCACATGTCTGTGCAGACATGCTCAGATTAGTTTTTCCAGAAGATGAATCTAGGAGACAAGTGTGTGTGCTTGGGGGGGGGGCGTGCATCTCACGGGAGGATCCCCATTCTTAGGCTATTGCATCAGGCTAGATGAGGACAGACAGCCTGGTTGCACCACTGGGAATGGAGAAGAAGGAATACGCCCAAAAGACAAACAGATAGAATTAACCCAATGAATGTAAGTGGGAAGCGTGATTCCTTTCAGTGGAAGGAACTAGAAACATTTTAGGAAGACTATTTGTGCCACAATCGGGGGGTGGGGGGGGGATATAAATTTAAAAACTAGGTGGTGCAAATGGATTGCATTTGACCACCGACCTCAAAGCGGGTGGTTTGTATCCACGTAGCAGCAGTGCAGAAAGGCCTGGTAACCTGCTGTCCTACAGATGACCACCCCCCAAGAGAACCTGCGGAACCGTCCTTCTCTGAAAGGCCTGGGTGTCCAGGAGTTGGGATCGACTCGATGGCAGCAGGTTGGGTTTGACACAGCCCACCATGCATTTACTACCTGCTAAAAGTCCACTTTCAGAAGTTATCGCTAATCCATCCTCTTTAACAACAGCAACAAAAGATTTGCCCCAACGACTTTTGATACACTGGAATAAGGGATCACCAATTGTGCACGCCGCTCTTCCCACTCACCAAAAAACCTGCTTTGAACGTTCTACAAGAGAGGAAATACTTGGCCTGAGATGGTTATACATGAGCAAGCTCAGCATAAAATATACATCAGAAATCCATCAGAAAGAAATCTCTCAGCCGCTGAGAAAGCCTAGGCATTCTTCCCATTAGCTTTTAAGCAGAGGGAAAGCGAGGTGAGAAGGTAACCTTCGTACCTGGTTTCTAATTTGGAGAGTTTCTACAAGAGGTAGCATTCAGGTGCAGAAAAGGGGGCGAGATGGAGAAAGCAGGCCTCTTCCCACCCTGTAGTGGACACTGTGGTGCAATGGCCAGGCTCTCCTTTCAGGTAAGAAGCACCCTGCTCTCAGTAGATGACGGGTGTACTTACTGTGTGCTCAAAGTTCCCGGCTGGCTAGCCCTCAGCCCTCGTCACAAGGACAGCCTGCTGGTTTAGCTGATCAGAGGGGTACAAAGTCCTGGCCTCCTTGCCTTCCAGGCCGACCTATGGGAAGGGCCAGAGCTCCGGGGGGACTAGCTGAGCACTGGGCTCCCCTTCTCTCTCTGCCTGGTCCTCCTCCTGTCCCCCATGCCAGCGCCCAAGGTCATGCTCTGAGGTCTACCCCAATAAAGCGCGCAGAGAGCCGTCTTGTACAGATGCTGGCTCAGGCAGCGGCTCCCTCGGGTGTACACAGGGTCGCTAGGAGTCAGAACCCACCCGCCGGCACGGCACCTAACAACAACAACGAGATCTCCGTCCTTTGCCCAGGAAGCCCAACCTATAACCCCTAGCAGATCAAAAAGGGCCTTTCATGAAGAGTCACTGCCGAGGGCACAGGTGTTACCACCAAAGCACATCTTCAACCTACTGAGTCCTGAGCGAAATGGGCCACGCCTGTCCTTCCCTCTCGCAGCTGAAGCTCCGAGGCACAGGGACATGGAAACGGCGCACAAGGGCTCTAAGGAGCTTCGGACACGGGGTCATTCTATTAAAAGGATCATGGAGCATAGCAGTGACAAAAAATAAAAGCAAAAACCATCTATATTTAAACCAAGAGCAGGAATTTAGCGTGGGTAATTTGCATCTCTTCAGTACTGAAAGCAGATTTCTGTTTCCCGCCCCCCC
>NW_022103968.1:19268509-19357541 GCF_000313985.2 Echinops telfairi
GTCTTGCTCTTTCTCTTCTCCCCTAAAGTTGCTGCCAATCTTTCCATCGCAGGCCTCTCACTGAGCAAGCTGCAGGAGGCCATCCGAAGATGACTGTATGCTCACTGCCACCTAGTGGACGATTGGAGCAGCAAGGCCTCCGTTGAGTGGTTGGGGTCGGTTTTCAGCAAGACATTTGCTGTTTCAATGATTTCTGTGTGTGCAGTTTTGTGACCGTAATTTATTTCACATGGGTGTGCAACCATCCCCACGATTCATTTCCAAATTGTGCATCGCCTTGAGCAGCAATTGTCCCCCCCTCTCCTTTCCCCAGCTGGTGACACTGTAATGAATCACATGGCAAAGTGTGGCCTTATCAAATCCTGGGCCCTTGGCCTTTGACAAACAAACAACTGTTGACTGGGAATTGGGTGAAGGTGCACAGAGGAAGTCCATTTCCCATGCAATCGTTCCTACCCATTTCGTTTCTGGCTGTCCCCTGCATCTCCGCCATGGGACATCACCCATCCCCATTTGCTTCCTGTATTCGTGGGTCATTATAATCCTGGTGGGGCAGACGCTGGGCCTCAGTTAGATTTCTCGGGAAAGGCATGTCAATGTCTTTGGGAAAAAATAGTCTTGTCACCCCCGGTGACTGCTCGATGTGCAATCAAAGTGGATGTTGCAGGCGTTCTCTAGGTGAATGAGCTGACCCAAAACCCCAAGCTCCCGGCCATCGCGTCCATGCAGGCGCAAATGGACCCTATAGACAGGGTTGAACTGCCCCTGAATTTCTGAGAGAGTGTCTTTTTTTATCATTATTAAATACTTTGGGGGGGGCTCTTACATCTCTTATCACAATCCATACATTCATCCATTGTGTCAAGCACATGTGTACATATCACCATTTTCAAAGCATTTTCTTTCCACTTGAGCCCTTGATATCAGCTCATTTCCCCCCCTCCCTGCCCCACCCACCCTCCCTCATGAACCCTTGATAAGTTATAGATTATTATTTTCATACCTTATATCATCCTCTGTTGTCCTTTACCCACTTTTCTATTGTTTGTCCCCCCTAAGCGAGGGTTATATATTGATCCTTGTGATCAATTCCCCCTTTCTCCCCCGACCTTCCCCTTATCCTCCTGGTAACTCTGTTCTCATTGTTGGCCCTAAGGGGTTTATCTATCCCTGTCCCAGATTCCTTGTGTTGCAGGCTCTTTATCTGTAGCAGTGTGCATGTTCTGGTCTAATCTGATTTGTAAGGTAGAATTGTGGTCATGATAGTGGGGGGAAGGAAGCATTAAAGAATTAGAGGAAAGGTGTGTGTTTCATCAGTGCTATACTGCACCCTGACTGGCTCATCTCTTCTTTGTGACCCTTCTGTGAGGGATGTCCAATTGTCTACAGATGGGCTTTGGGTCTCCACTCCAGCCCTTCCACCCCCCCACCCGGCCCCATTCACATTGGGTATGATTTTGTTCTGGGTCTTAGGTGCTTAAGACCTGATCCCATTGACACCTTTCTCTCTGAGAATGAGTGGTGGTTTCAAACTGCTGACCTTGAATACTCACACCACCACCAGGGTTCCTGGAAAGGAGTTGGAGGAGACATGAGCCCATGTGTGGGAAATACCTGGATAGGGACTTTCAGGGTAGACAAATCCAATGCCATCCAGGTTTAAAAGACTATCTTAAGACAACCAAGAGTGGCTGTTATATGAGAATGCCAATCATGGCCAAACCTGACAAACAAAACAACACAAACCGCTCCTGCCACCACCTCAGAGAGCCAGGTCATCTGGACTCTCTCCTCTTGGGTGGGAAGGCAAAGCAATTCTTTGACATGCAAATCATGCTTTCCTTCCTGGCCTTCAAAAGAGCTTCAGCCTCCACTCCCACATCTTTCCTGCTCAGCCTGGACCCATCCAGCTTTCTACAGGCTTTTGTTTCTGATAACCACATATGCTGAGTAATCTCCGGCATCACCTCTCCACTTGGTAAACTCTCGCTAACTCCCAGTCTCCTTCCTTATCTAGCTGCTGCTCCTCTGTGCCATTCCCCTACTCGACACTCACACGTCCCTGACAACGATTCTCAAAGGTGATCTAGCCAGTCCAGGGACATTTCTCTCCATCTTTTTACCTTGAAAACTTTGAAACGTACAGAGAATTTAGGAAAAAAAGAACAGTGAATACTTGTATACCCTCCGCCTAGATTTAATGACAACATTTTGCCATATTTAAATTTTTTTCTTTCTCTCTGTATATATATGTGTGTGTGTGTGTGTGTGTGTGATTGACTTATAAATGTACATATGAATATATATTATATAAAGATCTTTTAAATGTATATACACAATATAAAGTTTGTCAAATTACAACTATTTTGGCTGAAGCATTCAAAAGTAGGTAACAGGCATTGTGACACTTCACCCCCCACATACTTGAACTTAGGACACGCGCATAAGTAACCATGAAAGAATTTCACATCTCAGAAAAATGAAGAATAACTTGATATCCAGACCACACTCAAATTTCCCAAAGTGTCCCCACGGTTTCTTTCACAACTCCCTTTGTCTGGGACCTAGCCAAGATTCGTCATCGTCCTTTGATTTGATTATTCAGTGTTTTTGTCTCCATCTAAGAAAGTCCTCACTCTTTTTAATGACATTGACTCTTAAAGGATTTAGATTAGTTCCTGAGAGAAAGTCCTGCCTCTGGCTCAGAGTCGTCCCTGGTATTTCCTGTGTACTGTATGTTTGGTCAGAAGCCTGGACTATCTTCAAGGTAAGCAATTTTGGCAAGAAGTCTGCATAAGGGAAGCTCTTTCTTCGTGTTGCATTATCACATGACCCCAAACCACACCTGGGGCCTTTCAAGTCCATTCCGACTCACGGTAACCCTGCAGCACAAAGAACTGCCCTGCGTGGTGTCCCAGGCTGTCAATACAGTGTTCAAGCACTTTGGGGGACCTGGAATTCACCTATCACACAATCCAACAGTTCGATCGCATCAAGAAGAGTCGTACGATCACCACCACATCCGTCTGAGAACATGTCCTCCATTCTCACACTCCTCGTTAGTAGCGCCCCACTTCCCCTGCCACACCCCCAAGAAACCAGCCCTGGGTTTTAGCATCCATTGATGACCCTGCCTGAAGCATTAGAGACCACAGGGGGGCTTTTCTCCGTCTGTCGTTGCCATCGGTATTCATTGCATTGGCTGGCGTTCTTCTGTACTGAGAAAGTCCACACCACCTCCCTGTAGTCCAAAGATCACTGATGCTCTGATAATTTGCTAAGTCATTATTCCTTTTATAGTGCAACTTGCCTTCTATGTGTTTTTTTTTAGGCGTCCAATTTTCATTTACTGTTAGAAATACATTTAAAATATTTTCTCTCCTTTCAATCTTTATCTTTAAAAAAAAAACACATTCTATTGGGAGCTCGTACAGATATCACATTCCATAGTTCAATCACATCAAGCAGTATCATACAATTGGTTCGTATAGTGTTTGACTTGCCCTTCTAACTGTAGAGTGCTTCCCGTCAGGGAAGAACTCTCTATGAGAGAACAACAAGGCTGCCTGCCCCTGTAAAGATTTAAAACCTGCTTTTTAAAAAACCAAACATTTAAAAAGCCTTGAAAACCCTTTTACAGGGTCACTATAATTCAGAATCAACTTGATGGCGGTGAGCACACATTCTTAGCGGGGAAACGAAATAACCCCTTCCCCTAAAAAATGTGCTGAAATGTGTTTGTAGTAGTAGCAATAAAAACATAATTTGGATTTCATACTACTGTAGATAAAGCAAATAATCCTACATATGTTAATAGAAACTCTAAGAAGAAATATGAGCATAAAGTCAAAGACAGGGGAAAACAAGCCTCTGGTATTAGATTAGAATGCTATATGATTTCTTAGAAGTAAAGCCAGCTCAGTAGAGGGTGCAACGTTTTTGTTATCTATGGTCTAATCCCCACAAACAAGAAGTAGCATTTCTTGGGAAATGGTTGATTTCGAGTCTGAAGCTCTAAAAGCACAAAAGTCCCAAGGTGGCCCTGGCACAACTCGCCAAAAAAGAGGGAAGTGCTCTGACGCTAAGAAGGCAAGTGGAAAGCTACGAGAACAGAGCTGGGGACTCCCACTGGGTCAGGCACACCTTAGTCCTCAAAGTACCATCCTTGCTTTTCAAAACTCGAAAGAGGTCGTATGCAGCAGATTTGCCCAATGCAACACATCTTTTGATCTCTGAACTGCTACTTCCATGAGCATTGATTGTGGACCCAAGCAAGGCAAAATCCTTGACAACTTCAATCTTTTCTCCATTTGTCATGATGTTACCATTTATCACGTTATCATGATGGTGGGCCAGTTGTGAGGATTTTGATCTTCTTTACATTGAGTTGTAATCCACACTGAAGGCTGTGATCCTTGATCTTCGTCAGCAAGCGCTTCGATTCCTCCTCACTTTCAGCAAGCAAGCTTGTGTCATCTGCATACCACAGGCTGTTTAATAAGCCTTCCTCCCATCCTGATGCCATACTCTTCTTCATATTATCCAGCTTCTCGGATGAATTGCTCAGCACACAGTAAATAGGAGGAGAGGATACAATCTTGACCCACACCTTTCCTGATTTTAAACCATGCAGTATTTTCTGGGCTGTTTGTACAACTGCCTCTTGATCCATTACAAATTCCGAATGTGCACAATAAAGTGTTCTGAACTTCCCATTCTTCTCGAAGTTATCCATAGTTTATTATGACCCACACAGTGGAATGCCTTGGCCTAGTCAATAAAACACAAGCAAACACCTTTCTGGTGTTCTCTGCTTTGAGCCAAGATCCACCTGACATCTGCAATGATATCTCTTGTTCCACATCCTCTTCTGAATCTGACCTGTACCTCTGGCAGCTCTGGTCAGCGTTCTGCTTCCATTCGTTAGGCCTTCAGTATCTGACAGTGTTTCAATGCTGTGCATAAGGGTTTCAATGGCTTCTCCCTCTGAAGGGGGCAGCCAATCCCTTCTTCATAGTCTGTTCTTCGTCTGGAAGCTTGGCTGAAACCTGTTCATTTTGGGGGACCCTGCTGGCATTTAAAATACCAGGGGCATAGCTTCACAGCAACACACAAGTCATCACCATACGACAAACTGACAGACAGTTTTAAAGTAGTTTTAAAAACTCAAGGTTTTCAATACTGCTCCTTTTGAAAAATAAATTTGAGTGAATTTGAAGGTACTAAATCAGTCAAAGTGAATTCTAGCACTTCAGAGGGTGTTGGAAGTCAGAAAGCCAACTTGGTGAAACGTTATTCTCATAGTTAATACTTGCCTGTTTATCTGTAATAGCACACAGAATTGTTGTGCAAATTAAATGAAGGACCACACAGAAAGAACTTAGAGTGGTACCTAGCACACGCAATGGTTATCTTTCTGGGAGACCTCAAATTCGGTATAGCTCCCCCGCCCTCCCCAACAAACTATAGCACAGAAATGGGAAATTTAAAGAAAATCCTGAAACCACCGCCACCATAGTGGTATTGAAGGACATGCTTGAATTTATCATACAGTCCAACCCCAGACCTCGACGCTAGTCCGTTCCGGAAGGAGCGTGGGATGCAATCAATTTTTCCATAAGAAATAACTGAAAACGGATGAATCCGTTCTCGACCACAAAGTTTTTACCCTAACCTTACCTTTTTATACAAAACATTACACAGAAATTTCAAAGTAACTAAGTTCAGAGTTAAATAATATAATTCAAATAGGAAACACAACATTAAAAAGGTTTGAACAACTACAGTCTGGCCCATACCTTGAGACGGACGAGGATCTGGATCTGCAGACACGGAGGTGGAGAGGCGGGATGGAGAGAGAGTCCTTGTTTGGCAGTTGCTTTTCAGGAGTTTTTCTCTTCTTTGCCTTGTTTCACTAGGACCTGGCTGGCTTTCTCTAAAAATAAAAATAAAATAAATATGTCGAATGTGGTCTGCTGTTAGCGTTCCCTTCACTGTTTTCCAAAAGGGCTTCCTAAATTGTCATCAACAATCTCGGTAACACGGTTTACCGGTTCCTTATCCTGATGATTCTTTTCAAAAAACTCTCTCTTAGGACCCATGTTGTTGTTTTAATCTAAAAACAGTACAAAAAGCCACAAAAACTAAGAAAAGTACAGCAAAACGCTTGGAACACAGCTGCAAAAGGTTAAACAACGCGAACTAACAACTCACGCCCAGGGACCAAACCCCAACTGCTTGCTGACCACAGTCACCTGCGTGGGGTTGGATTCGGAAGTTTGGGTCGAGCTGCGATGCCAAATGTTGCCGACAATTCACCACGAAATCCGGTGATGTCAAGTACTGAGGGTCGAGTCCGGGGCTCGCCTGTAAGTATTTCCCTGTTTTCGGGTCCAGAGAACTCAGCAAGAGGTCGGTGTTGAGAAGTTGGTATCCAGGTGTGAGAAGGCTCCTCGGGACATCGCGGTCAAGGTTAGCAGTGGGGACAAATGTGGCCGTTGGCGCCCAACCACAGAAACAGCCCTGGTCTGTCCCCGGCTGCTACGAGCCGGACTGCCGCCGTCGCTGACTTAATATTCAAGAAAGGGCCTCTTATGTTAATCATATGCTAATAAAATGCTTCTTTTTTTCAAATTAAAAAAGAGTGTCTGAACTATAACCCCCCATCCAATTTAAAACATAAAAAAATAAAATTAAAAAGCTCTTGGCATACTGAGAATATGCAACTGCAAAAGGGCAGTTATCAAAACACGACATCGCATTTTAAACAAATTCTGCCTTATCACACAGGAAAGCACACCTTTTCTGTGTTTCCCATGATTTTAGTTACACACTGCTGCCCTCTACAGTAGTTTGTTCTTCCCCGTTGGCTGCTACCTCAGACTCACTCACAAACGGGACTGATTTCCTTTCCATCGCTCTACAGGTACCTGTCCTGGGGTCCTGGGGTCATGTGTTGGGCGAACTGCAAAGCCAGCAATTAGAAAGTCCCAGCTGTTACTACGTGGGAGAAAGACGGGCTTTCTACTCCCATAGAGAGTTGGCGTCTCAGAAATTCACAGGGGCACTTCTACCCTGTGCTATTTGGCTGGTCTACCCACTGGCAATGAGTTTGTTTGTTTGTTTGTTTGTTTCAAAGTCTACATGGAGGTGCTGTGAATTGGAATCGCCCCGTGGCAACTAAGAACAAGAGGGTTCTGGGTGTATCTGTAGAGAAATGGCAGGATGGTCTACACTGAGAACAACTTGAGCATCAGATTTATCGAGCATCATTATTTATTAAAATAAAACGCAAGCCAACCTCGTTGTCATCGAGTCAATTCTGACTCACAGTGCTTCTATAAAATTGCCCCACAGGGTTTCCCAGGTGATAATCTCTCCAGAAGTAAACTGTCCCACGGCTCGCTCACGGAGTGACTGATGTATTCAAACTGCTGACCTCAGGTGAACAGGCAAGTGTTTAACCACCATACCACCAGGTCTCCTGACTAACAATAGTAATATCATTATTACATAAGTGAAGAATTCATCGTCCAGTCAATAATTCACACCCACTTTCTCATATAAATAGGTAGATGAAATAAAGACTGCTTTCCTTACAGGTTAAAATAATTATAAATATAGACGGAATGATGAAATTGGAAAGCCACCAATGGATGCTAAAACTCAGATTAAGTTTTTCTTTTTTAACATTAGAAATTACTTATTCAATTTTAAAAATAAAGTTTTATCCTGACCTGATTACACGCACTTGTGAAAAAGAATATTTTCTAGCAAGGGATGATTGATTTCATTTTAGAAGCTTTTCCCAAGGCTGA
Source organism: Echinops telfairi (assembly GCF_000313985.2). NCBI lineage: Eukaryota > Metazoa > Chordata > Mammalia > Afrosoricida > Tenrecidae > Echinops > Echinops telfairi. The sequence goes on from NW_022103968.1 coordinate 19,276,327, forward strand.
AGTACCAGATGATTTCGCAAGCACAGAAGGAGGACAGGAAATATGTGATGTTGAATCACGGGGTCCCTTCTAAGAGGATAGCCTGAAAATGTCAGGTTCAAAATGACTTCCTCTACCCAAGTTTGCCAAAAGTTGCTTCCTAAACTGTCTTCAAAGCCTGATCCCTTTTTTTTATTGTGAATGAGGTGAAGGTTTATAGACCAAATTCATTTTCTATTAAATCATTCATACACATTGTTTCATATCTGGTTGCCATCTCTGATAGGTAACATCGTTTATCCCATGTTTTGCCTGTTCTTCCTGCTTCCATTACTCCTTCCTTCCTAACCGGAATGAACTTCGTTCTTGGGTAAATGTTGTTCTTTTGATCTGAAATGGCCGATTAAGGGTGAGCGTGATGGTGGGGGAGAAGGAAGGTAAAAGGAAACCGAGGAAAGATCTAGGAAGCAAAGCTATGGATAGAGGTATGAATATAGGTGAGCACTTATGTAAATATATTAATTCATAAAAAAAGGTATTGGCATAAGTACATATATATATGGCAATACACTGAGGAAGTTGACGGACTTTGGGTCTCTCCTCAAGCCCTCCCTCAACGCAAGAACATATTGTTCTAACAACCTGGCATTCTATTACGCTTACCCTCCTGGCACTATTGCTGAAGACAAAATGGGTTACAAGCAAATGTGGTGAAGAAAGCTGATGGTGCCCAGCTATAAAAAAATATAGCATCTGGGGTCTTAAAGGCTTGAGGTTAAACAAACGACCATCTAGCAGAGAAGCAACAAGCCCACATGGAAGAGGCACATCAGCCTGTGCGATCATGAGGTGTTGATGAGATCGGGTAACAAGCCTCAGAAGACCCAAAACAAACAAACAAAACATATTGTTGAGAATGAGGAGGATTGGAGCAGAGACCCCAAACAATGGACATCCCCTCACAAAAGGGTCCCAAGGAAGGTTTGAGTCAACCAGGGTTGTCAGAGGAAACCGGCCTCCAACAACCGAAGGGCCAGTAGGCGCAATTGTACAGTGAAAATAAAGTAATAGAGGATAAGGAAGAGAGGGGAGAGAGTCAAATAAAGCATTCAGATTCAGACACATTTTTTTTTTTTACTACACAAAGTTTGATTTATTTTTTTTTCTTTTTTAACATTTTATTAGGGGCTCATACAACTGTTATCCCAATCCATACACACATCAATTGTGTAAAGCGCATTTGTACATCGTTTCTCAAAACATTTTCTCTCCATTTAAACCCCCGACATTAGGTCCTCATTTTTCCCCTCCCTCCCTGCTCCCCCCTCCCGCATGAGCCCTTGATAGTTTATAAATGGGTATTTTGTCATATCTTGCCCTGTCCGACGTCTTCCTTCATCCACTTTTTGGTTGTCAGACACATTTTATGGTAGCTTGCTCACCTCAGTCCCTCTTGATGGTCCACGTGGAACTGGGAGAAGAGAAAGCGCCTTTACTATCTTGGGACATTGATAGATAGCCATAGGACATGCATATTCAGCAGTACATGCATCACAAGGCAGGTGGTATCTACCTTAAGGTCCCTGAGCTCATAGGTGAGGAAACTGAATACCTGCATTGAGGAAAGGCATGAGGGGGGTTGGGAAGAGAGAAAAGGATGTTCGCTTCTACAGGGAGATATAATCAACCATGTATTCACTTTAAGGCAGCATAACTGTTATAGAAAGAATCTGTGTGAATATTTAAAGCAGGATAATGTACTTGAACTTTAAATCTATGTACCAAAGTGGAGGCTTTCCTCCCGTGGAATACTAGCTTTCGATTCCCTCTAAATTAGGGAATGTAGTCTTTGCGATATTTCCCTCAGTGTGAGTTTCCCACACAGGATGCAGTATAGCACCGATGAAACACATAATAGTCCTCTGGTTCCTTGAGGCTTCCTCATCCCCCACTCTCATGACCCCAGACCTGTCTTTCACTTCCGGCTAACCCGGATCGTGTACACAGGTACAGATAAGAGCTCAGGACACATGGGTCAGAGAAACTCCTCAGGAACAAGTGGGAGTAGCAATATCAGGAGGATACGGGGAAGGGGGGGGAGAGGGGAAGAAACTGCGGGGGAAAGGAGACAGGGGTTAGTGTAAGATATGAAAATAATAATAATTTATAATTTATCAAGGGGTTCCAAGGGTGGGAGAGGGGGCGGGAGGGTAAAAAGAGGAGCTGATACCAAGGGCTTAAATAGAATGTAAATGTTTTGAAAATAATGATGGCAGCATATGCACAAATATGCTTGATACAAGTGATATATGGATTGTTATAAGAGCTGTAAGAGCCCCCAAGAAAATGATCTTTTTTTTAAGGGAATTGCAGAACACTTAACTGTGCTCATAGACCAAACCAGTAGTCACTCAAACGGAGCAAGAGAATACTGTATGGTTGAAAATGAAGAAGTGTATATCAGGGTCATACCCTTTAACAATATTTATTCAATTTGTATGCTAAGCAAATCATCTGAGAAAGTAGAGTATATGAAGAAGAACCTGCCATCGAGGTAGGAGGAAGACTCCTTCACAATGTGTGATATGCAGATGACACCATCTTACTTGCTGAGAGTAAAGAGGATTTGAAACATTGATGAGGCTCCAAGCCCACAGCCTTTAACACGGATGACACTTCAACATAGAGAAGAACAAACGTCCTCACAACTGGACCCGCAAGAGCAACATCACGAACCCTGGATAAACTCAGGACTGGGTTTTTCCGTGGATTCACAATCAACAACAGCAGTCAGGAAAGGAGGTCCAGTGGCAGAATGCCTCTTTGAAGTGCTAACAGGCGGGAAGGTGCATGATGTCTTGGTTGTGTCTTAAAAGATTCAGGGGAAAAAGTCTGCATACATGGTTGTATGTTTACATGTGTATACAAACACCCAGATCCAATGATAAAGCAAGTGTATCCAAATGTAAGACATGAGTGAACCATGTATCCAAATGAAGGGATATGAGTTTTTGTGTAATTTTCTTTAAACTTCCAGTTTGATATGATATCAAAATAAAAGTCAATGGGGAAGAGCTAAAAAATAAAAAAGGGTGGGGGGAGGGCTAAATTCACATGGAAGCACACCAGCCTATGGGATCCAAGGATTTTAAATAATAAAATCCAAATCTGAAGGAAGGGCTGGTGTCAGAGCTTAAATTGTGGACACTTAGTTTGTACAAGGCTATGGATTACAGTGGAAGCCCAAAACCCATTTGCAGGGCCCCCACATGCATTAAGACTTCTGTAAATTTCCCCTGATCATAGGAGTGTGAATAGCTTCGCTATCAGACAGAGATCATTGTAGCTGATTATGATAGATGTAGTTAGGACTTACGGTGACCAGATTTTAACATTGGTAAAGCGGGACAAAAGTGGGACACCATTGATAAAACTCATATCCTGGTGAAATAGCTACATGGCAGCCAAAAACCGTCTACCCTAGCTTGTCGTGCATTCTTTCCAAAAATTGGGATATTTTTAAAACGCCGCGGGATGTGAGAAAAATTGGGACTGTCCTGCCAAAAGCGGGACGCCTGGTCACCTTAAATTAGGTCATAGATGTAGTTAGGTTAAATATAATACCTTATCCTTTGATCTCTTTGACCCATTTCAAAGTTGTTTCCGTTTTTAGTACTTTCTGCTTTTGTTCTCCCCTATGGTTTTCTATAGTTTGTCTAGTCGCTGTTGGTTTTGTTTTTAGTTTTGCTTCCTGTGCGTTGTATGATTTTCCGTATATGAAATCCAGGATAGGTAGATCTACAGTGAGAGTAACTGGATTGCTTAGGGGTATGGCGGTGGGAGATGGGGGAAAAGGGGAGCTAGCAACAACCAGTACAAGAATATGTTCTGGAAAGGGGAAACCGATCACAATGATCTACATATGACCTCCCTCCCTGGGGGATGAGCAACAGAAAAGTGGGTGAAGGGAGACATTGGTCAATGTAAGACATGAAAAAATGGTAATAATTTATAAATTATCAAAGATTCATGAGGGAGAAAGGGGGGGAGGTAGGGGAAAAAATGAGCTGATACCAAGGGCTCAAGTAGAAAGAAAATATTTTGAAAATGATGATAGCAACACATGTACAAATATGCTTGACACATGGATGGATGGATGGATGGTGAGAGGAGCTGTATGAACCCCCAATAAAATGATTAAAAAAAAACAAACCATGTCCTGGAATTGATTGTAAATACTGCACAAATCTTCCTATGACTTAGTGATTAAGTTGTATGCTATGTGAAGTATATGCCAATAAAACTTTTTGTAAAGAGAGGAGGGGGCTCTAAAGCAAGAGTCCATTTGAGAGACATTTCGGACCTTCTTAAATGAGATGTAATCAATTACTTAATATGGCCCTTCCGGCCATAATCCCTTTTGTGATAGCTATACTGTGGCTATACTCCCACATTGTAAGGCGTTCCCACACTGATGGACAAGATTGAAGTGGGATGTACTCTTGAGTCTGCGCTTTTATTGGACAGTGTGGTTCAAGTCACCATCCTTTTTTTTTCCATGGGAGGATGGCCGGCTCAGACAAAAGCACGCCTCCATCAAAGCCTTCCCCTTTGTGACCTCCTTCCAGGGCAACGACTTCCTTTGGCTTTCTGACATGTTCGGCTTCTGACTCCGGACCTTGCATTTGGAGTTGCGAGGTAGGACGTGCTTGATTCCCATAGCTAATAAATTATCAGAGGGTGCTGACGCTGTAGGTCCTGGGACTACATTTTGAGAACCAACCAGTAGAATAAAGACTCCAAATCTGTGCCCCTCATTTCCTTGCACTACCCGCCGAAGAAGGCCCAAGCCGATTACCGCTCAGGGTGGGAAGCATGGCCCCCGCCCCTCCTGCCACCCCCGCAACTGAACGATTCCACATTTCCGCAAGCCGGAACTGATTTATATTCTGCGCCCAGCGCAGCTCATGACGTCACTTCCGCCCTACGAACCCCTGCCCGTTTACGCAAGAGCCCGCGGCCTGAAGGCTAAGCGTCGAGCGAAGTCTCGCGAGCTTTGGCAAACATCGCGAGAACGTGTCCGCCTATGGGTGGTCTGTCTGCCCGTGTCTGGCTTGCTCCCCTCCCCCCTGTCGCTGACTGATTTGTTCCTTTTCCAAGGCCGGCCGCCTGTTGTGGATCCTGCGGAGGCTCCCCGTGCTGCCGCTCCCCGTGGATTCCGCCGCCCCGGCCCCTGCCCGCCGCCCCGGCCCCGGCCCCGGCGCCACCCAAGGTAACCCGCCGCGGGGGCGGGCGGGCAGGCAAGCCGACCTCCTGGGCCTGGGTTTCTCGGAGTTGAAGCGGAGCCCTCAGGCCGAGGGGCCCGCCGTGCTCGCGGGGCCTGGGGCGCCGGCCGGCCGGCCAGAGCCATGGCCGCCTCGCCCACCCACCGCCGATCCCTGGCCTCCCCGGCCCGGCCGCGGCCGCCGGGCTTCGAACGAGGCTGCCGGGAGAAGCCGTCGGGCGGGGCGGGGCCGGGCCGGGCGCCGAGGCCCCGTGGGAGCCCGCTCCGGGGAAGGGCTGGCCGGGGACGTGCGGCTTCCCGGGAAGTTGGTGGCCGGCCTCCGGGAGGCGGCTCCGAGTCGCTGCGGGCAACAGCCTGGCTGCTTTAGCCAAACCTTTGGGGCTTTTCCAGATTCCGGCCTGTCCGAGTTTCTAAGAAAAGGACCAATCTCTCCTAAATCCTCGTCACACGCTTAATTCGTATCTTATTTTCAAGAGTATGAGTGAACGGGTGTGATGAAAGGCGTCGGAACACTTACACGGGAGAATATTTGTGCTGTTTGTTTTTACTGCAGAAAATGCAGCGGCACTATTTAAGTGACTGGGTGGGATAATTTTGCTCTGAACAAGAGCATCTAAATAAATTCTTAATATTTGAATAGCTCAAGTAGAACATTCTTAATGTAATTATTTGAGAAGCATTAGTAGTTGGTTTTGGAAATAGGCTTGTGTCTTTAAAAAGAATCGGAAAAGTTCCAACAGATTAATCTTTTAGAAGCTAAAACAACCTTAAGGGAGTCGAAATCATTTGTGTCGACCGTGTAATAAGTGTCAAAGGAAACTTAGAAATCTCCCTTCGACCCTTGACTTAGCTCTTGCCGTCGTCTTTGCTTCTCTCACTGTATGGGATTTACCTGACATGTTTACAACCATCAGAATCCATTGCCTTCATCTTTGCGCTTTGGCCTGCAACTTTTTTCTGAACTAAACAAGAAGGGGATGATGATGAGGTACAATTTTAAAATAAGGTGTTAGGAAGAAAACTGGTAAGGACTAATTGTGGCAGACTGGAAACATACCATATGTACTCCAGTATAAGACGACCCGAATATCAGCCCAGGCACCTAATTTTACCACCAAAACTGCCTTAAAAAAAATGTGCTGACAAACTCGGTTTATACACAAGTATATATGGTGTATGTTACGGTTTTGTGGGAGGTTTGGGAGCTATGTGCCTTCCATTGTTCTGATCGTTTATTCCTTGTCCCATTACACCCCACCCCGACCTTCCCAGATGTCCGAGGATCTAGCAAAGCAGCTGGCAAGCTACAAAGCTCAACTCCAGCAAGTTGAAGCTGCGTTATCTGGGAATGGAGAAAATGAAGATTTGCTAAAATTGAAAAAAGACTTACAAGTAAGTATGGGGGACACTTGGAGTTGCGTTGCTTTAAAGATTATTTCTCTATTTTTTTGAATGGATTTTGCTTCCTCTTTGGCGGGAGTTTCGTCCAGCTAGGTATACATGTATGTATTCCTAAGCACATATTGCTCAGGTCAGCCTTGTTCTTTCTTAGGTAAACCTCTTGCCCATTTTTTTTAGTTCCCTTTTTTATATGAACCTTTTGAAGCTCCCAGGCTTTTTCAGATTTTCAGGAGAGGAGGTGCACATAGGTGTATAATGGGAAGCACTTTTAAAATTATTGTTCTTTTTTCTTAAAGTCCTGGCAAAGGAGACTTAGTTCAAAAGATATAAAAAAAATTTTAAAGTCATATTTTTTAATACAAGATTCCTTGACAATTGTATATGTGTGCTGCTTCAAAACACGTAGGTTACATCCAGTATTGAAAATAAACTAGAAAAATGGCTAAAGAGAGACGAGTTCTTTTCAAGAATGTTGTTGCATAGATGCTCGAATTTAAGGCCAGGTGTACAATAGAGTTGTTTGAATCTGTTGCAAGATCTTACTTTATTATTTGTCAGGCTCAGAACCTGCTTTTAAAAACTCGCTGGGGTTTCAAGGCAGAGTTGTGAAAGTAAATATCTGTTGTGTCTTACATTGACTAAGATACAGACGGATGCAAAATTTAAATTTAAGAATTTTCATCTCAGCCCATTTGAGAACTTTTTAAAAAGTCTGAACCTGATTTTTAAAGTCTTAAAGAGTGTTTTGATACCCTTCCTTTCTTAATTTACTACAAACCGTCATTCCACTGTATTCCAAATAATTTTTTACTCCTTTCAGTGTCTCCCTCGCTCATTAAAACTATTAATATGTAAATATATTATCATTGCAAACAATGAAACTGACTTAGAATAGGGTCCAGATTTGGATTCTGAGTGAGCTTATATGGGTAGAATTAAAATGAGTATTTTGAAGTTCAAAGTCTAGATTTGTGTTAGGCTGCTATATACTCCTGGTGTCATCGTGGATTAAATGTCGGGCTGCGAGCATCAAAGTCAGCAGACCGAATCCACCAGTCACTCCAAAGGAGAAAGGGGAGACCATCTCTTGTGTAGATTTACAGCCTCAGAAACCCTCGGGAGCAGTTCTACACTATCGTGTGGTCCTCAAAGTCAGAATTGGTTTTCCTTATAAGAGTTCTGTTATTATTTCAACATCTGGGATAATTTTGTAATTATTAGGCGCTCTCCAAAATGTAGATGTTATTCAGGTCTGTAGATTTCAAAGTGCCAATCCGTTTGTGGATTTTAGGGGAGAAACTTCTGTTCCCCAGACCTTCCATAAAAACCCCAGTGATTTGATGCCTGGCCATTCTTTTGATTTGCTCACATGTTCTGTTGGCATGGAAGATGAGGTGAACGGACTGCTTGTATGTTTATACTCTGAATAACTCGGAGCTTCTGCTTGCTTCAAGGAGAGATCCTAGCATGTCCTTAAAAGCAGTCCCTTTTCACTGTGAAGAAAATGAAACATCATATGCCAATATTGCATATGGTAGGAGAGGTACATGTGGAAGTGGCGGAGAGAGAAGGGGAGGTTGAAATAGCATGAGATTTTAATATTTCTAGAATAAGTCTTTTAAGATAAATTGCTGCGGAAATGCGACGTGATAAATGCCCAATGAAAAACGCTGTAGGGGGAGAGAGAGAGACCATTGTTGGTAAGCTTTGTAATCGGCAACATAGGCTTTCCTAGGGTTCCGGTAAAGCTAAGTTGGGAGACATTCATCTGTCAACCAGCCTCTTGCCTATGCTCATGTAGTAGTGGTAGCCAGATGAATTTTTTGTGATGACGGAAATCGTATCTGTCCAATTCACAGTCACTGCTACTGACCACGGGTGCCAGCTGTGTGACAGGTGGCTAGTGTGATTGATGATCTGTGGTTTTATGCTATGTCAGTCAATAGCCACACTGGATGGCACAGATTTAGAAGCTTAAGTTCTAACTCTTGAGATGGCAATTATAAAGACCACTATTATTGCCTAATCTTGATAACAGTTTTTTCCATGCAACGTTTTTTTTCTCTAATAAAAACTACACAAATGCAGAAGGCACTTTTAAAATCGGATGGGATTCAGAAAAATAGTTACTGTCTTGAGTCTATAGTTAGAGGCTCTCTTCTGCCAGATTGTTTTTTTGCTGTTGTCTCGTCTCTGCCTTCTGGAGCACACCTGGGCCATTATTACAGTGAAACCTGTAAGAGCCGGAACTCTGGGGCTGCTCTGTTGTCTGGGTCTTGCAAGGGTTCCGCCTTTGGCAAGGGGCAGCTCTGTGGCATTATTTCATTCTACTTTTGGTAAATACTTGCCTTTTCCTTATCTGATAGGTTTCCACCTTACTCTGGTTCCAGCTTTTGTATGGTTTACAGTATTGCATTCTTCCTGTTACGTTTGATGAGAAAAGTCTCTTGAGACTTGGTTCCTCACTACTGAGTTGCGGCCTCCGTATTTTCTTAATTTTTTTTGACTGTCTTGTTTTCTGCTTTTCCTTTATTTCTCTTGTAGAATTATGCAGTTTGTTTTACAGAAAAGTGCCCTTTCTCCTTTTTTTTCAATGGCTTTGACTTGCCAGTAAGGTTCCTGTATTGATCTGTGACCTGTCCTGAGTAGAAAAAAGTTACTCAGCAGGCTGCACATCAGTCTACTGGAACCCCATCTTTCTTTTTTCACTTAAAAAAAGTGGGTGTAGTAAAAATCCACTAGCTGACTAGCTCCCAAGGCAGTCTGTGGTATTTACAAGACTATTCAATATATTAGGCTGTGTTGCTGAATAAACTGGTTCTAAAGGAGGCAGGGGTCAAGTCACTTGTCTCATATATTACAGTGGCTCTCTGCATCCCCGAAACGCCTTCCTTCAGTAAGCAGAGTGCTTGAGTGCACCCCCCTTGACCTGCTGATATGTAGATCACAACACCTGATGCTGCTGCCCATCTGTCAATGAAGGAGCAGTTTCAGAACTCAGACTTGGGGGAGGAAAAGTAATTAATGGTATGTACCTTCAAGAAGCCCCTCATACATGGAATAGTTTTTCTTTCATATATTGGTATATATGTAGCAAGCAAAAACTATAGACAGTGTTCATAGTTTGCGGTGGGTGGGTGGGGAGGTTTGTAAGCAATGGCTAACTTTATTGAACATTAGGGGTGAATGCTCAGAATTACAAAAATAATAGGATAATGTTAACACAGGGCTCTGAAATTGTGCCTAACATGCACAGTTTGCAGTATCCTTTTATTTAACGAAAATGTATTTCCCTATTATAAAAATACAGTGGGAAGTTCTAAGAGAAATGGCCTTCTAAATCTGAGGCCTACATCTACAAAATCCATATTTGTGCTGTAGTGGTTCCTTGATATGGACCAGGACAAGGCTGTGTATCCCCTGTGTCATAATAAGTGATTATAAGGGGTCTTCAGTGAAGCTTAGTTACATTCTTAGCCCTAAAAATTATTTAGCTGAATAAAAAAACTGGCTAATGTAGTCTCAGTGTAGTGTATGATTTATGTATTTGAAAATTCTGTGCTTTTGTAAGTTACTCTCTTACTAAAAACCATTTGGATGTCTACTTGGCAACTAATGAAATTCTATTAGATATTTACGGAATTTTTAAGTATTCTGAATTCTTAAATCTGAGATCTTTAGTTAATATAGCTCATCTTTGGTCTTTCCATTCACAAAAACGACCTTTCTCCATGGGCTAATTGCTGTTCCTCTTTTGGGAGGGCACTGAAATACTGGGCTTTGTTTGTTTCTTTCCAGAAATAGCCAGGGAGATTTTGAAGTTTTAGTAGAGGTAATAATTAGCTTTCTTGGCTACTGAGTCAAAACAACTACTATCATAAAATGTCAGTGAGAACCAGAAGAAACTTGGTTCCGAGTTTAGCTTGGCTAGTTTTTCTCCCCAAACACGTAACATTCCATTTGAAGGTGCTGTGTGGCAGCAATGGGGTTAGAGTATGCAAGCTCTCAGAGAGGGTGTGCGTAGTTGCCGTCTTCGTCAGAGTAGAAAGATAGCAGGTAGGTAGAAGAATTGCTACTTACTTGTCTTAGTCATAACAATCAGTCTGTCTTAGGCCTAAAGCTTTTGAAATACTACGTTTCTGAAGTAGAGAGAATATTGTCACACAAAGAGGTATTACCTGCTTGTGTGTTCCACTTTTTTTCCCCCCTTTTAAATGAAGCTGTGCTAATATGTTTCCAATTAGAAACTTTAATTGGAAAAATTTTAATCTGGCCTGGTAATTTGCTTACCTAAGTGGAGGTTGTGTTTTATAATGAATGAATGAATAAGGAACATCCTTGTTTCTTTTATATGTACTTGTAATATTTTAGTAGAGATCTGAGTAGGTGCATCAGTCAGTGCTACTATTAAGGGTGCTTCCAGGGTTTCTCTTGTGTGCGCGTGCGTGTCTCTGCATGACATTGAGCATTTAACAGTGCCATGAGAATGCCTGGGAAGGGTCCAGTTGTATTTGTGGCAGTGATAACTTGACAGCATTGACCTTGATTTAGTTGAGCCCCTCATACTTGACCTTCTTCCTCACCTATAGAAATATCTGTTGGGCTTAGAAATAATGACTGGTAAAAGTCTGTAAGTCTTTTACCCTGTTTCAGTTAGTATTTGTGTTTGTTGTTGAAAGGCCATATTTAGTTACGAGCACAGGCTGGAGACAGTTCTAAACCCAGCTCTCCTAGTTACTAGTTATATAAAATGCGTGATGTGTCAGCCTCTAAACAGGGAGAATCACTTTGTAACGTGAATGACACGTGAGGTTACATGGTGCAAGAGCTGTTGTCAGCAAAACTGAAAGAGCCCGCTTGTTCTCAAAAGTCATTGACAGTGTGAATTATGTAAATAATGTTAAATCATTGTGGTGGTTTGTTTGTTTGTTTTTTTCATTTTTAGGAAGTTATAGAACTAACGAAAGACCTTCTTTCAACTCAACCTTCTGAAACGCTTACAAGCTCCGACAATTTTGCATCTATTCAGCCCACGCACTCATGGAAAGTAGGAGACAAGTGTATGGCAACCTGGAGTGAGGATGGACAGTAAGTGTAGAAACCCCTGTAACTGTAACATGAAATAATGAAATACAATGGTAAGATGTTTTTATTCAGTTTGAACTACCCTACTTTAGTATTCCTATCTAAGTAAGATGGAGCCTGTTGGCACTGGGTAACCATTGAACTGCAAACTGCAAATAGTTGGCAGTTCAAACCCACCAGCTAGCTGCTCCAGGAGAAGTGGAGGCTATTTGCTCCTGTAATGATTTACAGCCTTGGAAACTGTGTAGAGGGTTACTCTGAGTTGCATTCGTGAGAAGACAGTGGGTTTTGTTTGTTTATTTGGGTAAAACTAATACAATTTATAAAGTTAGTTTGAATCTTGGGTGGTTACTATTAATGCATTTATTTTTTTTAGCTTTAGATTAAGGTTGGGAGAGAAGAATGGCTTATATTCTGGAGGGAGAAAAAACTGAAAACAGGAAAATTGGGTGTTTTCTCTCCTTAAATTGAAATTAAGCTCTCTCAGATTTCTGTGAAGCACATATACTGAATTTAGTCCTCAAGGAAAACTCTTCTCCCAAAGATTAAAGCACATTCAATAGACATGTATAAGAAACTTTCCTGGCCATCTTTTGATTAGAACTTTGTGTTACTAAGTACTTACTCTCTTGTATTGTGTTTGCAAAAAGGGCCATCTTATTGCAACACCTCCGTTTTAGACGCATGTACTTTTTGAGTCACTGCAGTATAAGTCTTACAGACTGAATACGAAACCTTTACTCACCTGCTTACAGCCATGATATCTTTACAGGTGTTACGAAGCGGAGATCGAGGAGATCGATGAAGACAACGGCACGGCTGCAATCACCTTTGCTGGCTATGGCAATGCGGAAGTGACGCCACTGCTGAACCTCAAGCCTGTCGAAGAAGGAAGGAAGGCGAAGGAGGACAGTGGCAACAAGCCCATGTCAAAGTAAGTGGCTTTGAGTCTAGCTTTGGGGCCTAATCTTCCCCATTTGAGAAGTTTGTGTGGTCTCTGAAGACGGTCTGTTCAGGCGAGGTGAGAAAGCCAAAATCCCAAGATTCTACTGTTTTGAAGATACAGGATTAACTAAAGATCCCTGGTAGCGTGTGGGTTATGCATTGGACTGCTAGCGGGTCCCCCACCCGCCAATCCGCAGGAGCATGATGAGGCTCTCTGCTCCCATGAGGATTGACAACCTTGAAAACCCACGGGGCCTGTTCTTTGTCCTGAGTTGCGGAAAGTCAGACTTGACCACATGGAAGTGGGTTTTGTTTTGAAATAGGGTCTAAATGCTTGGGCAAAGTGAAGACATTTGGATTCGCGCTGTGGCATTACATAAATATTGATTGAGAGGCTTATATGCACCTGGCAGAGTCCTAGGTGTGCAAACCGTTTACACGATGAGATAGGTGTTCACCCAGAGGCACGGTAGAAGAAAGCCTTGGTGATGGTCTGCCCCCAAATTGGCTGTGTTGGAACCCCAGTGGCGCACTTTCCGCCTGACAGGAAGGGGTCACCCAAGTTGGAGCTACTTGGTGCCGATGGCATTTTTAACTGTACTTGGCATGAATCCAGCTGCTGGGAGTTTACACTACAGTGGGTGATACAGAGATACCAAATTGGGCCTTGCCCAACTGAGTTTGAAATCTAGAGAAGAAAATGCATAATTAAATAAGCATTTGCAATAAGTTCTGAAGGAAACATGGGTACTTTAGAGCACACAGAAGAGGTGCCTAACCTGCACGGTAGTGATTTGGGCAGACTGCTTTGAGAAACTGACATGTCACTTGAGATCTGAGAAGGGGAGGAGTAAGCCAGATGAAGAACTAGATGGTGGTGATACTGAATTAAATGTGGGCTCTAGTCCCATCTCTGTTACTATCTGGCATTATGACCTTGAGCAAGCTGTTTAACCTTTTTCGGATTTCTCCTCTGTAAAATATGGGCAATAGTAGTATCTACCTGATTGAGGATTAGATAGATGATAGCAGACGTAAACCATGTAGCCCAGTTCTTGACATGCAGGAAGAGCTGAGTAAATGCTTGTTTGCTTTGTTCTTTTTAAAGCTGGGACCAGAGAGGTTAAGAAAAGTACAGTTTTTACAATTTTTATTTTATATAGATACGCATTCATATATTTATGTCCAGATGCTGATCATTTTACTGGTATATCTAATTAGAAACTGACAAAGATTTAGACCTGCACTAATATTAAAACTCATTCCTAAAACACAATGGGCTAAGTTATGTAAAAAGCAAAATAAAATCATCATAGTTAGGCTATGTGATTTACATATAAGAGGTTAGTTATGTTTAAAACTCCCAAGCATATTCCGTACTAGAATTCAAAGAAAACAACCCTTGGTTTTAAATAGTTTGGGGGCGAATGGCATGGGTCTTAATGAGTTGGTGCTTTTATTCATGGAAAGAGTGTATGAGCCTATTTTTAATTTGCACTGCTAATTTCTCAAAGGGGGGTATTTAGGTCTTGAGGTAGGAGTTCTCTCTCTCTCTCCGACACAGAAAAGAAATGCTCGCCCAGCAGCGTGAGTATAAAAAGAAGAAAGCGCTGAAGAAAGCGCAGAGGATAAAAGAACTTGAGCAGGAGCGCGAGGACCAGAAGGTGAAGTGGCAGCAGTTCAACAACAGAGCCTATTCTAAGAACAAAAAAGGCCAGGTGAGCAGACCCTTCCCATCAGTACCTTGTACATTTGAAAGTACATCTGTCATTAGTGGAATTTCTAATCGAAAAGGGAGAGGTATGTACATGTAAGAAAACATGTGATAATCAGCTTTGAATTCAGAATCCCTCCTACCCTCAGTTTGATTTACTGAGGCAAAAAAAAAAAATCTTTTAGCCATTATCTCTGAGTTATAAGCATTTTGAATTTACGTACATGAGAAATTACAAAAGGTAATTTTTTATTAGCTCTTTGCTAGACTCAAAGAGAGTACTGAATGGGTTCCCTTGGTGTATTTTTCCTTCTAAATGTGTGTTGGATAGAAAAATATCCATAGCATTCATAACAGTTCAGAGTAAGGGCAACCTGACTTTTTCACCCATATTTTTACTCCCACCAGGGTAACTTAAGGGCCCAAACCAAATACACACTGACCTCAAATTGACCCAGTAAGGCAGAGTAAAGCTCTCTTGGGTTTCTGAGACTGAGTATTTCGGGTAGCAGACAGCCTTGTCTTTAGGCAGAGCAGCAGCTGGTGAATTTTAACGGTTAACCTTGTGCTAACCCTGCTGCCATCAGGGTCCCCGAAGGCCAAAGGGCCCACAGGTAGGCAGCCTAAGGCTCACCCCCCACCGGCATAGCAGTTCATTCAGTACAGCAGAATGCTGGTCTGTGGTTGTCATGGCTGAAATTGGGATTTGAGTCTGCAAACCTAAAATACGGAGATATCTGAAGGCAGATGTGTATCAATAGTGTGTGTTGATTAACAGCTTGTAAGTTAGTGGCTTCTAGCTGGATACCATTTTAGCACTTTTTTTAAAGATCATGTTATGGGAGGCTCTTACAGGTCTTTTAACAATCCATACATCAATTATATCAAGCATATTTGTACATAGGTTGCCATCACCATTTTCTAAACATTTACTTTCTGTTTGAACTCTTGGTATCAGCTCCTTGCCCCCTTCTTTTGACCACTTGATAAATTATAAATTATTATTTTCATATTTTACACTGACCGTAGTCTCCCTTTACACATGTTTCTATAGTCCCCAAGGGGGGGGAGGGGCGGGACGGGACGGCTATGCATTGATCATTGTGATTGGGTTCCCCTCCTCCCCACCTTCATCTACCCTCCTGGTATCACTACTCCCATTTCTGTTACTGGGGGGTTTATCTGACCTGGAATGGTTGTTGTGAGCTCTTATCTGTACCAGTGCACATTCTTCAGTCTAGCCAGAACTGAAAGGCAGGACTGGGGTCATGACAGTGGGGGGTGAGGAAGCCTTAAAGAACCAGAGGAATAGTGTGTTTCATCGGTGCTTACTGCGCCCTGGTTGACTCATCCCTTGTGATCCTTCTGTGAGGGGATGTCCCATTGTCTACAGATGGGTTTTAGGTCTCTGCTCTGACTCCCCTTGTTCTCAACAATATGTTTTTTGTTTGGAGTCTTCTGGTGCCTGTTAACTGATTCCATCAACACCTCATGATCACACAGGCTGGTGTGCTGCTTCCATGTGGGCTTGTTGCTTCTCTGCTAGATATCTGGTTGTTTAACTAAAACTCTAAGAACCCAGATGCTGTATTTTTGGATAGCTAGGCACCATCATCAGCACTCGTTTTTTGGACACTGAACAAATCAGACACAGTGCCCTTTTTTTAAAGACTAAAAGTCGAATATATTTTTATTATGACTTAAAATGTGAATGAATATTGGTGGTTTGGGGGTTTTGCTTTGCTTTTGCCTAAAACTAATCAGGGACTGTTTCTGTTTTATTTCCCCAGGTAAAGAGGAGTATTTTTGCTTCACCCGAGAGTGTAACTGGCAAAGTGGGAGTTGGAACTTGTGGGATTGCAGATAAACCAATGACACAGTATCAGGATACTTCTAAATACAATGTCAGGCATTTGATGCCTCAATAATCGGAAAAACTGTTGGATTTCATCTCTGCAGGGCTTTACATTTACCTTTTTAATCCTTATATTTTTCTAAAGGTAAATTATTTGTTAGATGAGCAAGGAAGAATACCAGTGTCATCACTGACTTCGATAGAATGAAACATGAAGAAATTGCAATTGATAACTGCTGTTCATTTAAACTTCATTGCTACTACCACAACTCCCTTACCATGTGTTGAATAAAGCGACTTTGGAGGTAGACACTGCTTAAGTGCAGCATCCAAATGAGTGGTTGATCTTCCTGATGTCAGGTCCCTGTTCAACCAATGGTCTGTTCTTATTTTGAAAGTCAAACTTTGGACTTCTCAGGTTCTTTGAGCCTGTTACATAATTTAGCATTTATTGGAACTTCCAGGTAAAAACATCAGTCTGCTAAAGAGAGCTTATCCTTTTTTCCCCTTGCCCTCAACTTAGACCTAGCTGTTGTCCAATTAAGTCTAAGTTAATTTGTGAATGGCAGCATTTGTTTAGGGGGTTTTCCTTCAGTAACTTGTTTGTCATACTTATTAGGCCCTCCCTAAAAGTGATTCAACTCATTTCATGAGTTTGATGTAAGAAACTGTTTAGGACCCTCTACCTTTTTTTTTTTTTTTTGAAATTTGCTTATTTTGCTGTGTTGATTTTTCACTTAGGTAGTGATACCTTTTGGGGGGTATGTGTAATGTTTATATGGGAAAACAAAAAGCTAATGTATAGCCCTGTATACTCTGTAGATATTATTTTTGTAAAAAAAAAGGAAAAAAAAGAAAAAACCAAGGCTAAATTAATGAACAAGAGTACTGAGTGTTTTCATTAAAAATCTGTATTTCTTGTGCATTAATATGACCATAATTTTCCTGTATATTATGTTAATGTAGCTGAGTTTGTAATTTTTATTAACTAGATCAAGTTGTCAGCATTTTTTTGGTGTAAGTGAACAAACATCACAATCCTGAGTTGAGTTTATGCCAAATACATGCATAGAAAATGGTCATCCCATTTATGGGAGAAGGTAATTTTTAGAATGTGTTTAATTTCAGCTTTGTATGTTTAACTTTTATTAAAGTGCTTTTAAAATCTCTAGGGTGTGTTAACCAGAGGGTGAACTCTAGCCGACAGTGTTGATAAAGTAGGCTGTGCCATCGTGAACCTGCACACAGCATTGCGGCAGAAAAGATCACTGCATCTGTGATAAAGATCTCAATCACTCCTTGAATCCACTAGAATGAAGAAATTGAACCTAAAATACAAACCAGTTTTATTTAAGGGTTGTGCTGTGTATAGAGGTGCTTGAAGATTTTTGGTGGAGGGGAAAATAGCACTTTATTTCATGAACTGGGGGGGGGGGGGGTAATAAGAATGAAACTTAGGAAGATATAAGAGATAGAATTCCCCATCTGTCACATCACTCCCAACCAAGAGATTTTATTCTCTAATTGTGGTAGAAAGTGGAAAAATTGTTTAAATACCAGGTTAGACAATAGTTGAAAATGGGCTGTTTATCCTGGAAGCCTTTTCAATAAAATCTATTAGTTTAATTATTTTAAAATGCATCATACGAGCACACTAAATCAGTAGGGGCCTTGAAGGATTTGCCAGGGTATCCTTTGAATTAAATAAAACAAAATACATTTGTTTTTAATTTTATGGCTTCACCAAATGGCCTTTGATGAGATTACCTTGATATAGTCATTAGAATCGTTTAGCTAGTGTTTGTGAGGGCAAGGCTATTGGGGTTTTTAAAAATCCTTTTATTGGGGGCTCTTACAGATACAACTTTCCATAGTTTAATCAAAGGCTGTTGTTGAGACTTGAACCTCTGACCCCATGGGCCTTTCTTGCACATTGTTTTTCTGAGGTCTTTGCAGAAGGAAAAAGACCACCCCCATATAAAACATTTTGAAAATAGGATGAGATCAGGATCCTTTGTCTCAAAGATTTGGATGTGGTCTTTTAGAAAATCTAGGATGATGGTGCCTGGGCTAAAAGGGTACTTGGGGAGATTACCTGTTAATGCATGTAATTTGGGAAGATGCTTAATGAAAATTATGTGATCCAAGGCATTTTAAATGTTTTCATTGTACATGAAGGTACAATTTGGAATCGACTCAACAGAGAGGGATTTGATTTGTATTCTTAAAATCAAATAGGAACTCATTAAAATTTTTAGTGTATTTTTTTCTCTTGCTTATCAAGAAAGGGTACTTGATGCTCTGAAACTAACAGGCTGAAATGTTAAATAGTGATCTGTACTAAAATACTTGGGTTGTATATGTTTTCTCAAAACTTGATACTTCACTTAGTTACTCAGAGAAGAACAGTAATGCCTGGAAGATCAGCAGTAATTACAGAGTTAAAAAAATGTCTTAATGAGAGAGGTCTTTGAACAAAGAGAACTCTGCTTCAACTTTTTCATCTGTAGAACGGAAATCATAATTTTACATGGGTTTTAAGGATTTGATGAGGTGTGTGTAAAGTGCCTAACAGTACCCAGTACGTGGTAAACACTATTAGAAGTGTTTGCTATTACTATGCAGAATGGAAATTGTAAGAATAATAGCACCTTTGCGTATGTGACCCCTTATTTTTGAAATGCTACCAAAGTACCAGAGCTCTAAAATAAGTCTATGATAGTGGTTTCCCTGACATTTTAAAAGTAGAAAATCCTTGAGCATAGTCGTGAACAGAAAAGGGAAGATCAATGTTTTTATATTAACATCATCTCTGTTTGAGAAAGGAATTTGTAGATCTGGGTCTTCCCTGAGACCTATTACTTGTCTAAGACATCTATTTTTCATAAACACCAGTGATTCTGATGCACCGGCCTAGTAAAAAGACCTTATTTTAGTTCCATGTAAAGGCCGTTTGGCTTTTGCAGCGGGAGTTACATTAGCTAAATTAGGAAGACTACACGTTTTGACTTTGCTTCAGTTGGGATGTTAGCTGAAATAGGAACAAATTAACCTGAATTTTTACTACAGTGGAGAGGAAAATTGTGAGGAAAGCCACAGGTATGACAAACAAAAACAATTGAATCTATGTGTTTTCTCCTGTAAAGCATCGTAAAAGCAAGTAGCTATGGACATTCTAAAGAACGTGTAGGTTAGCCAAGGAAATAAAAGATGCGTGTGCTAAAAGGAGCCCTGTGACAAAATCTACTTGCCCTTTATAGCCTGATTCAAAGCTTTAGCAGCACATTTGACTGCAGAAACATTCAGGCCTGGAAGAGAGGGCTTCATATTGTGTGAGAGCTAGAGTTAAAGCCGGAAATCGATAGCGAGGCTAGTGCGGACAGTAACTGTCCGATTGTAACTGCTCAGAAGTGGTCGGCAAGAGGGGAGTAAGGATATCTCTGGCTCTCTTGCCTGGTGGTGGTGTGTTCCTCATCAAAGCACTGTCAGGTTTAGTGGACCTAGCTGGGTTTCAGAGCTCAATAACCCCGTTAATTTAGAAATAACTGCTCTTAAGTTTATATTTTGTCTTCATCTTATGGACATTTTGTAACATTCTATTTTTACAAGATTCTATTATGTGCCTTTGTCAACTTGTGTCGTTTATGACTACTGTGAGAGTATGTTTAAAAATAATGCAAAAAATCAGAAACCTTAAGCAACATAAAAATAAGAAACTGACATACTCATCCATCTCTAATCTCCATCCCCACCTCCCCAAGAATTCTGTGCTCTTTAAAATGGCAGTGTGAGCATCCGCAAGGGGCTCTAATGCTCCTTTTTAAATGCTTTTGGAAATTAAAAGCCATAAAGGGCAATAACAGGTTGAACAGGACCCGATACCCTTGAATGAGCACGTCCGTTGTGAAGGCTGTAACTTGGCACAGCATCCCTGGCCTTTTTCTCACCAATGCAGTTTTCCGTTTTCTTAAATTTTAATTCCAAAATTGTTCTTTGTCCTCCCAGGAACTCTTTCAGGGATACCCATTAACCCTTTTAGAATTACAGATAACAATAACCAGAACCTTCTGAGTTGACCTCTGCCTTGAATTTGACCCTTGGACGTAACTAGACTCACCCAAAACACTGACTATAGGACAGGGTTTGCCCTGTCAGAGTAGAGAGCCTTGTCTTTCTCTAGAGTGATTGGGGGTTTCGAACTGCTGACCCTGTGGGGTTAGCAGCCCAACAGCCACTTTGCTACCAAAGAATGTCCAAATAAGTCAAAGGCCAGGGTATTACTAAGAACTCTACAGGAAACCATCCACTGATCACAGACATGTTTTGCTTGGAATGTGCATGTATCCTCGAATCCTAGTAGTAATTGAAACTTCACAGTTTTAAAATCAAATATCCCGATGTCAGCCGAAGGAGTGAAGACTAAGCATTCTGAAAAGAAAATAATACAAAATTACCAGTAGGTGGCAGTACTTTTTAAAAAAGCATTTCCCTAATTCATGGCATCCTGGAAAGGTCAAAACCACCATGAAGCCCCCCAGTGTATCCATTTAGAACTGCACTGTTGAGTGCATCCCCGAGAAGACCAGCGTCCTTTATTATAGCTTGTTACACTGGCCAAGAAGATTACTGCTGGCTGCCACCCCCACTTTTTTGCACCAAATAGCACAACTAGGGCACTAGGTTCAATTTCAGACCACAATAAAGCAGATAATGCAATAAAACAAATGACAGTTACCAGAGTATACGAAAGTTAAGTTACACAATAGTCTCCAATATGCAATAGCATGAAAAGCTTTGGGGTATTATGAGAATTAATGAAATATGACAGACGTGGAGTACATACTGGGAAAATAGCACTAAGAAGACTTGCTCAGCACGGGGTTGCCACACACCTGAAATGTGTTTAAAAACAAAACCAGTATCAATCTAAATAAAAATGCTTGTACTACGCAGTGGTTACTACTGGTATATAGTAAGCCATACAGCATGTTGTTTCAGAGTGTTAACAGATAATCACTAAAACTGGTGGTACATTCATCTTCCTATAAAGCCTTTACTTTAAAACTCATATCAAAACTAAAAGTATAATCTGCCATGGAGTTTTGTTAAACCAATCCTTAGAAACAGCTCTCAAAAAAATAAGTGCACGTTTCTGTCTGCCCCTGAGTCAAATTGGCTGAAATGTTGCATTATTCAGAGAAAATACTTAGCTCTTAATTTCCTAGATTTGGGGAGAGGATTAATTTATTTCAAATTTTTTGCCCTGACAATTCTTAATCACCTTTCATATAAGGACATTTCTGGAGACACCTAATGAAACTAACTTCTGTTTGGGATGGAATGTAGTCAATGTTGAAACTGCAATTTAAATCTAATTCTTTAAAACCTGCTTCTCACCAGATGCTGGTTTTGGCAGGCACCTTGATTAAATTAATCTGGGTAGTTTGGGAATTTGAGAATATAAAAATGAGGAAATGCCATTGCTTTTGTGAGTGAAATAAAATCCACACATTAAAAAAAAAAAAAGACTCCACGAGGCTAAACAATTTAATGATGCCAGAACTGTGGACCTTGGTCACAATCTTTGCAACCTAGCTTTAAAACCCCTCCATCATGCTAAAAGCAGCAACTGCCTTGGGTATTAGAAAAGGGTAGTTCTCATACTTACCGAAGCTTCAGGTCACAATGGTTAACAGAATCTGTTCAGTAATTAAGCAGCCAAGGATTTAAATACTGTACTGCCAGGGTGCGGCAATAAAAACCATTGACAGGTGTAGACATTTTACCTATCAGGTACTCTAAGGTTAGTGTGGACTACCTAGAAACTTCTAAACTTGAAAAGCATATGATAGTGCCACCAAAGGGTTTCCTTAAGGTTATTTGGGAAATAGATCAGAATAACAAATGGCTTTGTGTCTAGCCCGAAGTAGTTAAGATGATCAGATATACAACCATCTGCAGTAGATATGAGGATTTAGCAGTAAGGGACACACCTGTTTAACATGTATAACAGAAAACAAGTAATTTGAGCTGCCATTAGTTCCTGACTGCTGATGTACCCTCAATGCTTGTCCTTTTTTTTTTTTTTCCCTTCATAGAGGTACAAAAAGCACTCAGGTATTATTCATTCACAATTTTTATTTCTTGCAGTTATTTGTTGTGTCTTCAAAGTCAGTTTATCTTTAAAAAATTAATATTTCTTACTGGTGATTCAATCCACCCCCAAGGAAAATAAATTCATGAAAGTCGTGATTCAGGGAGCAGTTGAACAACAAAAGCTTCCCAGTGTACCACCTGGTCCAACAAGATGGCACTGCCTGCCTTGACTTCACCTGAACAAAGTCCCAAGTTCTAGTCCAAGGCAAAATGACCAAAGACAATGCCATGGGAATAACAGAATGGTGGCTTAGTCACAATCATCCATTTACTTTCCGAGGTGGTTAGCACAGTCTTCAAACTCCCATACCGCTTGGGGAAATGAAAGTAACCAATATAGAGAGCAACACCTTCATCTGGCCGGGCCTAACTGTAGTGAAACCAGGAATGATTTACCTCAGCCACAGAAATGAATCTGTTTTTCAGTAAATCTCGCACACCTGAAATAATAGGTTTGAATAATGAGCTTCTAAAGGCATGCAGTTTTTCACTCCCATCTAAAGAACTCATCCACTCAAATATAGCACAAATCAAAGATAAACTATCTCTGGAGGCACAGGAAGAGCGTAAGAACAAGTGAATGCAAGGCCCTGTGTGCGGTGCACTTCAGATAAAGAAGCAGTGAATGCTGTCAAAGTGCAACTTACGAAGGACAGGCTAACATTAACACACTCAGCGGCACTGCTAAATATGGTTGTCTTTATTTTCTTTTTCCTTGCCCAGCCCTATCTAAAACATAAAATAAAGCTACAGGACTGAAATTAACAACCCATTAAAAACAGCAATAAGTTATGAAAATCATAAAGCTTTTTTTTCTTTTTTTACGTAATTAAGGGTAGTTAAATTATTGAAAGTATACAAAGTTCAAACAGCCAGCGGGGAGGGTATCCAAGAAGGGAGAGGAGGACAAGAAGGGGACATTGGCGCTTTTAAAAGAGGGAACACACGACATCAAAGTGCAGGCTAGAAATTTCACTTTAAAGAAAATAACATTTCTGAAAATATTCGTAAGAGCAACAATAGCACCTGCACAGTAAGACTGTGAGGAAGGAGAGAGACTGCCTGTGGGAAAATGGAAGCAAATCTTTACACTAAAATGAGACAAGTGCTGAACTTAACTATGTTAACTATGATAGTCTACTATAGGTCCCAGAGGGTTAAACGCTGGTAAAGGGTAAT
The DNA here is from genome assembly GCF_000313985.2 of Echinops telfairi. Classification (NCBI taxonomy): domain Eukaryota; kingdom Metazoa; phylum Chordata; class Mammalia; order Afrosoricida; family Tenrecidae; genus Echinops; species Echinops telfairi. The sequence goes on from NW_022103968.1 coordinate 19,299,925, forward strand.
GATTCTAAATGAAAACAGAACCTTAGCACTGACCTTTTTTTCCCCCTAGCCCAGAACTCATTCATTCTGTGCACGGTACAGGATGAGGTGTGAGGTGTTTTATCATTATCAAATGCTGCATCAAAATAGATGATATCCCCCCCTCCCCCCCGTGTGTTTTTCTACTAAAAAAGACATCTATGTTTTTTATGGACAAGCTTTTAAAAAGATGTCATTTTGGTTTCAACACATACAAACAGTTATCAAAATCTGAAATAAAAATGCTGCCGTGGCTCATACCATGGCCTGCTCATCTGGACAGGCCTGCAGAGCTTTGACCTGGCCCCCAGTTCATACTCAAAGGCTGTCATGCACTGACTGCCCCCATGCTGCCCAGGGGCCAAGGGGTACTGGCTGGCTGGTGAGCTGGCGGTTTGGTGCCCTAGTGCTAACAATGCAGGGTAAGGTTAGCTTGCTTAGCATGGAATCCAACAAAACGCTGAACTGCATGATGATCCCTTTCAACAGGCTTCATGGGAATCTCTCCTTTTGCAGAGCAGGAAATGAGCTTTTTAAAAGAATTGATCGTCCACAGGATTCATGATCAGCTGTCCCAGGCTGAGTGATAACAGCTCTTCAGCTATCCAAGATTAATGCCTGATTTCATCTTGTCTTTACTACAGGTTTGATTTTGTTTTTAGGATCATAAAGCTCAGGAAGGGTTCACAACCCATCCTTAAATAGGCTGGCTCATTGCAGTATGAGCAAACCAGAAAAGAAAGAGGGAGGGATCTCCTATGCCCTCCTTTAAATCAACTAAATTAAAACAAGGAAATTTCACACAAGTTTTCTGCTGCCATTAGAGTTTGTGATTTCCGAATACTCTGCTGGGGTTGCTCTCCCCCCTTTTTGCTATGTGTTTGCTTCCATACGGGTCTTTCAAGACCCTTTGTCAAGTATGGTTGGGTTTCTTTCAAAGAGGAGGCTGCATCATGAACCCAATGTAAGAGATTGTTTGGACTGAATTGGCCCAGTGACTGTGCTGCCCTGCACTCTGTGTCCTGCCGGGTTCTAGGAAGCGAATGAAAGTTTGACACTGGCGCTGGAGTAACCCTCGTCACTCCCAATACTCTGCAAGCTGCTGTGGTCATCAATGTCACTGATGCTGGTGGTACTGATATTGTCCACTTCTCCATGGGAGAACTCTGTGCTTTCAACATCCACTTCAATCTCCTCTGCCAAAGACAAAAAAAAAAAAAAAGGGCGAAGATTAGTTATACCTGATATGTGCACACCTTGAAAAAAACAGCAGGAAAAGAAAGGTATAAAATCGTATTTAGTGTTATATATTCAAGTTCATTATCAGTCATCTCTGGAGATAGAACTAAAGGGACATTTTCTGGACTACAGGGATGCTTCTTAGAAAGGGGAATATCTCGAATATTGTGGTGGTCTTAATTTAGGAAGCAAGGTTACCAAGCCCTTGGATGCCAGTTCATCTGGACCTGAAAGCTCTTGGCCTACTGGTAAATTCATGCTTACTATGGAACAATCCCAACCCCAAGTGTCTAAACAACATTTGTTTTGGATCAATCCAAAGCCTAAATTTCAATGCTCTTTTCTGATCAAGGTTGCTCTAAACAGGGAAAAGCATAAATTTAATATAGGAGATATAAAATATTTATCAAGCCATTGGTGGTACCATTCTGTAGATCGTGCTACAGACTCCTAGGACATACATCATGAAGTTCTCTGACCATTCAGTAACCAAAATAAGCCAGTCATTTACAAAGTATATGTAGGGATGTGGCTTTCATTCAAATCCATTTTCTTGCATTAACTGTAGTTTGAAATAAGGGCCTGAGACTTTCAAATCTCTGAATTATACTGGCATCTGTAATAAATATTATAATGAAGGCATAAACTCACTGCCATCAAGTCAATTCCAACTCATAGCGACCTTACGGGTTTCTGAGATTATATATCTTTAATGGAAGTAGAAAGCCTCATCTTTTTCTTTGGAGCTGATGGCTTCAAACTACTGACCTAGTGGTTCACACTCCCAACACCTAACCCACTATGCCACCAGGGCTCTTTATTAAAGTATCATTCAACTTTTACTTCAAAAACCATGCATAGCAAAGGAACTTAAATATATACACAATCCAACCACTGTTACTTTGATACTAGATGTAATTAAAAAGCAACACAAATTTTAGAAACAATGTAGAATGAACTCAGGACTTTGCAGTCCTATCTGTGCAGTCTGAGAGCCTGATGCTTCCTATTTGGCACTGACTAGAAGGACCCCATCAAGGCACTGACCCCAGCTGCTTCAGGAAAAGGGACTCATGTTTCAAAGTATGATTTCAAAAGGGCTTGTTTCAAGTTTTAGAGATTTGCTTTTAAAATGCAGGCAGCTGATTAAACAAGCGGTACAAATAGTTCTCTGAATTCATAACTACTTGCTTCATATCCATAATGCTTCCCAGGCCATTCATGTTTCCCAGCACCACAGAACACTCATCCAGTAGTGAAATAAAATCAAGGCACCCAGTCCAACCAAGTATGCTGCAATCAATGTAAAAAGACAGCGCTTGAGTCAGATGGGCTAGAGGTGCTACTGAAAATCTTTTGCAACAATGCAGAAAGGACACAGCCCATTATGAACAAGAATGGTTTTCAGGTCCTAGCAACAAGGAATACTGGGGGTGGGGAGAGGGAAGGAGGGGAGCTATTTTATGAAGAAGATGTAATCTCTCTGAAATTAGGAGATGGGATGGGCTTAAAGAGGAGTAAACAAGACTTGTCAAGACCATACAACTAATACACTGTAAAGGGCACAATGAAGTTCTGCCTGCTGAGGGTCATTTCTTTTTTTGTTTAATTTTATTGTACTTTATATAAAAGTTTACAGAGCAAATTACTTCTCCTTCGATAGTGTATACACAAAGTATTCCCTGTGCTTTCACCACAATGTGTCCGAGTTCTTTTCATTTCCACTCTGATTCCCAGTCTCCTTTCAAGCCCATTTTCTACTCCTTCCTGCCCTTTCTACTTGGATTTTGGATCACACCCAAGTGCCTCTACAGTGCTACTGTTTATTTCATGGGCCGGTCTATTGTTTGGCTGAGAGGTGGCTCAAAGAATGACTTTAGTTCCAGGTCAGAAGGGTGGTTTAGGGTAAGACCTCTTCGTCTCAGGGGTTCTCCCAGTCTCTGTCAGACCAGTCACTCTGGTCTTTTTCTACATTTTTCTCCCGCACCGTTCAGGATAATTGAGAGTTATCTCTGCTACTCTTCACTGTCACTTGGCATGTCCATAATTCTGGTACTGCTTTGAGTAGATGTTTATTCTTCAAAACTGAGTGCCAAAGTTCATAAAGATAATGTTCAACATACTAGTTTGCGAGTACCATCTGAGGTCCTAAAAAATCCAGCCGGTGGCCACCTTAGAACAACTACTGGCCCCTGCTCATCTGGAACAAAAGAGAATAATGGAACCAAAGCCTCAGTTACGAGACGAGACCATCGGACCACTAGCCTCCTGGAACCACAGCCCCTTCTAGAGGTGGGGTGACTTTTCTGGTCAGGGACACAACAGCAGGTCCCAGGTGGAATGAGAAGAAAATGGGGAACGAAATTAAAATTCTTTAAAAACACCAGATTTTCAGGATCACTAGAAGTTTAGTGACCTCCTTGGAATTTGGAACTAATGCTACTCCTAGAAGTCACGTTTTAAATAAAATCAGAATGGCTTATAAGACAATATCATCCATGAGGAGTACTGAATAATGAACTCTATGACGTTGAATGGCTAATATAGAGCCAAAAGCAAAAACGAGAAGGCAAGGAATGAAAGGAAATCTAGAGGGGGGAAAGGTAGTGGTGTTAACAAACCCAGGGACAAGGGAACAATAAGGGATCCAAATCGGTGGTGAGGAGGGTGTAGGAGACCTGGTAGGGCATGATCAAGGGTAATGTAACCAAGAGGAATTACTGAAACCCAAATGAAGACGAAGCATGATAGTGGGACAAGAGGAAAGTCAAAGGAAATAGAGGAAAGAGCTAGGAGGCAAAGGGCATTTATACAGGTCTAAATAAAGGCATGTACATATGTAAATATATTTATGTATGAAATGGGGAAAAAGACCTATGTACATATATTTATAGGGTTAGTATTAAGATAGCAGATGGACATTGGGCCTCCACTCAAGTACTCCCTCAATGCAAGAATACTTTCTTCTATTAAATTGACATTCTATGATGCTCATCTTCCCGATGCGATCACTCAAGACAAAGCAGATGCATAAGCAAATGTGATGAAGAAAGCTGATGGTGCCTGGCTATCAAAAGATATAACACCTGGGGTCTTAAAGGCTTAAAGGTAAACAAGCAGCCATCTAGCTCAGAAGCAACAAAGCCCACCTGGAAGAAGCATACTAGCCTGTGTGATCACGAGATGCCAAAGGGATCAGTTACCAGGCATCAAAGAACAAAAAATCATATCATTGTGTGCTCACCTCCCTGATACAATCGCTGATGACAAATGGGTGCATAAGCAAATGTGGCGAAGAAAGCTGATGGTGCCCGGCTATCAAAAGATACAGCGTCTGGGGTCTTAAAAGCTTGAAGGTAAACAAGTGGCCATCTAGCTCAGAAGCAACAAAGCCCACATGGAAGAAGCACACCAGCCTGTGTGATCACAAGGTGTCAAAGGGATCAGGTATCAGGCATCATCAGAACAAAAAATCACATCATTGTGAATGAGGGGGGTAGTATGGAGTGGAGACCCGAAGCCTATTTGTAAGCCACTGGACATCCCCTTACAGAAGGGTCTCGGGGAGGAGACGAGCCAGTCAGGGTGTGATGTAGCAACAATGAAACATACAACTTTCCTCTAGTTCCTAAATGCTTCCTCCTCCCCGCCCCCTCCCCCCCCTATCATGATCCCAAATCTATCTTACAAATCGGGCTACACCAGAGGATGTACACTGGTACAGATAGGAAATGGAAGCACAGGGAATCCAAGGCAGATGATCCCTTCAGGACCAGTGGTGTGAGTGGCGATACTGGGAGGGTGGAGGGAGGGTGGGTTGGAAAGGGGGAACTGATTACAAGGATCTACATATAACCTCCTCCCTGGGGGACGGACAACAGAAAAGTGGATGAAGGGAGATGTCGGACAGTAAAAGATATGACAAAATAATAAATTGTAAGTTATCAAGGGTTCATGAGGGAGAGGGGAGTGGGGAGGGAGGGGAAAAAATAAGCTGATGCCAGGGGCTTGGGTGGAGAGCAGATGTTTTGAGAATGATGAGGGCAATGGATGCACAAATGTGCTTTACACAATTGCTGTATGGATTGTGATAAGAGTTGTATGAGCCCCTAATAAAATGACTTTAAAAATAAGGAACAAAGTAAATGTCTAGAAAAGAATGATGGCAACATATGTACAAATATGCTTGATACAATTGATGTATGGATTGTTACAAGAATCGTAAGAACCTCCAATAAAATGATCTTTTAATTTTTAAAAAATAATTAAAAATTTAAAAAGCAAACAAAAAAACTCTTACATAGCAAAATAAAATCAGAAACAAAGAAACCCATGGACACCTAGACTTCTGTTATAAGGGATTAAAAATCAATTTGAAAGGTTCCTACTGACCAAACACGGGACAATGTAAACATTAAAAAGAATGACAACTTTAACAAACGAGCACAATCAATACATTAAAACAAAGAAATTGATAAGATAGTAAAAAAACCAACCAAACAAAAAACCTTGTAATGAGGATGCTAAGGATCTAACTCATCCAAAATACTGACTGGGGCGGGGAATTTGGTAGTGACATATCAAAAAATGGACTAATCTCTAAAATCTATCGAAAACTGCAACATCTCAACATGAAAAAGATGAATAATCCAATTAAAAAACAGGCAGAAGATATGAACAGATAGTTTGCCAAAAATGATATCTAGAGGCACACAAACCTACAAAAGAAATGCTTGCTCTCACTAGCCACCTGAGTGGTGTACATCAAAACAACAGTGAGGTAACATCTCACACCTGACTTGATAGGAGAGGTAAAAGAAAACAGAAAGTAACATGCTGGAGAAGGTGCAGAGATTGGAGTCCTCAAAAATTACTGGTGGGACCGTACAACTACACAACTAGTGTGGAAAATGGTATGGTCAACCCCTCTTCCAACAACTGGGAACAGAAATGCACAACAATTCTTGGGCATATACCCCCTACTTTACTGGGGTCATATGCCCTAAAGAAGTAAGAGTCATAGCATGAATAGATACATGCACACTCATGTTCATAGAAGCACTGGCCACAAGAGCAAGAAGATGGAAACGGCCTAAATGCCCATCAGTGGGAGAATGGATAAATAAATTTTGGTACATAAATACTGTGGAGTATTAAAAATCTTTAAAAGAATGATGATGAAACTGGGTTACACTTTATGACAAAAGTGGATGTGGAGTACAATACACTGGGTGAAGATAGTCAATCACAAAAAAACATACTGTATGAGACCGTTATAGATATAAGACACAAAGCTTTTAATACCTCCTGTTCCTCTCAAAAACAACAACCAGACTTTGGATGGTTATCAGAGGTGGGAGGGTAAGTGAGGGAAGGGGACACAATAGGCTAAAACGGTGTTAGCTAAGGTGAAGGGAAAAGATACTATTCGACAAGAGGAAGAAAAGACAAAAAGGTAGACAGGAGGTTGGGGGAGGGGGGGAGGTATAGATAGGGCAAGCCATTGAGAGATTTGATAAGTTGTTTAAATTCTTGTATGAAAAATTATCTGAAATGTAAACCCCCACCTATGTCACAAAATGTTAAAAAAATTAAAATAAGACTAACAACAGAAAGTACAGCATATACATAAACCAGTAACACAGGTGTTTAGCATTATAGGTTATCTATACACTGTACCATTCATTATACATTTGACATCACAATCACTTTGTATGCAACAGTCATGGGATACATGTGTATGCTACAGCCCCACTCTCTGATCAGGATCTGTGGACTGTATCATAACCTTGAGATCAGGTGGCATTGTTTGGGTAAGCGTTGACTGTTAACCATAAGGTTGGAGGTTCAAGTCCGCCAGCTGCTCTGCAGGAGAACGATGAAGCCACCTGCTCCTTGGTACCATTGTTACATCGAGTCAGAATGAGCTTGATGGCAGTGGTTTGGTTCTGAGTTTGGGGGTGGAGGGGTATTATAACTTTATGGCAAGGCGGACATATATGAGGTCAGACATTGCCCGAACAGATGTTATGTGGCTCATGACTGTACAGAGATGGTTAGTGTACAGATGTATCATGTTTCATTAGAAAAGAGGCACACTGCCTACCTCGCTCTGACTCAGAACGATCTGAAGAAATAGTTGATCCAATGCTATCCATTCGTACTCGCTCCGTTTCCTGAGGACCCTGTAGCTGTTCCAGTCGCCGTTTTAAAAACCTCTGTTCTCGCTCCAAGTTCTCAAGCTGGTGCTGGCTCTTCCTTTCAGCTTCTTCAAGTTTCTAAAAAGATAAAATGATATTTACATTTGTACTAGTCCACTACAATTAATCTTACTGATTTCTATGTAACATCTCAAAACAGTTTCTTTGGCAGAGAACATATAAATATACATCTATATAAGTATGTGTGTATGGTTAAAAAAAGAGTTTGGTCTTTAATTTTATTGTGTAATGAAAACTACATTATTTGAACAAGATGTACTCCTTGAAGTCTGTAATCTCCACAAAGGAGAAACTTCCTCTGCAGTGTGCTTGCTGTGGGATGGATGGAAAAATACTGGCAGGATGCAGTCAAGTGACGTCATCTCCAGCAGAGGGCACAACTGCCTTTCTTCTGAACATCGGGAGGGTAATTATTATTGTCCTAGTGTTTCCAGCTCTTCACATACCCATGCAGTCAAAACAATTTAATCAGGTTACATTGCTTCCATTAGATTAGCTGATAAGTTTTTAGAAATATTTCTCTTGAGGTCAGTTATTATGGAGAGCATGGTGAGCTAGCAGATGTGTAAGAACAGGTATCATTGTTAATAATTAAACCAGAACTGAGAGAACCAGGTGCAAAATATGAAGGTAAAAATGTTCACCTTGATGTGTGCTTTGGCTTTGTTGAGTAAACCAAGTGTTGTGTGCCTGGTGCAGTCTGGTCCTAGGGGAATCAGAACTTTTAAGCGTTCTAAACACAGGCGAAGATGAGCTCGTCTAAGAAAGACAAAATAAAAAAATAAAGATCAAATAATCAGCACAACTTGGAAATCACATGAGAAATAACCGAAAACCTATTTTCAGAGAAACAATTTGAACATTAATCAGCCTATAACCATCTTCCTACACTTCTAATCCTTCTGTTTCAAAGTGCTACAAGCACAGGCATGCTTGTCTTTCGGTCTTGACCATTTGTGCTATACTCTTCAAATACCGGTCGCCTTAGATTACTATCCCCCATGGAAAGCTCTATCGGAGATGGCTTATTTTTTAGACTACCCTATCAACTGTCCCAACCACACAAATGCAGAGGGGGAAAGTATACTAGGACACTTGTATTTGCTTCCATTGCCTTAAGTCACTTGCCAGAGTAGAGATTGCCCCCAGGGGGTATAAAATGCTCACATATTTCCATTTTATCCCTCACACCTTCTACACACACACACCTTTCTACAACTATAGCTGCTATATGTTACAGCATTACATGTTATTCGATATCAAGTTAAACCATATGAATTTTCTAATATTCAACCATTTATCACTATTAAAAATTGTAATTCAACCCAACAGAAACAGCAAAATTTCGTGACTGGCTAGAGTATGGTTAGGCAGAATATGTGGTCAATTCTAGCCAGTGAAGCAAGTACCTATACAACAGTGCCCTGTTTCCTAGTATCTAAGTGTACCAGCTTATTAGTTTTTTATTTTTATTTCTCTCTCCTTGGTTCTCTTACCACTCCCCTCTATTTTCCTGCACAAGGGTGGGTGGGTGGGTGAACAAATACAAAAGTTGACAAAAATTCTTGACTAACAATCACTGCATTTTCCAATCCATCTATCTTCGGGGAAATTCTGGAGTTGGGGGAAATTTCTGCTGAAAATGCTACCAGGAAGCCTCGTGAATTTACCTTCCCCTTGACGCCACTGAACTATGATCACAATGATCAGAGTGAATTCTGGGTACATAATACCAGTCCACATCTTTGGTCCATGTTTCATAAGGCATGACATAACTCAACAGTTACCAGATCAGAAAAGAAAATTTTCAAAAATCTCCTTAAAAGAGATAAAACAGAACTTTTAGCAACTCTCAAAAACAGACCAAGAATAAACGATGTCCTCGTTTTCTCAACGAAAGCCAAAATGGTTTTACAAGCTCACTCACCAAATTATATTTTATATCTTAATATTCAAGAAATTATATCAAGTGAAATTTGCAAGAGCAGCAAGAGAAGGCTTGCTAAGCACTTGATTTATGTCACTGATACGCAGGGGTAGTTCGACCACAGGTTTGACTAGTGAACACTCAAGATTCGTCCAGCAACCACTAGCCCAGCTAGAGTTAGAGGTCCACGACAATTCACTACAATTCTCTTTATTGAGTTCAATAACTTAGTTCTCATAATTGGTTCTCCCTGAAACTTGACAAACCTAGGTTTCAATACTAATTTTGTTGTTGTTGCTTTGTTTTGCTTAAATGACAGGTATATCAACAAATCTCCTTTAATGAGATTTAGTAATTTCAAAGTCACTCTATTTCCCTACCTGTGCTACCCAAATTCATCAAACTTTTAGCAGAATTTTCTCTGGCAACTGGGAAATCTCTCAGGTGAGGAATCTCACATGATCACACAGTCTTATCTGTGGGAAGACCAGAAGACACACACTTAGGGAGTGAAAAAAACTAAAGTGGCTTTAAATCCTTCATTAGGATTAACATAGCACATGCCTCCCAACTGTAAGTATATGATGACATGGATGAAGGGTGGAGAGAGACTGGCAGATCTCTTGCTAAAAATTAGGTTCTCCCAAGGGGGTTCTGAATTCAGGCAGCTAAGAGAGTTAGCAAAGCAACTAGCAAAAAGTAATGAGTAGCACAACTTGAAGTGCATAATCAATGCCATTGAATGTACGTGTAGAAATTATTGGATTGATACATGTTTTACCAGGTATATTATCAACAACATTAATTTAAAAATAATTTTTTTAAAGCGAGTTGCCCCAAGAAGAGCTTGTTGATTTTGTTCAAATTACTTAAACCCAGACATTCTGTATACACAAGAAATAATAATCTTTTACTTTCTGGCTTAGGAACTTCAAAAGGTCTCTTCAGTAGTTTTAGCTAAGAGAAAAAAAGAGCAAGTCAATTTTCTGTTAACCTAGACTGAAACCAATCAAGAATGTTAAAATACCCATGTTGTATTTTAAAAATCTGTCAACCCTTCTGTGAGTTGTGTATTTGTTACATGACTTTTACCTACCCAGCACTGCTCCCGACACTTGCTTCAGCAAGAATAGTTAATAAAGAAAGAAAGAAATGTAAACACTCCAACAGTTTATAGCCTACAAAATAATACCTATTTTGCTTAATTTGTTTCATATTGAAATAAGTCACACAGGTATCGAGGGCAAACGATTCTTTTAAAAAGAGAGTGACATGACTTATAAAAGAGAGAGAGATTAAACTTTGAGCTTAAAGGACTAGATGTGCCTAATTAAAGAGTTTTCATGGTTGTCAAAAGCAGGGGAAAGGGTCCAAATTCATAAATTGGGACCAAGTTAAAATTGAGAACTAAAAATACGTTAGTTTCTTTCATTCAAAAGAAAACAACTTGGCAGGCAATTCTGGCCAAGCAATCTGGAGGCCTGGAATAGCACAATCATCAAATCAAGAGCTACCAAGGCCAAAGGAATCAAGGTTTCAATACCCCAATGAACAGAAAAGGCAGAATGCCCTCCCAAATATTATTTTTAATTTAGTTAAAAATAAATAAGCACTCAAGTAATTATAAATCTGCCTCAAGATACAAAAAACATACCCTGAGATATCACATCTCCCAAAGGACCAAGCTGCCCATTTTACATGCCCTGTACCTACAGTCCCCCGAAGTGCAGACAGTGGTGTGGAGGGATAAGTGGTGAGTGATGTCCTCTGCTTCCCTGTGGGTAATGAATGGCATCTCCACCAGTTTCTGTTAGAGGACCAGGCATTTGAAGACCATATTGGCAAAGGGTCAATGGCAGCTGAAGGGCAGCACCTGACCAAGATGGAGCCCCACTCTTTAGAGTCACTGTTTAAATTCTGCATGAAGTTGCCCACCTGTGCTTATGTGCCACTTAAGCAAATGCGTCCTTCCAAGACAGTGCATAGCCCATGACTCTGAACTGTAAGAGTTAAATTAGAAAATCCAGTTGCATCAATGTGGGAGTTTTTCTCTTTGCAGTAAATTCTTCAAGCAAGAACAGTGCAGTAAAAGTCTTCTTCCCTTACAATGGGCTGCTCTCTCCACCCTTTTCCCCATAATCTCCCTGCTGGTAACCAGATTGCGAGCTTAACCACCAACGACCTAGAAAGCCCTATCTTTTGATGCCATCTGGCCCTTTTCTTTGCTTGCCTTCATTTTCATGTGATGGGTGGCTCAGGAGCCTTCTGCAGGGGCTGCCCAATCATGGGCTGTAAGATTTGGAAGGAAGGGTCAGAGATCAACAAACAGAGAATAAAAAGACGTGGTTTGATTTGAAAACCTTTATGGAAGGAGAAAAAATGTTCTAGTCCCACACAAGGATATTTTTCTAAGCTCCCAGGATTGGAGCAGCTGACCCAGAGAAGTCCTGAAAGGAACGGTCCTATACCTCTAGTTAAAGGAGGGAAAGGAGATTCGGCAAAGGTGAGGTTGAAAAAAAATCTTGCTATTGTAAAATTTATAGAAGTAAGCTTGATGGAAATGAGAAAATTCTTGCCCTCAAGTTTACATTTACTTAATTTTCCACAACAAGTGGAAATAAAATCTGTAAGGCTGAAATCTTTTCTAATTTAGCTTGAGTGGCAGGCAGTACAGAAAAATTTAGGATTGCATCCTGCAGCAGGAGGTGCCTGTCAGAAAACTAGAGTCAACATGCTGAGAGGGAGGGAACTAGAGAATGGAGATATACCCAAGCACTTCAATGCTCAAAGTACTTTTATTTTCAAAGACGCTTGAAGTCTCTTTAAAAATTAGATTTAAATGAGCTTTTCCCAGGGGGAAGGGTAACTCCCAGTCACTAAACCTGATAGAGAAGGGTCCTGTCAAGATTATCCACACCTTCAATAAAAGCAACCCCCTTGTGGGAAAAGGAACAATTAAGAGTCTGTTAGGCTTTTACTTTGGTAGATTTGGATCATTTTCCCCTGAAGGAACCGGTGCTGCTTCTGATTTAAGACCTTGTAAACAATACTGCCAAATGAAAGTATCATAGAACGTGTAGGGAAATTATTTTGCTATAAAATGGTCCCTCCCAATAGCCGTGATATTTTAAAGCATCAGTATTATCAATCTCAAGGAACACACAATGTTGAGGGAGGAAAGGGGAAAGAACTTCCTTTGGAGAAAAAATAGCAAGTTATCCTACAATGTTTTTCAGGTTGTCCCTGGAAATTCTAGTCCCCCAGCCCAACAACAATTAGAAATCTAACCCCGGCCCAACCCCACAAATCATGCACTGGCTGATGCCCTCAGAGGTCCAGTCCCTCTTTGGAACTTGCTTGTCTTTCATTCCTCCACTACAGGACACCAAGACTTTGCCAAGGAACTAAATCAAAATGGAAAACAAGTGATGGGGACAGAGCTTGTATTTTTCTCTCTGCTAATGTTACGCAATGGGCTGCAGGGTCTCCCTTGAGACCCGCTCTCCAAAGCTGCAGTGGCTTGTGGCCAGCTTTCCCAGCTCCCAGTTCACACTTGCCCATGACAGCAGCTAGCAGCTTATCCTACGCAGTCTAGGTAACAAAGTTCCTTAGACACTTAATGTTAGAATCTTCTGAAAATCTCCAAAGTCACACATCAAAGTCACACTCATAAATATAAAACAAAATCCATGCCTGTCTCCTTATGAAATATGATGTTAAAAATCCAGAGGGAGCAAGGATGAGGTCCATAAACATTGCTGCTCATGAATATGAATTTACAAACACATGATCACACTGTTGTTTAGCTTACTGTTTGTGAAATAAGAAAGCTTAGACAAGCTATTCCCATAAAATGGCATTTGATAATTATATGTTTCATCTATAACATATATTATCTACTTCACAGAAAATAATCAGACTATTAACTTCAAGTAGTAACTTGGTAAGTGGCATTTCCCTAGCATCAGATCTGAATGGAGTAGTGTGGGGTTCAGTGACAGCAGAAATAAAACTTAGAACAACAGAGTCCCTCTTACTCTGCTCACTTTTCAAAAGGAAGCTTGTTTTCACATGATATTCCTCTTAATTCATCTGGCATCTTGCAAAAGAACCAGAGGTATAGATCAGCAAGTGTTATAAAGTTACAAATGATACAAATTACTGTGGCACACTGTCCATCTTAAAAAAAGAGAATCCATTGCCAGAGTCCACTCTGACTCCTGGTGAGCCCAGTGTTACAGAGTAAGACTGCTCCAAAGGCTTTGTGTGTGTTTGTGTTTTTCTCCCTTAGCTGCAATCATTAAGGAAGTATAGTCACCAGACCTTCTTTCCAAAGCAGTTAAACCTTGGTTAACAGTCAAGTACGTAATCATTTGTGTTACCCAAGGACTCCTGGCAGTATATAGGGCTTATCTATACTGAAATAAGAATTTCAATAAGAAAGGCTGATATACATGTATCTCTTGGAATATTTTTAAATGCTTTCTTCTAATAAAATTTAAGCCTTTCTTAAAGCTTTCAAGGATTTCATTTTACTTGGATCCAAAACCAATGCCCATCAAATCTGCAATCAAGAACTCAAATGGCTGGGCAAATCTGTAACAAAAGACCTTTAAAGCATTACAAGGAGCCCTGGTGATGCAGTGAGCTATGCACTGGGCTGTTAACGGCAAGCTGGCAGGTGGAACTCACCAGCTACTCTGTGGGAGAAAGAGTAAAGACTGACAGTGTCAATGTATTTTCTTTTTATGTGTTTATTGCATATCTTTCCTTCATTCAGGTATGATATATCAGATATATCATATATCTGGACTGTGTTTTCATTTATATGTATAATAGATGATTGATGATAAGTATAAGTGTGATTTGATCAATGTCCGTAAATTATATATGCATATATGGCTAAAGAATTGTGTACAGGTGCCAGGTTGGCAAGGGGTGGACTGAGATAGTTTATTGTGCCAGCCTGGCTGATAAACGCAGGTGGGATTGACTGAGGGGCGGAGAGATCGATGGCTTGGTGAGCCTTGCCTTTCTTGTCTCTCGCTCTGTGATCATTGGACCTGTGTGTGGCTGCCTTGCTTGTTCTGTGCCTCAATTTAAAGGCTATACTGCCTGTGGGATGCCTAGCCTGTGGACTGTGTTGCTGTAAATTGAGGTCCCTTTAAGACTTCTCTGGAGCTGGGGACTGGCGGTTGGTGACCTGCCTTGTGATTGGCTGCTGTGCTGACATAGCCTAGCTCTCTCTACAAATAGAGGAAGATCTGGCATCAGACAGAGACTTGAAGGACTGCTAGTCTCTCAACTTTCTCTCACGGACGTGAGTTGCACTAAGCCATTTATAGTGCTTTCTAATTTAACTGTTTATTTCTTGTATTGTATATTTATCTGTATATTATTTAACAGTTCATTTCTCATTAAATATCTAATTATCTTTATAAATAAATATAGTATATTATCAGGAATTTGGTTTTATCTCTCTGGAGAACCCTGTCTAACACAGACAGCCTTGGAAACCCTCAGTGGTAGTTCTGTCCTGTCAGATCACTATGAGTCAGTCGGAAGTTAGTCCATGGCAGTGAGGATTTGTTTTGAGAAAGTGTTAGAAAGCAAAGGTACCGTTTTGAGGATTAAGGTGCACCTTACCCGAGCCATGGTATTTTCAATCACGCCATATGATTGCAGGAGCTGAGCAATGAACCATCAAAGCCAAAACCAAAAACTGACTTCTTTGACTAATGCTGTTGGCAAAGAACACTGACTCCACGAAATACGCCGTGGGCTGCCAGAAGAACAAACACATGTGTCTCGGAAAAGTGCAGTCAGAACAGTGCTGGAAATGAGGACGGCAAGACTTCAATTCACGCACTGGGACCTGTTATCAGGGGGACCGGTCCCTGGATGGGGCAGCAGGGGGCCTGTGAGAAAGGTCGACCCTCAGTGAGGTGGAATGACACAGGGCCTGCACGAAGTAATGGTACGATGATGGTGGAGGGAGGCTCCGTCTGTTGCACTCACCATCTCCATGAGTAGGGCCTGACAGGAGCAGAGTGAGCTGATCTGAGCGCTGCTGCATGTACTAGTGCAAAAGAGGGCACCATCCGTGTGAAGCTCCAGGATCAATTATCTGAGGAAAGTGTGCTTCCAGAAGTCACTGGTTTCCCTCAAATACTCGAAAGGAAAACCCTTTTTTATAAAAAACAAGCACAGATGATGCAAAAAGTACTTTTAAGGGAAAAAAAATTCATTTGTATTGAAGACAGCCAAAAAGACTGACCGTTGGCGAGCTGTTCCTTCCCACCACACGTTCCTCGGATAATTAATCCTGGAGTTCCACACTGCTGGTGCCTTATTTTGCACTACATGTCCGGAGCTCCAGGAGCGTCTGTGCATACTGCTAGAACTGCTATAGGTCACGATTAGAGTTTGGGGCTGGATTTCTTTGTCTTTGTCCTGTTTTAAGACTTAATAAGAGGGTTTTATAAAATAAAAATTTAAAAACTATAAAATGAAAAATGGAAAAAGCATTTCTGAGGTTTAGGGAAGGAGAGAGGGAGAGAGTGGTTTATTGGCTGACTTGCTTATTAAACTCACTGCCTTTAAGTCGATTCTGACTCAGCGACTCTACAGGACAGAGCAGAACGGCCCCTGTGGGTTGCCAAGACGGTAACTCCTTAGAAGACTAGAAAGCCTCGTCCTTCTCCTGCAACCTCGCTGGTGGTCTCAAATTGCCGACTTTCTGCTTAGTAGTCCAGTGCATAACCACTGTGCCTCCAGGGCTCCTTGGAGTACCAGGCCTGATTTTGAGTACTCAATAAATTATCGATGACCACAAAGTAGTCCAATCTTACTCAAACTACACAGATTCCATGTAGGTGGAAAGTTTGTCTAGCCTGCACATCTCAGAGATACCAAGACGATGATGTGCTGCTCAGTCAACAACAGCGAGCATCCGTAAACAGTGAGCCGCACCCTAGTACGCCACTGGGCTAGATGCTGTAAAGATTTAAGAAGATGCCACTAATAATCTCCACCTGTTTGAAGACTCCACCACCTGGCCCTCGGCCTGCCACCTTTCTAGCATTTCCCATTACTCACAGCCTTGTTCCTGCCGTACCAAAACATATAGCACAAACCCAATGTGCTTTTGAACTTGCCATCTCTCTACTAGGAGTGCCCTTCTCTCCACTCCCCATCAGCTCAGCATCCACCTCCTCTTGCAAGTATTCTACACCAAATGCTGTCTCTTGGTGAATCATTTTTTTCCCATCTCCATTTCCTCAGATAAGAGCTTGAGTCCTGGTGGCATAGTGGTTTAGGGCTGGGCAGCTAACCACGAGGTCAGCAGCAATTCCAAACCACCAGCCACTCTGCGGGAGAAAGACAGCTTTCTACTCCTGTAAAGACTTAAACTGCCCAAACTCTTAATATATTAAGAAAAGCTAAGCAGAGAAAATGTAGTTTACACAGCAACAGACAAGAGTTTGATGACTACAGGAAGCTAGGGACAAGGGGGGTTGTTGAGGGGGAGGAAAAGAACCCCATACATGGAGGGTTTAATAGGATATTGATTAATGAATGAGTTCATGAACAATTTAGTTGATTAAAACTCCACTCCCTGCCAGTGAGTTGACGCCGACCCATAGCAACCAGTCTTGGAAACACAGGGGCAGTTAGTTCTGCGTTGTCCCATAGGGACATGCTAGGAGTCGGGATCCACTCGATGGCAGCGGGTTTGGTTTGTTTCTTCCTCAAATAATTAATGGCACTACTTTAAATTATCTTCTAGATAAAAATGAACTTTTTTTTTACACCAATGGAGTTTTACACGAATGACACTATTTTGAATTATCTTCCAGTTAAGAATGCGCCTGTACTTCTAGTCATTCCGGGTCTTTCGGTGCTGGTCAGAATGACAGGCACATGGGGAGAGAGGAGGTAAGATGGGGCATGTTCCTGGGGCTCTTCAACCCATAACTGAGGTAACAATGAACACAAGGGCTCCCACACAGGATGATGAGATTCCAGACCAACCTTCATGAGAGATCTGCTTACGAATACCAGGACGCTGAACACCTGTGGGGGGCAGGGAGTCCAAATACGGTCGCCAGTGAATGTCAGCGTGAGCCCCACCAAAAGTGACTGTGTAAATGATCGTCTACAGCCTAACTCATAACTAGAGCCAACCAGTCTTTTAATAGTTAACAGAGGCTTTAAGAATTTCAGCCATTATATGGGTGATAGTCAAATTACTTATAATAATAGGTAACTAGAACAATCCCAAATGAAATCCAGTCTTTTAAAATGCATTTTTTTTTGTTGCTAATTTCAATATCTTGATGTTTGGAACATGCCTCTTAGTAAGATGAAATTTTGGCGGATTTAAGTTTGGTATTGGTTTGAGCTGTTGGTTAAGAAATCATGAAAAAAAAAAAAAGAAATGAAAATAACGTGTCCTGGCAGAAAGGTAATCACTAAGGAGAACACAGAAAAGAAACAGCTAAGGAAACTTAGGTATGAGAATGAAACACCTAAAAGGAAACACTCCAAAATGCCCGGGAGACAAAACCTAATTGTGTAGTTTTTTTACCACTTAATAACATGAGAAGCTAGTGTTTGAATTATTTTATAAGACCCCAGTTGAAGCTAATAGTGCAGAATACACACATTTTAATTTATTTTTTTGTCTTCCTGTACTCATCACAAAGGAATATTTGACCCGTGACAGTCACACTAAAAAAAGAAAAAAGAAAAGAAAAATCTTGTAGCAGAGACATATGCTACCCACGGCACTCCCACAGGGAACTCAATCTCCAAAGTGATTTAACAAAAAATTGCTCACTTGACGTCTGTGCTATGCTAAATTTGGCTTCCATGCTTATAGCCCCCTCCCTTATCTGTTTATGAGAATTCGGTAAAAAACTTGATCTTTCCTTCACTATATTTCTTCTTTGGTCACACAAGAACTTTCTGTATTCTAAGTTGCAAAGTCTGGGAAATAGGGCTACATCACTGGAGAAAACAGTGGCAATCTGTTCTAAATACAAAATAGCTTATTTTCTTTTGGCAACACTCCAGGGCTTTGGGTGGAAGGAAAGGGTACTCCTCTCCAAGGAATTCGGCTCTATCTCCTGAACCTGGCCCACGGTCAAAACTCAGCTATTGGGGGTGGGGGGGATATTTTAAAATTATTTATCTTTTACATCAATTTTGAAACCGATGAAAGGTGTTTGCCTTATTAACAGTTTCCCTACTCTCCCGGCTTTGGTTGGTGTTCACCACTATTCTGGCAGCCCCTGTTGGCTGATTTAATGGTATCAAGGGGCTGAGAAGGTTTGCTGTCCAAAAGAAAAAGCATTCTCTCACAGGGACGGGGAAGGCAATCTGCGATCACAACAGTAGCTACTTGTTAATTTTCTATTTGAAACACAGTGATGTCAATAGTATTGTACCCTGCCAGCTACCATGGGGTAAAGTACATTTTGAAACCAAAACAAACTTCCTACGCGCTGGCAAGTCAAGATTTGAGACCCAGTGATAACATTCTATAAGGCACTGCCCTAATTTTGTACACAAAAGGCACACAACAAGCATTAGTCTACTGGCCTGTAAACATTTAAGTCTAATCCCCACAGGCCTGTGCCTTCTCCCACCCAAGTGCAATTGTTTTATATATGCAAATTATAATCCAGGGTGACAGCAGGATATGAAGAAATGTTGTTACTGATCTCTAATAAAGTGGTGATGCCACATAGGACAAATAGCACACTTGAAGAATGGTCTGTAATGTAACTGTTCAGCTAGAAGTATAAAATGAAATAGCATAACGTCTTTTAAAATGGCTCCACTAATTAGGACGTGATTACTATAACAGCTCATTTTAAGGGGGGGGGGACATACTTCAGAGAAAATGTATATATTTTTTAATGAATGGAGCACTCTTGTATAAAAAGTAGCACATCCCTAGGAAGTGAATATTCCCAATTTATATCCAATATATAAGAGGGAGCTTAAGGATTGCAAGTGGTAGCCATGTTTATCACTGGCAGGCTACAAATGGTTCAGGCATGCTGAACATCTGTCAATTCAGTCCAGCCAGCAAGAGATAATTTTTAATGTCCCATTTTAGCACAATTTCCCTCAAATCAAAATACACATTTTGGGGGTCTGGGGAATGAATTTGTAGCAGAAAAGCGGTAACAAGTAGCATTTGTTGGCTAAGGTCAGTCTTTTTTTTCTTTTTTTAAAGAACCCTAAGGCATCCATACAGTATTTGGAACCTCTGGAAAAATTATGATTCACAGTTTTTTAGTATGCCTTAGTCTTGAACATGACAGAGAAAGGATGTTTTGGTATATTATTTTATTTCTAAATTTTCCTAACTGCACTAATATTTCTCTCTCACTATACTGTATCAATTTTCCCCCAACCACAAAGGATCCAATTAAAGGGTAGTTTGGAGTTACTTTGGGAGGCAGCCTAGCATAGAATCTGGCACCAATCCTGAGCATGCTCCCCCCTGATAAGGCAGAGCATTTTTTCAGTGTTGTATTAGAACACTGACAGACGAGAATTTTTAGGCCGGCAGAAAGTAAACTTGCCTGAAAAATAATTTTCCTTTTAAAAATCCTTCTGAAAAGAGAAAAGCATTGAATGGATTAACAACATTATGGTAGGTTTCCAAAAGGCAAACTTTTAACAAATAAAAGACTGGGTTCAAATTATGCCTGGAATGCAGCATTATAATTTGTGACTTGCTTCTATTTATATTTGTCTAAATCTTACTTTTACCTACTCTCCTCTAGATAACCCCAGGAAAAGATTAAAAGAGAGAAGAATCTGAGATCGAGTATTTACTTCATATGACACCAGCTTCAACTCAATAGCACTTGCCCAAGAAGGATTACTATACAAGTACCATTATACTGTGATTCCACCAGGAGTTCAGAATGACAGCCCTGAAAAACCTATGCAATTCCATGCTTTTGAGAAGAAGGAAGAGTCGGAGCTGAAGAAATATACTGCATTTTGCTACCCTGCCAGTCAAAATTTGATTGCTCATCAGGGTAGGTTATGCAGTGTCTCATCTCAGTATATCTGAGCAAGAGGAACACAAAAATTGTTGTTCCAACCAAGAAACTGGAAGAGTTTAAAATATTAAGTTTGCCCAACTTTGCTACATTTCCTTTCAGACACTACAAGACAAAAGCCCTGAAACAGCTTTCAGGATCACTGGTACCTCACTTGGGGGAGTACTATTAAATTGCCCTGGAGTCCATTTTGACTCACAGTGACCCTGTAGGACAAAACAGCACTGCTTCATTGAGTTGCTGAGACAATCTCTATTTGCACAGGCAGCTGCATATTTCTCCTAAGGAGCAGTTGGTAGGTTTGAACCACTGACTTTAAGGTTAGATGTATACTAAAGATCCTTGGAAAACATACGAAATAAAACACTCAGTATTTTCCTCATAAAATAGCTATACCCTCCAAACGTTGCAAGCCAGTAACCTCACACTGCTCCTTCATCTGATCCAAAGGCAGACAACATTAACATCCAATTATTTTCAAGGGAGTTCCAAGAGTCCAGTATTACCAAATTGCTCTTTTTTTTTCTTCTCCAAATTGCTCTTTAGGAAAGTCCTTCCATTAAAAAATAGCAGTCTTGCAAAGTCATTCAGCAATATCTAAATTGCGTTATGTTTACAAATGTTTTAGCTGTAAAAATGAAATTTAGAAGAGAGTGATTTTTTTTTAACAGCTATGCCAAATACAAGCTGTTGTGCCATTCTGCACATGGGTAATTGTGCGTCAAGTGAGTCACGTTGGAAAAGCCACGCAGACACTGCAACCTAGAGAAAAGCACCGTAAAGGTCACGCCGATGCTCCGAATGGCGAAGAGCTGGTTTCTGTCAGTGACGTGAAGGGAACAGGAGAGGAAACTATGAAGGCTGTCCTCTATGACAACAACACATGTGTGTGTCACATAAATAGACCCCTATCATCTTTTTTTAATCGTTTTATTGGAGGCTGTACAACTCTTATCACAATCCAGACATCCATCCATGGTGTCAAGCACATTTGTACATTTGTTGCCATCATCACTCTCAAGACATTTGCTTTCTACTTGAGCCCTTGGTATCAGCTCATTTTTCCCTCCCTCCTGCCCCCCTTCCTCATGGACCCTTGATAATTTATAAATTATATTATTTTGTCATGTCTTACATTGTCTGACATCTCCCTTCACCCACTTTTCTGTTGTCCATCCCCCAGGGAGGGGGTTACATGTAGATCTTTGTAATCCATTCCTCCTTTCTATCCCACCTTCCCTCCACCCCCGGTATCTCCACTGTCACCACTGGTCCTGAGGGGTTCATCTGTCCTGGATTCCCTGTGTTTCCAGTTCCTATCTGTACCAGTGTACATCCTCTGGTCTAGCCAGATTTGTAAGGTAGTATTGGGATCATGATAGTGGGGGGAGGAAGCATTTAGGAACTAGAGGAGAGTTGTATGTTTCATCGTTGCTACACTGCACCCTGACTGGCTCATCTCCTCCCCACGACCCTTCTGTAAGGGGATGTCCAGTTACCTATAGATGGGCTTTGGGTACCCACTACACACTCCGCCTCATTCACAATGATATGATTTTTTGTTCTTTGATGCCTGATACCTGATCCCATCAACATCTCATGATCACACAGGCTGGTGTGCTTCTTCCATGTGGGCTTTGTTGCTTCTGAGCTAGATGGCTGCTTGTTTATCTTCAAGCCTTTAAGACCCCAGATGCTATATCTTTTGCTAGCCAAGAACCATTAGCTTTCTTCACCACATGTGCTTATGCACTCGCTTTGTCTTCGGTAATCGTGTCAGAAAGGTGAGCATCATGGAATGCCAGTTTAATAGAACGTGTTCTTGTATTGAGGGAGTACTTGAGTGAAAGCCCAATGTCCATCTGCTACTTTAATACTAAACCTATAAATATATGCACATAGATCGATTTCCCCATCATCATATATAAATATATTTACATATGCACGTCTGTATTTAGACCTCTATAAATGCCTTTTGCCTCCTAGTTCTTTCCTCTATTTCCTTTTACTTTCCCCTTGTCCCACTATCATGTTCAGCCTTCATTTGGATTTCAGTAATTCCTTTCGGTTACATTGCCTTTGATCAAGTGATACCAGGCCTCTCACACACCCTCCTCCCCACCGATTTTGGATCACTGTTGTTCCCTTGTCCCTGGGTTTGTTAACACCACTTCCTTTCCCCCACTCCCCCTCTCCATGCCCCCACCCAACCGTTGGTCCCATTGTTTTCTCCTCCCGATGGTTTATCCTGCCTATCTATCTAGATAGACCTGCAGAGATAATATTATACACAAAAACAAGACAGAGCAAAACAAAGCAACAAAAGAAAATAAAACAAAGAACCAATGACAAAAAAAAGAAAAGCCAGATATCATCTCTTGTTATAATTCTTTAAAAAATGCTTCAGACCTCTTGGAACCAATATTGAGAGTAGCAATACCAGGAGGGGAAGGGGAAAGAGTGGGTGGGGGCAGAAAGAGGGAAACAATCACAATGGTCTACATATAACCTGCACCCAGGGTGGTGGACAACGGAAAAGTGGGGAAGGGAAACATCAGTCAGTGTAAGGCATGAACAAATAATAATAATTTATAAATTATCAAGGTTCATGAGGGAGGGAGAGGGTAAATGAGAAGCTGATATCAAGGGCTCAAGTAGAAAGAAAATGTTTTGAAAATGATGATGGCAACAAATGTACAAATGTGCTTAACACAGTGGATGAATATATGGATTGTGATGAGTTGTATGAGCCCCCAATAAAATTATTTAGAAAAAAATAAAAGCCTGTAACTAGTTCAAGGTCTGTTTGTTGACCTTTAGGAGTGTTTTTCTATCTAGTCTGATTGGGTGCCATGCCCTGGCCCCAAAGTCTGTTTTTGGTATTCACTCGGGACCTCCTTGCTCTGCTCCCCTTGCTGTTCTGTTGCACACCCTTAGCATTTTGCCTCAGTGTGGTGGGGTCAGATCGGGCACAATTCCCACACTGTGTCTTCAATGTTGTCCCTGGTAGGGATATGGGTCAGTGAGGGATGCTGCGTCTCATAATGGGGCCGGCATATGGTCCTCTCTGTGCATTGGCTGCTCTGAGCAGGAATATCATCCTCAAGGCTTGGTGGGCCAGGATGTGCTCCACTCTCTTTTCCTCCCCCTTCATTTGCTCCTGTGTGCACTGATCAGACATGTCCCTCTCCCTGAGCTGTAGCTTCAGTGCTGTCCTCTGAAGTAAATTCTTCTAGGGGGAGGGGTGGCTGTCCACATAGCTGGGCCCCTATTATCTTCTTATGAAGACCCAAGAGCAATGGTTAAACAGAGAACTCATCTAAACATGGTTTTTCATTTTTATTCAATATGGTAGTAAATCCCTATTGTACAGAGGGGCTTCACAAAATTTGTACAATTGGTATTATTTTTAAGTCCATTATCTTTTAATTCCTTGTTCCAGGGACTTTTTGAAGCCCTCTAATAGTTACCAGCTGGTCCTGTTGGTACTTACATAAGAGGGATTAATAAACAACGCCATGATGAATGGAGAAAAGACCAAAGTTGTCAAGGATTTATTTATTGAGATCTACAACCAACACCCATAGCAGCAGTAGCCAAATGAAATGATGTACTGCATTGGGCACATGTGCTGCAAAAAGACCTCTTTAAAGTGTTAAAGAACCAAGATATCACTTTGAGGCATAAGGTAAACCTGACCTAAGCTAGGGTATTTTCGACATCCTTACATGCATGTGAAAGAAAAAAAGGCCAGTGAAAAACTGATGCATTAGTATTAGCAAAGAACACACCATGGAAAGGGGGAACTAACTCATCACAAGGTTGGATATACAACCCCCTCCGCCAAGGGGGGCAAATAGAAATGTGCGTGAAGGGAGACAATGGACAGTGTAAGACACGAAATGGCAACAATAATATATCATTGATCAAGGATTCTTGAAGGTGGCAGGGAGGGGGAGGGAGAGGCAAAAAGGGGAACTGACACCAAGTGCTCAAGCAGAAAGAAAATGTTTTGGAAATGATGATTTTAACATATGTGTGCATAAGACAACTGAATTATGGATTGTTATAAGATCTGTAAGAGGCCCCTCAATAAAATGATTAATAATAATAAAGACCATGGCCTGCCAGAAGAACATCTGACTGTACTTTTGTGGGTTATGTGTTAGGCTGCTACCTCAAGGTCAGTAGTTCCATTCCATCCGTGTCTGTGAGGAAGAAAGATGATGCTATCTGTTTCCGTAAATAGTTCAGCTTGGAAAACCCAAAGAAGCAGTTCTATTCTGTCCTATAAGGTTGCTAAGAGTCAGAATTGACTCGATAGCAGTGGGTTTTTTTCCCTACGGTTTATTTCTAATTACTTCAGTTGAACTTGTACTGGCATCCAGACATTCTGCACTGATGTACTCAAAACTCTCTTAAAAATACGGAGAGACATCTGATTAACCTTCACTGGCCAAGAAAGGTGGTGCTGTTTGGCAAATTGCCATGTTACCAGAATGCACATACATTTGAACTTCAGCTTTTCCATGCCCAAACTAAAAAAATCCTTGATAAAAACAGTTCATTATACTATTTTTTAAAAACTTTGACCATTTGAAAATTTTTCTTTTTAATTAAAGCATTAGCAATAAAAAAATGCCTTGAAGCTAATATTTGAAAGTTAAAATACTTATATATTTAAGAACATTCTGTTCAAATATTACTACATTAAGCATTATGACTTATATGTTAAATTAAATGGAATTTTATTGTAACAAATTTAAAGCCAATTAAATGTTTTGAAAGTAATAAAATGCCTACTGGCTTGTCAAAAGAAAATTAATATGCATAAAAAACTATCTGAAAATAAGAGGCTTATGATTTCAAGAATTATAAAAGTATCAACACTAATATCTTTCCTTTTAAGCAGAGCAGAATTTGCTAAGCATAATTATTTTTTAATGTTCTAATAAAATATTTTATAGAGCAAAAACAAGGTTTGGTATACAATATTTAAAACTCACTAGTAGAGACAAATTATGTGGTAGTTACATAATTTCATGCTAACTTGAAGATATAAAAAAGTTAGGGGTGATATTCAACCTGTCAATCAGGTCACAGCCTAGGTACCTCCTTGTGAGTGTGGCCTTCTCATAAGGAATGCCCGGGGAACCTCCCCTTCTCTCTTTGCCTTCACCTTCCTGCTAGCTGGCTACTCAGACCTGTGCTTCCATAGCCATTGGATCTACATAACTTTGCACCCACCAACATGTGATATTCCTGAATTCTGCATCATTGCTTGTAACTGCGTGGGTCTGAAGAGGGACTTAAAGACTATTATTGGACATACGGACTTGAATTGGATTGGGCTGGGATGTTTTCTCAATTCATGATTAGTTCTTGATATAAAAGCTCTTATACATATATGAGTTTCACTGGATTTGTTCTCTAGTCAACCCAGCCTGACACACAGATTCCTTCTTAATGAACTCTTCATTTTAATTACTAAACATCTTTCAAATTCAAAACTTTTTTTTAACTTTTTTTTTTTGCCTTCCTTGCCCTGCCCCCGCAGAACTTTTTTTTCCAATGTTGTAAATATTCTATGTAATTTTTCAACAGCTTTAATGGCAAGCAATTTACATATCATATAATTCAATAGTTCCATCATTAGATTATATCACAAGGAACTGTACAATCCCCACATCAGTTTTAGAGCATTTCCCCCCCATGGTTAAATTGTCTTTAAGATGATTTATGCAATCACAATCCATTCTAGTGCTCCCTCCCCCTCCATCTTCACTAGTTATTCCTGAAATCCCCTTTCCTTCCCTATCTCCCTTCCAACCCCCATAACCCCTGTGTCCCCTTGGATCTAATATTCTCATTACGCAGCCATTCTTCCTGTGCTTCACAGGTGGGCAACCCAATAGGAAACAAAATCATGCCAAGGTAGTATGGGAAAAAACATAATAGTATATGAGGGGTACCCCCCAAAAAACAAATATTTTCCAAAGCTGTATTTAAATTTTTTTTACAAAACAACTTTATCATCTTCAAAGCATTCTCCATTACACTTAATACATTTATTAAATCTGCGATTCCATTCTTGGAAATCGCTTTCATGTCCTTTCATGTTTCTCTTTATTTGCGGAAACAAAAACAAGTTGTATGGGGAGAGGTAAGGTAAGTAAGCTACGTGGGGCAAGAGAGGAATGCTGTTTTTAGCCCAAAATTGGTGCACTGAGATGGCTGCATGAGCAGGTGCATTGTTGTAGTAGCAAAACTAGTCTCCCGTCTGCCACAAATCAGTCCTTTTTGTTGCACACTGTTATGCTATCTTTTCTGAACCTCTAAATAGAAAACTTGATTAAAAATCTGACCTGGTGGAATGAACTCCAAATGAGTCAACATTTTTGTCTCTTTGGGAAGTTGACAGAAGTCTAGAATGAGGTTTGTCATCTCGACCTTTCATTTTTTTTTTGAAATGAGAAAACCACTCATACACTGAGTTTTTCTCATAGCGCTGTCTTTGTAAGCTGTGTTCAACATCCCAACAGTCTCTGTGGCATTTTTCCCATGCAGGAAACAAAATTTCACAGCTGCATGTTGTTCTCTTAAATCAGCCATCACAAAAAACGAGGTTTGAGCAAAACTGCTTTCACAAAAAAATTCACTGTGACCAGAGAGAACCTTCACAGGGGATGCCACTAGGTACAAAACTAAGTTGCTCAATGCTTGCCTAGCATGGGGAGGGGGGATGGGGCAGGGGCGGGGAGTACTATGAAAGCTCCACCCAGTGGATTTTTTCCAATTTTGGGGGGTACCTCCTACAGACAAAAATGCTAATAATGCATAAGAAGAAACGACCCCCAACGATAATTTAAAAAGCTAGGGCAGAAATTTCCATAAGAGATACTTGCACCGAGAACAAATTCAGGTTGAGTCTAAAGGGTAGTCAACTGGCCAAGTCTCGCGTTCGATCCAGCATAATCAGGATGACAAAGGTCTCTGGCTGACAGACTGTTCGAGACTCCTGCCTGTGGCCAACGCAGACTGCCAGGGGCTCAGTCTGACTAGATATTCTGCAGATGAGTTTGGGGCTCCCACTGTCCCCCACAGCCCTCCACAAATTGGGTGTTCATAATTTTTGCTCTGATGCTTTTTTCCTAACCATATTCAAATTTTGTAATTGTCATCTTCGGATAACACAAGCTGGTGTGCTTCTTCCGTGTGAACTTAGCTGACTCCTTGCTTAGATGGCTACTTGCTTGGTCTTTAAGACCCTGGACACTTTTCTGATAGATAGCCAGGCATCATCTGCTTTCTTCACCATACTGCTTTATTTAGCAAGGGGATTATTTAATGAAGGTGAGTGTTGAGCAAGGCCACGATGTAAGAACTAACTGATTGTTCTTAAGTTGGGGCTAAGATTTTGTGTGAGCCCCTAACCCATTCCTGGATCTATGCCTTCATTTTTTTAAATTCATTTGTTTACTTATTTATTTTAATTTGCTATAATTAGAGAGGTAATACATATCTCAGAAAGAAAGCAACTATATATAGGCAATAGTTTTTCTTTTAACAGCAGCATTTACTCAAATTCACATCCTATAGTCTTTTCTCAAGTTTTCAATTCTGAATGAAAAGAAACATTAGCCTTCTCCCCCAAATTTAAGTTTGTCCAAAAACATTGTTCCAAGTGATCGTGAAAACTACCACAAAAGAATTTATGTTAAATAATTTTACTTTTAATGTCAAATTACACATCAAAACAAAACATTTTATAAAAAATCAGAAAACAAAATTAACACAACTGCAGATAAGCATCATAGAAAAGTGTTTAGTGTATCTCAAAAAGCAAGCGGCAACTTACAAGACGTTAACAGCAAGTTATAAAGACAGAACAAGAGTGGCAACACACTTGTATAAACGCAAAACATTTTAAGCAAATGTTTTCACAACAACAAGAGATATGTCATGCCTTCTGTGTTAGTCTGGGTTGACTAGAGAAACAAATTCATAGACACTCATATGTGTATAAGAAAGAGTTTTATATAAAAGAACAATTATGTATTGAGAAAATATCCTAGCCCAGTCTACATCAAGCCCCTAAATCTGATATTTGTCCATATGTCCAATATGGGTTCCATACATTCCTCTTTACCCTCATGCAGCGTATGCAATGATGCAGAATACTGGAAGATCGCAGGCCCGTGGGTAGGAAGTCTTGTGGATCCAGTGGCAATGGAAGCATCTCAATGCTGGTGAGAGTCTCCATGTGTCTCTCCAGCTCTCTCAGTGTCTCAAGAGCAGGAAAGGAAAGGCAGAGAGACTGGGTCTGGCCTCCAGTGAGCTATTTGTCTCCATTGTGCCTCCAAATGAGGGCATCAAGCTGCTACCTGATTGACATTCTAGACTCCACCCCTTCGCTCAAGTTGACAGATTATGTAACTGCCACACCTTCTAAACTATTTATAGTAAAACTCTTAAGACACAGTTGAGTTTCTTGGTCTGCTGGACAAATTCAAAATCAGAAAGAAATGTACCTTCATCTGTAAAACAATCACCCTCCAGGGGCATTTTTCCATGCCCAACGACTTTAGCAGAGGTCACATTATGAAGTACAATCACCACATAGTTCTTCAGTGGGTCATACCTCGAATATCCTATGGAGAACAAACTGTTTTCTCTGAAGCAGTAGTGGAGAACAGAACTATTTTCTTTGGACAGGGTTGAGGGGCAACAAATATCTTACTATGTGCTTTCCTAAAATATTTTCTATTTTGAAATGGCAGGCTTCACTGCCACCCTCAAAATAAATAAATAAATAAAGCACAGCTATTTATTTGACTTGGCATTCAGCCTTTTTCTCTTAATCTAACAAAAGGTGCATTGCTTGCTAGAGAAATGCTCACTACTAATTCACGGAGCCCGTTGTGAGCACAGCTTTACGTCAGATACAGAAATGAACAAGTTGCAGTGTCGACCACGACGGAGTATGTATGATCTACAAAGGGAAGAAATAACAATAGGAAGCTCAAGGATTAAAATTCATGTAAGTGACACAATGACTATGAGCTGGGAGGCATGAATCCTCACCATTCGTTCAAAAATTTGACCTGAGAGTAAAGAGTAGGAATGGGTACTTGAAGTATCAGAATTTTTTAGAACGAGAGATCTTAAAGACCATTCAATTCCCCCCACTTAATTTAAGAGAGTGTAAAAGTCCTGTCTGTAAACCACAATGTTTCTAATGACCTCTACTGCCCTCCCCTACTAATACGCTGCTAAAGGGCAGAAATTTTTCAGAGTTCAACCTTTAAAACAGTCACTATGTTAAATGTTATGGAGTGACAATAAAAAAACATGGCCTATCTAGAAGTAAGTTGCAACTAAATATAAAACTATAAATTTCTAGTGGACCCAGTCAGATCTGATTTGAAACAACCTTTGGCAACTCCAAATGGGAAAAAAAATAAACAACGGAGATGCCCCAGAACTGGGAATGGCTTTGGCAAACTATCAAAGCAGAGAAGGCAGTGTCGAAAAGCTCCTTGTATTGTCTGAATGATCAAGAAGAGAGATTTCAATATATTGACCTACAGCTACTTCAGGTAATTGATACACAAATGTTTTAAATAATCTAAGCCTTCTTCCCTTGAAGTTTTGCATAACAGCAGTGTGCTTTTTGCCTCTTGCTACGGCATACCTCATCTAGTGATCACAGGAGAGACTGGTGTGATTGATGCCATCTGTATTGAATTCAGGACATTCTTTTTGACAATTTGACTCATAAACCATGTTAAATACGAAAACCTGCTCTTCTCCATTGACTTTCTCCAATAAGACAGCAAAACAAGAAAGTCATTTCTTAATGAGTTAAATTTCAACTTTACTTGATATAGGAGATATGACTATAAACTAAGTCAGGTGTTTGTTCCATTGTGGAATTATTTTTCTAGAAAATGTGTGTCCAAGAACTAGTATTGTAGGCATTTAAATTATGTTTGTTTTTTTCTATTAAAAATAATTCCACAATAAACACTTTATTCAAAGCGCATTCAACACACGTGTAAGGGTTTCTGTTGGAGACCTTCCTAAAATTGGATCTCCTGAAATCATGAAAGGTTTTGCACATTCCATGTTTTGGACATATTTCCAATTTGTCCTCCAAAGAGGGATATACATTGTAATCGCCTGTCATCATGCACTTTTTGGGGAAAAAAGGAAAACAAAACAAAACCTGGTTAAAAAGTAACTAGAGGAAGAAATCCTATTCTCATTACTGAAATCTTATTTAAGCCCCTAGTTTTGCACAAAAGACAGGCACCTTTGGGACTTTTGATTGACTTTACTCACTAGAATAGATTAAAAAAGACAAGCAAGCACAAAATAATTCTCTTCTTCCTTGAAACAGCTAAAATGTATCAATCTGGACTTCAATTTATCAAAAGAAGTACTGAAGATACTAAACTCTCGCATTTAATAAAAAAATGGTCTTCTTTGTTGATATATCTCTTGACATGTGGTAACTACTAAAATTTGCATCCATATGGAAATTTTTTGAAACACGTAAGTTTAAGAAAGCATATCTTAAGTTATTTTTACACTTTCAATATTTATCTGAGCATCTATGAGACAATGAGTATTAAGCAGCAAAAGAACAGAGCAAAATAGCATTTGTCTTAAAGTTTAGCAGAATTCTGCTACTCTATATTCTTATGAGCATTAACATGAGTTTTATGAATCAAACATATTCCTTAAAACTGAATACAAAAGAAAGTTGTATATATTGCATCATCTAAAATGTATCAGGACAATCTACTAATTAAATTATTCCTGTTTTTTTAATTACAAAATAATAGCTTGAGAGTATTTTCTAAACAAGTTATAACTGCACTGAAGCACACACACACACACACACACACACACACACACACAGTCACTTGGATTTAAAAAAAAGACCAGATCTTCACCATAATATTCACTATGTCATCAATTATGCAAAGTCTGATCTAACTGTTTATTTCCAGACCCACTTTGAGAATATGAGTTTTAGGTAACAGTATTTTTGTGTCATTTTTTAAAGCCCAGTGATTTACCTCTCCCCAAGTATCTATTGTTGAACTGGTTTAAACTTTAGGAACTGAAATAGCTAAAGTACTGACACACCTGGTTTCTAGACTACTCCTTGTCACCTTGAAGTACAGGTGACAGAGAGTAGAAAGCTTCGCTTCAATGAGCTATTTCTGACAAAGGTCAATATAGAAACTGTGAATCCAGCCAGACACAATTGCAATGACTTCACTGCATAGGCTGCATTTTAGATGTGTAATTCTATCTGGCTACACTTCCTCTATTAGCCATAAATTTTATCTCTAAAACTCACCCATTACTTCACCTCTATCTCATATAACCTTTAATTCTAACTCTAACAGGTGCCTATCTGCAATCTGACAGCTATTTTTAGGTTGTCTAAAGTTTTCAACATTCCTATCCCCATAAAAGCACAGCTAAAATAATAATTTACTTTCACACAAACATAAATGCATCAATTACATGTCCCTTACTCTTCATACTGTTTGATAATGTTCACTTCCATTATTACACAGTTCTATAGCTTCCTAAAATAGTTAAATTCTATTAAATGTCCTATAGTTAGTGTCTTCTAGTTTCCAAGGCAGAGTAAATTTCTTAGTGTTTGCAGGAGCCCTGATGGTGCTGTTGGGTAACCAATGGACTGTTAACTGTAAGGCTGGTGGTTCAAACCCAACAACCACTTCAAAAGAGAAAGTTGAGGTTGTCTTCTCCCACAAAGATTTAAAATCTCAGAAACTTTAAATAAGGCTGATAGCAGGTTTTTTGTTTTTAATTACCCTCAGCTGACCCAAACAATTTTTTATCACCACATATACATTTGGAAGCTGGGCAATGAATAAGGAACAATGGATGCCTTGGAATTATGGGGTTAATGAATAGTGAATATACCACAGACTACAAGAAGAATGGACAAATCTGTGTTGGGAAAAGTATAACCAGAATATTCCTGCAGGAGAAAGTGCCAAGATTTTACCTCATGTACTTTGTACCTGTCCCTGAAAAAGCACATCATGTTTGGTAAAGTAGAGGGTCACCAAAACTACAAAAACAAGACGCCCTTAATGAAACGGATCGACTTCGGGGCCACACAATGGGCTCAAGCACAGCAATGATTGTGAGGGTGGCGCAGAACCAAGCAGTGCTTCGTTCTGAAGCACAGAGTTTCCCACGAGTTGGAGCTGACTAAACAGCACCCAACAAAAACAACCTTTATACCTTTAAATTCAGTACTAGAACTAACCTCCAAAAAAGTACAAAAATATAATTATACTCTTCAAATCTTTTATGTGAGTTAAAAAATAAAGGTATCAACATTGGCCTAACAAAGGGGGTAGCTATCATTTTTTATTTGCCAAATCAGAAAACTAGGTCAGAAGTTTCCAGTTCATTACTGGACAATACTGCTTCTTCCTTCTTCCCAAAACCATTTTTTAATTTTGTCATTCAAAACAAAACAAAGCTATGTATTTACATTTTCATTTTTACAAAAGAACCTTGTCACCTTCAAAGTACTCTCCATTACACTTAATACATTTGTCAAATCTGTGAGTCCATTGTTGGAAGCATTCTCAAACTCATCTGTATGACTGACAGTACCTCCCTCATTTTTGTTTCCACCTCTTCTACGCCCTCAAATCACTGTCCTTTCATGTCGCAAACAAAAAGAAGTCCCATGGAACAAGGTCAGGTGAGGTCAGGTGCATGGGGCAAAAGAGGCATGCTGTTTTTTGCCCAAAACTGGTGCACTGAGATAGCTGTGTGAGCAGGTGCATTGTTGTGGTGGCAAAACCAGTCCCTCGTCTGCCACAAATCAGGCCTTTTTTGTTGCACAATGCTCACAATCTTTTCAGAACCTCTGAATAGGAAGTTTGATTAATAGTCTGACCTGGTGGAATGAACTCCAGAAGCACTATTGCCCTCACATCAAAAACAAATGAGCATCATGGTGATCTTTGTTTCACTTGATGAGCTTGTCTAGGGAGAGGTGACAATGGCATCTTCTATGATGGCTTGACTGATGTTTGCTTTTGGGGTCATAAGAATAGCACCATGTCCCATCACTAGTAATGACCTTGTAAAAAATGGTCTGGGTTAAAAAAAAAAAAAAGACGAAAAGTCTGGGTTGCTTTGGAGCGGCTCTTTCTTTCTTTTTTCCGGAGCGGTTCTTTCAAAGCACGGCATGTTTACATCTTTTTTGGTCAGTCAGAAGCCGCTGCACAAATTTCGCATTCACCCTTCTCATTCCGAAATATTCCATTATAATTCACTGAACTGAGCTCCAAGATAGTCCAGATAACTTCCCCGTCTCTTCAGTGGTTCATCATTGGTCTTTATGCACAATCACATGAATGTTGTCGACATTTTCTTCCGTTCAGGAAGACGGCAGTTTAAGAACCAAAAGGTCATTTCAATGTCTTCATATTTCTTTACCACTAGTGAGCATATCGTCTCTGTCCAATAGTGGTAAGCATAGGGAAATCTGCCAACTGCTGCTACTGTCTTTATGGGTGCAAACTAACTAATCAAGTATAACAGTCACTTGACACTTTCCAGAAATAGTTTTAGTGCCTTATCTTCTATTGTGGTAGTTACATAATCTGTTGTCAACTTGAGACTATTAAGAGTGAAGGGGTGGCATTCAGGTCCCAGCTTGATGACCTCATTTGGAGACACTAGGGAGATACACAGCTCGCTGGGGGTGGATAGAGTCACTCACTCCCTGAGAGACATTACTGCTGACGAGCCAGGTGTGCTACACTGATGCAGCCAGTGCCCTGGGGCTGGGGCTAGAGGATCCACGTGGAGACCCACACCAGTCCTGAGAGGCTTCCACCACTGGATCCACAAGACTTTCTACCTACTGGCCTATGATCTTTCTTCCTGCATCCAGCGTCATTGCATGTGCTGCATGAGTCTGAAGAAGAATTAATAGACTGGTAATAGAAATAGGAGCTAATATCAGATTTATGGGCTTGACCTGGACTGGGTTGGGATGTTTTCTTAATGTACAATTGCTCTTTGATATAAAGTTCTCTCTTATACACCTATGAGTGTCTAAGGATTGGTTTCTCTATAAAGCTCTCCCTCCATCTGGCTCAGACAACCTAACACAAGCTAATCTTTACTACAGTATCTTTAGAGACCAGCAATTCCACTTTTTAACCAAATTCTTGTTTTAAAAGGCTGATTTTTGCCTGTGCCCAAATAATACACAGTACAATTCATTGACTTCTAGCACAGTTATGATTCCACATCCGTGATTACTTTCTAATTCCATAACATTTTCATCACTCACTCACAAAAAAATCTCTCTTACCCTTCAATTCCTCACATGTCCCACAGGCCCACTCAGCCTCAAGTTTACTTACTGTCTGTATGATTTGCCTTTTCTGAACACTTTCAATAAATGGAATAATGTGTGGCCTTTCTTTAACGGACTTCTTTCACTTATCATACATAGCATTTTCAAAGTTCATCCATATTGTAGAATTTATCAATATTTCATACCTTTCAATTCTATGTATGGCACTTCCATATATTTAGACTATAGAAAAATAAAAGCAATAAGCTAATAGACAAATACACTCTATTATATGGATATATCATATTGTGTTCATCCATTCATCAGTTGATAAACAACTGGGTTATTTCTACTTTTTTGAAATAATGAACAATGCTGTTATGAACATAAATGTACAAGTTTGGGGATAGGCATGTGTTTTCATTTCTCTTGGGTACTGTCTCAATTATCTAGTGGTTATTAACAGAAATACCACAAACAGAAATTATTCTCTCATAGTTTAGGAGGTTGGAAGTCCTAGTTCAAACTGGTGGCTCTAGGAAAGGTGAGTGCTGTCTATCTATCTCTTGGTTCTAGGGAGTTTCCAGCTCAGGAACCCTGAGTCCAAATTACAGGTCATCTTGGAGCTAGGAGGTCCCTTACTCTTTTTTTTTGAATTTTAAGTCATTTTTTTCTTTTTTTAAATCATTTTATTAGGGGCTCATACAACTCTTTTTTTAAAGTGTTTTATTAGGGGCTCATACGACTCTTATCACAATCCATACATTTATCAATTGTGTAAAGCACATTTGTACATTCATTGCCCTCATCATTCTCACAACATTTGCTCTCCACTTAAGCTCCTGGCATCAGCTCCTCATTTTTCCCTCTCCCTCCCCAGTCCCCCCTCCCTCATGAACCCTTGATAATTTATAAATTATTATTTTTTCATATCTTACACTGTCCGATGTCTCCCTTCACCCACTTTTCTGTTTTCCGTCCCCCAGGGAGAGGGTTATATGTAGATCCTTGTAATCGGTTCCCCCTTTCTACTCCACCCTCCCAGCATTTACATTTCTTATTGAACTCTCAGGAATATTTTGCTTTGTTTCATATATTTATCACTTTTTACTTACGTCATTATAATTCAATAACATAAACTGATTATGTACATCTACTCATTATTAATATTATCTTTACATTTAGTGAATATTTACAGAGTACCTGCTATATTACTAAGGAAAAGTAAGCAAGATAAAGCCCTTGCTTACATGAAATTTGTAGTCTAGTAAAATAAGTTAGATAATACAAACAAATAGTAACTGGAGCGTGACTTAAAGGTTGAGAACTAAGTAAAGAACTAGAATAAGACAGTCCAAGCAAGAAGAACTTCAGATACAAAAACCCTAAAATAGAAATATACAGTGTGTGTCTGAGGAAACAAAGGAGGAGTGAGTGTCAGGTGGACTATGGAGTAGGACTTTATAGAGGAGATTTATGTAACAGCAACAGGAAATCAGTGGAGGACTGTACACATAACACGATATATCTTATGAGGAGATCACGTTAGCTACTATGTGAAGACTGAAATGTGAGGAATAAGTAGAGGTAGTTAACGTAAGGTGACCAGACATCCCACTTTTGGTGGGACGGTCTCTATTTTTAACAATTTTTCCCGTGTCCCGCGGCATTTTTTAAAAGTCCCGATTTTTGGAAAGAATGCATGTAGGGTATACGGTTTTCGGCTGCCATGTGGCTATTTTGCCAGGATATTGAGTTTTATCAATGGTGTCCCGCTTTACCAATGTTAAAATCTGGTCACCTTTAATGGAAAAAAAATTCTTTCAATAAGATGTTTCTTAATCTTTCTTTGTACTCTCAATTCAATTCCATCACTGAGTGCTGACTCTTACATCTTTCTACTACATGGACCACTTCAAAAGCATCCAAATCGGTCTCCCTGCTTCCACAGCTAGACTGCATTCTCTCTCTCTCTCTCTTTTTAAAAAAAATCAATTTATTGGGGCTCATACAATTCATCACAATACATAGATCAATTGTGTAAAGCACATCTATACATTTGTTGCCCTCATCATTCCCAAAATTCACTTGCCTCTTGGGTTCCCGGAATCAGCTCATTTTCCTTTTGTCCCCCTCCCCCTCCCTTCCTCCTCTCCCCTCTCTTTTTTTTTAATGCTTTGAGCATGCCCATCTCATTCTTCAAAAACCTTAGTAAGTCACTGCTGCCAACAAAAGAAAAAAAAAAAATCCAAATTTATTGGCATTCATAACTTTGCACCCTCTAATCCCAAACCACCTTTCCAGTTATCTCCCATTACTAATCTGATTGATTTTGCTGTTCCCCACAATATGGTATATTCACTCGTACTTGAACAGCTATGTGGTGCTACCTTGTTGCTTTCTTGTCTCTATTCATATTTATCTTTATATTAAAATTCTCTTCTTCACTGTTCAGCATCCATTATCCTTGAATATTCATAGCATGGCTTTTTTACTACAACCCATAGTATTTCAAAGTATGATGAAATATACACAAGTGTCACAGTTCTCCACTTAACTTTAATTCATGCAATGTACTTTGTTATTTTCTACTCTATTTCCTTTTCAAAATGACATAGACCACTAACAGTTGACATTCCATGTCCACTCAGAGAGATCAAGGTATTGAAAGGTGAAATCAATAATTACCACACTACAATAACCTTAGGCTTAAAGGTAGAATGAGATCATCTTATATTTCTTTCTACCTGGAATAGATGCTAAACACAGTATTTTTTATTCATTAATAAAGAGAGTTATACCAAACACAGCTATTTTATTCATGATTCACGATCAGGTAGCATAACAATTAGAACAATTTCTGGTCACATCCATCTTGTTTCAAATTATAATTATGATAGTTAAAATGACAAGTTTTCCATGCTACTTTGACCCACATTTTCTGCTTTCCTAGCACCGTGAGAGCCCACAATGCCCCATAAATGCTCATGTTCATTTTTCCTTCCCTCAGAGGTATGAGAACGTCTCTGTCAGGGAAACCCCTATTACCATTCATCGAACATCTTTCTCTTTTATCACAAATACTGAGGCACTTCTGCTCTGCCTAGGAAAGCATTATTAGCCCAGTGTCCTCATTTGGCCCTTTCAGCTTTGCCAAACGTTATAATCAGGATAGGCCTTTTGTTTCGATGGAATGACCGCTATTAAGGTTGAATTGCCTCTCCTGCAGTCAGCACTAAGGCTCTTGACCATTAAAGTCCTGTAAAGTTGTTGACTCTTTCCAAAACATCATCAGTAATTTGAATTAAGAAAATGAAAAAGCAATGAAGCGATCTAAAATCTGCACTAAATGATCTCTTCTCTGGCAAAAGATTTAACTCAAAAGGTAAACCAAATGGGCAGAGAAAATTCTTAAATCTCAGAGACTCATTAGGTTTACCAAGAAATGATTCACATAAGTTCCTAAGGAATGCAGAACACCTAAAGGGATTCTGCTGCCCTCCCACCTCTACCTCCTGGGCCTATTATGATCTGTTACGGGTGCAGGGGGACAGCGTGAGTACACAGGTAACCAAATGTTCCAAACATCTGGATCAGGTTCAGATTATCCAACAAGATTTTAGATAAAATAAGCCTCAGGATCATTTTAGAAAGAATTTTAATTTCTATTTCCATCTTGAAACTATCTAAAGCTCCCTAGGTTATAGGCATCTTGGGGCCAACTGTGGGCCAGAGCAAACTATTCTGGGCCTAGGAGACCCCAAATCTCCAACATTAGGTTTTCCTCTGAGATAGGAGAATTAAGAACCTCAACATTTGTTGGCTATAGTCTCAAGGCCAAACTCTGGGCTTCAGCAATCTTAGGGATTTATTTAAGACAGCCATCTAGAATTATACTGCCATTCAGAAACATAAGGCAAAACAAAGGAGATTCTGGGAAATAAAAAATGGAAGGTCTCCTGCTGAAAACTACCACAAACTAGCAAACTGTTTTTGACTAGAGCACTAAATGTTGGGCTTCAATTTTAGCACTCAGTATTAAAGAGCATCTACTGTACATGCATTGAGTGTGAGGCACTGAAGATACAAAATGGAACAAGGCAAAATTCTGCCTTTAAGGCAGTCATATACAGAACAAAATAACTATGAACAGGTGATCACAATACTACCTGTTAAGTCTTACGAGTCTGAAGTACAGTACAAAGTTGTGGTGGTTATTTAGTGCTGAAGAGTCATCTCTGACTCACAGTGACCCTATGCACAACAGAACAAAATATTGCCTGGTCCAGAGCCAGCCTCCCAATTGTTGTTACGCTGGAGCCCACTGTTGTAGCTACTGTGTCAATCCAATTCACTGAGGATCTTCCTCTATTTCACTGACCCGCTACTTTACCAAGCATGATGTCCTTCTCCAGGGGCTGAGCTCTCCGGATGACACATCCAAAGCATATGAGATGAAGATTTGCTTCTAAGGAGTATCTGGCTATACCTCTTACAACACAGATCAATTCATATTTCTGGCAGTCCATGGTATGTATATCTGTCAACACCATAACTCAAAGACACCAGTTCTTCAGTCCTCCTTGTTCATCGCCCGGCTTTTGCATGCATGAGGCAAGTGAAAAAATCACGGCCTGGGTGACGTATACGTTAAGTCTTCAAAGTGACATCTTTGCTAAAACACTTTGAAGAGATCTTCTGCAGATTTTCCCAGTGCAATGTGTCATTTGACTCCCTAACGACTGCTGCCATGGGCAATGACTAAGTAAACCTAGAGGACTAAACTATGCCATTTTATAGAGGATACGACACTTTAGCTCATCGCAAAATGAAACAGTAAGCTAGTCAATCTGTAATGATCCTCTATTAAAAAACAGAACTTAAAAAACCTGAAGGGCATGGAGGAATTATTTGTCAAAAATGGTTGTTACAGATGATTGCAATTTGTGGGTTACTAATCATTGTATAAAAGATAATAATCATAATCTTATACTTCTAAAACTCTTATCTTCTCTCCTGTATTCCTTTTCTCAAGAAATGGTAATACCAGCCCCCAATAAAAGTATTAAAAAAAATAATAACAGTCAGTTAAAAAAAATTGTAATACCATCTAAAACATTCCACAGTCAACTAATCAAAATTTTCTATTGATTTTACTCTATACTACCTCTTTGTTCTGTCCACACCTACCTCCAGGACCTGGATCACTGCAATAGCCTCTAAAAGGATTCCTGTCTTTGGTATTCTCCTCCTTCTGCCCAATTCTTCACACCACAGTTAAAATGCTCTTTTTAAAAATACAAGTCTGATTATATGTTATTATATGAGGATCCACTGTATAATCATTCAACTGTTTCTTGCTGTTCTTAGGAAAAGTCCAAACTCTCCTTTCATATGAGAGGGATTTAAAAGCTCATGGGTAAAGTCCATTAACTTTTCATTCCACTTTTCTACAAAGTTTGAAAGCCCCTCGTATAAGTTTACTTTTCAAGACTTTTTTTTCCCTTGGGCAGGGGAATACATACATATCAGATCTAAAATATTATGTTGTAGCAGTTGAAAAGTTAAATACAAGTGTGTGTATATACATATATACATATTTATATAGATATATATTTACACTGTCATAGGATAAACCAGGAGCTTGCTTTTTAACTTAAATTAAAGCTGCATCTCATCAATGACTCACCGATTCTTTTCCAGCTCATTGTGTGTAGACCTGAAAGACACAAAATTTTAAAAAAGCATTAGCCATGTTTTGTTTATAAGATTAAAGAAGAGACAACTAGTTTAATTACTGCTACACCAAACCCAATGAATCTATTTAACATACACTGGTCAGACTGCTATAATCTCACTCACCAGAGGAAACAGTCTACATTCATTCATTACAAGGCTTCATTCATTTATAGTGTTTTCAGTTAGAAACTCTAAATATTCTGAAACGAAAATGTCATTGTTATTTGAAAAAAATTACTATTATACACAGGTTGGAGCTCCTCTCTAATTATGGCAGCCTACCTTTTCTTGATTTGTAGTCACTGCACCAAAAATTTTTATTCAAGTAAGATACAATTTTAATTTAAAAATACACAGTATATAAATTTCCATATATCCCCACCCCCACTCCCACCTTCACCTACCCACACCTAAAACACAGAAAAAAACTATTTTGGCTAGCAAAAAAACACTCTTCCTTTACTCTCATGTATACAGTCAAATTCAAGCCTTCTTGCATTTAGTGTGAAACATAAACAAGA
This sequence comes from Echinops telfairi, assembly GCF_000313985.2. Classification (NCBI taxonomy): domain Eukaryota; kingdom Metazoa; phylum Chordata; class Mammalia; order Afrosoricida; family Tenrecidae; genus Echinops; species Echinops telfairi. Next base: position 19,341,066 of record NW_022103968.1, read on the forward strand.
AAAAGTGATACTGATGAAAAAACGTGTTAATACAAACAAAAGAAGCTACACAAAAATAAGTAAAAAAAAATTGCTACTAAGGCTCCAGTTCATGTATGAACAACAAACCATGTTTATAGATCTCTGTATTCTGTGGGTGACTGCTGGAGTTCCCTCAATAATATGCTTGTCTAAAACTCATTTGGGTACCTTAAAAAAAAGATCAATCAAAACAGTGGCTTCCAAAGAGAAGGGCTGAGCCAACTGAATTCAAGATACTGAGGTCAGTTCAAGGTTATGGAAACTTTTATTGGAGATTTCCAATGGGTCATCATGAGAGATTTCTCAAAGGGACGAGGGCAATCATGGGGGGTTATTATAAATAAGCTTAAGAAAATTGAAAACTGCACTAGAGAGAAAATGGGCCAGAGAAGTTGCATCAAGGAATTTGTTTCCATCATGAAAATACACCTGCTAACCTGCTTCATTATTCAAGGGTAACAAGGGCTGTCCTTGGGGAAGTTCATTGGGAAGTCTTACCCTATCCACCCCACTGCTCTAATCTTGCCCTTTCAGACTTTCTCTTTAATTCCCCAAACTCAAAGAATATTTCAAAGGAATTTAATTTGAATCCCTCAAGAATGCCAAACTGCTGTAAATTGAACATAGAATTCTTCAGAGAGGAGTGAGAGAAACACTTTCATAAGTGTATAAACTTACATAGAGGCTATGTTTACATTTTGATAATTTTGTTCTATAAAAGTTTGTGTTATTTTATAGCGATATCTTTGACTACCCTCACATTAATGAAATCAAGAAATATTATTTAAAAGACCAGAAGGATATACCTCCAGATGCTAACAATGATTGTTTTCTCTTGATGACCTTTTTTCCTTTGTGGCTTCTCAGTATTTATAATAATAATATTTGCCATTGAGTAAACCAGCACAGTAGCTGCCAAACTTAGTGCTAAATAGTTAATATTCATATTAAATGATTTTTTCTCTAAAGCAACCCTTGTTTCATAAACAAGAATTTTGAGTCTAATAAAGGTAAAATGACATACTCCCATTCCAAGAGTATTGCAAGTAGTAAGAATGATTTAAGCCTAGGTCTATCTTTTCCCAACTACTCAAGTACTTAACTACCAGGTAAGAGACATTAAATAGAAGTTAAAATCATACACTCTAAAGCTAGACTACCTAGGTTCAAATACTAAATAGCCCTGGGAAAGTCCCTTGATTTCTTTGTGCTCAGTGTCCTATCTACGAAATACGGAAAATAACAGTACTAGCCTCATGATTGTTATAAGGACTAAAGATGTTTACATTGAAGTGCAAAATATAATACACTCCATTTAGATTTAGCTGCTCTTAGGATTATGCTCGGCTTGTTCCCTTGAATGAACATATATGGCTTTTGTAATAATTTAGCATTAACAACACAGGCAATTTACAAAGGATAATTTTACTGAAACTAAAACTTTAATCATTTTATATATTCTAGTTAGTGTCAAATGCCTCCAGAATATTGTATTATGGATTGCTTTAATCTGTTTTATTATCCCAATGGATATTTATTAATACGATTCCCAAACTTAACCATACGAATGTTCTTTGCTAGTCTCATAATTTGTGGAAATTGGCTAAGTTGAAGCATATAAGGTCAACACACACCCACAATCAGTTGGGTTTCTACATACCAGAAATGAGAAATATGAAAAGAAGATTAAGAATATAACTCCATTTACAAAAGCATCTAGTAATTAATTTGCCCAGGAATGTGAAAGACTTATACAATGAATAATACAACACTGCTGAAAGAGCCAAAAGAAGGGTTCAGTAGGTTGGAAGATTTCTATTTGATCATAGATTGGAAGACTAATATAGTTGAGATGTCAATATAAAGCAATCTACAGACACAATACTAATAAAAATCCCAACACGATTCTTCATGGAAATGAAATAGATAATCCTCAATTTTATATGGAAAGACAATTGACCCCTAATAGTCAAAGTCATTTTGAAGAAGAACAAAGTATGAAACTTCACCTTTCCTGTCTTCAAAATATATTACACAAAACCAATCATCAAAACAGTGCGGTACTGGTTTACTTATAGATGCATACACCAATAGAAGAAAGCTGAAGATCCAGAAAGAAATCAAAAGATCTACAGTCATCTGATTTTCAACAAGTATGCCAAATCTATTAGATGAGGAAGGCACAATATCTTCAACCAATGGTGCTGTCAAAACTGGATTCCAACAAGCTGAAAATGAAACTGGATCCGTATTCCACTCCATACACAAAAACTCATTCAAAATGGATCACAGTCCTAAATGTTAAATCTAAAACCATAAATAAAGTTCTTGGAAGAAAATACAGGAACAAAACTTTGGGACTTAACTTTTTTAATAACACTATCAAATAAAACAATGACTACAAGAGCAACAGAAAATGAAAATAAAATCACTATCTAAGGCCTCATAAAAGCTAAATATTTATATTTTCTAAACCTTCTACCAAAGGAGTAAAGAGACAACCTAAGGCTAGGGGGAACAAAATCTTTGGGAGCAATATAGTCAAAGATTTTTTAAATTTCAACTTGACAACAAAAAGATGAATAGCTCAACCAAAAACTGGGCAAAAGATGTGAATAGATACTTCATCGAAGAAGATATTAAAATGGCCAAAAGATCCATGGAAAGATTTTCAGTGTCATCAGTCATCAGAGAAATGCAAATCAAAGCAACAATGAAATGCCATCTGACTCCCACTATATGACTAAGATAAAAGAAAGAAAGAAACCAGAAAACAACAAGCGACGGAGGAATATGGGGAAATTAAAATTCTCCATATTCTGGTAAGAATGCATGGTACGTACAATGTGAAAACGGTCTGGTGATTGCTTTCTCAAAGAACTATAGATGGAATTGCCATATGACCCAGCAAGTCCATTCTGAATGTATACCTAAGGATCTTATAGACGTGACATGAACAGACATATACATACCTATCGTGTGCTCTACTTTTGTTACAGAATTGACGACAGCAAAAAGGTGAAACCAACCTAAGCCATCAGCAGATGAAAGGATAAGTAAAATGGGGTACATACATCAATGGAATACTAATCAGCAAAACAAAAACATTCCAAAACACTAAGAATAGTAATGAAGCTAGAGGGCATTATTCTTAACAAAAGAAGTCTATCACACAAAAGAGAAATATTATATGTTCTCATTTTTAATAAAGGATACGAACAATACAGAGAAGCTAATGTTCAACTGTGCTTGACCATTAATGTTCAACTCCCTCCAGAGATGGTGGAGGGAGAGTCACTTTCTAGATGTGAGATATTTCTGTGTAGGTGTGTGTGTGTATATGGTGTCATTGTTGTTATTAGGTGTTGTCAAGTCAGTTTCAACTCACAGCAACACTGAACGACAAAAGGAAACTGCCCAGTCAGTAACATCCTCAAAATTCATGTGTGTGTGTGTGTGTGTGTGTGTGTGTGTGTGAGGGAGCTTCAAAATATTTGTGGAAAAATTTAATTATCTTTCAACTCCATTTTTCCACTCTTTCCCATCATTTTCAACTCTTTGAAATCCACTCTTATATAAGAACATGCCTGTGTATATCTACATGACTATATGAGCATATACTATATATCATATATATAATAAAACATATGAGAGTCACATTTACAGATACTTCTTAGACATAACTAAACACCTTGCAGAACTGGATTTCTGGATTTGAAAGATTATTTTATAGAATACCTGTCAACTGGCATAATATAGCTCATAAAATTATGTTCTGCATCCTTATTTGGTTGAGTAGTATCTGGGGTCATAAAAGTCTACAAGTGGCCATCTAAGACACAACCACTGGTTTCTACTCCGCTGGACTGAATGTGAAAGAAGGAAACCAAATACTCAAAAACAAATCTATCTACAGGGCGGGCAGTCTACACAAACCACGTCTCATCTATCCCAGCAGCAAGATGGTGCCCAGCAACTACTACTGTTCTCGTCAGGGCCATGATAGATGCACATTGATGGAATGGGAAAGAAACGTAGAACAGAAGCTCAAATTCCTCAAAATAACAGAAACCCCAGACCTACTTGACTAAGACTAGAAGCCTCCTACCCTGTGATACTCTTCAACTTCTGAACCCAAACTACGCCCCCAAAGGTTACCTTGTTGCTAAACCTCAAATTGTCTCAAGAAATAATAAACGTCACCCATAAATACCATGGCTCCTTAAAAAAAAAAATCACCTATATGATATCAAACAATAATAATTACTTTAAAACAAAGAGAAACTAGATTAAATGAAATGGAACAATTAAGATGGAAATAATTAGAGTTTCCCTATCGTGAAGAATAATGTAACCAATGTCACGGAACAAACTGCCTAGAAACTGTAGACTGGGAAACTAAACTTTATGTATACCTTCACAAAAAGCCCCGAAATATTTTTAAAGACATTAAAAACTAAAAAAAAAAAGGACATAAAAACTAACGACTTCTTTTGAATTATTACAAGGTGGCAAACTGGAAACCACTAGTCAGCTCCATGGGAGAAAGAGGTAGCTTTGACTCTGGTAGAGTTAGTCTCAGAAACGCACAGGGGCAGTTCTACCCTGTTCCACAGGGTGGCTAGGTGGGAATGGGTTCCAGGGCAGTGAGTGAGTTTGTTTGGTCTTCCTTTTGCTTTTTTAACAGTTGCATAAAGACCAACAAAAAGAGTGATGTTCATTTGGAGATTGTCTTAAAAGAAAGACTTTCTATCGCAAAGTAGGTAAGAAGAGTCAGTATGTTTCAAGAGTTCAGTCAAATTAATAAAGAAACTATAAGAGGATAAGTAGAATTTAGGAAAGACTAGCACTCAAACTTAATAAATTAAGTAAATTACAACCTAACCTCTATGATCGTTTAAATACTTATAGAAAGTCTTGTTATGTGCTTTTTTAAAATAAACTTTCAAAACAAATCAGTGCAGTAAAATTTTTTTAAGAAATTTAAATTAAACCAAAAATATCATTCAAAATTTGAATCGGTAGCTAATAAATAAATAAACTCATTCAATTGCAACTCATAGCAACCCTATAAGACAGAGTAGAACTGCGCTTGTGGGCTTCTGATAGTTAATCTTTATGGGGAGTAGAAAGCCTCATTTTTCTTCCATGGAACTGCCTGGTTGTTTTGAACTGTTGACTTTGTGGTTAGCAGCTCCAGGCATAACCCACTACATCACCAGGGGTCCCTATAATTAATAAATAACATTAATTGATAAGATTCTCCATTTTTGTGGAGTTAGGTTTAAACTAGAGCTTTGAACTGGTTCACGTAAATAAATTACAACCAAGGCCGATACCGTGAAATCAGAATGATCAAATTTGTAAAATGTGGATTTTCCATAATGATAACTGGAACAGGAAGAAGTACAGGTCAAAGTCCTAAAGTCCTGAAATGGGAGACTCAAAGGAGATATAGCGAGCCCTTTCTGGTGCCCGATGCAAGTGGCTCAATTATTGCCAGGGCTCTGGAAAGTAACCCACGTTCAAAGCGATGGGGTCAGTTACCATCTTTGACCCAGGTACCCATTTCCAACTCTGCCAGTCAACAGATTTGGTTACTATGCAATGTACATGTTGTCCTTCTTTTCAGGGAGGGACATTAAGTTTTTAATCAGGTCGTTGACCTATAATTTTTCCATTCTAGTTAATTATTCTGGCATATTCACACTTTACATATTCAGGTCTAATACAGTTTAGCGTTGTCAGCCATGACTGAACTGGAAAGAACCAGTTCAAAGGTCTGGTTTAAATACAATTCTGAGAAGAAAACTAAGGACAAGTAAAATACCAGAGTCAACCCATTCATGAAATACCAAAGTAAATAATAAATGGAAACATTCTGCTTAGAGAAAACTCTCGGTACCATAAAAAATATTCTCAGCAGTCTTGAGATGCCACTAAAAGCTTTAAATGCAAAAAATAAAATACCCAACTATTGAATTTTATCAAAGCAAGCACCAAAAGAACATCATTTGATCCACTGCTGTGAATAAAATTAAAACAGCAGTGGACCAGATGATGTTCTTCCCCACTCCCTCAAATGGACTTTTCTTTATTTATCTTTTAATGTTATTTATCAGAAAATATTAACTACAGCTAAGAATGTGAACCATGTCACCAAATCAGAAAGTATATGTCATAACCTGTTACACAACAAACAAAATAACAATATATGTAAATACTATATTGACATGTTCTTCCCCTTTTAAAAAACAAACAAAACACATCAGTGGTGTTTACTCCTAGTCTGATGTCTTTTTTGCCTAAAATATCAAGTCAACAAATACTGAGTATCTTCAATGTTCAAGACAATTTCAGGCTACACAACATCAAAGACAGCTTTCAGTTAGCAAATTAAGACACATACAGGAATACTAGAAGAGTTCCTGGGTGACACAGGTAAGCAATCAACTACTAATTGAAAGGCTGGTGATTTGAATCTATCCAGTGGCACCTTGGAAGACCTGGCGATACACTTACAAAAGAACAAAGCTATTGAACAACTCTACAGAGTACTCTTAAACATGAAGTTGCCATGTGGCAAGACCAACTTGATGAAAAAGGCTGTGGTTTATATGAATAAATAAATATAATCGAAGGCAAAACAAGAACGGTTCAGTATACCCTGGGAATTAAAAGGACATAGAGCTACTTCCAAATAAGACTAGCAAGGAAAGAGGTAACATTTTGTCAGGGGGTTTGAGTGTTGGATACATTTGCTATACTGGTAGAGTCTAGGAACTGGTAAAGAGAGGATATTGTAAGTGGGAAGGAAGGACCATAGAAGCAAAAAAGCAAAGTTGGGGGATTAACAATGTACACGTTGTAAAGACCCATAGTGTTAAAAAAAAAAAAAAAAAAAAGGTCCTAGATTAAAATATTAATTCACACTATCAAAAAATTAAGCATCAACAAATTACTTCACTGATCCTCTTTTCTACTTGTAAAATTGAGATTATACCACATGCCATGGCTAGGTTACTATAAGAATTAGAAAAAACACATGCAAAAGCATCTAGCACATAATAACCAAACCAAATCAACTGCCATTGAGTGGATTCCAACTCACAGCTACAACACACGTTTAAGGGGAGAAGTGTACGCCTCAGGATTGTCAACAGCTTGTGATGTTTTGGAGGCAGGTTGCAAGGCCTTTTCTAAGGCACCTCTGGGTGGTTCAGACCACTAACCTTTCCGTTTATAGTGATTGCTTAACAGTTTGGGGCGCCCAGGCATGCAATGCATAATAAGTATTCCATAACTGTTATTAATAACTAATTTTTTAAAAACAAGACTAAAACTACACTACCCCAAAATAATGTTAAGTATGCTACCTGGTAACACTTGGTATTAACTTGGCAATACATAATCAGCCAACTATAATGGTGAAAAGCACAATTATAAGAAAAGGTACGGTGACTGAATCACCTGATCATTTAGCCAGCTGTGAGGACTTTACAAGGTTTTGGATTATAACAGAGAGAAAAATGCCTAATTACAGTACAGAAGAAAATAATGACCCAAACAGTGCTAGCAAGGAATCATTAAGAGAACATATTACACATCAACAGTTCCAGAAACACCTTTGCTTCTCTTAACCAATGTGTCCAACAAGGCCCTCCAATAATGTACTATTGGAAAAGTCAATTACAATAAATTCCCTGAATGGTTGAGATGTTCTGAATAATCTATTTAGCTTTCCCACTTTAATTTTACAAATAAAATGTACTTCTAAGAGGTTGGGGTTTGTTTGTTTGTTTTGAGAGAAAACACTAACAGACTACTTTCAGATATGATTACAACGTAACATCTAAGGACAGAGGAACACTTCTACCATTTTGTCACTGAATCTGAATCACAGGTAATTAATTTTTCAAAAATAACATTCCTAAGAGAAACATCTGAATACATTTTCTTCTTGAATGAGAGTCATTATCAACCAGGTTTTTACTTTTCATTGACTATAACATATTTTTCATTATTTAGGGTGCAGTTTGATGAGTCAACAAAGTGAAACATAGAATTTATACTGTAAAACAGGGTAAAATTTTGATGTAACCGTGGAAGAAAAACAAAAGATTCCACACCATTCCCAGATTGACTATATCCTCTTAGCAAAAGATCTCTCTCATTATACTGATGAACTAACCTCCAATTTGTTTACATTTTTGTTTTATTTTCTAATCCCAAAGCCTTAACAGAAGTTGCTCTCTACAAAATGCTATGAAGCTAAATAAATATCCACTAACTAGTATCTTAAAGCTTACACTTTACCTACACGTAGTCAAAGAAAACAGGAAACTTTAGCTACAGCAAATCAAGTACCTCCAATGTGAAAATAAATACCTGAAAGTTGAGAAAGGAAAAACTATTTATACTTGTTTTCACTCTTCTCGAATTTTGTTCAGTTTTTATAAAATATTAGTTCACGAGTACATGTATATGATTACAGATATGCATCTATTTGGGACATAAAATTGTTTTCAGCTGCTGTTGCATACCGTCCAGTTGATTACAACCCAAAACAACCCTATAGGAACAATAGAACTACTCCACAGGGCTACCAAGACCATACCTTTAAGGAAAGAACTCTGGTGATGTGGTGAGGTCAGCACTGGTCAGCTAACTGCAAAGTTCAAACTCACAAGTCAATCCACTGGAAACAGGTGAGGCTTATTTACGCCCATAATGATTAGTTCCAGAAACCCTAAGGAGCAGTCTACTCTGTCCTAGAGTGGCATTATGAGTCCACTAGATGGCAGTGGGTTGAGTTGGGTTGGGTTGAGTTTCGGTAATCTTTTTGGAAACAAGACAAATTTCCCTGAAAGAGCATCTGGTGAGTTTAAATTGTCAACCGTTTGCTTAACCACTAAGTGGTTTATTATGTACCACTACTAGGGCTCCTATTCCTGGTAGAACCTGGTTGAAAACTATGGAAATGAAGAAGTCAATCTATCTGCCAAAGAAAGTAATTCTTTCAAACAGCTACTTTGGCAAATGTTTCCATTTTAAATCATTAAAGAGTGAAACTTTAATGCTTCAAGTTTTAGGAAAAAAAATGTCTCCTTAGGCATGTATTACTTCTTTAACAAAATCATAATCACTACAAATAACTAAGCCTATATATCAAGTATCTAGAAAGAATGCATAAACATAACTACAATCAGTAACTATTTGCCCTAAAACTTAAACGTTACTCTTGCTGTTAGGTATCAAGTTGTTTCTGACTGATCACAACCACACGTATAACAGAATAAAATGCTGCTTGGTCCCGCAGCACCCTCACAGTCAAAGCTATGCCTGAGCTCACTGTTGTAGCCACTACTGACGTCGATCTGCTTCGTTACCTGGTCTTTTCCTTTTTCACACTCTACCAAGCATGATGTCCTTTTCCAGGAACTAGTGTCTCTTGATAGCATGTCCAAAGTCTCACCATCCTTGCTTCTAAGGAACAGTTTGGCTGTACTTTGTCCAACACATATTTATTCGTTCTTCTGACAGTCCATGGTACATTCAAGTCTTGCCAATGCCAAAATTCAAAGGCATTAATTTGCACTCATTCATTGTTCAGTTTTCACATACATATGGAGCAATTGGAAATATCATTGCTGGGGTTAAGGGTACCTTAGTCCTCAAAGTGATAATCTTTGCTTCTTAACACTTTAACACAGTCTTTAACAGAATTGTCCAATGCGATATATTGTTTGATTTCTTGACTGCTACTTCCATGGGCATTGTGAAGCCAAATAAAATAAAATCCTTGACAGCATCAATATATCCTCTCTTCACCATGATCCTGCTTATTAGTCCTGCCATGAGGATTCTTGTTTGCTTTAATTGCAAATCCTCTTTACTGTGAAAAAAACACACGCAGGGTGTGAATGAGTCTTCCTCCAGTCCGGATGCCATCTTCTTCCTGCAGTTTGGCTTCTCAGATTATTTCCTCAGCGTACAAATTGAAAAAGTAGGGTAAAAGGATACAAATTTGACACACACCTTTCTTAAACAGTGTCCCCTTACCCTGTTTGAATGACTAACTTCTGGTGTATGAACAGGTTCCACATGAGCACAATCAAGTGCTCTGGAATTCCAATTCTTTCCAATGTTACCCATAATTTGTTATATACTGCACAGTTGATGGCTTTGCACAGTCAATAAAACACAGATAAACATCTTTCTGGTACTCTCTACTTTCAGCCAAGATCCATCTAACAACAGAAATCTGAATCTAGCTTAAATGTATGATAGTTCTCTGTTAATGTACTGCTGCAATAATTTCTACATGTCAGTGAATTACTTTTCTTTGGAATGGACAAATACATGGATCGCTTAACATAAATGAGCAAGAGCTTCCAGGGTTGTGGCAACATCTCAATTAGTATTCCTTCAATTCCAGGACCCTTATTTTTTGCCAGTACTGTCAATGCAGCTTAGACTTCTTCCTTCGGTACCACTGGTTCTTAATCATACGTTTCAGATATGGTTAATGGCAACCAATTCTTTTTGGTACAATGACTGTGTATTCCTTCTACCTTCTTTTGACGCTTCCTGAGTCATTCAATTTTTTTGCCTACAACATCCTTCACTATTTCAACTCAAGGTTTGTTTTTCTTTTTCAGTGTTTCACGTAAGAAATGTGAAGTTCATTTATACCTTCTGATTTTCAACTCCAGATCTTTGCAGATTTCATTCTAATAATTTGTCTTCTCAAGCAGTCCTTAAAATCTTCTCTTCAAGATAAGAGCTCGAAACACAGGGAATCCAAGACAGATAAACCCCTCAGGACCAATAATGAGAGTAGCGCTATTAGGAGGGTAAGGGAAGGGTGGGGGATAAGGGATAACCGGTCACAATGATCGACATATAACCCCCTCCCAGGGGGACAAACAACAGAAAACTGGGTGAAGGAAGACAATGGACAGCGTAAGATATGAAAAAAATATTAATTTATAAATTATCAAGGGTTCATGAGGGAGGGTGCGGGAGGTAGGGAAAAAAAGAGCTGATACCAAGGTCTCAAGTAGAAAGAAAACATTTTGAAAATGATGATGGCAACATATATATGTATGGATCATGATAAGAGCTGTAAGTGCCCCCAATAAAATGATAAAAAATCTTGTTTTTTTAATCTTTTCTTTTGCTTGCTTTAGCTCCTCTGTATGCGACTAAATTTCAGTCTCTTCTCTTATCCATTTCAGTCTTTTCATGCGGGTCCTTGATGTTATCTCACAACACATGTAGTCTTCATCATTAATGCTCAATGCCTCAAATCTATTCTGGATATGGTTTCTAAGTTCAAGTGAGATATACACATGGCTGTATTTGGTCCCCATGGATTGGACTTGTAGATGAGCAATTGAAGGGCTGTTCCAGTCAACCCCTGGCATTATATCGACTGATACTGCCATCTCCAAAGTCTTCCCACTGATAATTTATTTCAGCGGTTCTCAACCGGGGGGTCGAACGACCCTTTCACAGGGGTCACCTGATTCATAACAGTAGTAAAATTACAGTTATGCAGTAGCAACAAAACTAATTTTATGGTTGGGGGTCACCACAACATGAGGGAGGAACTAACTATATTAAAGGGTCACAGCATTAAGAAGGTTGAGGACCACTGATTTGATTCCTATGCATTCAACCCAGTGAGTTCCAGATGTATACTCATCATGTAGGCTCTTAGAAAATGCTACTTGTGGCTGCTGGGGCCATGGGCTGCTTGGGTCAGTCAAGGATCCCAGAATAGCTAGATGGACTCTCTGCCTAAAAGCCATCAACTGGATAGACTTTGGGCAGATCATACCCCAAAACCAAAAGGCTGTTACCAACTCGCTGAAGTCCTGGAATGAGGTCCACACCGCCAGGCTGGCAGTTCTCCCTGAGGCACCTCCCGCTGTCGACTGGGCTGACTGCAAGGCTGGCTTAGTGGATGACTCTGAGAAGTTTAAGGCCCTGAAGATCCCTGTACCAGAGGATAAATTTACTGCTCTGGCGGATGCTGAAGAAAAAGATGTCAGACGTGAGCCGAGTTTGTGTCTCTTTCCAAGACTACGATTGAGGAGTACAAGAAGCAGCTGGAGAAGATGAGGAACATCATTCCATTTGACCAGATGACCATCAACAACTTGAAGTCTTCCCTGAAACCAAAATAGACAAGAGCAAGTCCCTACTGGCCTCATCAGTATATCTAGAATTTATAAAGCTGAGTCTGAGACGCACTGGTCATCCTGAGAAACTGAACAGTAAAAGTAAGAATGGTTAAAAAAAGAAAAGCTATTTGCAATGAACAAGTCATTTGTCTTGCAAAATTTTAGCTTATGATCTCTAGTTGCTTCTATCACAGAGGCATTATTTTCCAACTGCTCCTTCATTTCTAACCTTTGCATTCCAATCTCATCAGTAATATCAATTAATCTTTTTTTGTTTCTTTTGTTTTTATCAATGAATCTTAATTGTATGTTCGATTATGGATGGTGGTAAAAATCTTCCATGTCTTCATCTTTGGTGTAAGTGATTGGTTTTTAAATCTGAGTAATAGATTAACTGGTCTTCCTTGTATACATATGGATATTATGTGATCATGGACAGCACTGTACTATTATAGATCTGGAAATGGTCTTTTTGATAATGAATGCAACACCATTCCTCAACACATACCATGAAAATTAGCCAGTACTAGTCCATTTCCACCCACAATGTCTAAGATGTTTACCTTTAAGCATTCCATTTCAATTTTGATACTTCCAGCTTCCCTTGAATCACATTGTACATTCTATATTCAATTATTAATGGATGTTTGCAGCTATTTCTGCTCATTTTGTGTTTTGCCACATCAGCAAATGGAAGTCCCCGAAGCTTCACTTGGTATCATTAAGGTTGATTCTTCTCGTCACGCTTTGAGTGCGTTCCAACCTGAGGGGTTTTCACTGGCTGTTTTTTTGCCAGAGGGAGATCACCAACCAGGCCTTTCTTCCTACTTGTCTTAGTCTGGAATTCCTGCTGAAGCCTCTCCACCAAGAGAAGCAGAGCTTCCAGCATCCCAGCTACATGTAAGTTACCACAGTGTAAAAACTGACAAAGTGGTAGCAAATCTTACATATGAAAGTGAAAGATATATAGATTTTATGACTTAGCACTTCAACTCATAGACATATACTAAATTTAGTTTACACATATACAAGGAGGCTTCAAAAAGTTCATATAAAAGTAAAAGTGGAATTTTTCCACAGACTTTTTGAAGTCCTCTCATAAACCAACATTTATTTATAAATGTTCATAATTTTACTAATCATACTGGTCAAAAATGTTCTGACTCAAAACAGCCATCAGCAAAAGAATGGATTGTGAAATCAATATCCTTTCAGTATAATACCACGAGAATGTAAAAACTACAACTATTCTATAATGACATGATGAATCAATGTAACATGATATTAAATGAAAAAATAAAGTCAGATACCAAAAAAAGTGAATACTGTTTAATTCCATTCATATGAAAGTCTAAACTGATATAATTTATGGTATCAAAAGTCAGAAGAGTGGTTATCTCATGAAGACAGTAGCAACGAATAGAAAGAGTGAGAAGCGATTAGTCTGTAATATTCTATCTTTCCATCTTTATAAAAACTCATTAAGTTATACATTTAGGGTTTGTACACTTTTCTTGTACCTTTTACTTCAATAAACAGGAAGAATGAAAAAATATGAAATTAATTCTATAAAAATCAATTCCACTTTCAAATACAGCAATACCTCTTGGTTTATTATATAATCATCCCTAACTTAAGTACTTTCTAAAGCATAATTTTCAATAAATTTTTAAAAGTAGTAAAATCACACAGAATACATTCCCTTACCACAATGAAATTTGGAATCAATAACAAAATTTCTAATATTTGGAAGATAAACCACTAAATCAATGAACAAAATATTCTTTAATGAATGATATTAACACATTAAGACTGCGGGATGCAGTGTTGAAATAGTGCTGAAAGGTCCAAAATCATTAGTGACCTTCCATATACTTTGAACATGTTATCAGGAAGAGACCAGTCCCTAGACAAGGGCAACACACTTGGTAGAGGGATCAGCGATAATGTGATGGATTGATACAATGGCTACAACAAGAGTTCAAGCATGACAAAAGTTGTGAAAATGGTACAGGATCCAGCTGTGTTCCATTCGTCATACATAGGGTTACTATGAATCGGAGCCACGTGAGAGCGCCTAACAAGAACACAGGATCAGATGAGCCTAAAATTGTTCTTGGACCATTCTAAACTTGAACAGATAATTAAAGAAGCCTCTTTTAAGATTAGGTTTAGCAAGTGGCTATATGCATGGACACAAGTCAAGTACCTCAACTCCCTGTCCCCTCATTCAGACTTCCTCATCTGAGTAATCTCAGCAAGAATTTACTTCTCCCACATTATTTTCCTTCCATTCCATAGAGAGTCAGATTATGATTCCAAGGACCAAATTCCCAGGGATGGTGGTAAAGGAACCCATGTGGCTCCTTTATTGATGCGCAGACTTGGGATTAAGCGGAATTCCAGACAGTAGGGCTGGCCCTTCTGCCTGCGTTTGTGTTCTTTCCCTCCAGCTTGCTGCATGCTACCTGTTGGCAGTGCTGGTGTTGCTGCTCCCGCTGCTGTGTTTCTGTGCCCGGCTCAACCTCCGTGGGGGCTTTGAGTGCTGCAGTCGGGGACTCGGCATGGAGGGGAACGCTGAAGCATAGCCATGTTCACACTCTAAAGAGACAGCAAGAAAAAAGGATTTGTTTGGTAAGAGAAACATACTCAAAAGTCACGGACTCACAGATCTCAACTCCTTGCAGTAAGGTGTTAGAAGTAGAAGGAAAAGAGCTTAAATTCCCCTATTCTTACTGGTTGGAAGATAAAAATTTCAGTCCTTACCTGGACATAATTCTACAACATTATATATAAACATAATCCATCCAGTGGGAGATGTACTAATAGCTCCCCTAAGCGAAATAATTCCTCCCTCCTCTCAGAAACCCTTTCCTCCAAGGATTTTTCTTGACTCAAACACACTAATTTCTGAGAGCAGTTACCATTTGCTTCAATAATTCCACTTGTTTGACAGTTCCTTTTCCCTTTAACACTCTCCATTCTAAAGTCTCTAACTCCCACAGTTTCCCACTTCAAATAATTCACTTAGTCCTCCAGGGTCATTTTCTCTCCTAATAACCCAATTCTTAAGTCCTTGCTCTTCATAGCCAATCTCTTTAAAATTCCAAAAGGATCTATCTCTTCACACCTCAGATACCCCTTGCCCCTAATGGTACTTCCTCCTCCCTTCTCATCACCTAAGCATTTCCTTCCTTTACTTTTCTTTTTAATAAATCCTTTTATTGGGGGCTCATACAACTCTTATCACAATCCACACATATACCCATGGAGTGTGTCAAGGACATTTGTACATTTGTTGCCATCATCATTCTTAGAACATTTTCTACTTGAGCCCTTGGTATCAGCTCCTCATTTTCCCCTCCCTCCCTCATGAACCCTTGATAATTTATAAATTATTATTATTTTGTCATGTCTGATACTGTCCGATGTCGCCCTTCACCCACTCTTCTGTTGTCTGTCCCCCAGGGAGGGGGTTATATGTAGCTCACCGGGATCGGTTCCCCCACCTTCCCCTTCCTAGCCTTGTCTTCTGACCCCATGCCCAGCTCCCAGCTCCTTCCTTCCACCTTCCCTAGAAAGTTCTGATTCACCTCCTCTTCCCCAAGACACTCTCCTTAGGTGGGTCCATCTCATCTCTGGCTTCCTTTACCCTTCTTTCTCCCCTCTTCCCACCCCGACCCCCCACTCCCCCCAGCTATGCCTGAAGATGCCCCGTCCTCTCTCTCCTATGGTTTCTTGTTTCGTGTGCCCTCAGGTTGCTTCCACCTCAATGAGGTGACCCTGGGAGACAGGAGAAGTGGCCCCACGATTGCAGGGACTGTGAGGCACAGGCATGCCCCCTCCCACGAGAGCAGGCGCGGCAGCGTCCCTCACACCCACCGGCCCCGGCACCGCCCCTTTCCCGAGCGTGGGCACAACTCCCTCCTCCCCACTCACGCCCCTCCACACGGGCGCCTCCCCGCCCGCACGGGCATCACGGATTGTGCGCGCGCACACGCACCCACCCTCCCGTCACACACAGCGCGCGCGCGCGCACACACACACCCCCTCCCCAGCCCACGCGCTTCCTGCCGGCCGCCGCGCCGAGTCCCCGCGCGCAGCAGGAGCCCGCGAGCACAGGCTGCAGAGGGGACGGCGTCCAGCCGTTACCTCGCTCCCGACGCTCCAAAACCTCGGCCGCCTCCAGCAGGCGCTGCACGTTGATCATCCGCACGCGCTCCATGGGCCCCGCGGGTGGCGGCTCCGGCCTCTACGCGCCCCT
>NW_022103968.1:19357857-19373975 GCF_000313985.2 Echinops telfairi
GTCCCGCCTTCGCCGGCTGCATGCTGGGAGTCGTAGTACGCACAGCGTCTCAGTAAGCCAGCACGAGGCAAGATTTCTCAATGCCCGCTGGGAGATGTAGTCCCGCTCGGTTTACTGCTGCTCCCTATCCTGGGTCCAAAGAAGTTACCCATTAAGCTTTTCTTTGGGGCAGAGGAGCGATAGAATGAGCTGTGAGTCCACTCCCTCACACTCCCTGCTATCGAGTCGATTCGGACTCATGGTGACCAAGAATGCCCCCCTCCCCCCACCCTTTTAGCAGCCTCTAGTCCTCTGCTACCCCTTTCTAATGTAACTTCTATACCTTCGTTTCCTCACCGGCAAAATGAAAAGAACACAAGCACATAGAGCACACACAGACACACTGGAACAACCAAAATCACTCTGCGGAAACATGGATTGTCCAGAACCGGAGACGATGCCCTGAGGCATTAAAAATAATAATAATAAATAAAAAGTCATTGCGCTGATATTGCTATCCCATATGAGTTACAATAGAACTGTGCTCCATAGTTTTCAAGGACTGACCCTTCTTTCCAGGCACCTCTGGTGGACTCAAAACTCCAAGCTTTCGGTTAGCAACCCAGCGCAGTAACCATCTGCACAACCCATGGGGTCGTCGTTGCACACAGACTGGTCTTTCTTGCTTTCTCTCTGCGGTTGAGTCGCACAAAGCCCCCATAAGACGGAATAGAGCTGCCCCTAGTGTGTTTCCCGGACTGTAAATCATTACAGTAATAGAAAGGCTCATCTTTCGCCCATGGAACAGCTAGCTGGTGGTTTTGAACTGCTGACTTGTGGTCAGTAGCCCAACACATAGCCATTAATGCCACACAGGTTAGCAGTTTTTTTTAATTCCTTTTTGTTCCTTCAGTCCCTTATTAGTAGTTTTAGAGGCCAGAAAACCTCTCTGGTGCTAAAGGTAAAAGATATAATTCAATGGGTTTGTGACTTAGTGGTGGAGTTACAGAGGACTCTGTTCAAATCTTGACTGAGACTTATACTAGCTGCATGGACGTAAAAAAAACCTGGTAAACACGTATAAAAAAGCATTTACCATTTCAACACTCTCCACATAGACAGTTCTGTATGTTAACTATCATCATGTGTTGTGTGGATTCTTAGGTCTCACTTTCCTCATGTACAAAATAGATATAATTATCCATTTAATATGTTGAGCGCCTGCCATGTACCAGACACTGTAGTAGACATAAGTATACAGTAGTGAAAGAAACAGATAAGGTCCCCTGCTCTCAAGAAGTATGTCATCACCAAGGCTTCTAGGGAAGATTAAATAATTCCAGCACTCAGTATATACTAGCCACTCAATAAACAGAAGCTATGCAAAAGTTGGACAAGGAAAAGAAGAAGAAAAATCATTTGAATTATGGTGTTTGGGGGAAGACTATTGAAGAATATCCCATGGGTTGCCAAGCGAACAAACGAATCCATCTCCAAAGAAATTCAACTGAGAAATACTCCTCAGAAGCACAGATGGCAAAACTCCAGCTCACTTACTTTGGAAGCGTCATCAGGTATGACCTCTCCAGAAAAGGACATCAGGTTTGCTAGAGGGTCAATGAAAAGGAAATCCTCACCGAGGGGAGCTGGCACAGTAACCTCAAAAGCAGACTCACACATACCCATGATCGTGAAGATGGCACCAGACTGGGCAGCATTCCATTTTGCTATGCGTGAGCTCACCAGGTGTACGTTGGCCAGCTAACGGCAAAGTCAGCAGTTCCAAACCACCAGCCTCGCCTCAGGAGAGACATGAGGCTTTTTACTCCTGGTAAACAGTTCCAGTCTCAGAAACCCACAGGGGCAGTTCTACCCTGTCCTACAGGGTCACTCTGAGGTGACATGGACCTGATGGCAGTGAGCGTGTTTTGGTTTGGTTTGAGATGGCAGCTAGAACCAGGAACAACATGTTAAAGATCGCTTTTGCTTATGCTATAATCCATAGAAGGGTAACTGGAATCAGTGGCTACAGAGAATGAGGAACTCATTAAAAGACTGCCCCAAGCAGCTCTCACCACCACTCTCTTTTCTTGTCCTCAAGACTTAGACCAGCATTTCTCAACCTTGGCATTATTGACAAGTTAGGCGAGATAATTCTGCGTTGTGGGAGCCTGGCTTGTATGTTGTAGGATGTTTAACAGCATCCCTTGTCTCTACCCAATAGGTGCCGGTAGCAACCCCACCCAGGCGTGGAAACAAGTGTCTCCAGATATTGCCACATGTCTCCTGAGGGACAAAAATCACCTCTGGTTGAGAACCACCGGCCTAGTGGGAGGATGAGCAAGAGGGTCATGATTACTGAAGGTTCTCGGAGCAAGCTGTGAACCTTGTAAATATATCCATACCTTTTCCCCAACTTGATTATTTTAACCTGCTGGTGGACATCCAGATTATCAGAAAGCTTCTGATGAGGAGAAAATGTCCCATTCCCTATTGTCATTGCAATGGCTACTGCAGAAAGTAGCATTTTAAAGTGGAAACCTTACCCTCTCAAAAATGTCATGAACTCCAGGCTGCATTTAACATCCTCTCCGCGTATACTTTTCTTTTTATTTCCAGGGTGAACATGATCTTCAATATGGTGGCAAGCTGCAAAATTCTGCCAGCCTTTTAAAATATTATACTTGGCACCACATTTAAGAACCAAATAAATATTCCATCAAATACGAAAAATGAGAGGTGTTTGCAAACCACAGGAGAATTAATTTTGGGGGTAGGTAGAGACTTTGAAACCAAGGCCGTGCTTTTTCAGCTGTGAGCTAGATTGTTTCAGATCGGAGCTTTCCCCCTTTAAATATAACTTCCACCCTCAACAAGGGGCATGTTGGGAGAGGGGTGGGACAAAATGATTTAATAGAAAACACCTATCCACTCAGAATATCTCTTAGTTGAGAGTAGACATTCTTAGGCTGAAAGGTGGTTTCCACCATTTGGGCCTCGTTGAACTTCGGATCCTAAATTGCCAAGGGCTACTCCTAGGAAGTTAAAGAGGGCAGTCTTATGACAAATAAATGCACTCACTATCATTGAGTCCATTCTGATTCAAAGCCACCCTAGGGGACAGAGTAAAACTGCTCCTGTAGGTTTTCAAAACTGCTCATCTTAACTGGAGTAAAGCTGCATCTTTTTCCCAAAGAGCAGCTGATGGTTTCGAACTGCCGACCTTATGGTGAGGAATCCAACGCATAACCCACTACGGCACCAGGGTTCAAGTGTGACATGTAAAAGGAAGGTTTATTTTACCCAATGGGAGATAAATCCATATGATGTACATCGAGGAAAGTAGTCCAAATTCAAACTCTACATGGATTCAAGAGGGGTTTAAATGTCTAGGTCATAGAGCTCTAGCTGGCTAGATGCTTAGGGCAGAATTCCTAGGCGGTACAAACAGGTAAGCACTCGGGTGCTAACTGAAAGGTTGTAGATTTGAGTCCATCCTGAGGTGCCTGGAAGAAAGGGCTAGTAGTCTACTCCCAAAATATTAGTCATTGAACCCTGTAGAGCACAGTTCTTCTCCAACACAGGGCTTGCCATGAGTCAGAACCGACTGGAAGACAACAGTAAATAATAATAATCACAAAGATACTTGGGGTAGTATGTTGACCTCCAGGTGAATGACTAGAGGGATGGCAAAGAGGGAGCGGATCAAAGCAGGGGGAGAGTCACTAAAAGGCCACCTGGTCGTGTCCGAAGAACACACGTGCTGGGGGCTTGGCCATCTACAGGGAAATCCCCCGGCTTTTCAAGCTGCCATTGAAGGTGCTCCCTTGAGGAGCCTCCCTGCCTCCAGATGGCACCCACCCTCAGAGCACAAAGCTGAGGGCTCTATCCTCAGGAGGCAACTGCCACCCACAAACCATATCCCTCCGCATGGGGGAACCCTCCAAATGCAGACGGGGAAACTGAGGGAAAGCAAGGCTTCCAAAGTCGACCGACGACAAATGTTTCACCGGGAAGGGGAAGGAAATCTCCCAGAAGCCCCCCCCCTCCCCCACCCAAGCCTCTACAGGTTCAATCAGCTGGGTGTGAGCTGCCTTCCGAAGGCGCTAAGTAAAGCTCTTAATTCTAGGGCTACCTTCACAGCTCAGTTTACAAGATGCAAATTTCCGAGCGACTTCTCGCAAAGCAGCGAACTGTGAAGTTGGTCGGCGTTCGATCTTTTCAGCAGACAGACGGGAGGGAGAGATGGAAGAGAGGGCAGGACCATGAGGTTCAAGGTCACTGGGTGGATGCCACCTGGTGCTAGGCAAACTTCCCTGAACTGCAAAGTGCTTACTGCGCAGGCCACTGCTTTCTGAGATCGTTTGTGAGGGTGGAGGGGGCGGGGGTGCTCTAGAGTCAAGGTTGGGGTCTGGGGAAGGTGAGCTCCGAATTCTTAAATGAAAACCGGAGCAGTTAGACATCTTGCCAGCCCCCACCCCCAAATGACAAGCGCAGCCTCCTCCCCGCAGAGCCCAGAAACGTGAAGAGCAGCCGAGAAGCTTCCCCTGGGCCCGGTGAGTCAGCCTTGCCTAACTAACTTCACGCGTAAGCTCTCCTCGAGTCCGCGGCGACTCAGAGCTGCGGGTCTGTGTGCAGCGGAGATAAATTTGGGTCTAGAAGGGATGACGTAATGCTAAGCCCAGAGGTAGCTGCCGCCTCCCCGGGCTCCGGTCGCCAGGGTTGCCGGCTGACAGCCCAAGCACACAGAAACGCACCAAGCAACCCAGGTGCCCGTGCCCGTGCCCGTGCCCGCCCCGGGAGAAAGGAGGGAGGGGAGAAGGCACAGAGGAAGGAGGCAGCAGGGGGAGGCAGCAAGAAGCTGAGCTCCTGGAATCAGGAAGTTTGTTGTTGTCGAACTTGATCGGGGTCCCTGGCAGGGGCACGTGACTTCTATCTTGGCCTCTCCCTTCCCCCTTAGAAAAAGGCGTCTTCCATTATTAAATGGCCCCTATTACATAGCAGCCTATTCAGTGGTTAGAGTGGATGTGTTAAACTCTCAGATGTCTTTTTTTTTTTTTTTTGCTTGATTCTGGATTCGTGAAGAAATCTGCATTGCAGGACTCAATAATTATGCACATCTAAGTGGCTGACTTTTGCCAGAGCACCCTCCTGGGGTGGTAGGGTAGGTATTAGGGGGCTTGTGATAGGCATTTGGGAGGATTTTGCTAGACCATGCCAAATGAAGGCTGCTCGGAATATAGCACTGTAGAGTTTCGCTTCACAGATGTTACATCATGAGGCTGATCCTCAGCACAGTTCCCGTTTTTCAGATGAGAAAATGGAGGCTCAGAGAGGTGTGGGAACTTGCCCCAGGCCACACAGCCATCTGCTTTAACAGAGGAAGTCAAGGTTAAGCGCTCAGGCTTTCAGTCTAGAGAGGTAGCTCTCTCCCCAGCTCCTTAATTTTTTTTTCTGGACTATTCAGTTAAAAACAAAAAATGCTAAAGTGGAATACGTTGTTTGCTGATCTTTCGACCTGTGAGGCCTTAAGCCTTCACTGTCAAGATCAAGTTACATTCCAATGGGATCGGATGCCTGCTTTTGTTTTCTCCCAGGGTTCATTTTGTTTCCCTAAGGAAAAGCTGCCCTCAGAATCAACTCCGTCTCTGTGGGTTCTGACCACAAGCCCTAGGACCAGGGAGGGTCTCGGGCCCATCCCTGCGGCTCGACCCCTACTCACCTCTCTTCTCAAGACGTTTTCAACGGAAAGACCACCATAGGTAAACTTCTTTGTTGTATCTAATTCATTTTTCTCACTGCTTCCTGTAGTTGTTTCCACCACTACCCCTTTCCCCCAATGACATCCTCCCCATCCCACCCCCCACCCCCTACCCCGTTTGCTATTGCCTGGCATTCATCTCCTGTCCTTGGTGGTTGTAATCCTCTAGCCCCCTAGGTTCCTTGGCTCCCTGGCATCCCTGGCAGACACCTTGGCCAGCAGGGTACGCTGTGCTCTTTGGAACACACTGCTTCCATTTCTTGAGCTAATATTTGGTCTCAATTTTTTTGCACTGACATTCAAAAGCTTGACTTAATCTACAGTTTTCTTTGTATGTGTGGTATTTATCAATCTGTAGTATGGCAACTGTGTTTTCCAAGCTATATGGATTATGATTTTAAACCTTGAAGGGAAAAAAACACACTAGCGGTCTTCCCTTTCTACTCAGAGAATGCCCCCCATTCCTGGCACAGCCCCTGGGTAACCCTACCCCCCCTTCCTTCCCCTGCCCCCACACCTTGGCGTCACCTCGCTCTTCTAGGCAACAACCTATGGAGGTTACTCTTAGAACTGGGCAGGCCCTGGACAGGAAATCAGACAGCCAGCCCCTGCTACCTTGTGTCTGCATTCTCAACCTCAGGTGCAGCATGGATTAAAAAGAGACCCCAAAAAACATAGCCAGACTCGTGCCTGTTGGAGGACTGCAGTGATGTCACCATTTCTCCCAGATCCAACATTGTGATTCTGGGGTTCTCCAGCGATCCTTGAATAATCTACCCCTGTTTGCTTTCTACCTGTCGTTTTGTGATCAGGGAATATGTGCCCGGTGCTTCGCATACAGTCAGGCCACCCCATCCTCAGCACACCTTAGAGAGTCGGATTTTTCTGATGAGGCCCAGAAATGTTAAGGGGTTTCCCGGAGGGAATGAGGGTAGTGAAGAGATTCAAACCTGGATTTTCTGAAGCTCGGTCTACAGCATGCCTCCTGGTATGATCAATCCGACAAGGCCAAGCAAAATTGGCCAGAGCAGTGGGCTCACCCAGGGGCAGTATCGCCCCCACCAAGAGGCTTGCCCAGTGTGTAGGAGTATCTTTCGGTGTCTCGATGACCGGGAAAGTTCAATGGACATTTATAGAGTGGGAACCAAGGATATTAAGATCCTGCCACATTCAGGAATAATCCACATACGGAAGAACTCTCCCACCTATCTGTAGCTCCCTTGTGGAGAAACACTAGGTCAGAAAGGCAGCCATTCAACAAATACGAGGGAGTTTCAAAGAAATTCGTGGGAACAGGGAATAAAAAGATAATGGAATTTTCCTGCCAACTTTTTGAAGCCCCTTTGTATTATTTTTCCCCCCCTTCGCATTCTTAAGATCAATTACCTGCCAGGCACTATGCTATCTTGAGAATTTGGGAAAATGAACAAAACGACCTCCTGTCCCTGTCTTCAAGGAAACAGACTAATAGAAATGAATAGAATAATTAGGATAAGGGTAAAGAGTCGTTTTAGAAGGAAGGGGCCATCAGGAAAGATCCTCTAGCCCTCTAGGCCAGCGCCCCACACTTAAGTAAGCACACAGATCACCTGGGGATTGTGGTAAAATGCAGATTCTGATCCAGCAGGTCTGGGTGGGGCCCTGGGAATCTGCATTTCTGAGTAGCTATCAAGGCATGGCACAGGTGCCCATCCCAGGGCTATAACCCGGAGTTTGCATTTTACTTTAACTAGACAGAAAAGAAAGTACGGGAGGGCTGTGAACAAGGGAGTGGCATGAATGCAGTTATATTTAAGAGCACTCACGTTTCCTCGATCTCAATCAAGAAGAGCAAAATGCTGGACCCGGCGCCTCTGACCAGAACCAGCTGCCCTACATTCCCAAGGTAGCAGCCAGGGTCCCAAGCTCATATCTGTGGCTCACACTCACCTCTGTTGTCTGGCTCCTTTGGCACAAGCCTTTGGCTCCCAGCACAGGCCAGCCCAGTTGCCCTACAAGCTTGGGCGCCTTCAGGAAATCTGGTACAGCCTGGTAGGGCGTGGACTCACACCCTGACACCCGCATGGACAGAGCCTTACTCAATGGGTGAGGAAGTTCCCCCAAGTGTGCTGGGCAAGATGGTAATGCACATGCAAACAGCAACACCCAGACCACCGCCCTCCACTAACTGGCCACAGTGCCAACATCCAAAGAACCTGGGAAGGTTTTGGATGCCCCTCTCTGCCCCAGGAGGAGTGGGGAGAAACGGAAGTCTGTCCAAGTGGGCAGACCCAGGGGGACCCTCAGCCTGACTTCAACTCTTCTAGGTACCATTGCTTGCCTCTCGCTGATTCCTGTCCCAGAGGCTTCTCCAAGAGCCCTAGGGTCTCCCTAGAAAGACAGGGAACCCTGAATCTGTGCCTTGGCAACACAACTGGTTAGCAGACAGCCTGGCAAGAGTTAGTCAGCCTTGCTAATATTTTACTTATCTATAAACTGAGGATAACTTAAAAAAAAACAATAACCACAGAATCAATTCCAACCCATGGAGATCGTGTGCGTGTGGTGTGCATGTGTGTGTGTGTGTGTGTGTAGAACTGTGCTCCAGAGGGTTTTCAATGGCTGCTTTTCCAAGAGAAGATCACCATGGCCTTTCTTGTGAGATACCTCTGGGTAGACTGCAGCCTCCAGCCTTTTGGTTACTAGAGAGGCATAGTAACTGGTTGTACCACCCAGGGACTCAGAGAATAATTATAGTATCTTCCTATTGGAAAAATGTGGGGATTGAATGAGTAAAGGCAGGTGAAGCACTTAGCCTTGTGTTGACACGTAGTGAATGCTCAATAAAAGGGGGCCAACATCACTCTTCCTTTGGAGCACCGAGAAGACATTGTTCTTGTCAGCAGTTCTCTTGGACACAAGATTACCAGACTCCCAGAAGACAGATAAGAATTGCTCATTGGTCTTTCTTGGTTGACTCTTTGAAGTGGAGAACTGGTACTGGAAGACAGGCACATTTCACTATGGAAGCACCAAGCACAGTCCTTAGTCCCTGCAGGCTTTCAAAATTATTTTGGGGGTTGAGCTAAACTTTTCAGCTGGCGGGAAGAATGAAAGTTATATGAGAAGCACTTGGAGTGTTGGAAGTTCATAATTACAGTTGGGATGGCCAGGCTGTGGTGGTGGGAGGGAGATGACACAGCGACCCCAAAGGTAGTTAGTTCTGTGTCCCTGTAGAATAAACACAAAGTCTACAGTAGGTTCCGCTTGTACATTCAGGGCCAAAGTCAGAGCATCCCTGCCATCTATTTGAATACAATAGGCCACCTAATCCCAAGTCATCTTTATTCAAGTATTCTCGCTAAGGGCAATAATAATACAGAACAAACTTCCTCAAATCATAGGTCATCCAAATCTTCTGTAAGGTCATTCAAATGCTCTATGGTTGAGTTTAGCCAGAATTTTCCTGCCCCCTCCTCACTCAGGGTAGTGTTTACCTTTCTAGTCTGGCTGTTTGAAGATCCTTAGGGAACACTGAAGGAGGCCCAAGTTGGTTAAGTGCTCAGCTGCGAACAGAAAGGCTAAAGGTTCAAGTCCACCCAGAAGTGCCTTCGAAGAAAGGCCTGGTGATCTACTTCTGAAAAACCTGCCACTGAAAACCTCACGGGGCACAGCCCTACTCCAACTCACCCGGGATCGCCCTAGTCAGAATCGACTCGATGGCAACTGTGTTTGGTTTCTCAGCCGACAGGGGAGTCAGACATTAGAAGCGTGTGGGTCTTTCAGAGAATGAACTTGGTGAGAGCGCTGGTGTAGACAGGCTTCCAAGTGCAGACGGTCCCTGTCTGCAAGGAACTGAGAGTGGAATGTGTTTGTTTACAAAGCTGCTTACATGGTACTTGGTTTCCTAAACTCAGGCCAGAAAAAAAAAAAAAGTCCGTTCCACAGATATTATAAGGACAAATACAAAAATACAAAGGATTTTGAACATGGAGGCTTGGGGGTGGGGGTGGGGGTGGGCACTGGGCAGCAAGCCATTTGGAAGCCTAGGATAAATGCCTGTCCTGTTTTCAGGAACAAACACACAAAGCCCAAGTGAGAAATAACCTGCGTGATTGGAGTTCACTTTACGGGGAATTTCCGAAACCCAGCACTGACCCTCAGCTGGTGACCAAAAGGTCTGCAGTCTGAGCTCCCCAGCAGGTCATTTCTCAGGAGAAAAGGCGTGGTGAGCTGCTTCTGAAACATATACAGTCTAGCAAACCCCGTGGGGCAAGGCTAGTCTGCTCAATTCTCTCCTACTGGGTCTCAGTGAGCCAGAATCCATCCCTCAGCACACAGCCACAGCCCTGGAATAGAGGATACCCCCCATGAGGGGAGGCACTGTAACCCTCTCCAGAGCCTTCCACAGGGCCTGGCACAGAGCCAGTGGGGGCTCCTTAAATACCCACTTAATGCATAAATGAGGGGATAAACTCCAAGAATGTTAGAGAGAAGTATTGGCATGTGACATAACCCCACATTTTATAAGAGCCTTGGCCAAAAGGCTCCCTTCAAGAGGGTTCCTCTAGTTTAAAAATGTTAAAGGGATTCTGTTTACATCCTTTCCCAGAGGCCTTTGTTACTGAAAACTAAAGTCACCTGAACTTACAGCATGCTTCACCAGCCTGGGGGCCCAGGGAAGCCTGCTACAACCCGGAAGCCAAGAAGGAGCCTCCAGCTCGTAGTGGCAGTGGCAAATGCCCCTTATTTGGGGTCAGAGAGGTCAAGTCAACTGTGGACAGCATTAACACTTCTGGCCAGGCCACTTAGGGACAATGATAGCAGGGAAGATTGCTTCCCTGAAGTTTAGCAAAAGAGCCAGAGAGTAGGTGTCTGTCTGTCTGTCTCTCCTTCCAGGGGCAGCCCTGAGCTCTACCTCCTACTGTCAGGAAGAGACCCCTCTGGGAAGGCTTGACTCCCTCCTCCTCAGAAAGGCTCAGACCACATTCCCATCACTGCCACAGCCTTCTGGCCCTTTCTTTCCCCAAATGTAAAAGAAAATATTTTCCTAAGTATGGAATATGCAAATGAGCTTCGTTTGGAAAGACTATTGAGAATGGTGCAATGACCTTTGCAATTGCCGGACACACCCACGGCTCAGCAAACTGGGTTGGAGAACTGCTGACTTTCTGAACACCTGGGTCCTAAAACAAAGGCAGGCTGAGTTCGGGGCTCAGCCTGGGACCTGTTCTTGCCTCAGGTGGGTGAGAACATACTCCAGGAGGACCTGGCTCAGCCTCTGCTGTGTCATCTTAAGCAGGCAACTATCCCTCTCTGGGCCTCAGCTTCCTCTTCGGTATTGTGAGGATGATGGGGGGCCGGGGTGACACCTGGTGCCTGAGGCTCTGTTTCATCACCTGCTTTCTCTAAGAACCAAACCCAAAATGGAGGGGAAAAGAGAATGGCTCAGAAGGCCAGGCCTTCCTCCAACTTGTGCCTGCTGGAAATGGCTTTCTTCGTTCTGCAAGATTGCCATTTCTTGTCGGGCTGTTGCTTTCCCACTGTTTTTCTCCTTTCCTTTAAAACTCAAAAGCCACCAAGCCACCACGCACCTCCCCCAAATGGGTCCTTTGGAAGCTGGAGCTGGGGGGTTAGGTGTGTCAGGCTGGACTTACTGGTAGTATCTAAGTGAAGACCAGGCCAGGGCAAGCATGTGCTTCTCCTCCAGAAACCTAGTTTAAATCAATATTTATCCAACTGTATTTATAGAAAGTGGTGGTGGTAGGGAGGCGGTGCGGGGTGGGGAGGCAGGGGGTGGGGGGAGCAGAGGATCTAAAACAGAACAAGCCACAATGACTGATGCAAATCTTTGTGGCCAAATTGTTTCTGCCCGGCCAGGCTTTTTTTTTTTTTTTAAGGCAAAAGACCCGGGCTTTTGATGAACCTGCTACCGGCTCCAGTACCATAGCAACAGCCCAAGGTCTCTAATATGCCCAGAGGACAGACTTGGGAAAGGCAGCAGGGAGGTGGGGCTGGGAGTTTCCTAGGAGCGAGCCCTAGACTTGATCTTGGGCCAGGAAAGTTGAACAACTCTGGAAAACAAAACCAAGTCAAACCTCTCTGGTTGACTATTTTGTCTCCTGCTTTACTTCTCCACCTTCTCTAAGCAGGGTTTGTGCAGGAAGAGACAATCAACAGGGTGTTCCAAACACGAGCACTCTTCAGGGTACTGGTTGACCTCAATCAAGTCACCTCACCTCCTTGGACTTCATTCCTTGGTTGTAAAAGGAGTACACATGTGTATGGTTAAGATCACAGAGTCAGAGGTCTAGGTTCAAAACCAAGACCAGTCGCTTACTAGCCATGTGACCTTTGGCAAGCTACTCAATACCCTGGCTCCTCAGCTGCCCCTTCCATAAAATGGGAGCAATAAAATTCGTGGAGGTGTAGAACTGTTGTGAAGACAGGCGGAGAGCATGCAAGTTTAGCCCTGGGTGTGAGATATAGCCAGCACTCAGCGAATGGCAGCTAGGAGTAAGAGCATGTAATTTGTTGCTCCTTCATTCTGGCACCCCGTTTCCTGCCGTCTCACCTCCAGACTTTTGCCATGCCACCCCCAGAGGAAAAGTCACATTTCTAGGTGTGTCCATAAGACAGTACTTTGGTCAGACAGGGATGGTAGGTGAGCAGCTGTTGTTTTACTTGGGTGGCTAGTGGACCCTTTTTTCCACCCAAACCAGGAATAGCTTCTTTTACTCCCTGCCCTCTTGCCCTGAGTCCCCTCCATAGGGCACTTTGTTCCTGAGAATTTTGGCCCTCTAAAGGCCACAATTATATCCTCAAAAGTCTGCACCTGGCATTCAGTAATAGGCAGAGGTCATATTTTAAATCAGGGGGAGGGGGGCTGATTGGATCCAGGATGCATAATTTAGTATGCAGAGGAAATATAAGCCAGATCTAAGAATGTGCTTAGCACAACTCCACCAAAAACAAGTACCCCACCCCATCTGTAAGTCAACCCACCAAGTGTTTGGGGGAAAACAAGCATTTGCAAATAGTCTTTGCTGAGTAAGTATTTCCAAGAGGAATGCAGGCCTGCCACATAGAAATGTGACCTACTAGGACAATGCTGGGTGCCACTGAGTCCACTTAGACTCAGCAATCCCCTGTGACAGAGCAGAGCTGCCCCACAGGGTTATCTTGGCTGTCATCTTAACTGAAAAGATCACCTCGGGTCTTTCTCCCAGGCCATTGCTGATTGGGTTTGGACTGCCAGGTTAGCAACCACATGCTTAACCACTGTGCCACCAGGGCTCCTCATTAGCAGCCTCAAAGACCTCAATTTTAGCACAAGTGGTCCAATCCCCACCTTCAAAGCCACATTGATTCTCAGGGTCACATTAGTGACAGTAGACAGTGTCAATTCTCCAGGCTAGACCCACCATCTTCTTCCACAGAGCACGGTCTCATAGTCCAAAGGCAATCTGTGCTGACTTGGGGGAGATCTCCAGATCCCTTGGAGAGGATTAATATGTCCAACTCTTCTCTAAACCTACCAGATCTCCCCTGGCCTCTATGCCATGCCACAGCCAGTAAACCCTAAAGCCAACCAATCAAGCAATTTACATGAAATGTGCACTGTGTGTTATGGTGACAGAGACGGCAACATACTGTGAGGATCAAGCAAATGCAGAGGAAGCAGAGAATGGCACAGAGAAGACCACAGCCCAGAGGAATTTTTACTTATTGAGCACCCACTCCTACATCCTAGATATGTTACGTGCAGTGTCTCATTGAGCTGTCCAGCAATGACATGAAGCTGGGTGATTTTACATTTTTATATTATATTTTCAGAGAAAAAGAAATGGAGGAACCTCAGAGATCAGATCATTTGTGCCCAAGGCCACAGAGTCAGTAAAAAGTGGAGTGGAAATCTGGCCCCTGCGCGGTCCCACTCCCAAGCTTGCTTGCTTTCAGCAAACTACTCCTGCTTATGGAACAGTCCATTCGGAATGGGCTCACATAGCCTGGGGAAACATCCTGGAGGAGGTGGGAATGGACCTAGGTTTGGATGCAGGTAGGGTAAGCTGCAGGGGACCCTGAGGAAGTCAAGAAAGCAAGCATTCCAGATAGACTGAGGAGTCCAAGTCAAGTCCAGTGGCAGGGCTGTGTTTGACACGCTGCATTGACTTGCTGAACTGGGAGCCGAGGTGTCATGGTGGAGACAAGCAGATTAAGTCAGGGAGGCAGGGTGGGGCCACATGACAGTAAGAATCAGCGCTTCCTCCTCCAGGAGAAAGAGGAGGCCTCTTGGCCTGTCCAGTTCCTACTGAAACACCCCACCCTGCAAACCAGGTAAACCACTCCAGAGAGCAACCCACGGTGTTTGACTCCTTTCTAATCCTGCGACTTTTTTGTCTCCACAGCCACTCTCCCCAACACAGAGAAGGGACCTTCTCTCCTCCAGAACTTACCTGCTGTCCATGGCTCCCCCTGGCTGGCCAACATGCACGTTAGCATTCTGTTGTGAAACTTCCTTTATCTTTCAGTTGTAGCCTTTTCCAAAACAAGGACTAAATCTTTGGCTGAGTCAGTACTACAGTGCCACTCCATTTACACACACACACACACACACACACACACACACACACACACAATATGTATGTGTAGAGATGATGATGGGTATTTATTTACATGTCCTTTCTGAATTTGTGACACTAGGGATACAGTCTGCACCACGACGAGTACTTCTGGAGCAGTACGATTGATTCGCAGGGCTTCACATCTGTTGACACTTCCGGGGAGTGTACGTGCAGAATCTCCCAAGCTCAAAATATTCCTTCTCTTCCTTTGGAGTCCCCAGCCTGGCACAGAACAGGCAGGCCATACTGGGTGACTTCATATAATCCCCCTCCCTCAAGAAAAAAACTCACCCAATCTACCGGAAATAATTCAGCACAGTGGCCAAACCCTCCAAAGTACCGAAACCTCAACGAAGCAATGAAAAGCCATTCTGGCTGCAATGGAAAATAAGGCAAGCCCTGCCAACCAGGGACTTTGCAAACCACAGGAAAAACAGAACGTGTGAACTCGCGACTGGGGTCAATACGTGTAGTTCTGGAAGGTCTCACTGAACCTGAAATGGAGACTCTAGGACGGTCACCCGTCTCCGAGGAGAAGAGCGTCCCTTTAAGAAGAGACTGGACCCGCTGGCCGCACTACAGCTCCCAGAGATTTCCTGGCTCGCCTCCTGTCCCCACCCCCGAGCTTTCGGCCTCAGCAACGCGTGACGTCATAAGAGGCTGCAGCTGCCGATTGGCTGAACTCCGCAGCTAGGTCAAGTCCAGTCAGAGGAAAGAAGTTTGTCTCCATGTGGAAACCATGTGTCTCTAGCTGGGAGGGGGAGGAGGAGGAGGCGGAGAAACTGAGATCAAGTGATTATAAGGGAACTGGCAGAAATGAAGGCGGGGAAGTGGTGCACCTGAGCCGGCCAGAAATGCCCTTTGCAGTAGTGACCTAAAAACTTGCACAGCAATAAAAACAGAAAAATAAAGACCTAAGGCGCCCTCGCTGGAAAGAAAACAATGAAAAAGCTAGGGTCCTGTATGCTTCCAGAAACCGGGAGCCTGGGCAATGCTGAAATTCTATCAGAACGCCCAGATTCCCTCCCCCAACCAACAAATGATGTAAGCGTCGGGAAAAACGGGGCTCTGGAGCAAAACAAGCCCCGCGCGCACGGAGCGACCCGCAGTACCCGAGCCCGGCGCACGCACGACCCGCCCCCGACTCGCGTTATTGCTGTGCACACGCGGGCCGCCGTGACGCGCGGGCATTGTGTGCAAAGAGCAGAAAACAACGGCGAGCGCCGCCTGCGCGAGAAGCGCCCGCAGTAAACCCAGATCGATATAGGGCCGGCGTTTCCCGTCCCGGAGACACAGACCGGGGTGGGCGACCCCGAAATTGGGGAGAAGACGTCGTTGGGCTGCTTCGGTTTACGGGTGCGAGGGGTGGGGGTGGGGGGTCGAATAGTGGAAGACCCGGCGATGGTCCCACGGAGTTTGCTGGAGAGCCCCCAGCCTGCGTGAGGTGCTAGGGAGGTGACAAGGGTCTGGAGCGGGGGTCCCCCAGCCAAACCAGGCAGGCGCAGCGCCCCACGCGCCCGGGGAAATCTGGGGGCCGTTGGCATCACGTCATGCACAGCCAAACAGCGGCTGCGAAAAGAGGCGAGAGAGCTAAAAATACTCCCGCGGGGAGCCGGCTGCAGGAGGGGGGCTGAGAGCTGATTACGCACACGAAGTTGACTTTGGCTGGGGTGCCGGGGCATCAGAGCCCCCTTGGGAGGCCCACAGGCTCTCAGCGCGGACCCCTCTGGAGAGGAGCCCAACGGAAGCCCCTCGGCTCGCCCGGCCCCGGGAGC
>NW_022103968.1:19379232-19396524 GCF_000313985.2 Echinops telfairi
CCACATATGAGTGCTGGGCCGGGGGTGGTGTGTTTTGTAATTATTTATTTATCCCTTCTTCGATCTCTCATACGTCTGTGGGCCTCAGAAAGCCCAGTGGGAATCTTCAAGCTAAGTCCACGGAGCTAACCAAAGCCAAAATAAACAATGGCTTGAAGAAAATCTACCCAAAAAAGTGCTGATTCGCACTATTCCCACAGTCGCTGGAGCCCCACCATCATTCCCATGGAAAACATCCCTGCTGGTGCCAAATCAAGTCCCCCCATCGTAGGGTCATTGTTTTTCATTATTATGTGAGTTCTTAGCGCCAGACAATGGCACCACAAGAAACACAGTGAAGCCTGTGCTCTTGTGCCCTCGAGAGTCTCGCATGGAGTTGAGTTGCATATATCCGTTTGGGGAACACGTATGTGGGATGATGAATGTGCTCAGATAAAGCCTGAAGTCCCGTCCGTTTTTTTTTGGTTTTTTTTCAGAGTCCATCAAGTGTTAAATCATATTAGCATCGCATTGCTTTCTCCCCCTTCCCCTCCCCCCAATTAACAGATTTCTCTAATAAAGTTGGTGTTTCAGGGGTTATATCATGGGACAGGCATCCAGGACGCTGGGTTACAAGCTCAGCTCCATTCCCGATTTGCTTTGCTTCCCAGGGGGAACCATTCAAGCCCTTTGCACCTCCCTTTCCTTTAGGCTTTCGCTCCAGAAGGATACAGGCCTCTCTGGAAACAGTCCTGCAGAACTGACGGAGAAAACAGGTAAGGAGTGAGAAGCCGGCCCCGGGAGCTCTTTGGAAGGAGAAAACGTTGACGAGCATGTCCAAAGCGATCACCCATCCTCTGTGAGCCCTCAGCCTGACTCTTGCATCTTCTTTGTTCGGTGTGTTTGGTGATATTTTCCCATCAATCTTGTCGGCATATTGGGGCAAGATTGTTCTCTCTTTTATTTGCCCCTGCCCCCCACCCCCAGCCATTCTACTCTCTTACATCAAAGGAGTTGTTTTGCCTGTAATTATGCCTTGGTACACACAGGGCTGGTTAATTACCGAGAAGGCGATAGGAGAGTTGCCACTTGCATTCAGATGGGATGCTCTTCCCTCAGACAGGGACAGTTTTGGCTTCCCTAGGCCCCTTAACCCTGCTTCCTCCTTCAGTGGCCTAAGTCCGCCTCCCCAACCTCTAGTTTTTATTAGACTTTGCCAACATGGTCGGTCAGGTCCTTCCCTGCTCTTTGCCCTGTGGTCTTTGTACTCAGGCTTGGTAAATACCATCAAGAGATCTTCTGTCACCTGGACGGTCACTTGATCCGAATCTCAGAGCTTGCCTATCCAAGTTGTTGGGTTTTTTCCAGAGCACCCTTCCCTTTGGGAAGGAATTATCGGGCAATGAGCTGAAGCTGGTCCAGAGACCCCTTCCCTCGGGCCTTTCATCTGCCAGAAGGGAGGAGAAAGTCCCAAGAAAGCCCTGGAGTAGGGGGTCAGGTGCTGTGAGACACAGAGCAATGGCAGGGACCTGAGAACGTGGGACTGACCTCTCCCACTTTGTGCACCCTCGATAGTGTTGACCATGACTCCTCCAACACACACACACACATACATACACACACACACACACACACACACACACACACTCCCTCTCCCACCCTGTACTCACTAATGGGTAATATAGTCCTGAGCAGAGGCTCTGCCTTAACTCACCTGGATGTCACCTGTCCCTAATCCTGTTCCTGGACTCTGCCTTCCTGTCTTCTGAACTTCTGAGGTCGTCAGACCTTGCCTGGCTCAGGGGATTCCTAGGCTTCTTCCATCCAACGGCCAGACCAGAATTTACAGGGTTCAGAGATTATGAGCTCATGGGGCAGTTAACACTCCTGGCTTGCCCTGACGTCCTGGGCCCCTGGCAGCTAGCACAGCACACGTCTGACACAAAAGGGTGTGTGTGTGTGTGTGTGTGTGTGTGTGTGTGTGTGTGTGTGTCCAGGTCAGGAGGGTCACAGGAATAAATGCCCGTCCCTGCCTGGTGCTGGCCCTGTGTGGCTTTCTTGTGCCACAGAGGCATTTGACACCGTCTGTAGACCTATTCCTGAGTCACTTGCACGACAGTTTCAATATTGAAATGCTGCCTCTGTGGAGAAGCCAGACGCCATTGAGGCCGATGGTTGAGGTTCTTACCCAACAGGCCACGGGCTCACCCGCCCTCCTTGTCCTTAGTGGTGACCAGAACCTGTGGCAAGATGTGTCTCTGTGCAATAGGATGTCTCTGGGGAAGCATGTTAAAAAATTGCTCGGCAATGAAGTCAGAGACCTGAGATCAAACCAGAAACCCTGAGGAGCTTGTTTCTTCATGCCACCCCACCAAAAGGTGTCTTCCAGCCACCCCACACCTCGTTTGTTTGTTTGTGTTTTGACCGCTCCATCTTTTTTGAAGGAAAACAATTTTTGACAGCTCCATCTTTTTTGAAGCAAAATATTGTAAATTCATGTACATTAAGGTATCACTCACGGGTAGACAATAATTACATATGACGCTTCCCAGACGCCTTTAGAATTGAAGATGACTAGACCTTAAGTCAAGTAGTCCTGGTGGCATAGTGGTTATGTGTTGGGCTGTTAACCATGAGGTCAGCAGTTCAAAACCACCAGGTGGCTAGAGGGAGAAAGACCCAGCTTTTTAATCCTGTAAAGAGTTACAGTCTCAGAGACCCACCGGGGGCAGCCCTGCTCTTTGCTACAGGGTTGCTATGAGTCAGAATCCACTCGCTAGCAGTGAGTTTGTTTTGGGGTTGGAGGCTTTAAGTTGAGGACCCTGGTGGTGGTGTGGCATCAGTATTGGGCAGCTAACCACAGCATTGACTATTCAACCCACCCCCAGCCTCTCCACAGAAGAAGATGAGGCTGTTGGCTCCTGTAAAGTTTATAGTCTCCGCAATCTCCTCTGTCTGATAACCAAATCAAATTTCCTGCCACCGCGCCGATTCAGACTCAAGCGACTTTACAGGATGGCTGTGAACTGGAACTGATTCTGTGGCGGTGGTTTTGGGGCCGGTTTTCAGGGAGAATAAAAACAACAATGGAAAGAGGGGAGCCAGAGTTAGAATATTAAAATGTTGAACTAGTTACACAACTGAATTCCTGTGTGTGATCAAGGCAATCCCCACCCAGAGTGACCCGAAATGACAAAGCAGCCCCATGGCATTTTCTAGATTGCAATCTTTCTGGAAGGAGCCGAGGTGGCACTGTGGTGAAGCGCTTACCCAAAGGCCGGCTGTTTGAAGCCACTAGCCACTCCGCTGTAGAAACGTGAGGCAGCCTGCTTCTGTAAAGATGTCCAGCCTCGAGGTGTAGAAGGGATCAGGTATCAGGCATCAAAGAACAAAATCATATCATTGTGAGTGAGGGGGAGTGTGGAATGGGGACCCAAAGCCCATCTGCAACTGGACGTCCCCTTACAGAAGGGTCCTGGGGAGGAGACGAGCCAGTCAGGGTGCAGGGTAGCAACGATGAAACATACAACTTTCTTCTAGTTCCTAAATGCTTCCTCCACTTCCCCACCCACTATCATGATCCCAATTCTACCTTACAAATCTGGCTAGACCAGAGGATGTACACTGGTACAGATACGAATTGGAAACACAGGGCATACAGGACAGATGATCCCTTCAGCACCAGTGGTGAGAGTGGTGATACCAGGAGGGTAGAGTAGGAAGGGGGAACCGATTACAAGGATCTACAGATAACTTCCTCCCTGGAGGACAAACAACAGAAAAGTGGGTGAAGGTCTCGTCAGACAGTGTAAGATATGACAAAATAATAATTTATAAATTATCAAGGTTTCGTGAGGGAGGGGGGCTGGGAGGGAGGGGAAAAATGAGGAGCTGATGCCAGGGGCTTAAATGGAGAGCAAATGTTTTGAGAATGATGAGGGCAACGAATGTACAAATGTGCTTTACACAATTGATGTATGTATGGATTATAATAAGAGTTGCATGAACCCCCAATAAAATGATTAAAAAATAATAATAATTACCATATGACTCAGCAATTCCACTCCTCAGTGTAGTCCCAAAGGAATTGAAGACAGGATTCACACGGATACTTGCACATGAATGTTCACGGCAGCACTTTCCAAAATACCCAAAGGGTGAAAACAACCCAAACGTCCATCAACTGATTAAAAAAAAAAAAAAAAGAATTGTGAAAGAAAGAAGAAGAAGAAGAAGAACAACAACAACAACAAAAGATGTCCAGACTCAAAAACCCTGTGGGACAGTTCTTTACGTTATGAGAACTGAGATCTTTTCTCATCCAGGATCCCTGATAGGTCCACATTGCTGGCCTTTTTGTTAGCAGCTCCGCACCACCACCAGGGTTCCTCACAACTGTGTAATTTGGGGTAAGTCATCTGGCTATCTGAGGCCTCTGAGTCCCGGCACACTAGGAGGGGGTTCCAAAGGCACCATGCACTCAACTCCCCATTTGATTAACCACGGCCTGGATCTTCACTGCCCGTTTGGGTTTGGAGTCAGCATGGGAGAGACTCTGAGCTGGTTGCACAAGAGCAGTGTAACTGGCATCTTAGTGACCTGCTCTGCCTTAACGAGCCCTGGTGGTGCAGAGGGTTCTGGGCTGCTAACTTTGAAACCAGGAGCTGCTCCAAGGGAGAGAGGTGAGGCTTTGTATCCCCATCAAGATTTACAGTCTTGGAAACCCACGGGCAGCTCTGCTCTGTCCTGTAGGCCGCTATGAGACAGACTTGACTGGATGGCAGTGAGGTGTTTTGTTTTGTTTCAATCTCTGGGAAAGGCCGGCTTCTCATTGGTTCTTTTCTGATAAGCTAAATATGCAGCTGGAGGAGTCCCAGGCTTGTCTCTGGACGTCCTTGGAGTCCAAGACCTCCCGTCTTGGAGTCACTGGATGGAGTATGTGAAAGGCAGCATTGGGGATGGGCAGGGTCTGCAGGAGAGCAGCGTGCTACAATGGTGCTTCTTCTCGTTTCTGACCTGCCACGCCCGTCACCGCCCCTCTCCTGCTCTTTCAAGCTTGTCTTCTTTCTCCGTTTTCTCTCTCCCCTCATGGAAGGCCTAGAACTTGTCCTCTTCTTTCCGTCGCCCAAAGCTCAGTTGTCGGGCGCACTGAGATGGATGAGCCCTGCAGCGAGGACGTCCGTCCATCAGGGACGAGTGCCACATGACAACAGGGAGAGCCAGGCACACATTCCTTCCTGCCTTCAGAAGGCCCTGAGAACCTTCCGTGGTCCGGGCTGGATCTACATGCAGGGCACAGAAGTAAATCACGAGGCAGACTCCTCCCCTCAAGGAACTGACCTTCCATCCATGTCCATCCCCAGGTGTAGAGACCAGACACCAACATGCGGACATTGGCACACCTTGTTTCGTTGCACGTTGTCGCTAGGGGGTTTCGCACCAATTGCAGGTCTTTTGGCTAGCAGCCGAGGGCTAAACCTGGTGCAACCTGGAGCCACCAGGACGTCTTTTTATTCATCACGGAAACAGTTTTAAAAAGCGTGAGGAAGAGCTGCCCTTCTCCTTTTTTTTCTTCTTCTTCTGGCTCACATGGGAAAATACTCAGGTCTTTGTACAACCGATTCTTCACGTGCCTCAACAGTGCAAGACGTGCTACATCGTATGTTAGAATCGTTTATGTTTCTTCAAGTTCAAATATCGTTCTAATTCAGAGTCCTGAAGATCTGACAGATTCGTGGGCCAGGCAAAGAGTCTCATCAAAACAATTGCTGAAAATTATAACCTGCCTGGAAGACTCAGAAATGTAATCAGAGGCTAGTTCTATATAACTACACCCTAAAAAGTATCCACCCCAGACAGGCAGCACATGAGAATAACATGCTGGCATATCGTGGCAAGAATCTGCTCTAGACCTTTCAGGCTGCATTACATCATTGCTAAATTAGAATTGAGTAAAACCCCCTACCCAGAACCCAAGAGACAAGAATTGGAAAATTTTG
Source organism: Echinops telfairi (assembly GCF_000313985.2). Taxonomy (NCBI): domain Eukaryota; kingdom Metazoa; phylum Chordata; class Mammalia; order Afrosoricida; family Tenrecidae; genus Echinops; species Echinops telfairi. Next base: position 19,385,211 of record NW_022103968.1, read on the forward strand.
CTTATTTTTCGGATTCACTCTTCAAAGACTTAAAAGAAGAGGATCTTAGACTAAGCAACTGCTGGGAGAATGTCTTTCTCCTGTGTTTCTTTAACTCTGACAGTCTTTGGACAGGAATACTTTGGGAGGCTGTAGCTGTTGCTGCTTGCTCTGAAGTTGGTTCTGATGCAAAGCAACCCATGTACACCAGAACTGGGTCCTGTGCCTTCCTCACAATCCTGCCTGCGTTTGAGTCCCCATGGCAGCCTTCGGGTCAATCCATGTCCTTGAGGGTCCTCCTCTTTTCTTTCTTTTCTCTTCCTCTCTTTTACTGATCCTCTATCAAGCATGATATCTTTCTTCAGGAACTGGTCCCATCTAACAACAAGTCCAAAGTATATGAGATGAAGTCTCTTCATTTTCCATTCTAAGGAGCATTCTGATTGTACTTTTTCCAAGATAAATCTGCTTGTTCTTCTGGTACTCCGTGGTTTCTTCAGCATTCGTCACCAGCACCGTAATATGAATGCATGGATTCTTCTCTGGTCTTCCCTAATCACGGCTCAGCTCTCCCATGCATGTGAACTGATCGCAAATACCACGGCTTAGATCAGCTTACTACTCAAAGTGACAACTTTGCTTTTCCACATGTTAGAAAAGTCTTTTGAAGTAGACTTGCCAATGTAGTACATTATTTTATTTCTTGTTTACTTCTGCTTCTGTAAGATGTTGATTGTGGACCCAAGTAAAATCAAATCCTCAAGAAATTCAATATTTTCCCTATTTATCCTGATGTTGCTTATCGGTCCAGTTGTAAGGATTTCAGTTTTCTCTAGGTTGAGGTACATTCTATACTAAAGGCTGTAGGTTTTTTAATCTTTGTCAGTTAGAGTTAAGTCCTCTTCACCTTCAGCAATCATTTGCATATCATGCGTTGTTAATGAGTGTTCTTCCAATCGTGTTGCAGTGTTCTTCATACAGTTCAGCTTCTCCAATTATTGCTCAGCATACAGGTTGAATTAGTGAAAGGATGCATCTCTCACACATGCTTTTTTTGATTCTAAACAATGCAGTCAGTATTCCTTTGTTCTGTTAAAATATTAGCCTCTTGGGCTATGTACAGATTCTACATGAGCACAATTAAGTGATGTAGAATTCTTATTCATCACAATAGTCTCCATAATTTTCTATGACCCACAGAGTTGAATTTCTTTGCATTGTCAATAAAGCACAGGTCAACATCTCCCTGATAGTCTGCTTTCAGCCAAGACTCATCTGATTTCAGCAATTACATCCCCTCTTCCATATCCTCTTTAGAATATGACTTGAATTTCTGGCACTTCCGTGTCAATGTGCTACTGCGCACATTTAAAATTATCTTTAGCAAAAATTTACCTGTGTGTGATATTAATGACATTGTTTGATCATTTCTGCATGCCATTGGATCTCTTTATTTAGAAAATGCACAAATATGGTTGATCAGGTAGCTGTCTTCCATATTTCTTGGCATAAACGTCCCAATTGGTCAATTACTGAAGTGGTTGAACACCAACCACTTTTTTTGGCTACAGTGTATTCCTTCCATTTTTTTGGAGGGGGGAGCTTCCTGCATCATTTAATATTTTGCCCATAGATTCATTAACTATCACAACTCAAGTTTTGAATTTTTTCTTCAGTTCTTTCTACTGAGAAATACTGATTGCGTTCTCTCCTTTTGGTTTCAATGTCCGGCTTTTTACACATTTCACTATAATGCTTTGTGTTCTTGAACTTTCCTGTGAATTTTTTGTCCAATACATTTACTTTAACATTTCTTCCATTCTCTTTAGCTACTCTGTGATGAAGGGCAAGTTTCCGATTCTCTTCTGACATCTACTTTGGTCTTTCCTTTCTTTCTTGTCTTTTAAATGACCCTTTGCTCTTTATGTGTGGTGTCCTTAAGGCCACCTCTCAAATCATCCGGTCTTTGTTCATCACCACTTGTTGAATGCCCCAAATCTTTCTTAAAATGGCCTTCAAGTTCAGGTGGGCTATATTCAAGGTTGTACATTGGCTCTGGTAGGCTTGTTTTAATTTTCTTCAGCTTCCACTGGAACTGGTATAGGAGAAATTGATCTGTCCTGTAGGCAACTCCTGGGCTTGTTTTGGCTGATGATATCAAGTTTCTCCATCACCTCTCTCCACAGATGTATAGTCAACGTGACTCCAATGTTTTCCATCCAAAGAAGTCCATGTGTATGTCACCATTTAGGTTGTTCAAAAAGGTATTTTCAAAGAATAGGTTGTTGGTCTTGCAAAATTTTACCATGTGATCTCTGGCATTATTTCAAACTCCAAGGCATGATTTCCAACTACTGATCCTTTTTGTATCCAGCTTTTGCATTCCAATTACTAGTAATTGTCAAAGCATCTTAATTGTGTATTTGATCAATTCTTCATCTTTGGCATGACTGGTTGATGCTTATTTTAAATATTAGTCTTGCTGACTGATCTTCAGGATAGATCTTGAATTTTTCAAAACAATTTTATTAGCACTTCATGCCATACAATTCACACATCATACAATTCAATCATATCAAGAAGAGTTGTACAATTGTCACCATATTCCATTCTAGAATGTTTCCTTCTTCCATTGAGTCATTGTTATTCATGTAATTATCTTATTTTTTTCCAATTGTGGCAAAAATATGCACAACAGAACATTCTCTAATTCCATAACTTTTACTTGTATAATTCAGTACCATCAAATATTCTCTTCGTGTTGTACAATCATGATTGATATTCTTTTCCAAATTATTCTACCACCACTGACCTAAACTCAATGCCTGCAAGGCAACAACGCTCTCCCCTTCACCTGTGGCAACAGTGGTCAAGTCGGGTTTCTTTTTCATGGTTTTCTTGATAGAGCATTCATCTATCACACACTTCCTTGGTTAAATCACTTTTAAAATGAGTTGTGTATACATAATCACAATCAGTTCTAGTGCTCCCTCCTGGAAATATTTTTTTCTAGGCAATGAACACAACTCCATTCTTCTATTTGTCTTTCTCAGCATAGTATGTTTGTCTGAATCAAAATGGTCAACAGCAGTCCATAGTAGGTGACTTTGTGACTAGGATATCTATTTTTCAGTATTTCACTTCATTTTTTATATCTTCCAGTTTTCCTAGATTTATATTTTTTGCATTCCACGTTCCAATTATTAGTGGATGTTTGCATCTGTTCCTTCTCATTTTACATCCTGCGATGGCAGCAGAGGGAGGCTCTGAAAGCTATATTCCATTCAGATTGCTGAAGTCAACTCTACTTTGTAGAGACAGCGCTTCTTTAGTCCCATTGTGAGCACCTTCCAACTTGAGTGCTTCCTCTTCTGACGGTCTCCCACTGCCACTCACGAGGCGAGGTCCCGCCACTGTTCATGAGGTGTTCCCTGGCCAAGGGTTTTCAGAAGTGGACTGCCAGGTCATTCTTCCCGATCTGTCGTAGTCTGGAATTTATGGGGCAAACTCTCTATCACGGGGGACCTTGCTAGTGTTTGAAATACCAGTGGCATTGTTTCAAGCATCACAGCAACACACAAGACACCGCCATATGAGAAACTGACAGACCAGTAGTGCCTTTGAAAGGTAGGTATGTAGATATACATACCGTCTGTGAGATAATTAAGTGCAAAAGCTAGGATGCATAAGAGTATTGATAATGCAGGCCCCAACCTCCAGGCAGAATCTCATTTCCTTCTCAGAATCACTCTCTGAACTGCCATCACCACCAGCATTTTATAGATGAGGAAAAGTAAGACCTTGCTCCAGATGGCAGAGCGAATCAGAGGCACAGACAGGGCTGTCCCTGTCTGTCTCCCTGGACTCCCTCCTTCCTGCCCTGTACCCCAGTTACCTTTATTCAGCTCTGCACAGCAGTCTTGTTCACTGGCTTGATGTCCACACCGGAGGTGCTTACTCCACACCTTCAGTAGAGTGTGCATGGAAAATCTCCCAAACTGAGAAGCAGGCTCTTCCAGGACAAAGGAGGCTGGTATCCTGTGTGGTGCCTGACAAGTTCTCAGCACAGGCTAGTAGAGTAGCGCCTCAGTATCCACGCAGTAACTGCAGTGTTACCTGTCAGGTATCAGCAGCCTCCTTCCTGTTTGGACCCATGCTGACCTTCCGTTCCATAGCGCCATTATCCGAAGAAGGTGCAAAGAATAGATGTGTATTTGCTTTAGGGCCTGGGCGTATGAAGATGAAAGTAAATCATGAACGCATTTGGAAGGACTGAGATATGTATAGGGAAGAGATTCCTAACCTGTGGCTGTCTGTCAGAATCGCCTGGGGATAAAGTTATTAGGATTAGCAAGTAAAAATACAGGTCGTCCCGCTGAATTTCACAAAAGAAGGAAATATATATTTTTAAGTATAAGTATGATCTACGTAATATTTGGGACATACTTAACTCATTGTTCACCTGAATGTCAAATTTAACTGGACATCTAGTATTTTATCTAGCATCCATACCTGTGAGGCTTAAAACACACACACACACACACACACACACACACACACACACACACAGCATGGCCCTCATCCCAGAACAATCAAATTGGAATCTATAGAAATGGGCACTGTAATTTTCAAAAACTTCTCAGGTGATTCCAAAGATACAGCTGTGCCTGAGAACTGCGGAGAAAGAGAAAGGAGGACAAACCGCGTTTTGCTGTGAGCCACAGTGGGTGGAGACATGTGACCAACTAACTACCCAAAGTTCTGCCTTTGAGAAGCTCCGATGGACCACACTATCTCCCCGAGCCCCTAGGACAGAGTAGAACTGTCTCTGTGGGTTTCCAGGACCAACTGTTTATGGGAGTGGAAAACCACATCTTTCTCTGTGGAGCGTCGTGTGCATTTGAACGGCTGACCCTGCAGTTAGCAGTCTAATACGTATACCCCTATGCCACCAGGGTCAGCATGGACTCAGTCGCAGTGAGTTTGGATTTTCAGCTTGATGGGCCACATCCCAGAGACCAAGCTGGCCAAAGCCAAAGTAAAGCTGGGTCATGCAGTGCACATAGAACCCCGATGGCCTCACGGGTGTGCTGGCGCTGTCTCTAGGGAACGCAGTACCCTCGACACGGGGCCTCTTCTCACCAACTGCATGCTGAAACAGTGAACGAGCATGGGTTGAATTTCCTTTGCTTGGTTTACCTGAGATGCCCAGTCCCTGGGAGCTGCTTGAATACTGCCTTTTGAGAAGTGGTACAACCCAGAGGCTAAAAGCTTGGCGATTGGGACAGGTCAGAGATGGCTTCAAGTTCTGCTTGTGTCACCTGCTAGGCTCGTAAGCATGAGCAGGTTACATAACCCTCATAGCATCAGTTTCCCATCTGGAGAATGGGAAGTATAATGATTCTTTCCTCATGTGGCGATTTGTGACGATCAAATGATAATACCTGTAAAGTGCTGTGCAGAGTTCAGTAAGTAGCTGTTCTTATTATATGATCATTGCTAAGACCTTTCCCCACTAGGGGTCGTTGGTGAGGGCTGGAGGGGGCACTGCAAACAAACTGAAAGATTGGAGGTTTGAGTCCGTTCAGAGGCTCTTCAGAAGACATGTCTGGTGATCTGCTTCCCAAGCCTGGGCCATTGCAATAGACCTGGAGCCCAGGTCTGTTCTGACACTCCTGAATTAGGGTCCACTGGTGTCCGTTTCCTAGAGCTCCTGTCTCCTCTCTTGAGGATTGACAAGCAAAAGAGGGCAAGATGTACTACCTCTTCTCTCACATGCTGCAGTTCACCCACACTGACGTCGTCCACATCCGCGGTGCAAATGGAACCGGAATGTGAAGTGGCGACTTTGAGGTCCCTCCACCACCACTCGCAATGGGGTGCACCCTGATGCACCTGTTTTTGTTCTCTTAGGTAATCCTTTCCTAATCCTTTTTCAAATTTCACCTGCCAAGGAGAGTCCACTGCTGTTGTCAGTTTTGAAGGACAAACCTGTTTTGCAAGTGATTATTGTATTGGCCGTCTGTTTTCATTAGCTGTTTCCCCCCATCTTTCTCCCAACCCCCAAGTGACTGACCTAGGATGGACATCAAAGAATCTGGTTGCAATCGGCTGCATTCTGTCCACGTTTGTTCAATGTCAGGATGGACCTACGGTTAAATAAGGTGTCAACAGACACGTCCTCTTTGGACTTCCAGAAGTTTTCCGATCCTGGGGCTCAGCGCTATAAAGAAAGTCATTTTATTAGGGCAGATCTCAGGGAGGGATTGAGTTGCTTTAAAAAATAATAATTAGCTTATTTACTTTTAACAAGTTCGCCAACATACAATTCACACATCATACATGTCACGAGTTCAATCACATTTCGAAGTGCAGCCATCAACACTACAGATTCCAGGACAGTTCTCCTTCCTTGTATCCATTGTTATTAGCGCTCGATTTCCCGCCAACCTCCCCTGCCAGGTCCCTTGGAAACTATTCATCTAGTTGTTGTCTGCAAGGTTTTACCTGTCCTGGGTTTCATATACGGAAAAACATACAAAATCAAAGCAAAACTCACACAAACAGCCAAACAACAATGACAGACTGAAACAGAGGAAAAACCTCAATCAAAAACAAAGCTGGAAAATATTTGAAACTGGAACAAATATGTTCTGCATCAAGAGAGATCAAATGACAAAGTGCCATATTTTAACCTAACTACAACTATAGTAATCCATCCCACAATGTCCTCTGTCTGATAACAAGGCCTTCCCCATCTCTGGTCTATAATCAAAGAAATTCACTAGAGGCTTAGTCTGAGTGGGGAACCTTGTGAATGGGTTTTGGGCTTTCACCGTCATGCATTGCTTTCTGCAAACTGAGTGTTCAGACTTTAAGCTTGATCACTTTAAAAAAAAATTATTTACACTTATTGGATCACTTAGTCGGGTGTGCTTCTTACATGTGGACTTAGCTGTCGCCTAGCTTAGATGACTGCTTGTTTTAAGACAAGCTTTTCCCCCAGAAGAAGTTACTTGAGAGGATGGCAATGGAGCTGCAGTTAGGGGAGAGGGGCATGTCTGATCAGAGCAAATGGGAGCATTTGGGGAGGAAGAGAGAGCGGAGCACATCCTGACCCACCAGGCCTGGAGGACGACATCCCCGCTCTGAACAGCCTGTGGACAGAATGGACAATATGGCTGATCCCACCACGAGACACACCGTCCCTTGATGGCCCCGGGCTCTAGGGGGGCCAACGCTGGAGACTCAGTGTTGGGACTGGCCCAGACTGACCCTGAGACACCGAGGCAAACCACAAAAAGCGTGTGGCAGTACAAAGGACAGACTTGGGGGCCAGAGCATGGTACCCCATCGGACTTGACTGAAGGACACGCCTAGAGATCAAAAATCAGACCTTGACCGATTTACAGGTTTTTCTTTCTGCTTAAATTTTTGTTTTGTTTTGTTTGTTTGTTTAATTAACTTATTCTTCTAGGGGTTAAAAAAAAAAAGACAAGCTTTTAAGGCCCCAGATGCTATTCTTTCTGGTTGATGGGCACCATCTGCTTTCCTCGCCACACTTTTCTGCGTGGTCAGTCATCACTTCATGGGGGCAGGGATTGAGGAGGGCCATAGCATAGGAACTAATTGTTCTCAGATTGGGGTTATAATTAAGTGTGAGCTCAAAATTCATTCATATATCTATGGTTTAGATATCCTACTGGTTCCTTTAAAGACATCGTTATTATTTTGTTGAATGACATTATAAATGATCCCCATGGGACATATGGTAGCTGTATTGGTATTACCATTAATTTATCCACTGGTATAGAACTTAAAACACTGTCAAGAAACAGGAAGTATACCTATGTGTAGAGGACAGTGTTTTAGACCAAGCTACGTGGGTTGTTGATCTGTACAGATTAACAACTTGGGTGACTGGACACTTCACAAACAATGAGGGTTGGAGAAAAGGGAAAATGCTCAACAATAATCATTCACAAAGGCAGAACTAGACTAAACATGTCATAAACAGACAAAGAGAGCATGGAAACAGCACCTGGACGGTCGTCTTGAGGTGCCATGTGTTGATTTTTTGTAGAGGACATGTCTGGGTAACCTTCACGCTGGGGCTACTTGAGAAAATGTCTGTCTCCTTTAGGGCTTGAGATAAAGTCCTAATCAGAGCGGTCATGAACTCCTTTTGAAGCTGCGCAGGAAATCTCCAGGAAACAGTTGAAAATATTCCCGTTTAAAGGAAACCCCTCCTTCTTAATAATATTCAATGATTTGTTCCCTATTTGGCTTTTGTATCTTGCTTTGCAGTACGTTCAAGACATCCCACCTGGAGGGTGGGTGATTGTTGTAGATAATTACCCAGAGGAGTCTCTTCAGTCACCAAGAGGAGCCCTGGTGGGCTAGTGCTTATAGTTGGCAGTAGTTTGAAACCACCACCTGCTGTATGGGGGTGTGGTAGTTACATAATCTGGTGTCAGTTTGGGACTTGAGAGGCTTAAGAGTGAAGGGGTGGAGTCTAGTCTGTAATCGGGTCATAGCCAATGAAGCCTCTGTGTGGGCGTGGCCTTCTCCTGAGGATTCTGGGAACTCTGTTATTCCTCTTTGGAGGTGGGAAACACACTCTCTCTGCTCACACCCTGGGAGACACAGCAGCTGACAAGACATCTGGAACTATGCTAGTGTCCTGAGCTGGAGAAGCCATGTGGAGACCTCTGCCCACACTGAGATACTTCTACCGCCTCTGGATCCACAAGACTTCCCACCCACTGACCTGTGATCTTCCTGGATTTGGCATCATTGTATGTATTTTGTGAGTCTGAAGAGGACTTTATAGATTGGCATCAGACATATGGGCCAATATCCAACTTATCGACTTGATCTGGGCTGGGTTGGGATGTTTTCTCAATATTCCATTGCTCTTGTATATAAAGCCCTTTCTTATACACATGTGAGTGTCGATAAATGTGTTTCTCTAGTCTACCAGGACTAACGCAGGGGATAAGATGAGACTTTCTACTCCCGTAAAGAGTTAGTCTCAGAAACTCACAGAGGCAGTTCTACCCTTCCCTGTAGGGTTGCTATGAGTCACTATCAACTTGAGGGCAGTGAGTTTGGTTTTAGGTTATCAGTCACCAAGAAGTCTAGGTGGCACAGTCGTTAAGCTCAACTGCTAACCAATAGGTCAGCAGTTCGAACCCACCATCTGCTCCAGGGGAGAAAGATATGATAGTCTGTTTCTGTAAAGATTACAAAGCTGGAAACCCTAAGGAGCAGTTCAACTCTGCCCGACAGGGCCACTGTGAGTCAGAACAGACTTCATAGCAATGAATTTGGTTTGTTTTTATGTCAGCCACCAATTGGAGTTTTGATATAGTGAAGCAAGGCCTACGAACTGGTAGACTGGTCAGTCCCTTGCTTTTTAGCTGATCATATTTGTATTTTTTGGTCAGCCAAACTGGGTGTAAAAGCAGTTCCGAAATACACCACACACTATGGAGATTAGATTAATACTCTTTGATGGAGTTCACTTTACACGGATAGCTTATTTATCCAAAGAAGATCCTTGCATAATTCAGGCCTGATTGTCTCTCTGGAAAAATAGGCCCAGATTTTTTGAATGGAGACATTCTCTTAGCAAAGGACTTTGATCTTTCAAAAAAGTTGGTGACTGATGCTAAAAGCCAGAATGATCCTAAAATCCTGGCATGCTTTTCTTTGGTTAAAATGTGAAGGAAAAGCAGGAAGAAAAGAACTTTCAGTGCAAGGAAGGTGCTCTATACTTATTTTTCTCCATTCTTCCTGTTAAGTACACCTAAAAACTATGAACATTAGGTGTACAAGAAATAAATTTGGGATTCTGAAAAGTGGAGAGGAGAAGGCAGATCATATAGGGGCCTTGGGACGCAAGGCACAACAGAGGGACGAGTTCTTTGACTTTTCTTTTGCCTCACAGTCCAGCTGAACTGAAGAAGCCAGCAACCCAGAAACGCCAAGTGCAGACAAAAGAAAGCTTAACAAAAGCCTGTTCTCTCTAGCCAAAGGACCAGGAAAAGGGCAGCCTCGCAAGACAAAAACTTTTGGACAACAATTGATCTACTCCAGACAAACATCTCACCCACAATCACACCAGCAAAGGCTGAATGACAAGTCTAGACTTGTGGTCTTGTCAGCCTATAAGAAGGCACTCTGGTTTCTTTGGCAGAGTATCGTCAGAGGAGGCAGAATAGGCCTTTACAGATGACAGAGCCAGTCAGAGTACGGAGCTGGGCCTTTATCCCCCATGCCATGAACAGGGTCATATAGTGTCAGTGGAGACCACACAGAAAATTCACATGCCTGCACAGCCTACCAAGGTGCCCCCTTCCTCAGGTGGTAATGGAGGCCAAGAGGGGAACCTGGACTTTAGGCTCCACTTGACAGTAATGAGGTGACACATCCTTCCCTGGCCAGAGTGGCATCAGAGAAGGTCAGGTGACCCAAAAATATAAATGAAATCCAATGTCCCACAGCCTAACTTGGAAATGCCTAGATTTTAATTAAAAATTAGTCATAGTCAAAGAATAAGGACAATCCCAAACTGAATGGAAAAAAAGATAATCAGGTACTTGCTTCAGCAGCACATATATTTTTAAAAAGTGGAACCATACAGAGAAGATTAGCATGATCCTTGCACCAGAATGACACAGATTTATGAAGCATCCCATTAAAAAAAAAGCATAAGAGATGCACATAACAAGATGCTAGAGATGCTAGAATGATCTGACAAAGACTTTAACATAACCGTGATAAAATGCTCCAATGGGCAGTTGTGAACGTGTTTGAAATAAACAAACAACACATGGAGAAACCCAGCAAGAAGTAGAAGATATGAAGGACAAAATGCAAATTTTAGAAGTGAAAAATACATTTGCCTGAAATAAAGAGCTCGATGAATGGATTCGACCGCAGAATGGAAGGGTGAGAGGAAAGAAGCCGCAAACTAGAACACAACAAAAAGCACCCAATCTAAATTGGACATCCCCTTGCAGAAGGGCTGCGGGGGGTGCTGAGCCAGTCAGGGTGCAGTGTAGCAAAGACGAAATATATAATTTTCCTCTAGTTCCTGAATGCTTCCTCTCCCCCCCACTATCATGATCCCAATTCTACCTCACATATCCGGCTGGACCGGAGGATGTACACTGGCACAGATAGGAGCTGGAAATACAGGGAATCCAGGACAGATGAACCCCTCAGGACCAGTGGTGAGAGTGGCAATATCAGGAGGGTGGAGGGAAGGTGAGGGAGAAAGGGGGAACAGATGACAAGGTCTACATATAACCTCCTCCCTGGGGGATGG
>NW_022103968.1:19396644-19398560 GCF_000313985.2 Echinops telfairi
GGGAGGGGGAAAATGAGAAGCTGATACCAAGGGCTCAAGCAGAAAGCAGGGGTTTTGAGAATGATGATGGCAACATATGCACGAATGTGCTGGACACAAATGATGTATGTACGGATTGTGAAAAGAGTTGTATGAGCCCCTAATAAAATGATTTTTTTTAAAAAGCACCCAATCTGAACCTGTGAGAGGAAGAAGCTGAATTTTTAAAAAAAGCCCCTAACCTCCAGGACACATGGAATAGTAACAAAAGATCCTGTCCCTGGTGCCGTGGAAAGAGTGGAGAAAGAAGGTACAACCGAAAAAGTCCCTGTAAAGATGATAGCTGAGGACTTTTCAACTTGGCAAGAGACGGAAGCCTACCGATTCAAGAAGCTGAGCCAAGGACTACGTCCAAAGATAGCCCTGCCACGTCAGAACACAACTAAACTTCTGAAGATGAAAGACAAAGAAGATGATTTGAAAGCAGCCAGAGAAAAATGATACTTTACCACAGGACAAAACAATCAAAGGACAGAGCATTTCTCATCAGAAACCATGGCGGCTAGAAGAAAGTGGCACGACACTTTTCATAAGAGCGAGAAAAGAGAACTGTCAACCGGGAATATTATGCTTAACAAAAATACCCTTCAGATTAGAAGGAAGAAACAACATCGATCCTACTTGCACATGACATGGTTGTCTATGCAGAAAACCCCAAGGAAATAACAAAAATCTACTAGAGCTAATGAATGAGTTCAGAAAACTCTCAGGATACAAGATAAGAATGCAAAAATCTATCGTATTTCTATTTTATACTAGCAACAAACAAATGGGAACTGGAATTTAGAAAAATGCCATATTATTTACAATACTGAAAAAACAAAGCAACATAGGTGGAAATCCAGTAAAATATGTACAGGATTTTCATGCTGAATACCACATCATACTGATAAAAGAAATCAAAGAAAATATAAATAAATGGAGAGACATACTCCATTCATAAATTGGAAGACTCAGCATCGTATAGGTAATAATTCTCATATTTATTAAAATCACAGCCAGACTCCCCTCTTCCCACCCCACTCCCAATCTTGAGAAGGTTATTTTAACATATACATGGAAAATGTGAAGAAATTAGAGTAGCTAAAACAAATTTGGAGAAATAAAGTGATTAGAATTATTTCCTGATTTCATACTTAAGTATATAGCTACAATTACGGAGACTATTTGTATTGGTTGAAGGATACATTCTTGGATCAATGGGATGGAATAGTCTCTAGAAATAGACACACAATATCTTCAATTGCTTTTTCACAAAGACGCAAAAACAATTCAGTGGAGGAAAAAGAGCTTTTTCAACAAACAGTGCTGAAGGAACTGAGCAAATAAGAATAATAAGTAAATAAAAATCAAGCTCAGTCAAAGCCTTACACGCCATACAAAAATTAACTCAATAGAGTCATTGGCTTAAATGTAAACCTTAAAATATCAACTCTCTATGGGAAAGAAAACATAGAAGAGAGATCGATGGTTAGGCAGAATTCTTTTTCTTTTTCCACTTTTTTCAGAATTCATATAACCGACAAAATGTGATCAAATGAATTTCATCAAAATTAACATGTTTGCTCTGTAAAAGTCATAGATAAGAGGATGGAATGACAAGATATAACCTGGGAGAAGATAGTTGCGAGCCACTTATCTGGAATATCTAGAAGATTCCCAGAACTCTCAAAACAGAACAGTGAAAAGAGCAAATGATGCAATTAGAGCACGACCACAAGGCATGATGAAGCATTTCACTGAGTAACATACGAGGGGTACCCGCCCCCCCCCCCACGGATTTGCTTTGCATTATTTTTTTTATTTTTTATTTTTTTTAATCATTTTATTAGGGGCTCATACAACTCTTATCACAATCCATACACACATCAATTGTG
>NW_022103968.1:19399591-19432921 GCF_000313985.2 Echinops telfairi
CAAATGCGCTTTACACAATTGATGTGTGTATGGATTGTGATAAGAGTTGTATGAGCCCCTAATAAAATGATTAAAAAAAAAAATTCACTGTGACCAGAGAGAACCTTCCCAGGTGATGCTACTGGATGCACTAACTCAGAGTGGGTGCTCAATGCTTGCCTAGTGGAAAAAATCCATCCCATGAAAGCTCTGCTCCACCTGGCAGGATTCCGGTTTTGGGGGGGGGTACCCCCTCATATACAGATGGCAAATAAGCACATGAAAAGATGTTCAGTATCATTAGCCATGAAAATTAAAACTGCAATGAAATATTCACACACACCTATCTCAATGGCTAAAATAAAACATAGCGACAGTATCAAGTGCTCGTGATAATGCAGAGAAATGGAATACATTGGTGTTGGAAATGTAAAATGGTACAGCCATTCTGTAAAATGGTTTGGAAGTTTCTTAAAAAATGGATTATCAACTGTTCTGACAAGGAAGACACTAATTGTCCCAGATAGAATGGGAGAAACACATAGAGAAAATGCTTAATTTGGGGGGGGGCACTTAAAATTTTTAATTTTTATTTTAGTAAATCATTTTATTGGAGGCTCTTACAGCTCTTTTAACAATCCATACATCAGTTGTATCAAGCACATTTGTACATATGTTGCCATCATCATTTCCAAAACATTTTCTTTCTACTTGAGCCTTTGGTATCAGCTCCTCTTTTTTCCCCTCCCTCTCCCACCCTCCCACCCTCGTGAACCCTTAATAATTTAGAAATTATTTTATAGATAATTTATAATTATAAATTCATATTTATAATTATTTTAATTTTCATATTTTACACCATCCGCTGTCTCCCTGCACCCACCCTTCTGTTGTTTGTCCCCCGGGGGTGGGGAGTGTATGTTGATTATTGAGGTTGATGCCCCCTTTCTCCCCCTTCTTCCCCTGTTTTCTCCTTATCTCATGGCATCGCTACTCTCATTATTGGTCCTGAGGGGTTTATCTGTCCCGGATTCCATGATTCTTAATAAAAGTGAGACTCACTAGACCGATAGAGGCCAGAGTAACCCCTGAGACTGTTGCTCTGAGATACCCTTTACACTTGGTACTGAAACGACTCTTGGAGCTCATCTTTCACCACAGACTGGCTCGTAAAATAAGCAATTTCATCACCTGTGAGTACTGTGCTCATTTAAAATATGATTTATATGAGCCTCACCAGTCACTGTTTCCCCAAAAGCAAAATGAGAAAGAAAGGGGAGATGGGGAGGACAGAGCATCTAGATGAATGGAAATAGGAAAATCAGAACAGAAACCATGAGAATGTTGACATGTTGTGAAACATGCAACCAATGTTACTGAACAACAGGTTTGGAAATTATTAAATGGGAACCTATAACAGCAACCACAAAAACTTAAACCATGCAACTACTGTACAACCAACCCAACATTCTAGGTCAATTATACAAAAGAAATAAAAGCGTATATTCATACAAAAGTGTGTGTACAAACGTTTATAGTAGCTTTATTTATTGTAAGCCAAAATTGGGAAAACCCAGATGTCCTTCAAGGGGTGAATGATTAAAAAACAACCAAAAGGACAACAACAACAACAACAAACAAACACAAGTAAATGATGTACACCCATACCATGGACTCAAGGATAAACAGAAACAACAACGATCAAATAGAACAACCTGAATGACTCTCAAGGTTGTTCATGGTGCTCAATGGAAAAAGCTAATCTCAAAGATAACACACTGTATGATTCCATTGATAAAGCCTTCTTGAAATAACAAAGATGAAGAAAGATTAGTAGTTGTTAAGGATTACGGTAAAGGGGTGTGGGCGCAAGAGGGAAGTTGATGTGATCCTAAAAGCGCTATATGAAGGATCCTTGTGGTGATGGACATGTTCTGTATCTTGACTGTATTGAAGGCAATACCTTGGTTGTGATATTGTATAATAATTGTTAACACTGGGGGAAACTGGGTAAACTGTAGCCAGGATCTACAAATATATAAAAATTAGAAGCTTAATGGAAAATAATAGCTCTAATAGCAATAGGTACAAGAAAGAAAAAAATGTTCTAAAATCGATCATAGTAATAATTGTACAACTCTTTTTAATATGCTTGAACTATTGAATGGTATGATATGTGAATTGTATGTCAACAAGACTGTTAAAAATAAAATAAATTGATGGACAGGTGAGAAAATAAAAGAGATCATCAGAATTTATTTTCTGATGCTTGGGAATGATTGTCCTGGTGAAAACTCAGTGTAGTTAGAATAATTTTTAAAAAATATATCAATATTAGAACTTGTACAAGCCAATCAACGCTGTAGCATTCAATAAAGTAAATAAATATATCATAGGTCATGGCTCAGGGGAAAAAAGTCTCAGAATTACCCCTGGAGACGCACATCACCCATTCATAAGTGCAAAGTCCATATAAATCTAAATACACGTCATTCCACTTCAACACGGTTAACCTCTGGTCCGGAAAAGAACTGGAATTACAGCATCAATCTAAATTTTCCATCTAAATTATGATCCTGATCTAACATTCATCCTCTGAAATTGAAGAAACGTGCATGCGCTACACGATCTTCTCCAACAAAAACCTGTAGTGTCATAAGCTTATTCAATCTCGTCACTTTATTTGGCTTAGTGACCTTTTTACCAAATGATGGTTTCAGATAGAAAAACAACGACAACAGCAACTGAAAATAAAAATAAGTAGGAGCTCTTCCTGGTATCGTCTCAGGTCCCTGCATTGGAATTCTCTCTCATACTTGAACGTACGGGACCCGCAGTCCCCACACTGGTTCCCAGTCACAGATCTGCACAGCAATGGCTTGGGTTTCCGTTTGAGCCTGCTCTCCGGGCCTCACAGAAAGTGAGGTGGTCATGTGACAAAGTCAGGCCAAGGAGACGGAGATGGAGTCTAGCACACGTCCGCATGGTCACCTTGAGAAGACATGACCACAATGTCTGGCAATTGATGCATGTGTCTGGGAGAGCCATGCCATTGCTCCTTGAGAGTCCCAGGGTGAGAGTTGGAAGCAGGGGGAGTTTGCCGTGCGTGGTACTCTCTCAGCGCCCCTCCTGACCCTCAATCCTACTAGCCTGGGTCTTCACTAGGCTTTTTTCTTAACAACTTCAAATACTGTGCAAATAAGTAAACAACCATCACAGAAATAGAGGGGAGACAAAAAATCAGAGACCATAAAGCCTTCATAACCCCCACTGCTGGTGTAAACACTTTCTGGGCCATACCAAAGACCTACATGTTTCTGTGGAAGGCTCTTAATTAGTAACCACTCCCTCCCAAAACAATAAAATGTTTCGTTTAAAAAAACAAAGCGAAAAAAATAAAATAATAAACATCGTGTAGCAAAAGCTTTGCCCACATCCTTAATTATTTCCTTAGGATCCATTCCTGGAAGGGAATAGCTGGATATAAGCCGGCTCACGCTTCAGGTTTGTCAAACCTTTCTGCAGTTTATGTCCTTCTATCAGTCGTCCTGCACGAGCATGTCAGTTTTCCATCCTCCTCCCTAGCGCATGCGTGGGACACACACACACACACACACACACACACACACACACACTGCCCATCAGTTCTGCTCTGGTCTAATTTCTAGGGAACTGTCAACTAATTACTGATGAGCTTTTGACTGATGCTAAAGGTTTAAGTGGATGACACATTTTTGCACCTTTCCCATGGCAATCTGCATGTGAGATGTGTGTTTCTTAGGAGGGTGGTATACCCCCTTCAATGGACCACCACTTGGTAATGTCTGCTGCCAATGCTCAGAGATTAGAGGAAGTATCTTTGGGGTGCCCCCAATGTCTGCCCCACCCAGTGGAGGTGATTTGCAGGGAGAACTCCAGTCCCCATTCCTTTGGGGAAGGACTGAGTCTGGGAACAAGATGGAGCGATATCAACCCACCAGAGCAGAGGCATCTCATCTCTTTTCAGATATGAGGGTCTGCTCACTTCTGTGGGGGCAGTACCCCCTCCAGGTTGTCTCTACAGCTCCATACTTGCCACCCTCCCTCCCCAGGGCCCCTGCTGGTGGATGCTCGCCCAGTCACTGACCTTCCTTGTGGACAGGCTGCCCCAGAGGTTTATCTTGAGCATGAGTGTTTGTCCTGAAGCTGGGGGATGGGGTCGGACCTGTTAGCCCATTGAATCCTCAAAACCACTTTGCAGCGTCAGAATTCGCTTTATCCCGATTTTACTGATAAACTAAGGCCCGGGAGGTCAAGAGATGGCCCACATCTCACAGTGGGGGAGCTGGATATACAGCCAGGCGGTCTGATGGCTAAGTGCTCGTCCTCAGACCTGAGTGGGACTTCCTCTACGATGATGCCAATGATACCAACATCCGGTCCCTGAGTGGTGACTTGGTGTGTGGTCTGGTACTGAGCCTAGAATGAGCAATCTCATCTTACCCTCGGCCACCCAGCGAGGTGGGATTAGGATGACTAGCTCACACACAAGGAAACAAGTTGTCACAGTGCCTCCAGTTTGCCTAGAGGCCAGGAGACTGTGGGACTTGGGGGACAGCGGCTGTGGCCAAGCCCCGGGCTTTATCTCTTCATTAAGCATGTTGTCCAGGCAAGTGGCTTTTTGTCCTCAAAACAGAACCGGTCTTTCCTACAGAAGAAAGGGATTTCCTCCACGTCCAAATTGCCAATAATGTTTCATGTTGTTTCCTGGGGTGGGCACCTGGTGACCTCACCAACCACGTGGCTTATTGCAGTGCCCACTGGCCTCTCACCATCTCCAACTTTGGCGTATCCAGGTGGTGTGCTACCAGGGTTACCAGTCTTGAAAACTGCCGGCTCTTTGTTCCCAGAGCAGAGCGGAGGGCACTCCAGTCCCTGACGAGGTGGAAATGCCAGTACAGCTCGGGGTGAAACGGTCCTCTAGGGTAGACAAGATCTCACCTCTACCAGGACTGGTGTTCTGAGACCAGCTATAGGCTTCTTGACCTCAGTTTTCTTTTGGTAATGTAAAGATTGTTTATTCTATGTGCCTAAGGAGTCCTGGTGGTGTAGTGGTCACACAATGGGCTTCAGTCCTTAGGGTCTGCAGTTCAAAACCATCAGCAACTCCCATAAACAGTTACAGCCTCCGAAACCCACTGGGGGTATAACACAATGTTCTGTGCTACATATATATTAACAATATAATAGAATATATAATAAAAAACATTTATAATGGTATATAATATGTGTATGTGTGTTTGTGTGTTTGTGTTTACCCTGACCATTTGTGGGAGTCTGCACGTCCCTCAGCCCATAGCCTGCGGGTCCGCTGTCTTTAAGCTTCCCCTTCCCGCATGTTCCCTGGCCTATTGTCCTGCCTGAGTTTGGCCTTTGTGATGATTGGTGCTTGGTGGCAGGCAGCCGCCATGCTCATTGGATACCTCCGCCAGGCATCCAAGTGCGCCTAATTTGCATGCGGACCTGTTTGAGGACTGATGCCTGCCATATCTGCCATATTTGGTAGCTGCGTGATTATTGGATACTACCCGTTACACTTTATTAGCAGATGATGTAATGTTACCCGCCCACCACTGGGTATTTAAGCCTCTGCCTTCTGCTCAGTAAACGAGACTTGATCAGAATACTGTCTTGTCTCCATTTCTCACGTCTCTTGCCCCTCTTCATTCCCAGTCCCTTTTTCAGGTATCCACGTTGTTTGATGACCTGCGGGACGTTGTTTGATGACCTGCGGGACGGGTCAACCATTGATGCATATACCCAGCACCTCGAACAGAGTGTGACACAGAGCAGCGTAATAAGTCAGGATTTTCTACTCCAGTAAAGAGTGGCATTCTCTGCACCCCACAGGGGCAGTTCTGTCCTGTCCTCTAGGGTCACTGTGAGTCGCATGGACTAGATGGCAGTGAGTTTGGGTTGCGTTTTTATCTCCCCAGCGTCCTATGTAGCCCCCTGGAAATATTATATGCACATATACGTGTGTGTCAGTATAGTCTGTGACTGAAACACCAGCACACGGCATTTTAAGAAAATGCAATTTTGTGTGACGCTGTAGTGGTCGACGGATAGCATCGTGTACGCAGTTATTAAAACCTATAGGCCTGGACAACCAAAGAGCACATCCTGATGTAGACGACAGTTGATAATCACGTGTCAGACAACAGTACGAATTATGCTCATCCGCCGCAGCCACTGTCGCATCGGGACGCAAGGTGCCGGTGACATGAGAAGCAGTGGGCAGAGAAGTCTCTCAGTGGCTCATTCAGGGCAAAAGCCGTTTGCACACGCCCAGCAGTCCCACGGAAGATAGGCCTGCAGGTTCACGGCCCGAAACGGCAGCCAAGAAAAGCCCACGAAGCAGGTGGGCGCAATAGCACACGAGGTTGCCGGGCGGGTGAACTGAGGCAGCTAGCGCACTCTGCGCCTGTTCTCAGGGGAGGCCGGTCCCTGGATCAGGCTGTCATGCTGGGAAAGGCAGACGGGCAATACAGAGGAGGGAGGGCCTCCCCAAGATGGATGGACGCCGTGTCACCCGCAACAGTAGGCTCCAGCTTCACACCCACCGCGAGGAAGGCCCAGGACTGTCCGTCTGTCATTCGATTATGCGTAGGGTCTCTGTGAACCAACTGGGCAGTGCCTCACAGGGATAACAGGAGCCCTGGCGGTTACCAGGGGGGCTGCGAGCCTCCTTCCGGCAACTGGAAACTGCCAGCAGCTCCGAGGGAGAAAGACCAGGCTTTCTACCCCGGGGAACAGTTCCAGTCGTGGAAACCCACAGGGGGTTGCACTACGAGTCAGCCTTGTCTGCACGTCAGCGAGCTGGGTGTTTGGGCCGGAACCACAACACTGTGTGTGCAGAAGGACGCGTCGGTGGGAACACTGTACTTTCTGGGTACTTTTTCTGTAAAGTTAAAGCTACTCTGAAAAATAGAGTGGATTTAAGAACTGTCTACGAGTCTAGTTCCTCCTAACCCCTTTCTTCCCTCCTCCTGTCTCCCAAGCAGAGCTGTCAGGGGTGAGAACAGTCCTCCCGGGGACTCTGCTTGTCATCCCACAAGTAGTAAGGTCAAGTGGGACGAATCATGGCCTTGACATTGGACCCGGATTCAGCTTCCTAGACTTAGTCCCTCTGATCGTATGGGTGGTGCGCTGAGCTTTCGTTGCGCCATAGGCTTAATGTGGATGATTACACCGACCACCCAGGGCTGTCCTGTGGAAGCCGTGAGGGGATGTGTGCGAAAGCAACTGGCACGTGGTGAGGATGAATGCTGAGCTTGCTGGCCTGGAGGATACAAGATTCTCAGGGAGTCTGGCAGAAGCCGATGGGTTTCCTTTCTGAGATCAGACCCGTGTCCGTTCTGACTCGTAGCGACCCTGTGCACTGCAGAAGGAAACACTGCCCGGTCCTACTCCATCCTCACAGTTGTCACATTGAGCCCGTTGTTGTAGCCACTGGGACAATCCGTCTCATTGAAGGGCTTCCTCTTTTTCGCTGGGTTAGAGCCATCTAGTTTCAGACCATGGCTGAAAGACTCTTAATCAGTCGGTCAAGACTATGCCTGAGGACATCTTTTAGAGAATTGCCCGTATGTGAACAAGTCGACAGCGGCTGTCAAAAGGAGCGAGGAGAACCTGAAGGGAGCAGTGAGTTGGTGCTACTGGTGGTGAAATCGTTTGCAAAGGGTTGTTGAGAAAGGTGGCACATGAGTGGTGTCACCAAGCTCACTGAATTGTGCACATAGGAATTGTTGAAATGGTGTGTGTTTTATCCTGTATATTTTCACCAAAACCTAACTACCAGACAGAAAAATTTAAAAACAATATATTTGAAGAGCTGTCAAGTGCCAAGCACGGTGCTACCAAAAGGACAAAGTTAATGACTGTGTTAGTCTGGGTTGACTAGAGAAACAAATTCATAGACACTCACATGTGTATAAGAATGAGCTCTATATGCAAGAGCAGTTGAATATTGAGAAAATAGCCCAGTCCATATCAAGCCCATAAGCCCAAGATTAGCCTCTATGTCCAATACCAATCTGGGAAGTCCTCTTCAGACTCACAAAACACACGCAATGACACCCAATGCAGGAAGATCACAGGCCAGTGGGTGCAAAGTCTTGCGGATCCAGTGGTGGTAGAAGCATCTCAGCGCTGGCAGGGGTCTTCACATGGCTCCTCCAGTTCCCAGGGTCTATCAGCACAGTGGCATGTGTCTTGTCAGTAGAGTGTCTCTCAGCCAAGAGAGAGAGTGTTTTACACCTCCAAGGAGGAAATACAGGAAATCCCAAAATCCTCAGGGGAAGGTCATGCCCACATAGAGGCCTCATTGGCTATGACCCGATTGACAGACTAGACTCCTCCACCCCTTCACTCTTAATCCGCTCAAGTCCCAAATTGATTATGTAACTACCACAATGACCTTGAGATCCTCATTCTCTTTGGGAAGACAGAGCCATTCAACCTGTGCTCCCATTAATCGAGTGACTGCATTAAGTGAGGGATAGAACAGTGAACAGAAGAGCATGCATGCGCAGAGCCTAACGTGGGGGCTGGTAATATGGGGTTGGAAGAAGGGGCAGCTAGGGAAGGGGTCACGTGTGAGCTGACACTTGAGGTCAGTCTTGAAGGATGCAGAGGAATTCACAGAAAGCCAAGAGGGGAGTGCGACGGAGTCAGAGGGCACAGCCACAGAGGTGAGAGGGAGACTGGTACATAGGAGGCAGGGGAATGTGAGTGGCTGGGGAGACTGGGAAACTGGGACAGGTGTGGGGAGGGGGAAATGCCAGCAGATGAGGCTGGCAAGGTAGGCCATGGACAAACCTGGAAGGTCCCTGAATGCCTGTGTCTGACTGCTGTTATAACAAAATTACCACAAATGCAGCGACTTAAAAACAACACAGATTGATTAGATATCTGGAGGCCAGAATTGCCTCACATTGGGCTGAAATTAAGGAGTCCACAGACAATGTTCTTTCTAGAGCAGCGGTTCTCAACCTGTGAGTTACGACCCTTTGGGGGTCGAATGACCCTTTCACAGGGGTCACCTGATTCATAACAGTAGCAAAATTACAGCTATGAAGTAACAACAAAAATAATTTTATGGTTGGTGGGGGGTGTCACCACAACATGAGGAACTGTATGAAAGGGTCACAGCATTAGGAAGGTTGAGAACCCCTGGTCTAGAGGCTTTAGGAAGAATCAATTTCTTTGTCTTTTCCAGCTTCTAGAAGCTGCCTGTATATCTTGGTCTGTGGTCCCTTCCTGCATCTTCAAAACTAGCCATGTTCAAATCTCTCTTTCTCTCTCTCATGCATATGCTGAGGACTGGTGGCCAGAGATGCCTCCTGGGAGGTAACTTTAATACTGAGTTAAAACAAAAACCAACAAACAAGTGGACACACAAAGAAAGGAGAAATGATGTTCCCCAGGGACACGCCAGCACGTGCAAAGTCATAGTGGTTTTTAGCAATGTCATCGGTTCAGGGGCCTTAGATGGCAAGGCCCAAATCACAAGGCTGCGGTCAGCTCATACTTTTATCTTGTGGGCTTCCCAAAGCCCAAAGCACATCTCAGTTTGTCCTTATCCAGGGCGGCTGCAATCCGGCTCTGAACCTAACCACACAGGTAAGGAACTTAGGGAGCTCCCAACAGTTGGCTGCATCAACATTGACTCTTTTACCACCGAGACCTCAGGCCTCTGTCCAAAGTGGCACAACAGCTAAGTGGCAGGGGCAAGACTAGGTGGGACCATCTCCTGTTTACCTTGCAGATAACCAGTCTGTCACGAAAGAGTTCCTCACGGAAGGCAATTTTATTACTGAAGGTGGGGGGGCCCTTTTCCCTCCCCCCAACTCCCTGACATGAGTTCATGTCATTAGTTACTCCCGTTGGCAGTTTTATTATGGAAATGACATATTGAAATACAAATTGGGAGGCTTACAGTATAATTACTAATACTGCATATTCATTTCCTCCTTTTGTTACTGCTGAGTCCCCATCAAGTCTCAGCCAAGTCCCAACCCTGTGTGCAGTGGCTGCTCCTGTCTCTTTCCTTCTGAGGGCCGGGCAGCCAGGGCCAAGAGGGGAAACAGCCAGGGGAAGTACCTGCCTTCCCTGAGAAGGGCTATTTTTGTGACATGCTGAGCTAACACAACAGCTTGGACCTCCCAGTCCAAGGGTTTCCCAGCTGTACCCAGACAAACACCTCGCTGGCCAAGCCAGACACAGGAATTCTCCACCAGGAGCTCTTTCTAATAAGCAAGCAAATAAAATGCAACAAAACAGGTCCTTTCAGCGATTCAGGGGCGCTGGCCTAGGCTGCCGTCCTCCTGGGCTCCCTCACCACTCTTCCCTCCGCACCTTCTAGGGAGAAAGCGGGCACACACATTGGTCAACCGGACCTCCTGCCAGAACCGCATAGTGTGGAGTGTTCAGGGCTGAGAAACCTGTGAGGAGCAGGGGGCTAAGAGAGGGGCTCTGGTCCCAGGCTTGACCTTGCCACTTAGCTGTGTGCCACTTTGGACAACTTTGCTTCATTCCTCCCTGCACCTAGCCGTTCCCTTCTCCCAGAGGGAGCTACTAGTCGTTCCCACTTTGTAGCGATGTTATGAGGACTGAATGACATCATGCAGACAAAGCACAGAGAGCAGGCGCGTAGTGTGGAAAACAGCACTGGAGGCTCTAGAATCACCAGGCTCCGTGGGTCCAGCCCTTTCCCACGTGGCTTTGCAGAGTCTCCCAGCGGAGGTAGCGTCTGTTTCTCTATTCCCTGAGTGGAGCTGAGTCTGAGCCGTCTTTCTGATCTTGGTTGGCCAGACGAATGTGGCAGAAGGGATCATGGGCCAGCTCTGAGCACAGACTCGAAGAAGTCGTGCGCAGCTCTATTTGTTCCTGGAATCCTGCCTCTGTCATGCGAGCAAGCCTGGGCTAGCCTGCTGGACAGTCAGAAACTATGTGAGGCAGAGCTGAGTCAACCTTATTGTCTCAGTCGAAGTCCCACACATGTGAGAAAGCCCAGCCAAGATCAACAAAGCAACACACAGATGGCCCACAGCAGGCCGCAGGATCATCGGTGAGGCCTCCGTAGACTAGAAGAGCCACTGAGCCAGTTCACAAGTGAATGAGCTAAACAAATGCCTTTCATTTTGAACCATTAAGCTTTAGGGTTGGTTATGCGGCAATGGCTAACTGATACGTATAGGAAGCTCTCAGTGAACTTAACTTTTGTTGTATTCTCCCTTCTCTAGGACTCCATTTTTATCTCTTGACCAGTTTTTGCTTGTAGACCAAAGTCCCCAGGAGACTATAGAGAGATGTCAAGGGCATGAAGGCAAGAGCAACGAGACCTAGAGTCAAACGCCATTCAAATCCCAATTCTGCTTCACACAGATGTATGGCCTTTGTCAAGTAATGTCTCTTCCATTCCATGGGGATAATATGGGTCAAAATGGACCTGAGGGCAATGTGTGGTAAGGACTGCATGAAATAATGGATGGAAAAGGTATAGAGCAGTGTTTCCCAAAGTGGGTGGGAAACTGGAGGGTGCTGGAATGATCCAGTGGGAGGTGGGGATGGCACTGCAAAAGCAGATACCTATACTTTAACCTGGATTATGGCCTGTCGTACAAAAATTTTTAATTGCGAGGAAGCGCTGCTTAGTTTGTTTTTTTGGTTGTTGTTTTTTTTCTGAAAGGGGGGGTGAATGGGTTATAGGCGAAATAAGTCTTGGAACTTATGACCATAGGTTCTAGACCACAGGGTCAGCAAATTTTCAACACAGAAGAGCCAATCCTGTCCTTCAAAACAATTTTAAAAATTATTCGAGAGCCATAGATGTACTTTTATAAACAAGTGAAATCACCATGATCTGAATAATGTCCTTTAAAAACTTTCCACTTTACTCCAGAGCCACATGCATGCACAGAAAGAGCTGCATGTGACTCAAGAGTCGCAGTTGGCTGACCCCTGGTCTAGAACCTTCTATCTCTTGTTTCCACAGGAAGCTCAGTGTCTCGCATATACCACAGCCTTCAACACATGATGATTGAAATGAGATTTTTTTTCATAATTAGGTTGAGTTGTTGAGTTCAGTTAGCCCGTTCACGGAAGGAAAGCCATTGGTCTTCACGCACTTCAAAGGGGCTAAGACCATGCCCTTTGATTAACCAGTGATGGCAATCCCATTGTGAATACCAGTAATCCACGATATTTGCTTAGTATTTACAAAGCCCTTTTGCCTTCGTGACGTTGATTAATTTCTCAGTAATTCTGGGGAGCCCTTGAGTATCAGCATTTCCTCTATTGTACAGCCTCGAGGGCGTGGTTGGAGGTCAAGTGGTTTGTCCCATGCTACCCTGCTGGGAGGTGGGGGGCGGGAGGGGGGGCTGGGACTCCAAAGAGCCAGCCTGCTCCCATTTTACCACTGCAACAGCACTGAAGGCACACGGAGAGAGCCCCACTATTGGCATATTAACCTCCCCTTTTTTGTTTATTAAATGTGTACCACTTACAATGAAATGCCCCCAGAAGGAGAAATGGAAACAGAGAGGATATGGGGTGAGTGATATATTGAGAGGATGCAGTGTATGGATGGAGACAAAATGTGTGTGGCTTGGTGAACGCAGCACTGATGATCTGTTCTGTAAACCTTTGCCTGATTCACAACAATAAAACATTAAAAAAATTATTTTATTGGGGGCTCATACAATTCTTATCACAATCCATATATCCATCCATTGTGTCAAGCACATATGTACATTTGTTGCCCTCATCAGTCTCAAAACATTTGCCTTCCACTTTAGCCCTTAATATCAGTTGCTCATTTCCCCCCTCCCTCCCCACTCCCTTTCCCTCATGAACCTTCATAATTCATAATGTATTATAGTTTTGTCATAAGTTACACTCTCCCCTGCCCTCTTCTCTGCTGTCCCTCCCCCAGGGAGGAGGCTATATGTAGATTCTTGTAATCGGTTCCCCCTTTCTACCCCATGTTCCCTCCACCCTCCAGGCCTCACCCCTCTCACCACTGGTCCTGAAGGAGTCATCTGTCCTGGATTCCCTGTGTTTCCAGTTGCTATCTGTACCAGTGTACATCCTCTGGTCTAGCCAGATTTGTAAGGTAGAATTGGGATCATGATAGTGGGGGGGAAACAATAAAACATTTTAAAGCAGAAAAATAAATGTCCCCAATCTCCTGCAAAGGCATCTGAAACCTGAGCTTGGCGCAGCACTGAGATCATGGGCTTTTGCAGTCCACGAGCCTTCTTTTATGAGCAAAGAACCTCTCCTTAGTCTTACTCCCCCACTGCCAGGAAATAAAGTTCTCCCCAGAAAGCATGCAGACCTGGTGGGACCCGTCACACTCTTCAAGGAGGCTGGGGCTGAGCTGTGAGCAGCCAGCTTCATGCAGGGTGGGGCCTTCCTTCCATAATCCTCCCCAGACACCCATTGGACTCTGTATCCTGGCAACAGAATGCTTCAAGGGTGGGCCACATCTTGAGTAAAGCTCACGGGCACCTTCCTGGAAGGTCACTAGGAAAAGTAGGGCCTTGTGCAAGATCAGCCAGTTCTGTGCATAGAACCCTGTCACTGGGCAGATTTATGTCCTGGGTGAAGTCAGGTCTTGGGAGGTGGGCATGGGGGATTCAAAATGCCAGCCAAATAGCAAGTGCTTTCTAGAAGCTCAAAATCCAAATTGTTTTTAGGTGCCACCGAGTCAGTGCCAACTCATAGCGACACTGTGTTCAACAGAAGGAAGCATTGCCTGGTCCTGCGCCATCCTCACAATTGTTCCTATGTTTGAGCCCCTTGTTGTAGCGACTGTCAACCCATCTCATCAAGAGTCTTCCTCTTTTTCGCTGAGAATCCAAATGGATCCTGGGAAATGCCCTTCTAGGAAAGCCATCCCAGGAAATTGGTCCAACATTAGAAAGCTATTTGCATAAAGGTATTCATGGCAGCATGGTTCAGAGCGATGAAAATCTGGACATTGCCCAAATGACCAACCAGCAAGGATGAGCTAAGTGAATGCTCCTTTGTCAAGCGGGTGATGGAATATTACTTTGCCATTAAGAATAATAAGTGAGTACAGATAGGAACTGAAAATACAGGGAATCCAGGACGGATGAGCCCTATAGGACCAGTGGTGTGAGTGGCAAAACAGGGAGGGTAAAAGGAGAATGGGTAGGAAAGAGGGAACCGATTACATGGAACTGTGTGTGACCTCCTCCCTGGGGGACAGACAACCGAAAAGTGGATGAAGGGAGACGTCGGACAGGGCAAGATATGACAAAATACCCATTTATAGACTATCAAGGGCTCGTGCGGGAGGGGGGAGTGGGGAGGGAGGGGAAAAATGAGGACCTAATGTCGGGGGTTTAAATGGAGAGAAAATGTTTTGAGAAACGATGTACAAATGCGCTCTACACAATTGATGTGTGTATGGATTGGGATAACAGTTGTATGAGCCCCTAATAAAATGTTAAAAAAAAAAAAGAATAATAAGTGAAGCTCAAATAGCTCTGTGGGGAAAAATGCAAATAAAATAATATCAGGTAAAGGAAAACAAAGCCATTTCAAAGCCTTGGTGATGCCCAGGTAAAATCTTCTATTTGCAGGGATAACGCCGGGGGAGGGCATCCCATTGCAAAACAAAAACAGTCGTGTTCAGCTAAACTGGGCATTATTGTAATCGTTGGATCACGTTGGTTTAATATGCAGAGGAAAATCTAGAAGACAGCAAATTAGAAAAAAGACCTAAGTGCCCAGTGCTGGGAGGCCCGGGGCAGGGTGTCCTAGTGTTGAATTCTGGGTGCTTTAATGAAAGATCAACACTAACCAGCGACACAAAACCGCTACCCTGCGAGTGCTCAGCGGTACCTAAGCTGGCATTTTAGGCCGAGGGCGGCATGCGAGGGACCGTTTGGGAGCCCTTCAAACCACAGCTGCTCTTTCATGGCCTGGGAGGCACATCTTCAACTCTTACTCAAGTCTTTTATTGTAATATAAATAGCAAATACTGTTTGGTCCTGGGGGTTGAGCCGGCCATGAGGTCCAACTTGCTTCGAAGAAGCCACGCCCCGGTTCATTACCAGGATGCTTCCGGCGGGGCATTTTCAGCATCGGCCCCCTCAACCACCTTCCCAGGCCCTCACCTGGTCAGGGCCCTCGATTGCACAGCCTGAGACTCAACCCAGCCTGTTTCAACCTTTTGTCTGAGATCGACTGCGGAGGCTCGATCGATAGGCACATTCCAGGGCTTCCACCGCCTGCTTCTGATTCACGGGATGAACTGTTTGCCCACAAGGTGCTCCTCAGCATGTGCTCCTGGGGGGCGGGTTGGTGGTGGAGTTGGGGAGAGGCCAAGGGGACAGAGCCCGGGCTTCCAACCCCAACTTGACAGTTGCCACATCTGCCCCCGAAGGCCGTCACCCAGAGCGGGGGGCATCTGCCCGCCTCCTTATGAGTGGAGGGGTGCGTGCACAGTGGTGCTCCGTTAGGGAAAGGCAGAAAGGGGGACAACTGTGGCTCAGCCCCAAGGGAGAACGGAAACGTAGAGGATGGGACAGAGAGCAGAGCCGTGACTAACACCCCCCTGCCGGGCAGGGTGTGGGCGGGGCTCACTGGGTGATGACCTGTCCTGGGCCAGGCGGGGCACCGACACACGCACGTATTGAGTTCGTATTCAGTTCACACAACCACTCTGCACATTGCACCTGGCAGTTGTATCTCCAGGGGTGGGGGGGGCTCTCCTGGGGCTTCCTGGTCACCTCCAACGTCACTCGGCCAGTGAGGTGTGACTTCCCCTCAGGGTTCAGGAGAGAAGGGGTTCGCTCCCATCACACAGTCTTGGGTGAGTCATTTCCCCACAGGCTCCTCCTCCCTGCCAGGGCCCGCCTCTCTGGGTGGCGCCGGGAGGTCCTCTCCAGTCAGTCTGAGGAGCCCGCCGAGAAAGACCTCAAATGGAGAAAGCCCGAACCCTTCAGAAAAGGGAAGACCCTGCTATCCCAGAAGGACCCTCATCTCCCAAAGAGGAGTCATCGGGAGACTGGGGACTCACTCCCCAGAAGTGACAACAGTGCCCAGACCTGGGTGGGCTGTGAGCACGCAGGCAGCGCGGAGCCAGCTGGGAGTCTCTGCACGGGCAGCCAACCGGCAGCCAACCGGCCAGGGAAAGGGGCCGAGTTTTGTTTTTTGGGTGTTGTTTTTTTTTCTGGTTTTGTATGTTGACTTTCGATCCTCCTTGTCCGTTAAAAAGTGCCATGCTTCTCGGTGCAGCGTGGGATTGAGGAAATCTTCTTTGTGAGCAATTAGAGCGAAATGTTTCTGACCACTGGTGGTCCCAGCAGTCCATGGCCACACAATGCATGGGCTGGGGAGGGAAGCAGAAAGGTGGGAGGGACTCTCTCCAGGGAGGCCCTGGGAGGACCACCCATCAGGTTTAATATCCCTCAGTCCATAAGCAAACAAGGGAGACCACCCCCAGCCTAAGGCTGTTAGGAAGGGATGAGACCTCCCTCCTTCCCAATTTCATCCCTGCCTCCAGGCCACCAAACTACTGGTAAACCTTGTACAAGCAAAGTTCCACTTATTCCTGCCCCAGAAATAGGCCTGCCTGGGGGCCCCTAACTGCCCTACCCCAAGTTCAGAGAAACAGACATGAAGAACGAGAATTCTGTGGGGCCGAAGGGGTGGTCATTCTTCCTGTCCTTTCTGTGGGTCAGGGGAGACCGGGTAGTGTAGTGGGTTATACATTGGGCTGCTAACCACAAGATCGGCAGTTCGAAACCACCAGCTGCTCTACGTGAGAACGAATATGCTTTCTACTGCTATGGAGAGTTACCATCTCAGAGACCCACAGGAGCGGGTCTACCCTGCCCTAGAGGTCCCGCTACATGTCCAAATCAGTTCTATGACAGGGAGTTTGGGTTTGAGTTTTTGTTGGTCAGTAGGCTTGGACAGATCCAGCGACACCGAGGGTTCAAGGGCAGCTCCCAGTACAACCCTCAGTGTCATCACACAAGGGGCTTCCCTGGGTGGGGGAGTCCTAGCGAGAATCAGACCCTTGTTGTGCACTCAGAATGGTTTCTCTCTATCCCTGGATGAGCAGGGCTTCAGTCTCCCCTGCCCACCTGTGGGCTCAGTGAACCTCTCCTGAATTTCTCATGCCCAGAATATTTGACCAAATATTTCACAGAGATGGACTAGGGGGGTAAGTCTGGCTCCGGAAACAGAGGCACATAGGCTGAGGATAGTCCAACCAGGGGGAGTGAGGCAAAAAGACACATCACATCTGTATTGTTCCTCATGGGAGCTTTGGCAGCTACTGTTAATAATACCTGGTAGCGTAGTGGGTTGCATGCTGGGCTGCTCATCCCAAGGTCAGTGGTTCGAAACCACCAGCCACTCTACAGGAAAACTATGAGGCTTTCTACTCTGTAAAGACTTAGTCTCAGAACCCCCCGGGGGCGGTTCTACTCTGTTCTATGATGGGGTTGGTAGAGTCAGAACTGACTGGATGTCAGCGAGTGTGTTAATAACAGGCGAGTCCCTGAAGGGTGCTGATGGTGAGCGGGCTCGTCTACTAAACAAAGCGAAGCACCAGTGTGAGTCTGCCCAGAGTGGCAAGGAAGACAGGCCAGGGAATCCATTTCGGGGACAAGATCACCCAGCACAGTGATACTCCCACACACGGTGCTAGTCTTGGCTCCAGGACAACTGGTTCTCGCTTTGTTTTGTTTTTAAGGAACAGAAGCAAAAGGTTGCTCGCTAGTTTAATGTGGCTTAATCTGTTTCTCGAAGAACCAGACGAGGTGAATTCTAGTTATTATCTACCCAGCCCTCCTGCCCCCACCACCTTAAAAAAAAACAAAACCTGAATGAACTTAGAGAGCTTAAAGGGGTGGGGGGCAGCTGAGCGCCAAAGCAGTCTCCATGACTACCTTCCACTCTCACCTGGAGGAAGATGCTGGGTTTCTCTCAGAATTGCAAAAAGAAAGCCACAGTGACCCCATCCCACCAGGGCCAGCCATGGGGTCATGTTCTGGGCCCTCAAAGAACTGCTCCAGGCCCCTTGAGTCAGGTGGAGCGGCAAGAGGACCAGCAAGTGAGTGCAGAGCCGGTCCTCCTGCAGCACATTCCAAGAGCTGCTTTGTGCTAATGAACTCCCAGCCGCCAAGGAGGCCTCGGCTTCCTCCTTGGGGCCTCTGCAAATCGAGGTGTGAAGTGTTGGGATTTGTAGCTCTGAGCAGAGATGGAGGCTTCTAGCTCAAATTGTGCTTTGGGATGGCTACTACAAGCCTAAAGGAGACCCGAGATTCTCCAGGGAAGGGGGAGGAAGGCGTCGGTGGGGTGTGGCCCTGGGAGTGAGTCTGCAGAGGGCAGAAATGGTGTCCTTGGTAAACCTCCTAGGGAGGCAGCTATCAGCGAAATGTAAGAAAGGACTTGGTTGTACTTATTCTAGCAGTTGCCATCTGCTGAGGACAATGTGGAGCATTGTGTGAAGCGCTGTTATCCTCGCTGGCTTACGTAAACCACCCGGGAAGTAACCAACCATGTGCCTTCCAGTAGATTCTGGTGGCCTCCAGTGTGCCGGGGTAAAAAACTGTGCCCCGTTTGATTTTCAAAGGCTGTCATCTTTCTGAAGGGGACAGCCAGGCCTTTCTTGGGGTGCATTTGAACCCCCAAACTTTCCGTTAGTAGCTGAATGCTTAACTGTGGGCACCACCCAGGGACATCATAGAGGAGAAATCAGGGACTTTCAGTCACTCCTTGAATGAGGCTGAGGTAGCAGAGGGGAGAGCGGAGTGAGGTCCCTATCCTTGTCGGCTCCAAAATCTACGCTTTTAACCATGAGCCCCATCCATCCTCTCTCAGGTGATGGTGAACTTCCCACTTCGGGAGGCATTCCAGAAAGGACCGGTCTGGAGTGCTGTCCATTTCCTATTCCTTAGATGCACCTGAGATGTTCTTCCACAAGCAGCTCCCCGCTCTCAGCCCAGAACACAGCTGCAACTCTAGGGTGGGCCCCTGGTGTGTTTCTGGCCGATCCAGCACACAGCTTCAGGGGATTCCTGCCTGAGAGGAGCTGAGCCAGGTGCTCTTAGCAGGACCTCCCAGCTCCTGTGTGGCCTGGGATGTTGTGATTCTATTTTTAGGCAGGTCCTACCTGAGCCAGTGTGTCAGACTCTCTGGCACCTGCTGACGGCTCCAGGGCACCTGAGCTGTCTTCAGAGCTGCCCTGATGCCCAGAGATACCTAGACCGGGGCTGGGAGGGGCCCTGGGAGCCAGGGAAGAAGCCCAGGAAGCAGGGTTGTGGAGGAAATGGGGAGGAGGCCAGGGGCTGCCTTTGATTTCCAGTCAGTGACTCTCCCCTCCAGGAGGCCCCTCAGCAGTTCAGAGGCTGCCTTTGCTCCAGGTCTTCCACCCGCAGCTCCGAGGGACCACAGCCAGGCTGTCTGCCTCAGAAACTCGACCACAGGGTGGCTGTGAGTCAGAATCGACTCGATGGCATGGGTTTGTTTGTGTGGGTCCCAGAGCAGGTATCCCTCAGTAAGGCCGGTGGGGTTGAGATGGGGGTCTGGCATGGACCGTGTTTCCGACTGCATAAGTGAGATGGCGGTGTAGTGGGCTGTTAGTTTGCAAGGTCAGCAGTTGGAAACCACCAGTGGCTCTTTGGGGGAAAGATGAAGCTTTTCTACTGCAGTAAATAGTCTCAGAAACTCACAAGGGCAGTCCTGCCCTGTCCTACAGGGTCACGATGAGTCAAGGAATTGACTCAACGGAGGTGAGTTTGGTTTGGTGTTTTGCATTGAGATGGATGATGGTTTGTGGGGTCGGGGTGGGGCAAGCTGACAGGGGGAGGAGACCTGATAGAGTGGGCTTATCTATCTGCTTCACCCACCCTCCTAGGAGCCCCACCAGTGGCAAATGGTGGCAGAGCCTTCCGTGAAGGCTCTCAGTGAAGCCTCACCAAAGTCTCATGAAGTCAATACGCCCATAGTGCGCCCAGTTTATAGATGAATAATGAGGCCAAGGGAGGAGACTGCCCGAGTCTCACATTACCAGACACAGCCTTCCAGTCTGGTTGCCAGTAAGGCTGGAGCCAACTGCCCGACCAAACTGTCTCCCGGGCCCCCAGAGGGCTTCCATGTTTCTTCACCCCCTTGGGGATCACTGATTTTGGAAGATGTGTCCCAAACTATTATCTCATCTTCATAGCTAATGATCAGTTATCCTTATTGATAACACCGCATGCCAAGTACTTTCCATGCACCAAACTCAAAAACCAGCCACTGTGTCCACCCAGGTAATTGCAGGCCTTTCACTTTTTCGCTGTCCCTCCACTTTACCGAGAGTGATATGCTTCCCTGAGTGGTGGAGGTAGTATTATCACCCCCAGTTTACAGATGTGAAGAGTCTCAGAGAGTAACTTGTGTCAACAATCGTAAACTGGTATAGCCAGACTTCAAACTCATGGAGTTGGGCGCCGCCCTCCTGACCCTAGACTGCCTCACTCCAGAAAGGCATGTGGGTGGACACAACACACACACAACTGTGCACTTAATTTCAGAGGGGCTTGAGGGCTCTCCTAAAGTCCCTATGGCTCCCTTTGGAGTTCAGGTCCTGGTGAAGAATACCTCAAGGATTGATTTTTGATTTTTTAATTTTTTAATAGATAAAGCAAAGACTTGACTTTCCACTTCCAGGAAGACCATGTGTTGCAGGAGCCAGCCCTCATGTCCCTGGGATCTAGCCCAGGCTGGGGAAAGGGTCAGGTCCTTTCTGAATGGGTATGGATGTTGGGCAGCTCCGTCACACACCTGACACCCCCCACCCCCCACCACACACACACACACACCCCACCACCGTGACCGGGGCTACATTGGCCTCCAGGGCACGTCCAGAGAAGGGTTCTGGTAGCGGGCAGGTGAAGGAAGTTCTACAAGGAGATCAGGTTTCTTACATTTCAGGGTACAGTGTACAGGGTACATCTGTTGTAAGGCAGATTTCCGTATCACATCCCCAGGGGTTTTGAATCGGGGAGACCCAAAGAGGAGCCCAAGAATTCGCGTTTTTAATAAAGGCCTGGGCTCCTGAGAAGGCTAGGAGACTACATTATCCTTTCTGTCAGCATTTCCGGTCCCAATGGCAGGCTCTCGGCCAAGCCTGCTGGTGCCTGGGGCCAGGGCATGGGCGTGCACACCCCAAGTGGAGGCAACCTGGCTTCGTCGGTTGACCCGAAGGCAAGGAGGGGGCTCGTGGTGCTTCACCAGACTGCTGCCTTCCTGAATCTGAGCAGGTTGCCCGTGCCTCCCCTGCTGATTTTCCTGAGCCCCCCTGAGCCTCTGCCCTGAGATCTGTGATGTGCTGGGTGGTACTCTGCCAAGGCTAAGACAGAGTTCCAAGTCTCAAGTGATGGGAGTCTACTTGGGAAGATGGGCAAGTCCCGAAGAGAAGCCACTGAATGGGGGCCACAACCTGGGCTGGGAGCAGGCCGGCAGAGCTCTCTGGGAAGTTGGGGAGAGGGGCAGAGTTGAAGTGAGCCATGGCTCAGGGTACAAAGGTCACTGGAAAGGAATCTGGGAAGTAGGGTGACAGTTGGTCTGGTTTGCTGAGGTCTGGGGGGTTCCTGGACACGGGACTTTCAGTGACAAAGAAGAAAGTCCCCAGCAAACCAGGATGACTGGTCGCCTTGTGCGAAGTAGGTGGGACCAGGGTCAGCTTCAGAAGGCTCTGCACCGTCTGGTCTCTGGAGGCACTGAAGAGCCCACCTGAACTCTCTCTCTGTGGCCACCTGAGGAGGGGAAAACAAGTCAAGCAGCCATTGTGGTGACCCCGAGTTCCTAAACCCACGACTGGAGGCTCCTCACCAACCTGACCAGCCCCTTGAAAGACAGAGG
Organism: Echinops telfairi; assembly: GCF_000313985.2. Lineage (NCBI taxonomy): Eukaryota > Metazoa > Chordata > Mammalia > Afrosoricida > Tenrecidae > Echinops > Echinops telfairi. The sequence continues at coordinate 19,421,510 of NW_022103968.1, forward strand.
CCGATCGACAGGCACATCACAGCAGCGAGCAGCAGTGGGAGGAGCGGTCTTAACTTGAGAGCTCCTACAGGTGTAGGGCTGAGGATTGTCCTGTTGAATCCTGAACCCCGCCCCCGTGAGGTGCAGCTGATGCCCCGCATTGAGATAAGAAACTGTTGTGGGGCGTGGGGCGGGTGGGGGTGCACGATCCACAGGGATTAGGCTACTCATCCAAAGTCACACAACTGGTGGATGGCTGAGCTGGGTTCAGAAAAAGCACACACTCTCACTGTTCTTAAAATCATGGTGGCTTTCTTAGTACTCCTTACAGATAGTAGGCACAGTGGACCCCACTCGTAATGACCTCACGTGTGCCAATTGAACTGGTCGAAGTACACCTTTGAGAAATGTGATCGTTTACATGTGCGAATGGAAATGTGGGTTTAGGTGTGCTTTTGTGTGCGTAGACTCATACCTGGAAATTGGCTTTTTAAAATCCATCTGTGCTACTGTCTGTGGTAATCTGTTCACCTCTGTAGTGATCTATGCTACTAGTTATGTGTGTTACTATCTATGTATCTTTCAGGGGGGGTAATAAATTGTTATTTTCTCCCTGTGCTCCCCCCCCCCATATCTCCTGCTTCTGAACCATGAAGGCCTGTTTCTTTTATCATCTTTTCCTTGATTCTGTCTTTTCTAATAGTGGTCTCATTCAGTCTTGGTCTCTTTGTGATTGGCTAAGTTCGCTCACCATAGTACCTTCCAAATGCATCCATGTCCGGAGGTGTTTGACAGTCTCAGTGTTATTGTTCAGTGATGTGTAGTATTCCACTGTAAGTATTATCGCTAGGTAGTATTCCATAGTCTGTATGTGCCCACGTTTTATTTACCCACCCCTCCACCTAGTCGGGCATTCAAATTGTCAAGGTGGGTCTTCTACATTAAAGGAATTTTAAGAACTCCCGGGCTGTTTACACCACTGGTGTGAAACTCTCCCAAGATTCCCCTCGGGGTTAGACAATGCTCACCTCTCACAGAGAATGAGGACCAGAGGCAGAACCGACTTAGGTGTCACAATTTAGAAAAGGTAAAATCCAGCAGCCGAAGGGAGACCATCAAGAGACGGAGGCAAAGAGGGGTCTTGAGGGTGGAAGGCGTTGGAGTTGAACTCCGAATGTCCGAGTCAATTCAAAAAGCTCCAGTGTCGCCGGTCCCGCTTTTGCTTGTTTGTTTCCGAGGTAGAAATGTGCTTTCTCGTCAGGGAGGCTCAGCAGGGTCTGAACGAGGAATAAAGACCAGCTGCCTTTCTGGAACTCACCGGATAACAAAGGGGGCCTCTGTCAGGCCCAGGGTCCAGCAAGGTGACACTGCTAATCCTAAAATCTATCCCCTGATCACAGGCCAGGGAGAGGCCCCTCTCCCCAGGGCCCTCAGCAGACAGCTCCGCAGTTTCCAGAGGAAGATGGGGGTGGCTTGCACAATACATGACCTCTGTAGCCTTCAGACCACAGTCTACAGTAGAAATCCACTTCTGTTACAACTCAGCCCACGTGTGTGTGTACGTACCCTGTAGTAAGTGCAGTGCACACGCCATGTTTTCTAGCTATTTCTGTGTGCTTTGAAGTTGCTATTGACCCACCCTCTCTCGCCGTCCTTAACCACGCATGGTTTACCATCTCCAGGTGGGAGAGCACCGGACACTGTGAGCAGGGCCCGGGAAACCCAGTAGGAGGAGGCAGCGGTGGCGGCTTTGATGGCAGGAATTTGTATTGCGGTCCTTGAGCCTTTGACTAGGATCTCATGTTTACCTTACGTTCATCTCCTCAGTATTTCTCCGACTATGCTCCCTGGGCCACCTTTCTCCCAGGATCTCTTCAGAGAGGGGTTTTCTCCACAGGGTTTCTGTGGTCCAGTACGTTTGGTCAAAGGATCCACACAGCACCTATGCTCCACATGCCACAATGCCTGTGGAAGTTTACATAATCGCGCGTCAACTGCAGGGTATTAAGAGGGAAGGGGTGGAGTCTAGCCTGTCAATCAGGTCACAGCCTGATGCCGCCTCCTTGTGGGCGTGGCCTTCTCAGGATTCTGGCAACTTCTCTCTCTCTGCTTTGGTTTGCCTGTTGACAAGCCCCTCTCTGTGCCTCACCTTCTTGTTGGGGAGCTACACTCAACTTGAGGGCCATGTGGGGACCCGCGCCAGCGCTGAGACGCTTCTACCACTCTGAATCTGCAAGACTTTCCACCCACCGGCCTGCGATCTTCTTGCATTCAGCATTATTGCATGGGCTGCGTGAGTCTGAAGAGGAATTTATGGACATATGGGCTAATATCGGACTTATGGACTTGATCTGGGCTGGGATGTTTTCTCAATATGTAGTTATTCTTTGATATGAAGCTCTCTTACACACATGCGAAGGTCTTGGGATTTGTTTCTCTAGTCAACCTGGCCTAACACCATGCCTTTGGCCTCTTTGAGGCCCAGGGAAGGTTCAGGTGAAGGACCCAACTCCCTCTGCCTCACCAGCCTTTCCCAGGCTCACAGGGGCAGGGAGTTCCCTCCTGGAAACACTGGAATTCTTGAGAAGCCAGCCAGGGTCAGTAGCTACACAGGTCCGGAAGGCAGGTGTGAGTCTCAGAATGGGCAGTTCACTGCTTGGCTGATCTCCAGCTGAGAGGGGAGTCCAGCACCCTGGCCTCCCAACTCTTCCAGGGCAAGATGGAGAAAACCCCAGGGCTGACGAAACCATCCACACTGAACAGTTTATAGGGACTGTGGGAGGTGCTGGCACCATAGCTGCCCTCCAGGTGTCCCAGGAGCTCAAAGCTCAGCCTGAAGCCTCTCTACAACCTCGCAGGAGAATAATGGGATGCGGGTCAAGTGAGAGGTACTTCCTTTCACTCCTAAACAGGGAACGGCTGCACCTTCTCCCGGCTGCATCTTCTCCTGACTCCCAGATCCCCCAGCAGCACTGGGAGACTCTGGGAGGCAGCAGTGGTCCCAAGAGGAGGTTTCCTCCTGTCATGCATCTGTAGTATTAGGTGGGGTGGGCCAGCCACCGACCGCCAGTCCCGGGTCCAGTAAGCACAATTGTACGGTTGAGATGTATATATATTATATTAAAGTCATCGAGAGCATGAGCGATAGAAGAGCTATTACAATAATGCAGTCAGACACATTACATGGTAGCATTGCTCACCTCAGCCTCTTGGTGGTCCCTGTGGAGAGAGGGGGAAGGGAAGGAGGGCAAGGGAACAAGAGGGTGGGAGAGAGAGAGAGAGAGAGAGAGAGAGAGAGAAATAGAGAAAGAGAGAGATCTCTATTGCTAACCCAGGCCTATATACCTTTTGGGGGCGTGCAAGCCCACTAATTACAGGTAAAGACATGAGTCACAGGAAGGGGTTGCCCTATAGGTTATACAGCAATGAGAGGGGGTGGTCTAGGGACATACAAGCAATAGGAAGAGGAGGGATAGGGGGTATACTTGTGACAAGATGGGCGGATCCTAGATTTAGGATGGCAGCTTAATTTAGCTGGTTTGACCTGTTCCCTGGCTCAACTGATAGAGACCATCATCTATAGGGTGTGAACTCCACCTACAGGAACCAAGCTAATGGTTGCAAACCTCAGGGAGAAATAATCCATTGTCCCCAGCAGCAGGGAGCTGGCCCACCCCTGGAGCAATTGCCTTCAGGGAGGATGTCTAAGCATCTGACCTCCCCCCACAGTCCATCAAAGGCTCGCAGACCCCTTCACCCACCCCTTCACCCAAGGATGGCAGTCAGATTACTCCGGTGTGGTTCTGCCCTACCTTAAACCAGTCTTGTAACTTTGGGCCAGTTCACGCCAGGCCTTTCTCCATCCTTTGTCAAACCAAAGTGCTGGAGCTCGGGCCCCACCCTGCCCCGTTCTAGTAGTAGATAAGGGAAACCTTCTGCATGCCCAGACCCTCCCTGGAAGCCGTTCTTATGCACAGATGAGCTGTCAAAGGCCAGGGTTCGGGACTCCTCCCGCAGAAGCAGCCAGCAGCTGTGTACCCACGGCCTCCCAGAAGGAAAGGAGCCCCAGACAGGCTGGGACTCTGGGGAGAGGCTTCCCTTCTGGGCTCCTTCTCCAGGATCTGATGAGGGTGGGCCAATGAAACTACACTGCAAGCCACCTAGGTCTTTTTTTTTCACTGTAAAAAACTGAGAGAGGCATCAATGCCCTTTTCAAGGGCACAACTCAGAGTGCCTATTTGTTCTCAGTAGAGTCATGAGTTCTGAAACCACCACCCCGATCCATTTTAGAACCTTTTCTCTTTTGTCACCTCAAAAAGAAACCTCATTCTCATTAGCGGCCCCTCCCATTTCCCTCTACTCTCCCTCCAGCCCTCTGCAACCACCGGGCTGTCTCTACAGATTTGCCTCTTTGGGACAGTTCATCGGAGTGGCATCGTCTTCCAATCAATGGCCATTAATCGCTGGCTGCTTCGCCTAAGGCTTTCAAAGTTCATCCACCCTGTAGCATGTGCCAGCACCTCATCCCTTTTTATGGGCTCGTACTATCTCACTCTGACAACCTTGGGGACCCTGAGGGCCAGCTAGACTCTGTCACATAGACTCTGTCTTATATGAGTCAGAATCAACTTGGGGATGATGGGTTTCAATGTATATACTCGTGTATAAGCCAAGTCTTTCAGCACAGTTATGTGGTTTTTGTGGTAAAATTAGGCGCCTCTGCTGATATCCGGGTGGGCTTATACTTGAGTATATACGGTTTTATCTACATACCACATTTGATTCATCTATCAGTTAAGAGTTTCTGCTTTTTGGCTGTCCTCATGATGACCATTTATGAACACCATTTTGGGTGAACGTGTTTCTTCATTTCTGTCGAGTAAATACCCAGGAGTGGGATTCCTGGGCTCCATCTCCCGGCCATCAAGCGACTCTGACTCACAGCGGCTCTACGGGCGAGAGCAGAAGTGTCCCTGTGGGTTTCTGAGGCTACCCATCTTAAATAGAAAGCCTCCTCTTTCTGCTGTGGAGTGCCTGGTGGTTTCGAACTGCTGACCGGCAGTTAGTAGTCCAACTTATAACCCACCATGCCACCAGGGCTCCTTGTAACCATTTGAGGAACTGCCAAACTGTGGGTTTTCCACAGCAGCCGCACCATTTCACCTTTCCACCAGCCACGCACAGGAGTTCCGGTTTCTCCACGTGTGTTATGATCTAACTTTCTGTCTACGGGCCTCCCAGCAAGTGTGATGTGGCCCAGTCTAAACCCTTAACTACGATTCTATAGAGCAGGCACTCAAGGAATAATTTTTAAATGAACGCAAAAAACTTTTCATCATTGTCAGTGGTTTTGAAGAAAGGGTCAAAATTGACCCGAAGTTTGCCAACAAGGTGAATTAACAGAGGAGAAGGTGTTTTCTTCTTAAACGGTACTTTCCTGACGCACAGTCACCTGAGTGTTTAAAAGTATAGATTTCTAGATATGGATTTGGTGGGTGAGAAATGGGGTAGAGATTTGAATATTTAAGATGGTCACCAGGTGTGGCCAGGGCTGGGACCTGGTCATAGTAGAGGTTTTGCACTTGAAAGAAGGCTGTCGTTGGAGAGCCTTTCCCCAAGGGAAGTCAGTGGGAAGAGCAGGAATGGGACTTGGCAAAGTTCTGGAAGCCAAGCCTCTGTTTGGGGCTCAGAGCCACTACAGTAAGTGAAAAAGTATTGCTACAATATCATTGCAACCGTCGTTGTACCACCGAAATGTGAAGTGATGCTTTCCTGACCTCTGTTGTAACTAGGTCTATATCCTTCTGAAGGGCGTCTGAAGAGTGTGTGCCCATTCCTGCAACTCTCCCTCCAAAGAACACTGGCTTCTTTGGTTTCCACCGCATGACAATGGCAGCTCTGGCATAGGGCAGCGGTTCTCAACCTGTGGGTCGCTACCCCTTCGGGAGGCAAACGACCCTTTCACCGGGGTCGCCAGATTCATCACAGTAGCAAAATGACAGTGATGAAGTAGCAAGAAAAATAATGTTATGGTTGTGGGGTCACCACCACAGGAGGGACTGTATGAAAGTCGAGGACACTGCTCTGGGGCTCGACTTGTGCTCCTCTGAAATGTTCCTTGACTTTGGGGACTAAAAGAAGTCCGGAGGGGCAACAACAGGGCTGTGGGGTGGATGGGTAAGGACCGCCCTGGCTGCCCCCAGAGGATCAGCAGGTGCCCTGTCACGATACCCACAATTCCTTTGCGCAACTTTCCTGGCGTTTTTCTCATGGGTGCCACTTTCACTTTTCATACAACTCCCTTCTAATTGGCCTCCTGGGTGCTTTGGGGAGGAGATCCGGTGGAGAAGTGGTAACGCTTTGGGCTATAAACTGCAAGGTCGGCACTTTGAAACCGCCAGCTGCTCCCTGGGAGAAAGACAGGGCTTTCCACTCCTGCCAAGAGTCCTAGTTTAGGAAATTCACAGGGGCAGTTCCCCCCTGTCCTGTAGGGTCACTGAGTTCTAACCGACTCAATGGCAGTGAGTTTGGTTTGGGGGTTGGTGCTTCGAGAATGCCAAGAGTACCTCTTGGGAGTCCCCCAAAGCAGTTGCCATAATCTCTAAGCTCTCTCTCTGCCTTGACTTGAAGTGGCCTAGCAGATCCCCTTGGAAGCCACTGTTTGAATGGGACCTATTATTTATTAATAAATAATTTTATTGGGGCTCATACATATCTTATCACAATACATACATAGATACATTGTATCAAGCACATTTGTACATTTGTGGCCATCATCATTTTCAAAATATTTTCTTTCCATTTGAGTTCTTGGTATCATCAGCTCCTCATTTCCCTCCTCTCTCCCCCATCCTTCTCCCTCCCTTATGAACTTTTGATAATTTATAGATTATTATTATTATTTTTCCATGTCTTACACTGACCAATGTCTTTTTTTAAAATCACTTTATTGGGGGGGTCATACAACTCTTAACACAATCCATTCGTTGTGTCAAGCACATTTGAACATTTGTTGCTATCATCATTCTCAAAACATGTGCTTTGCACTTAAGCCCTTGGTATCAGCTCCTCATTTTTTTCCTCCTTCCCCGGCCCCTCCCTCATGAATCCTTGATAATTTATAAATTATTATTTAGTCATGGATGGGACCTTTTTAAAGACATTCTAACAATACTAAGAGAATTGTATTACTGAGGGAACTTCTCTGCAGTCATCCATTGGCTCCCGAGACATTTGGAACATGCTTTGTTGGGAATAAACCCATGCATGCGTTCACTGGAAACTTACTAGGGATACCTTTTTAAAAAAAATCATTTTATTGGGGCTCATACAATTCATCACAATACATAGATCAATTATGTAGAGCACACCTATACAATTGTGTAAAGCACACCTATACATCGTTCCCAAAATTCGCTTTCCTCTTGGGTTCGCGGAATCAGCTCATTTTCCTTTTCCCCTCCCCCTCCCTCTCCCTCCCTCCTCCCACTAGGGATACTATTTTAGCTTACTCTTGTCCATTCCACATGCGGAGGGAAAGAAGACATAATAAGCGAGAACCTCTTCTCTCTCCATGCTTACATGCAACATCTCCAGTCAGCCCTCTATGAGGAAGGTCCACTCCATGATGGCCTCTTTAAGGGATCCAAGGGGTTACAGACCCAGGCCATGACTTGGTCGCAAGGTCAGTTTGGATCCACTTTTACTTTCTTTTTCGTGGAAATGTGAAGGTGCTAACTCTGTCCGAAGCACTCACAGGGGTGGGAGCACGATCTAGTAAAGTCTTTAGGAAAGACGCAGAAGGCCTGGGGTAGCCATCGTGCACGTGCGGGCGGAGGGTGAACAGAGGGGAAAGAAGCGGTTCTCTGCGGCAGGACCTTTGACAGTTTATATGCCTCGCAACTGACCACCCGCTCCTGCTGTGATCCAAGACTCCTCTGCCACCGAGCCTTTCTTTCGTCAGTCCGGGAGCCCTTCTGCCTGTCTGCTCCCAGAACGGTCCCCTGATAGGCCCTGGTGTGGCATATTCTCCTTAGCACCGAAGAGCCGGTAGATCCTTTTAAGCACACACGATAGCTCATTCTGTGGTCATTTTTCAGAGAAATCAGTTACCCACTGAACGGCTGAGGCTCACGCTTTGCTGTGGACATCCAGTCCGGGGCTCTTTTTGTGTGTTTTTTTTTTTAACATAGGAATCCTTAAAACTGGGCGAACGGTGGCCCCTCAGGGACACTGACAGATTGCCGTCCTGCAGGGAAGGAAACGTCCGTCCGGATGAGGGGATGGGGCGGGTGGGCGATGCTACAGTGCTAAGGCCGCGCGCAGGCGGCTTTCTTCCTGGTTGGAGGCAGCAGTTTCGTAAGCCAAGAGGGAAACTGTGCGAAGACGAAGGCTGCACAAAGGGGGGGTTCGTCGCAGATGGGTCCCTTCTTCACAGGCCCCCGGGGACCCACCGGAAACCATCGGAAGCCACGGCTGGGAAACCCAATTTCCTGCTTCTGGCCTCAATTCCCCACCACCATTGCCACCACGACCACTAAAAATAAGGCCAAACCCAACCTGCGTCCTCCCCCATCATTCTTGTGATTTATCTCCCTGTTTCCTGCTGCTCTTCAAGGGCTGTTCACAGCCCACTGGGCGCTTCCCCAGCTTCAGAGGAAACAGCGCTGGAGAAAGAAATACAAAGGGAAGGTGGAAGGTGGGGACCAGCTGGGCACTGAGGGGTGACTTCCTGCCTCTTCTTTTCATCCACTGTGCTGGGAAGGAGGCGGGGCCTGCCCCCCTTCCGACCCCCCCACCCAGGCATCCACACACCAGTGTGGTAGCCCTAGGGGACTCTGGTCCAGCCCCTCTTCAAATGCCACCGGGGCCAGCCAAGATGTCCACTCGGTCATTGGTTTTGATGAAGGGCTCACTTCCTGGCATGGCTAGGGGATGCTGAAAGCAATCTCCAGCTAGAACTGATAAGGCAGCGTTCAGGAAGGGCTGGGCCACGCCACAGGACCACCAGAGACAGCTGAAGACGGCCGGGTTCTGCCTGCAAGTGCTTTTCCAGGTCATTTTCTGACTCTGTTCCCTGCAGGAGTCACCCCAGAGCCCTCCCTCAGTCTCGTGGCCTCTTTGCCAAGCTGTGAACACTTGGACGGAACTTCCTCAATTAACAATTAGACAACTCATATCATGATGCAACTATTACTGATAAAAAGGGGAAAAAAGATCAAATTTATCCATCGATACCTCAACTGGGAGTTTATCACTTGTAATATTTTGGTGACCTTTCAACTGACCTGTGCAAATATACGGTGTTGTTGTTAGGTGCCAGGGAGTCAGCTACGACCCACAGTGATCCTATGCACAATATAACAAAGCTGCACGACGGTCCAGCTCCACCCTTATAAGTGCTCCTATGTCTGAGCCCATTGTAGCCGCGGTGTCAATCCATCTCCTTGAGAGCCTTCCTCTCCTTTGCTGCCACTCTATTTTACCAAGCACGATGTCCTTCTCCAGGAAGTGGTCTCTCTTGACGATATGTCCACAGGATGTAAGAAAAAGTCTTGCCATCTTTGTCTCTAAGGAGCAGTCTGGCCGTACTTCTTCCAAGACAGTCAGGTTTGTCCATGTTATGTTCAACATTCCTCTCCAGCACCACAATTCAAATGCATCCATTCTTCTACAGTCTTCCTTATTCAACGTCCAACTTTCACATGCCTATGATTCCTTGTCTTCTGTCTTTTTGTGATTTGGGCCAACATTGTCCATGTAAAGTGATATCTCATCGTCATTTTAATTCGCATCTCCCAGATGGCTAATGATCATGAACATTTTTTTCCATGTTTGTTAGCCATTTAGATGCCATTTTGGGGGACTGTCTGTTCATGTCCTTTGCCCAGTTTTCCATTGGATGATTCACTTTTTTTGTACTGTTCCATGACATTTTCTATAGGTTTTAAACCGTAGTCTCTTGTCCGTTGTATCCTTGCTGCTGTGAATGGTCTGAGGTGTGTGCAGTGGCAGAGCGGGGTGGAACCAGTGGCTAGAGTGAGGAGAAGGGTGGGAGAGGGTGGAAACAAGGCGTAGAAGAGAGAGGACCGGATCCCCAGCCGGTGGACTCTGTTGAGCAAAGGAACTTGGATTTCATCTTTAAGTCTGAGTCAGTTCTGCAGGGGAGGGGCAGGCCCCTGGTTTGCATCCTCTTTCTCCCTCTTCTCATTGTGAGTTGGGCTGAAATCTGCATGCTCTGCAGTTTGAAACCACGAGCGGCCCCTCGGGAAAGAGACTGGGCTTTCTACTCCTGTAAACAGTTCCAGCTACGGAAACCCACAGGGGTTCACTCTGAGTCAGCACTGACTCAACGACAGTGTTGTTGGTTTTTCTCGCTCGCTCGCTTGCTTTGTACCAAAGAGAGACTAGACTGAGGGGGCGGAGCCAGGGAGATCAAGACCAGTAAGGAGGCTGCTTAAATGGTTCCAGGTGGGAAAAGAGTCCAGTCGGGGAATCATGCCGATGGGTCTGGAAGGAAAGGAAAGGTCCCCAGGCAGGACAGGGGCCCAGGAGGCAGAGTCCCTGAGACGGGGTGGCCACTGGAGGACGAGGCTCACCTCTCAGCGCTGCACGCTTTCCTGCGGACGAAGTGGGAAGCCAGCAGCACGCACGGAAAGTAAGTGACAACCCAACGTCATAAGCAGCAGGGATGGACTGAACCCAGGTCTGTCCCCTGTGCCTCTTCGGGAGGACTTGTGGGAAAAGCGGAGGCTGTCACTAGACAGTTAATGCCCGGCCTGGGTTTGGACGAGGACAGAGAGCAGGGAGGCCAGTTCTCCATGGTGACTGACCAGCCTTGGCTGGACTGGCAGGTCGGAGCTCGGGGTTCGGCTGGGGCGGAGGGTGGGGGGCGGGGTGTCAGGTTGAGGAGCCGGGCATTAACTGTCTAGTGAATTGGCCCAAGAAGAGCTGGGAGTCCTCTGATCTGCTCCGCTCCTTGGAAACACTGGTAGGTGGATAAAGCCCCAGCCCAGCTGGGCCCTGTTTGTAGAGGGGGTGGGGCTCAGATGCAAGCCCAGGGCAGGCAGTTCCCCTTCTTTGTCATTCAGAACCCCAGTTCTCACAGGGACTCTATCCCTCTGGGTTGGGGAGTTGCCCTGGGGTCACCGTGGCGCTCTCTGCCTGAGCAGGGTCCCAGAGACCCCAGTGGCTAGCAGGCCAAAGCAACATTCACACACCGGCCCGCACACCGGAAAGGGCTGCCCCCCTCACTTTCACTTTTGCCCAGGCCAGGCCCCTGCACTGTCTGCCCTGCACGCGCACATCAGCTTTTGTTCACCAGACTGCCAGCCCCCCCCTCCGCCCCCCAGCACATTTGGCTTAAAGTTGTGGAGGCCCAGATGGGGACATGGCAGGGCGCCATCTGGTCTTCTCCCAAGTCCCTCTGCACAC
>NW_022103968.1:19433181-19455619 GCF_000313985.2 Echinops telfairi
GGGCTGGAGCGGGGGTGGGGGGTAGGGGGGTGGGGAGGCGGGGAGGAGGAAGAAAGATGGTCTGTCCTCTTCCTTCGTGTGGTGCAAAGATCCACGGCCGGGCTCTCTGCAGTCCACCATTCGCAGGCTGTAGTGTAGGGGGAGCTCACAGGGTGGAGGTCAGGGGTGAGGAGGGGAGGTGGGGGCAGGCAGATACCTGTGGGTGAAGGGGTGGGGGAGGCAGTCCGAGGCTGGGGCTGTGTCCCCTCACTGGCTCTCGGTTCAGATGGACGCTCTCTAGGCCACCAACAGGTCTGTCTAGTGACTCCTCCCAGTGTGGGGGAAGGCTCTAGGCGCCCAGCTGCTTGGAGTGAGGGGGGAGCGCAGCACACAGGAGGAAGGGGGAGGAGACAGGGAGAGAAGAGGTGCTGTAGGGGTGCCGCAGGGCCCCCTAGGAGGGGCCTCCCAGAAGCCTCAGGGACAGCTGGATGGCTGGAGTGGGCCCACTGGACCCACACTGGTTTTCTCCTCCCCGGAGTCCCAGAGGGTAACTCCCATTTCACAGCTGAGAAAACCCGGACTTGCAGAAGTCCAGAAACGTGCTCGAGGTCTCTGGGCTCATATGTGGCAGAGTTTCTGGTTCCTAAGTCGACAGTGTCTGCCTCCTCCCCACTCAGAGCAGCTGCCTGGCCAATTCCCAGGCGGCAAGTCTGTCCGCCCTGATGCTGGGCTCTCCCTTCTCTGGGCACTCCTGTGGCTCGGTTTCAGGCACCTGACCTGTTCTGGAAAAGCCTGTCTCCCCGCAGGGATCACGTGAGCTGCCCTAACCAGCTCCAGGGCGGACAGTCGGGCCTCCATCCTCCATGAAGGGGACCAGGGAGGTGGGTGGCAAGGAGTGAGATGGTGATTTCTCCCAGCAGAGACAAAGGGGCCCAGGCCGATGGCTTGGTTTCAGATACATCAGGCTTTGAAATAGTTCTTTAGGCCTGCGTGTGCTCTGGTCCCTGTGGGGTGTTGGGAGGCGAGCCACACTCTCGGTAAAGCACCGGGCACACTTCCTTTGAGCCGGCAGGTCAAAGCCACACTAGGGGCTTTTTATAACCTGAGTACTTTTGACGTGACTGTTAGTCTGGCCTTTCTCGGGGCCCACCCTGAATACCCTGTAGTCTCCAGGCCACAGGGTGGACTGGGCCACTAGGTAGGCAGCTTCATTCCCCTGCACATAAAATGGACCGGCTCTGCCTCCCAGGCTCTGTGTCCTACAGGCAGGATTCTGGGCTGATCCTGCGTCCTCCATCGAGGTGAAATGTTCGGGTGCTTTTGTGAAGGGCCAACCCCAGTTATGAGGAAAGGGCAAATTCAACCCCAATCGCTGGCCTTGGAACCAGGAGGGGTGTCTGAGGGGAAGATGGACACCCGGCGGCTAGTTTACGGGTTTGATCCCTCCCTGAGGCTCCCGGTATCCTCATCAGTGGTGTCCGACGCACCCCTCTTCAGAAGGCGCATGCGTGTGCGCACACACCTCCCCACTCCAACCAAGGCAGAGGCCCTGGCGCTTCCTTGTGCATTAACAACCTGGTACATGACCTGCTGATATTCTTGCAACTTGGCCATTTCTTTACTTAGAGAGGAAGCTGGGCACAGAGAAGGGTGAAGGACTAAGGTGGGGCACGGTGAGGGTGAGGGCAGCACTGAGCTATAAACACACAAACCCCACCCAAGGGCTGGGGGGTGGGGAGGGGGCCCTGCTGCTAACCAGATCCTCGTTTCTGGCAACCAACTGAGGCTAGAGGTCCCAGTGCCTTCCCGGACATCAAAGTATTTCATCACCGAACACTTTCAACCACAGATGGTGCACTCTCCAAGAAGAATCCCATTAAGTTGATGTGTTTCATTTTCCTCACCTTTCCCAGGCTGGCTTTTAAGGCCTTGGTTAAGGGCCCGGCTGATGTGCTGTCTATGGGAGCGCTGGATCCAACAATCGCATTGGCGTCTCCAACGACTAACTCAGAGGAAAAGTTTGTTAAGGAAATGCGCCTTTGGAGGTAGACTAGCGGTTCTGGGTGCCGTGGTTAAAGTGCTCAGTTAATAACGGAAAGATTGGTAGTTCAAATTCACCAATCAAGCCAGGGGAGAAGGAGGTGGCAGTCTGTTTCTGGACAAATTGGAAATCCGATGGGGGCAGTTCTACTCTGTGCTGTAAGGTTGCGGGGACTTGGAGCGACTTGACGGGCAGCAGGTTTGAGTTCTGATTTGTAGGCATGAGTTCTCAGTGGAAAGGACAGTGCTAACCGTTAGGCAGTCCTCCAGAAGAATGTCTTTCCCAAGAGGAATGGAGCATCCAGTCCTGAGACGAGGGGTGAGGGGTGAATGTAGCAGTTGAAAGCGCCCTCTCAGAGTTTCTGGCTAGTCAATCTATCACCACTAAGAGCAGGTCCTGGCTCCCCTCCCCCAGGGGAGAAGACGCAGGCAGCCACGTTTGGAGTAAAGCTTCCAAACGACAACTGACGGCGAGGCGAGGCCAGCAGCGTGGAGAGAAATTTGGAAGAGAGCACGGAGTTGGGTGGGCCATTCCCTGGCCTTATCAGGGCCTAGCAGTCCAGTATGGCACCAGGATAGATGGGCTGTCCCATCTCCACCCACTGGGCTTGGCTCAGTCTCCAAAAGAGGGCTGGCCTTGTCCTCCCTCCGCATTCTTAGTGCCCCCCTGATCTGCTGACCCCAGGGCCTCTACGCCATAGCCCGATGGACTGTGAAGACAAGCTGCATGGCTTTCCAAGTCTGGGCTGAGGCAAGGCACAGCCCATGGGAATATCCTGGCGACGACGACAGAGAACTGCCCCATTGGGTTTCCGAAGCTTTACAGGAGTGCCTGTCTCATCTTTCTCCCTCAGCGCAGCCGATGGCTTTGAACTGCTGACCTTTCGAGTAGCGGCCCCACATGGAATCCATTATGCCACCACGGACTCCCCAAAACCAAACCCACTGCCCTCGAGTCCACTGAGAACAGGATTTGAAAGATAAGAGTCGGGTAACAAAGGGAGTGGGCACAGGGTGGTGTCTGAGTGTACCAGAAAACCTGGCTGCAGACAAAACATAGTTCCAGGCTTTGTGAATACCCAGGCAAAAATGGAAACTTGGCAGGTCCTGGTAAAAAAAAAAAAAAGATTCCCCCTGAACGAAGAGACACATTTGACATGTGGGCCTTTAGATAAACAGCATCACAAACCCAGCGGCTGGTATCTTGCCGACATTCTACCCAGTGTAGCTCACACTGAGCCTGTGTGAACTGCTGACCACCAGCTCGCTGGACATGACGTACCATGTGATGATTCTCAAGAACTCCTGGCAAAACAGACTCTACAAGAGCCAGTCCCCAAGTATTGCTGACAAATCACAGGGACTGATTAAAGAGAAACATTAAAATGTGAAACGAGTGTTTCTCAATATAAGTCTCCATCTAGGTCTGTCCACTCCCACAAGTGGTGTTTCCAGCACACAGTTCTTCCCCAGAGAATTCTGGGCACCTCCATCACACCGTGGTCAAATGGAAGTCTGGGGTCCTGGAGGGGCTCGAAAATCATGTTCTTTCGAAATGTTCTTTTGAGTTTGGGGGAAAAAGAAAGCGAAGGGGCAAGATCAGGAACACCGGGCGGATGGGAGGTTTCCCAGCGACACTTTCACAGGACAGCCCTCGCAACTGCAGCACAAAGAGCAGGGCACTGTTCTGTGGGAACAATTCCCGGCGCCATTTTCTTGGCCTTTTCCTCACAATGAAGCTTTTGATTTTCCTAAAGTGCCTTCCTAATACGCCCCCGTGGTCATCTTGTGTCCTATAAGCAAAGCTCTCCAGATTACCCCCCGTCGGAATCTCTGATCTCTCTACCTGGGGCTTACCTGACTCCGCCCTTGGGAACCAGCAGTCTGATGGGGCCTTCGTGTTGAAGGCACTGTGAGGAGACTGGAGAGAACCTGTCTGCAACATGTACTGATGACAGACATGCTAAGACATGCTTTGTTTCAAATAAACCCATGTATATTTGAGCTGGAACCCCAGAAGCAATACTTTTTTGATGATGTATGCTATTTATACCCACACATATGGGCATACACACATATTTTAATAATTGTTGGTATATGTGATTATGCACTAGATTTTTTTTTTTTAAGTATTAAAGCGCTAACCGTGAAAAGCTGTCATCCCCCGCTGGCCATTAGCCAGCTTCCTTTCCCCTGGCTAGGCCTCGATGACTGACCTGTGGTTTCCATTTCTAGGGATATTTTACATATATCCTACATACTCACTGCCATCGAGTCAATACTGACTCATAGTGACCCCAGGGTAGTCTGCATAGAACTGCCCCCTTGAGTTTCTGAGAATGTAACTGTTTATGGGGGAGCGCCCCAGCTTCCTCCCTTGGAGCGGCTGGTGGTTTTGAACTGCTGGCCTTGTGGATCACAGCCCAACTCGTAACCACGATGCCACCAGGGCTCCTGGATTATATATTTATATATATTTAAATTATATTGTTTTATCCTCATAAACACAAATGGTAGCACACTGCAGGCATTTTGGACACTGTGCCTTTTATTATTCGATATTGATACATGATCTAAAAATTTTACCTCACTAATTACAATGTCCACTTTTCTGAGTTAGTAAATATTTTACTGCCCAAAATGTGAAATGATAAGAAAAGGGTCAAGCACAGGGAAGGTGCTTGTCCTGCCCCCGCCAGGCAGTCATCACTTGTACAGACCCAGTGAAAGGCACCGGCCACCAGCCAGC
Organism: Echinops telfairi; assembly: GCF_000313985.2. Classification (NCBI taxonomy): domain Eukaryota; kingdom Metazoa; phylum Chordata; class Mammalia; order Afrosoricida; family Tenrecidae; genus Echinops; species Echinops telfairi. The sequence continues at coordinate 19,437,950 of NW_022103968.1, forward strand.
CTGGCTCTCCTGGTCCTGCAGGGTTCTTGCCTTCCACAGTGGACGTTTGCCCCTTATCTCTTGCTCAGTTTGGGGGAAAACATTTGCGTTTTCCTGCTCTGGCAGGGTCCACCATACACAGGTTCCCACTTTCCTAGGGTTTAAGGTGCTACTTGGGTCTGTTCCTCTGTAGATGCCTATGTGTGTACTGTGCTCAATTTTAAAAATAAAACTGGCAACACATCGATTTTTCTCATTGACCGTTTTTAGAAGAGTCACTTTTATAGTCCTCCTCCTGCCTCCCCAGCCTTCATTAGACTGTGAGCACGTGGGTTTCTCTGAAGCAGTGCATTTATCTCCGCGTGTTCAGGACTGCCAGGAGCTTGTCCTTTCTGAGACTCCCAAGCTGAGACCGCCTGGGCCCCGGAGTCTGCAGACTGACAAGGGGCAACGATGGCTTAGGGAGGGAAGTCCACCTGGCGGGGTCCCGATGTCTTCCAATCGTAGCACCAGGTGACAGGTCCCTCCAGGCTGCTGCCGTAGCTCGATGCCTGCTCACAGCCCCCACCAGGGAGGAATCGCCCTGACACGGCTTTGCACCCAGGACCTTCTCAGGCCACAAGCCACACCTCCAACCAGATTACTTACTGGACGGGCAAATTACACAGGATTTCTCTGATCCGTCCTTATCACCCAGACTCAACCTGGCCACAGTCTCACAAAGAATTCTGGAAAGAAAAGCAATGCCATTTCACAGAGGACAGCAGGATCAACTAGGCATAATGTAGTAATTTTTCTCTGAATATGCACTTTCCTCTGGCAAATCAAGATAACAAAAATGACAGTACTAATAATACCAACATTAACTAAGGTCGTGTTGATACCAGGGTTCATGCGAAGCACTATATATATATATCAAATCAAAAACCCAAACTCACTGCCAAAACGTCGATGCTGTCTCATAGCGACCCTATAGGACAGAATAGAACTGCCCACTGTAATTTCCGAGACTGTGACTCTTTACGGGAGTATATGTACTATAGACTCATTTCTTACAGCTACCCTAAAAAGCTAGTCCAAGTATGCTTGCAGGCATCCTTCCTGAGGGTGATCAGTTGCCAGATTGCTGTGGGTCCCGATCCCTGCTGTTAAGGACAATGGACAGGGTTGCAGTCATCAATTTGGTTCCTGTAGGTGAGGTTTACACTCTACTGATAATGGTTCCTATGGGGATCCAGAGAACAGGTCAAAGTTAAGCTGCCATCCTAAATCTAGGATTCGCCCATCTTGTCACATGTACACCCCCCAATCCCTCCTCTTCCTATTGCGTGTATGCCCCTAGACCACCCCCTCATTGCTGTATAACCTATAGTGCAACCCCTTCCTGTGACGCATGTCTTTACCTGTAATTAGTGGCCTTGGATGCCCCCCAAAAGTATATAGGCCTGGGTTAGCAATAGAGAGCTCTCTCTTCCCCCTCTCCTCTCCCGTCCTCCCCCGCCTCCCCACGGGGACCACCAAGCAGGGCTGAGGTGAGCAATGCTACCATGAAATGTCTGACTCCATTACTTGACTCTCTTCTATCCCTCATGCTCTCGTTGACTTTAATATATTTATATATCTCAACCATACAATCGTGCTTACTGAACCTGTGGTTAATGGTGGGGGGGCTGGTACCCCCACCTCCTACCACAAAGTACACCTGCAGTTTGTAGTTGAGGTAACAGTCTCAGAGAAGGAGGCACATTCTAGACCACGGGTCGAAAGTGAAGAGCTAGGAGTCAAACTCGGATCTCTGCGGCACCACAGCACGACCAGATCCGAACGCGATTAGACTACAGTGCTTATTACTGGACCCCAGTTCCCCCACAACAAAGATGGCAACAATTTCAAAGGTGAAAATTCCAGGGTGTTAAGTATTTAATACAAGGATATATATCAAGTGCCAGTGCCAGGGCATTCTATCACCAGAGGGGGTAAGACACCACGACCCAGCATAGTGTAATGGTTTATTTAACCGTTACCATGTCCCCTGAGAGCCCTGGTACATGAAGATGATGAACGAGCAGCACTTTTACGTGAGCCTTTGTGTTTGACTGCTTACTTAGGCCTGAGCCCCAGCTCTGCCACGGCTTGTGTGACTCTTAGGCACCTGTCCTCAGCGTTACTTTCTCATCTGGAAAACGACGTTCTAATCGCTCCACCGCACTGCTGATCCGGCTGTGGTCACCATGCCACTTCTCTGAGTCTACTGGTCCGAAGGCTTGCTTCTCTGTCCTTTGCACACACCACAGCCGTCCTGGGGTTCCTAAGCAAACCCACGTTTACCTCCTCAGGCAGCCCCTCTCCACTCCAGATGAGTGAACGCCATCAGGGCTGCCCAGGCAGTTTGCCCTGGGCTAGCCTCAAGGGAAGGGTCACGGTGGGGCTTCTCTGACATTGCTGTAGGTTCTCATAGCTCCCTGCTTTTCTGATCAACTAATGAAATGACTGCACTGGGCAAATCACCTAGCAAAGTCACAAGCATAGACTTGGCATTTGGATTCCGATCTCCCACTTACTAGGTGGTGATGTGAGACTTGGCCTCACCTGCAGTGGGAGAGAGCATGCTGGTGGTGGTGCAGGATGGAGTAAGAAATCAGGCAGTGAAATGAACACAGGTGAGGTGGTACAGTGCCTACAACGAGCGACACTTGGTAAACAGTAGCTACTATTATTTTTCTTCACTTTTCAGAACTGACTCGTGGCTTCAGTAGGGTTTTCACGCCAAGCCACTTCCTGATTTGCCCTATTTGAGTGATGAAACTATCTCTTGGCTCTATACATATAATTAACATGTCATCAACTCGGACCATACCCCCCATGGAGGTCATAAAAATGCAGTTTATATTTGGTCACGTACCACAGAATGCACAAGGATGAGCAAGGTGCAGCCTCTTTCCCGGAGTTCCCAGTCTTGTATGGGTGGCAGATATATAATAAAGAATGAAAAGTATTTAAAAAATAAAGGGAAACAAAAGAATATTGGTTTCAGACAGAGGGAGAGCAGTGCGGCGCCGGGTGCCAGTGGAGTTTGGTCAAGGAAGACAGTCGTCTTGGTCAGAGAAAGACCCTCCCTTAGTAGGACCAGGTGGAAAAGACGTCTGGAGAGCTAGGACAGGAAGGCAGCCGAGAGGGTGCAAGACTTCTCTGCTAAATGCACAGCTCACTGCCAGCGAGTCAACCCTGACTCATGGCAGCCCTACAGGACAGAGTAGAACTGCCCCCCGAGGGTTTTCAAAACTGTGACTCTTTATAGGACAGAGTAGAACTGCCCCCGAGGGTTTTCAAAACTGTGACTCTTTACAGGAGTAGAAAGCCCCTTCTTTCACCCACAGAGCGGCTGGTGGTTTCGAACTGCTGGGCTTGCAGTTAGCAGCCCAACATGTAACCACCCGCCACCAGGTTAGAGGAGGTGAAATGTAAAGAGGGCCAACTGCTGTTGAAGTGGAGAACCGAATGACTCAAACAGGTGGTTCTTGGGTCCCCAGATGATGGCGGATCCGAGAGCTCCTATAGGTCAAGTTTCAAGGAAGCCAACCCTTGAGCAGCAGGCTAGAGGTGTGAGTAAAATGAACGATCATGTTTTGAGAGCGTGTGGCCAAGGCATCTTTTTTGCCTTGGTGATAAATGGCTAACTCACCTAGTCTGAGGGCAGAGTCATGTAAACTAGAGCTATTTGCTAGCAGAAAATGTGGCCTCCTTTTTTCTGGAGCAAGGAGGAATAAAGGTCCCTTTTTGATTTCCATCTAATCAATGAGTGCCCTTGAGGGGCATCTTACAGGGTGAGTTAGTTAATTGTGCCAACCTGGCCGATAATCACATGTGAGGTTAATTGAAAGGCGGAGGGATAAATGGGTGGTGAGCCTCGCCTTTCTTGTTCTTGGGTCTCTTGCTTTGTGATGGTTGCACCAGGTGCAGCTGCCTTAGCAGTTCCCTGCTTCAGCTTGCAAGATTGACTTCCTATAAGGCATCCCCAAGGAGAAGCCACATGGACCTATCCCGATGCAGCCCTGGGTGCTGGAGCAGCCGTGTGGAGACCCCTGCTAGTGCTGAGATGCTTATTCGTTCACTGACTCAGCTTTGCTCCTGCAGTCGGCATCATTGCCTGTTTTGTGAGGTGGAGGACTTTGTGGACTGGTGTTGGGTTAATGTTGGACATGCGGGCTTGGGCAGCATTGGGTTGGGATGTTTTCGTGATGCACATTTTCTTTACATAAAACTCTCTCTTACACATGAGTTGCTGTGGATTTGTTTCTCCAAAGTACCCAGACTAATACACAGGGGTTCTCACTGGGGGTGGGGTGGGCAGAGCCAACAATGGAGATACGTGTTCTGTGGTAAAACGGTGCTTCCTGATTCCAAGGAACAGAGGGCTCTCTTCACAGCAATCGCTTAGGTCGCACTTGGCCCCTAACCTACCAGGTGGAATACGGTGTGAAAGACTAGTAACCCATTCCTGCTGCTTTGTAGCAAGCTTGCCCCCCCACCCCGGCCCCGGTGGCTGTTACCACACTAGCTGCTTCCATTGTGAAAGCAAGGTCAACAAGGTCAAGCCTCTCCCCTGTCTTTGCCGTGCTTCTCTCCCTCAACAGCAGGGGCATTTGACTACCTTACCTGGCTGTGGTCCCCCAACTAGCCCTGATGAAGCAGGAGGCAACGTTAGCTCGCAGTTGTGAAACGCCCCTAGCATCGGCTCACACCTCTTACCAAATCAGTCAAAGCTTGGTGACCTGGCTCAGAGGACTATCTCTCTGGGCTTCTGCGTAGCATCATGTACTTCAGCTTGATCATCTGCCTTTCTCTTTACATACAAGTTCCTTTCTTCAAGAACTACTTACTATGCACAGGCCCTTTAAGCCTGTGCTCCTAGCCTTGGTCTTGACATTACCCCACCGGAAGTAGAGGAAGCACTGCTCTTGAAGCTTGGCATGCGGCTGGGGCACCTACACAGGCGGTGGGACCTCTGCAACCTGGCTTTCCTGACCTGGGTTCCCGATTGGGACGTAGGCTACCCTCGTGAGGATCATTTTACCAGATGGCATCTGGCTGACTATTATGTCCTCCTGGTTCTACGTTTTCACCTGAAGGCTGGCGTTCTAGCTTCCATTCAAGTGTTCCCCTAGCCCCTACTTTGCTCGGTACGTGGGTAGAAGTCCCCCGCTTGACCTATGCGGCCTGCCCGATTCTTCTCCAGTTAATTAAGCCAGGCTCGGCTGGACTTTGGCAAGGACATATGCATGTGCTCTTGTTCAACATTAACCTAAAGGTCAAAATGAAGCAAGGAGGACATACCAATTGACAAAATTATTTCACGTGTACATTTTGAAACATGAAACTATTTAGACATTTAAAAAGGGACACACCTCAATTAGCACCCTGTAGATTTGGTTGAAGAACATGAAAGTACCACGGACCCCCAGGTGGTCAGACAAACACGCATTGCAAAGAGGCCAGCCAGAAAGCTCCTTGGGAATGAGGATGGTGAGACTGTCGTACGTGCTTTGGACATGTTATAGGAGAGCCCAGGGCCTGGAGAAGGGGATCATCCTTGGTAAAGGAGGTGGCTGACCAGTAAAAAAGGGGATGCCAAAGCCACCGTGGTGAGGCTGGTGTAAGACGGGGCAGTGTTTCCTTCTGTGGTACATAGGGTCACTCTGAGTGGGATCTGACTGGAGGGCATCTAATGGCAGCATGACCAAACCTCAGGGTGCCCTTCTTAGTTCCTGCCCCTCCCCACCCACCTACCCTGCATCGATGTTTGGAATGTTGTTTTGGTCGTCATAACCCCAAATGATCTTTGTTCAAATCAGACAACCAAAGTCATTTCCCAACGAGAAATCAGGTCGGAAGTAAAATTTAATCTTCACTTGTCACTCCAGTAAACACCTTTGGAAGAGTCTTTCTGTGCCTGCCCACAGGCTGGGTGTACCTACGTGTTCTCTCATAAATCCGAGGCAGTGATCTCGTCTCAAGTCAAAGTCTATCAAACCAGTCACCCCTGCCACCCAGCCCCTGGCGCATGACTCAACAGGAAGGGGCCGGTTACAGAGCGCAACAACTACTGCCGCCACCGTAGCTCCTGCTCAACAGCAATAGCTTCTGGAAGAAAACAATTAGAGCAGACATCCTTCTCTAATTCGAGTGAAGACAGAGCAGACACTTGACTGGCACAAGGGACCAGGTCTAGCTTGGGACCAGCACTACCACATTTTTTTTTAAACCTGGGAAAGAGAATTTTAGTCAAGAGTAGCAGAGGAAAATCCATAGAACAGCCTACCCTTAATCCCCACATTTTCACAGCCATACCACTTCCTTATGTCTGTTCCTATTTGGTTACTGTTTTGGGAAATCTAAGGCTTTTCTTGAAACAGAAGTCTAAACAGGAACTTGAATGGGTTACTGTACGGTTTATGAAGTTCCATCAATTAACACCCCACCATAGTCTTTCTATAGGGCTCACTATTTATTAGCGTTGGTAGAGTTTAATAGAAGTAGACAAACAATGAGGAAAAACCTTGTCTACAGGTTTTTTCAGCTGGTGCTACAAGTTGGCATTATAGCATTGCAATCCTACTGCCATTTCAAAAACACATACTACTTTTATTTTCATTAGCGATGCAATATTCTTCCATCTAGGATACTGATTTTAAGCAAGGTGTTTAGTGCTAGTACTTTGTCCAGTAATAAAGGTCAGAGTCACAGGTTTAAAACATCCAAAGTATCCAAAGATTCTTTAAAAAAATTATCATGAGGGAGGGGAAAAAATGAGGAGCTGATGCCGGGGGCTTAGGTGGAGAGCAAATGTTTTGAGAATGATGAGGGCAATGAAGGTACAAATGTGCTTTACACAATTGATGTGTGTATGAATTGTGCTGAGAGTTGTCTGAGCCCCTAATAAAAGGATTGGAAAAAAAATGTGATGCCGACTATTGCTTGAATCCTAGTTTAGCATGCTATGACTGTTCTCAACACAGCTTCTCTGAAGGGATGATTCTTCCTGAGTCGGAATGTGATAGGTTGCCAGGAGGGAATGACATAATGGGAACAAGTGCTTCCCACTGCAAACACATGCTAGTCACTGAATGTTTACCCTGGTTATCAAGGCTGCACTGTACTTACAGTTACTTTATGTGCCACACAAAGTTCTGATGTGAACATGTGTGTTTGCTGTGGATCTCATACCTACAAGGGGCCTTGAAAATGTTTCTGGAGAAATTCCACTTTTTCCACACACCTTTTGAAGGCCCCAGGTCGAAGTATCGACATGGCCGAAGCTGCGTTTGCTGTTTCCAAAAACCTGGTACCTGCAAGGCCAGCAAAGGTGAAACCTAAGAGGAAAGGATAATTTCTTAGTTTAGCTTCGTAAAAGTTGAGAAAGCAATTATCATAAAGGTTGCCAAAGAGTAAATAGTTAATGCAGAATTCTATGGAAATACAACCACCTAGATCCAGAATGCTGACCTGTAATTAAGGAGAAGATATTGTATCAGCTAAATTAGAGGTTGGAAATCTACAGCCTGCTGCATGTTTGCATAAATAAAGGTTTATTGAAGCGCAGTCCCGTCCATCCGTTTACAGTGAGTCGATGGCTGCCTTTGCATGGCACACAGAAGTGTGGCTCACTTGCACCAGGGAACGGATAGCCTACAAGGTCTAAAATACGCACTATTTGACCTTTATAGAAAACACTGCCAACGCGAGCTATGTAATCCACATCTATGCTTTTCAAAGACCTCAAGTGTCCATTTGAAAACCACTTCAATTCATCCATCGAAGGATCATCCAGTGTGACAACTGCTTCACATTCTTGGGGATATTACAGAAGTTGGTAGCTATAAACTTTCCTCAGCTTTGGAAAGCCTGTTCCTAGCAATGCATCAAGACAATTAAGATCCAAGCCAAAAGATATTTTGAAGGAAATTCTTTCAATTAATTAAAGCAATATTTAGACCTAGTATTGCCCCCTAATGGTCATCCCGTAGGAATGACACCCCTTTGAAAACTACTGAATCAGCAAATTTATTGTCCCGCCACTCCAAAATCCTGATCCTCATGGTTCCTCTCCAGCAAGTATACTACGTTTGTTGTCTTAGAAGAGTGACTTCCGGGGCATGCACTGTGGTTAAGATTTTACATATGTACAGCATATGTCTGTGTCTATAAGGAGCAGAGTTCCCTTCTCAGTTTTTTGGGAACATCTTCCTTAGAAAGTCTCTCCCTTTACTATTATTATTAAAAATCAAATCGAAACAAAACAACGCCTCAAGCAAAGGGAGACAGCGGGCACCTCTGCCTTGTAGGCATCCACGTGAAGGCTCCAGGACTGGTTCTTTAGCCTACAGAAAGCTCTCGCCCCAGGCCCTGCCCTCCCTCAGACATTCGGCGGTTTCTTCATTCTTGAAGTGACTTATTGGAAAAACAAGGTCTTCAAAATTAAAAAAAAATATATATATATATATATATATATATTTATTTATTTTAATCTGAAATCTACTCATACCAAAACATGAATTCATCATGGCTGGACTTTTACCCCCAACCAGAAAGCCTGTCTCTTCCCCTTAAAATCCCACAAAACGTACAGTGGCGCCACAGAGAGAACCCAGATAGTACTGGGTAATTCACAAAGTCTGAGTCTTTAGCACCTCGTTTTCATCTCCTCCAAGCTTTGTCTAAAGAATGTCGGGAAGCTGAGATGGCCAAATGAGGTGCTCAGTATGATCTTTAGTCCATGGAATTATCAATTAGCTCCTTACCTTAAAAACAACAACAACAACAACAAGGCCAGAGACTGAGGGAGGCATCCTGTTACCACTCCCAGGCACGAAAAGTCCCCAGGAGTCCCTGCTCTCCTGGGCATCCTTCTGAGACCATGTCGCCAACATTTCCATGAGAAGCTTCATGGATAGGGCATGTCGCAGTAGGTGCTATCCGTATTGCTGAGACATCGCCCTTGAGAATAGTTCAGTGAGAAGGTTAAGGAAAAGAAATGTCCTCTTACAACAAACATGGTGATGCCTACAAATAAAAAAAGGAAATTGGCTGCAAGGACTGGAAAGAGCTGATTGTCAGGTCTATTCTACCCTCTAGTGGCCACAGAGAAGACTGTTCTTTTAAAAAGCCTTGACCAACACCGGGATATTTCTCAGGCTCGATTACAATAGTCACAACCACCAGCTTATCTTCATGTGCTTTATGTCTCTGTCAAAAGAATTAATGTTCAGAGAAGCCAATGCTTTCAAAATTTTGCCCATTCAGTGTTTTTTATTTTCTGCTGAGTGACAATACTGGTCAATCGAGGAGAGGCACAGGCCCCTTTCTCATGTCACATTGACTCTCCGGTGACAAGAGCAATCGTCTTTACTGCTTGACAGAAGGAATTTTGAAACAAGCATCTTTTTGAAGAGCACTCTGCACCACGGGGTATTTACAAGCCCAAGCAATAATTAAATATGCTGAAGACTATGAATCTATTCTTCTCTGCCTAAACCCTTCATTTTGATAATGGATAATTACAGTAAAAGTTTTGATTAATCAGAACCCTCAATTTAGATGATTTCAAATCCCTTCTTGTACTCTATTTTTAGGGCAAAGTGGAGTGAAAGAATCCACAAGAAGATTTTATTCCAGGGAAGGATTTTGTTTGAAAATCGTCTAGGATAGCTTAGGGAACCATGGATCACCAGGTAAGAGATGCACGTGGCGGGACCAGAGCTGGAAGGAAATGCAAAATTACAACAAAAAGGTCAAGGTGGTGGTGGTACTGTGAACCATTTCTGAGTCTTTGGCACAGATTGTTACTTTCCAACACTTAGAACCCAAAGCGCGTGTGTGTTCCAGGACATAAAGCATGAACTCAGGAGAAAATTCCACCTTTGAGTCTTCTCCACTGATACATTTAGACAGCAAAATTGGGACAGAACCAGAATCCTAAGTCCTTGAAAGAGCTTTCGAATTCAGTGATACTAGTAATGTATCAAGACAACACAGGGCACTGGTGAATATTTATCCTAACACGAGGTGAAACAAGAAAACACATACATATAACTATCGATGTTTTATAAACAAATTTGAAAATAAGCTCACCCGGGTACCCCTTTATTCTGAAGCTTTCATCTTTCCTGGAGGGTTCACTGACGCATAAAACTTAAAGACCAGAGTGATCAAGCACGACCATCTATTTAAAATACTGTTTATTTGTGATTTAACATTAATTAGCATTACATCTAAGAGCAATATCTGATAACATTTATACATTTTTCCACAGGACACAGAGGTTCATTGGCTCATTCTTTATGCCAAAGCAAGTAAATAGAGGCATTAGCAAAAGGTGCAAATAGTTCACTGTTGCGTTTAAAAAATATTTATGCACATTGCATTCATTTAGATATATATATATATTTTAAAAGTTATGGAAGAAGCATAGTTCACAGGTTACAGTTTCTACATATGTTGTAATACAACAACTGATGTAGAACATAAAAAAAGGAAAAAGATTTCTCAAACACAGAGTTAAGCAACTGAAAGTTTCCTCTATGCGATTAAAACACTGATTCCAGTAGTTATTGAGAACTACAATGCCGTTTCCAGGCTCTGGATCAACTTGGCATCATCACACGCACACATCAAACAGAACCAACTGCAGCACACACTGTAATCAATGCCATGTTTGGCATGCCAACTCGCCCTCCTGAAGGCATTCTGACTTAAGTTTTACCCACTGGCCATTTTGGATTACTGATTTGACATTGATTTGTGACATCACTTGGGAAGAGTGGAGGTGGGGGGAACTATATTTCACCTAGGTTTAAATCTGTATTTACATTAGAAAGAAAGTTAACTGTAAAGATAGAAAGGTTTGTAAAATCCAAAAAGTGGTAGCTTGCTCAGTGGTGAAAATAGACCCCACTGATTTTTCTCTAGTGTTGCCCGCTAAAGATAAACACGTTGGAAGCAGTTGACCTTTGAAAAACTCAAATATCAATCAAGGAATACATCTATTTTGGCAAAGCAGCGGGCTTTTAGATATGTAGGACATGTTCCCAATAAATCATGCTTCAAACCTTATTGTGAATGAGTCCTTATCAAACTCGAACACCTTTTTCCTGTCCCATCTTTTGCTCCCTTATACTTGTCACTTTCTCATTTTTCCCTTTCTTGTGGCTACCTTATGAGATCCCCCATTCATTAACAATACTAAGAGAAAAATACATTACAAGATTCAAATATGAATCCAGTTATACTTTTTATATACTTGAATCTCCTTTTGAGAACAAGTCTCTGGATTCTGAAATTAGATTTAAGTCTACTCAGTGCTGCGGACATGCTCTACTACTTAGTGATTGGCTAATATGCGTATGACAGTTTTATACTGGGTGGTATACAAACATCCCAACATATAAAATTTTTTTTTGCCAGAGTTAAACTAAATAACTCATATTATGTGTATAAAATCCCCCTTTTTTTGAAAAAATAAGGGGTTTCTAAACTAATAAAAAAGGAAGTTTTCAAAAATTATAGTTTACTAGAATGGCCTTTTTTTTGGTTTTTCTCTTTTGGCAAACAAAGTTACTTCAGGTGAGAAATTTTATACAATGAGTAAAATTCCAAATGAATTTTTTTCTTGAGTTTTAAAAAAATAGTATGTGCCAGTGTATACTAATGCTATAGATTCTTGTCTTAGAAGCTCTTAAAATATTGTGAAGACCCATTGAAACAATGGGGACCCACAAGAAACAGTCAACACTAGTAATAAAAAAGTTATCATCCGATGACCCAGTGAGGCAACTGTTGAAAATTACAACTCTCTTGCTTGCTCACTAGTAATTTCTTCGAATCGCTGTTATGGAGAAGGCCTGTAGTAATTCAGACCTGTATCTGCTGGAGGTGAACCATAAGACCAAGCAGAGCTAATTAATTAAAACCAGTAATTCGTTAAAAATTAAATGACACTTTTGAATCTATAACATGAGAGATGAATTTGGAAGTGATTCCATAATGTTTTTCTTTTAGTAAAACAGCTTTCCAGTTCTTAGCATCCAGTTTGCTATATACCCACCCATTTGATCTACCACTGTATATTAATGATCAACTTAAATGTGGTACTTAAATGTGCAATGTCACATAATAATAATAATTATTATTATTATTATAAAAAGGACTTTACTTAGGCTTCAACCTTCTCCTTTTTTTTGTTCTTTTTCAGGAAAGAGGGAGTGCGGAATTTCTTCTTTTTCTTGGATGGTGATTTTGAAGGTGAGCCTTCAGGTGACAGGACGTCTTCAATTTTTTCTGGAGACTTGATGGTAATCTCGATGTTGTCTATGGCCGTGCTTGTGGTCAACCTGCTCACTCGCTTGGCAAGCTCATCTTCAGCATCATGCAGGTCATCCTGGCCATTGACCACCATGACAGGCACTTCCATGGAGATGAAACTCTTGGAAAACAGCTCATGGTTTTCTACAAAAGGGAGTTTTCTCTTGTTATTTTACACAGTTAGCACCGAGGCTTAATTTTACAAAGTTGACATGCTTTGTCAATGTACTAGGGCATTACTTTCATTCCAATGAAGATAAACATTATTTAATAGACCTTGGATTTATTAGCTTGAAACTAATTTTCGTAAGTGATATGTAAGTGGAGATCAAAGAACACAAACTACATCACTTCAGCTTGATTACCAGGCAGGTTCATGTTGAAACTCATATATATATAAGAGGAACACAAACCTTAGTGCTCTTTAGTTTGGGGGAAATTTTGCCAAGGAAAATGATTCCATGCCTCTGACTGGAAGAATCATGACATAGAAATTTCAATTTTGCAAATTCTTAAGGACTTTAGGCTGGCCAAAGTCCAGATTAAGGTAAGTCTATATAAATAAATGTTGAACAAAAGTAACACCCTAATTATGATAAAATAAATAAAATTATTGGGAGGTTTAAGGAAATGTAGGACAAACTTACTATGACCTTACATGCAAACAAATGACAAAGCAGCAGACTCACAGGACTAACCCAGTGACTACGGTGGGAAATTACATCGAATACCTTCTAATTTTTCAGGGGCATTTTGCGGTGACTGAGTTTGAGAGTGATTTTGTGAAACAGATGAAGCATCATCTGAGAGTAATTCCTGCTCATCAGCATCTGTTGGATAAGAGTTTAGTTAAAAGCCATGCAAAATAAAATATACAAAGAAGCATAAGTAGTCAGGGAGGTTAGTGCATACATCAAGAGCCTGCATACACAGATGATGAACTCTTCAGCGATTGGCTGAGCATGCTAACAGGTAGTTCAAAATCAATTATTATTCATTATGAAAAGTTAATGTGTTAAAATTTCTGACTGCCAGTAGCAATTTCACATACAGGGTTAATAAGGGAAGCACGGGCACTGAGCGCCCAGGCGCATAATCTTTATGCATGTAGCTTTTGCTGGAATGTGGTAAAACCAAAACATATTGAGCCCCAAGGTACAAAGATTTAGAATTCTCTCCACAATGTTGCTACATGGGTGTGACAGGATGCTTCACGGCCACAGGAACTTTGGAACACTGTCCAATGAGATTTAGGTTGGAGCAGTATTAGTGGGCTCATCATGAATATGGGTGAAACTTGTAAGGCACAGAAAAAGGGTGATGGCTCTACAGTGCAGTACTTGTTACCTGGCATCTTTAGGCTTTCAAGAAACAAGAGATGAAAAAGGGACATTTTACAAGAAGGTAAACAGAGAAAACTGCCAGCCATATGCTATAATAAACAAACAGAATAATACCCCTTTCAGCCGTTAGTGTAATTATAATTATAGTCCAGATGATCCCCTCTTAGGACAATGGCTGCAACACACTGGTAAAAACACGGTTTGCTGGATGATCCCACATGGAACTAACATGGACAGTTTTTATTGGCTTCTCTTTGGCCTTGGACAAAAAACTTAAGAAAGACTTTCAACTGTATGTTATGCATGCACTAAGCACAAGTTCTAGCTCTCTTTCTGGGTGAAAGACTCTTTGCCCCCATCTTGAACACGCCCTGCCTTGATGAACAGCACATCTCACAATAGTTGAGTAGCTATTTTACAGGTGGGCCATGAAATGGCTGAAGCTCATCCACAGACTCGAGAGCTCTTATTCTAGAGAAAAAGAAAGCTAGCATTCCATTAGCTGAGGTGTTTCCATAAACATTTTTAAACATAATCCCAAACTCATTAAAAGTTCCGAACTCAATATCGTTGAATGCCAAGTGCTTAAGGAAGGTCACATCAAAATTCTAGGTTTTTTTTTCACATTTTGATTTTAAAGTTATAATATTGACACTCAAGACACCCAGGAATAAAAAGTTTTACTATGCACCAAAGCCACATGCTTGTGAATCTATGATTACTTCAAAATAAAAAGTGAAAACTGTTGTCATCTATTATGAAATGTTTAAATCTATTGATGCACCTCTATCTATTTCGGCTAGCATAAGAAACTGAGAAGACAGCTAGCACAGATGACTTTCCGGTGAAAGAGTTGCTCCTCTGCACGTTAACATCTACGGTCTGTGGTGGGGAGTTCTTGACATTTCAGCTCCAAACCCTCAGGAAAGGACCGAGGCAGAGAAGAAATAGATGAAGTGAAAAGAACTGCCTGCTTTCTTCAGTTACCCAAATCAAGGTGCTCCCATCGTGAGCAGGTGCGGTTATGCTGAGCTTAGATTAAAAAGCAACTCACCTTCCAGGCCCTGGTGTTTACGTTCGATTGTCTTCTTGTATTCTTCCAGCTCTCCTTCTGTGAGATGACTGAAAGGGTTGGGAGGAGCTGGTGGCGCATGATCGTCATCTTCACATAGCATGGTCTTGCGAAGAAAACCGTTTGTTACCAAGGGCTTGGAAATAACAGGTACACATCCATCTGCCTGCCCACCTGCCTAGCCTTATCTAGTTACACAAAGGGACTACACAAAAAGGTTTTGGGAAAATTCCATTACCTTTTACTTCAGTTTTTCCATGCACTTTTTTGAAACTGGGAAAAAGACAGGACTTTCTACTCCTGTAAACAGTTAACAGTCTCAGAAACTCACAGGGGCAGATCTACCCTGCCCTATGGCGTTTGAAAGCCCCTCATAAAAACTCTTGGTGGATCTCTATCATACCCAGGCAAACCGAACCCTCTGCTGTCGTGTTGATTCTGATTCACGGTGACTGCATACGACCCAGTAGAATGGTTGAACAGTGTCTCTGAGGCTGTGAACCCTCAGAGACGGAGACTGTCTCTTCTTTTTCACAGGGAGCAGCTAGTGTGTGTGAACAGCGACCTGTTGGCTAGCAGTCGCTGTGCCACAGGGTCCTCTGGTGTGTGTGCACAATGTTGTACACATGTATATAACACACACACATATAGTTATTTGTATGATGTTTGGGATATCTCACTTTGCAACAATCATAAGAAATGATCAACTAATGTACTTAAAAACACACTCTTATTACATACAAGTAAATGCTCGTAACAGTGAAATGAATGAAAGGACCCTGGGAAGACCCTGTACTGGGAATGGGGAACTGGCTTTTTAAGTCTTGTAAACGATTTCATTTTTTTAACCTGTGCTTACATTACTTTAAAACCCACTGCCACTGAGTCAATTCCGACTCCTAGAGTGGAAATGTCCTATAGGTTCCCAAGGCTGTGAACTCTTTCCCAGAGCAGACCAGCTTTATCCTTTCTCTCATGCCGTGGCAGGTGAGTCTGAACCACTGACTTGCAATTAGCAGCCGAATGGATGCCAGGGCTACTTGAATGAAACATAAGCCTGTGTATTACAAAGGAAAGGCATCACTATGGCAGACTGAGAATGAGTATCATCTTGTTTAACAGACTTACAGAAGGAGGCTTATCCACAACAATGCCAGCAAGCAACTGAGACTGTGGACCTGCTGTTTTCAAGTCATAGCGGTTTTGTTCCCGAATCTGAATTAAAAACAAAACAACAGTCACAACGTGATCTTTGGGGGCAGCTAAGCAGATGACCTTTATTTTCTCTTTTCCTAAAAACTGATTTTGAAATCGTCCCCATCCGTAAGTTAAGAGCCTGTTCAATTTCCACCTCCAGAGAGTCCTCTTCCCGCTGTAACAGCTCACATGAATCTCCTCCAGTCTTGTAGGCAAATGATTGCCTATTCTCTGAGGTGGCTTCAAAAAGTTCTTGGAGTCATTATCTTTTAATTCCATTTTGCCATGGACTTCTTGAAGTCCCCTCATATTGGTAGAGAACTACACTTATCATAAAATAGTAAAGCTGTTTACAAAGCTCTCCTTCTCTCCCGTCTTGCCGAACTCTGAATAGTACAGTTAGTTGTATCCAATACACGCTACAATGACATTAAATGTAAAATTCTTCTGTATTTACACCCCCAAATCTGATATGAACAGCATAACACTGGGTGCTCTGGCCATCGAAGACCATGTCTCACCTTATTTCTCTTTTCCAGTACCTCACTCGGGTTTGTGTTTAAAGGAACAAACTGATTTGGATCTTCAATTTTGATAGGCGTTCCACTGCTCACTTTAGAAGAGTCCTCTGCTTTCATCCACTACAGCATTAACAACAACAACAAAAAACTAAAATGAAGCTTCATATTAAGAAACTATTGTAACTGCTCCATACAGTTTATTGACTCATGGAAGGTGGGGGTATATTGTAAATCCTAAAAAATTTAACTAAGTATAATATTTTAATGGTAAATTAGTCTCTCTCTCATACTAGTTAGAAAAAGACTCATTATCAGCATTCACATAAAAAAGCAGTAATTGTACATGAATATTCAATTATGCTATAAGCACAACTTTGTCCTCTGTGTTTTTTCATATGCTGCTGCTGAAAATATTTCAAATAGATACGGAACATGATCTTCACACTAACTCACATTCAGAGTTTTGTTTCCTACACTGAAGTTTCATCAACTAATGAGGACCAGGTAGTCATGGAAAAGGACTCCAGAAATCTCAAGACTTGGAGTCCCACATGTGACTTCCTCATTTTACTGATAGAAAAGGCCAAGCCTTCTGACTATATATTACAAAGTCATGGAGCCAAAGGTTGGAATAACCTTATATAAATTGTCATTTGTTCTACTTCGTAATCTTTAACAAAGGCTAATATTCATCAAGATTAATAATGGATTCCCATTGATCTGTCAATAAAATGCATTCTGAAAAACATGTGAGTGTAATTAAGGATGTTCTTTGGGGTCAAGTACAACATGAGTCCGCTGAGGTAAGTTTAAAAAAAAAAAAGAAAAATGCAAAACTGGCATAGGGAAAAAGCTACTGTATATAAACATTCCTGGGGTGAGGACCAGGTAGTATGGCAGAGACCAGACCAAATCAAGGGATACATATGGTAGCCAACTAAAAAGGAGGCGGGGAAAGGAAAAAAAAAAAAAAGGGTAGTGGAGGCAAGGGCACTAACCCACCCAAGGGGAGGGTATTGTTATATCTCCACAGGGAAAGAGGGACCAGACTTCAACACAGTGCCCAGGAAGATGTGAATGCAACATGCCAGCGTGGAACCAGTGGAGAGGTCTGTGGGGCCGTCCCAATCCCAATTACATGGACACTTGCCCCTGCCCCCAAAAGAATTTATCTCCGAGGATGGCAATGAATCCGCAGCTC
>NW_022103968.1:19457351-19501639 GCF_000313985.2 Echinops telfairi
CAAATGTTTTGAGAATGATGAGGGCAATGAATGTACAAATGTGCTTTACACAGTTGATGTATGTATGGATTGTGATAAGAGTTATATGAGCCCCTAATAAAATGATTTAAAAAATGATGTTCTTTGGGAAATAAGAAATTGTACAGACTAGAAAAGAAACATTAAAGAAAAGAAACATTTTGAGGCTTATGCATTTATTCCCATATCTATTATTAATGATTTAGAGGACAGGATTAAGTTTTTAGTACCTGAAAGATACTTGGTGAAAAGCACTCCAAAACCAAAGTAAAGCAAACCTGAGGTAAAATGCTGAAAAAGATGAGATAATCCATTTCTCCACCTACAAGATTTTGCCTGAGGGTAGTAGCCATGTGCAGCAATTCATGCAAATATGGCATTATTGGGTTTGGTAACTTTTATAGTTCCAATTGGTCTCGTTGTGAGGAGTTTTGCTTTCTTTATACAGTGTAATCCCCACTGAAGGCTGTCACCTTTGATGTTCATTGTTAAATGCTTCAAGTCCTCTTCACTTTCAGTAAGCAAGGTTGTGTCACCCGCATATCACAAGTTGTTAAGGAGTCTTCCTACCACCCTGATGCAGTGCTCATCTGCATACAGTCCAGCTTCTCAGATTATAAGCAATATCACGACAAATGGGGAAAATACTGAAGTTGTCAAGGATTTCATTTTACTTGGATCCACAGTCAACCCCACTGGAAAGCAAGCATTAAGAAATCAAACGACCTATTGCACCGGGTGAATAAGCTGCAAAAGGCCTCATTAGAGTGTTAAAAAGAAAGATCAGGTGTGCCTGACCCAGTCATGGTATTTTCAATCACTTCATAAACATGCAAAGTCTGGACAATGAAAAAGGAAGACCTAAGGAGAATCGTGCAATTTGAATTATGGTGTTGGTCAAGGCTAAAGAATATACCATGGTCTGCCAGAAAAATATACAAACCTGTTTCAAAGTTCATTTGAAATGCTCCTTAGAAACGAGGATGGCAAAAAAAGAAAGAAAGAGAGAGAGAGAGAGAGAGAGAGAGAGAGAGAGAGAGAGAGAGAAAGAGAGAGAGAAGAATGAGGATGGCAGGGCTTCATCTCATGTACTTTGGCTATGCTATCAGGAGGGCTCAGGCCCCGGAGAAGGACAGCATGCTTGAAGTAGAACCCCAAACACTTTCTGCATCCAAGTCAACACTGTGGCTGTACAGGACTGAACAGACCTGCCCCATGGGTTTCCAAGGCTGTGAATCTTTATGGCAGCATACCACTTCCTACGGTTCCTGTGGCGTGGCTGGTGGATGGGTGCGAACTGCTGACTTTGTGGTTAGCAGACCAACTTGTAATTTATTATGCTACCAGTGTTCCTCCTTGGTAAAGTAGAGAGTTAGTGAAAAAGAGGAGGATCCTCAACACGATGACTTGTACACAGTGGCTGCAACAATGGGCTCAAACATAACAATGATTGTGGAGATGGTGCAGAATCATGCAGTGTTTCACTTAATTGCACAAAGGAGCACTATGGCCGCTAACAACAATAAGAACTATATGGTTCTCATAAGGAGCACAAAATAAACTACCCAGCAGTGTTTAAGTGCTTGGCTTTAAACGCCATCAGGAGATAAACGTGGCAGTTTGCTTCTTCAAAGATTTACAGCCTTAGAAACCCCGTGGAGCAGTTGCACTTTGTCTTACCAGCTCACTCTTGAGTTAGAATCCACTCATAGCATGGAGATGTAATGGGTAAGAACTGGAATCCAGAGTCAGACTCCTACATTCAAATCCTGACTTTCACAATGAGAAATGGGAAGGGAACTGGTAAGTGTGTCTTGGTTTTTTCATATAAAGGGGGGGGGGTGAGAGGAAATAGTTCATGTACAGCCCAGTACAAACTTAAGATATTTTAAATATTTTTGACAGAGAACAATCAATTCATTGGTAACTAAACAAAATATTTAGTAAAACAAAGCAACATAAAATAGTGACCTACTGTGATTTTGGTCCTGGGACTGGTTTCCCCATTCCGAGACTCCTCAGGCACATTCACTTTCATGTAAGTATTTGGTGAGTTCAGCCATCGTGTCTTTTCACGCTGTTGTCTCTGGGCCATGTACTTGAGAGGAGAGAGTGGCACTGCGTCGTCCTCAAAGGAAAAGGCGGTGACAGTTGCTGGGATTTCCACATCACTCTTGTGCCTTGGCTTTTCTCGAATGAGAGGATGCCTATAGGTGTAGCCTGTTCTATAGCCCTAAGAAAGGGGAAAAACACAATTGCATCCAACCTGTACCAAGGCAGTGCTTGAATTTGAATTCTTCAACAAATGATTCAAAAAACTTCCTTGTTTAAAAAACAAACACAAATACAGGGAAAAACCCCTTTCAACATCCATACAACCTCCACGTCACACCGGTGTGGAAATGAAGCAAACGTCAAGATCTGGTGAAAACGAGTTCCAGCTGACACAGCCATCGATAAGCGTAATTTCAAGGCTGCTGACCAGAACTTTTTTCCTATCTATAAACTGGCTTCCTGGGACCCAAAGCTCAGTGCTCATTCTAGTCTTTGTTTTGGGGTCTAAAGGCATCCGACTTCACGAATCTTGATGGAAGAGGGAAAAGAGGGCATGTGCACATCCCACTTTTGATTCACAAAACTTGGTTAAATAGTACTGAAGCACCTTCCTGCGTCAAATTCTGCTCTGGGAATAATAAAGAACATGTGCCCACACAAAAACCAAAGTCCACGTTTACGTTTGACTTTTCACCTACCAAATTGTCCAAAGTCCTCATCAGCCCTTCAAACTCGATTTCGCCGACTTTCCACTTTTGATGGGAACTCATATTCACCCCTCCTCCTCCAGATGCTGCTATGGTGTGAGTGAACGCTTTATACTTTTGCAGATCCAGTAAGAGTAGATTGTCTACTCCCCCTGCCCCCGCTAATGCTCGGACCTGTAACAAATGACAAAATGTATAGAAGTGCAGGACTGTCAAGGCTGCAATGAGAATTTTACTTTCAAGGAGGCACACTTTCAACCCAGCAAATATCCGTAACACTTATTCAGCAGCTAAGAGAAAGAAAAGGCTACACTTTCATGAGAAGAAGTATCTTTCCCATCCAGTGGAGGGATGGGCCTCTGATCCTCCTCAATGGAAACAGATTTCCAGCCATTCTTAAAAAAGTATGTTAAGCAAATGAACTCTCTGCCTATGGAGAGCGTGGAATTGTTGGAAATTGCATTAAATTCACGAAATGTCTGACAACGTTATAGTTTTTACAAAAGTGACTACATCTGCTCTTTGATGGCTGGGATGCCTTTGTTGGGTCTCTTTTTGCAGCTTATTAGCATCACCACTATAAAGATGTGCAATTGTACGGGGGTTAAGCAAGTAAGTATTACCACAAAAATCATAGAAGCCTGTAATAAACAAATATATCAAAATGTGAAGCAACACTTCTCTACATAGCTCCCATCTAGGTGTATATGTTTCTGCAGGTGGTGTTTCCATCCCACGAACCCTGGACTCTGCATGCTGGTTTTTACCATGTCAAAATGGCAGTGCTGGCATCCTCCAGGGGCTTAAAGTATGTTCCTTGGAAATGTTCTTTGAGTTTTGGGAACAGGGGAAGTCTGAATGAAGAGGCAGGGACAGGGGCAGGGTTGGAGGCTGGATGGGGTACGGTTTCCCAATGAACTTCTCACGGGACGGCCTTTGATACCTCAAGGAACGAGGAAGTGGCAAGAAACTTCTTGGAGCAACTTTCCTGGCCTTTTGCTCAGCAAGACAGTTTTCAATTTCCTTAAAATTTCTTCATAAGAAGCCCCTGTATGATTGTCCTGTGTCCTTTAAGAAAACCTCTCAAGATTACCCAGTTGGAGTCCCCCTACTCTTCTAAGCTGACCGCTTTGCCTTTTAATGGGCCCATCAGGTCCCACTGGAAGGCCCTGTTTTGATCAGATCTTGCTCTCTGATTCATAACAGTAAATCCAAGTCTCTTCCCTGGTTTAGATTCATTCCATTAGCTTCAATCTTGTTCAAACACCCAATTGGAAGACAAGATCTTTGAATCAGCTAATCTTCATGCAACACCTTTTTTCTTTTTGTTTAAGTATTCTTTTTTCTGAAGGTACCCTAATAATACTGAGTCAAGTGTATTACTGAGAGAACCTGTTGCCAGTCAGCCACTGATCACAGAGGCATGTTTAAATATGTTTTGTTTGGAATACATTCATGTGTACATGAACTGGAGCCCTGGTAGCAATACTTTTTCACTACTTAGAAAGGATTGTGGAGAAAATGATGTTTAAAAGGTACTTAGGAGTTTGTGTCTACCTGTGCATTTCTTTCTCTTTTTTTTTAAATTCAAGAGATACTTTTGTTGGATTTTATTTTAGTAGAGCAGAACTTCTCTTAAGAAACAAAGAGTGATCCTCAAGAAACAAAGAAAAATATGCCATGGATAGGAGTTTAAAAACCAGGAAGAAAAAAACCAAAACAACCCACTAAACAAGCAAAACCCAAAAGCAATGTAAACGAAAAAAGAAGTAATTTTTTCCCCACCTGAATCTCACAGGCTAGCTGCACAATGAAAATATAATAAAAAGCCTCCTCCACGCTTTCTCCCAGTGCTACCACACCATGATTTCGGAGTACAAGCACCTAAAATAGAATGCCAAAGCGATCACTTTAAATAACTGTCATAGTTCACACTGTTTTCTTATCAATAGCAGCAGCCACAAATATAGCTCCTGAGATAGAAACTACTACATACCTTACAGCTTGGTCCCAGAACTTTCTGCAGTTGAATTCTCTCCTCCTGATCATCAAGAGACCCTTGGTAGTCATAATAGGAGACATCTCCCAGGATTAAGGACTCTTGAGAAATCGGGAGGATCCCGCACTTCATGGATGATACCTATTTGAGTGGCCCAGTTCAGAATGACACATTTAGTCATTACGTACACTTTCATAACTCACTGCCATCAAGTCAATTCTGATTCGTAGTGACCCTGTGGTTTCTGAGACTGTAATTCCTTACAGGATTTTTTTCCCCATGGAGCAGCAGGTGGTTTCAAACTGCTGACCTTGTGGTTGACAGCCCAATGCATAACCCACTAGGCTACTGGGGCTCCTCCCATACTAATTTTTCAGTCATCCCAAGAAGCATTGGTCTATTCATTGTGTTCATCACTTCAGTACCTCTTCCTACTCTGGTTTCAGGGGAAAGAAAAAAATGAAAGGACTTATAGGATACAATCCAATTTAAATGCTGTGTTAAGTGTTATGAAAGAAGGATTCAGTGGTCGTTATTAAATTCTTTAGTTAAAAAAAAAAATCGAAGTGCCACTAGCTGTCTCCCAGAATGGTGGTAGGCTCTTTTGCTTTCTGAATCTGTGGAGGATTTACAATTCAGAGGTGAGCTTGAATGGCAGGGCCTGGTAGAATGCAGATAGGAACACAGAGTGTCAGGGAAGCCCTGCAAAGTAATGCATTTCCAGAGCCTTCTTTGGTTTGGGTCCTCGCGGACTTACAGCTGCTGTTTCCAGGGTATGGATATGTATCACGCACTTCACATCAGGCCGTGTGGAATAGATGGCAGCATGAGGACTGAATCCTGTATGGTCAATTTTCAAATTAGTACTTCCCTGGTCAACCACTTCTCCTATTATATTGACTTTAACCTGGAGAAATCAGAAAGACATATTCCGTTGGTACACATGTGTCAACGTTTGCCCGTACTCCTCAGGTGAAACATAGGACCTGGGAAAGTTTTTGGTAAGAGACTGTAACCAGACTTTGAGAACCTCTGTGATGACTACTTAACCTTGCCACTGTGACCCAAGAGCGGCCATAAGCAAGATATAAATGAAAGGGTAGTGGTATTCTGGTAAAACTGTATTTACCAATCTAGAGAACTGGCAACCAAATTTAGTACTAGTAAGAGGCACCAGACACAAGAAACGACGTATGCTTAGCTCTTCACCGACAGTCCAGGACAAGTCTAGTGAGCACAAAAGTGGCTAGAAAGTTTCCATTTGGTAATATCTCAGTACCCAGGACCAATGCAGCTCCCGATGTCCTAAGCATGGGCACAGAGTCTAGGAGCAGGAGCGTGGAAAAGATAAAATGCTTGGCCAGATCCTACACTCACACCAACTACATGTTGTTTACATTTATTTATGAAACACCAAACACACACATACATAACACCACCGCCCCTCTCCCACCCAGTTGCCATCAAGTCGATTTTGACTCTTGGCCACCCCATGTGATTCAGAGTAGACCCAGGTGTCCTAGGAATGTTAATGGCTGAAACACTTTGGAAGTAGATTGCCAGGTCTTTTCATCTGAGGCACCTCTGCATGGGTTTGAATCACCAGCCTTTTGATCAGTAGCCAAGCACCACCAGGGCCTCGCATGAACCACACACAAACTATATTACGTGATGCTTTTTCAAATCCATTATCTTTTCCCTTTCTGTCCTATGTGAAAAGCAAGCATTTCTGAACTTGGTAACGTCGGAGTGAAAATCATACCAAGCTGGAGGCTGTGGCTTCAGAAAAAGACAGGCCTCTGGGGATTATTATAATATGATCTTGCTCTTTACTTATTCTTACCTGGAAGGGAAAAACAAAAGGAAATTATTTTACAGAGTAAACACAACCAGAAATACATTTACAATAAACAATTCTAAGAGATTTGGAAAGAAATGAAAGTAAACAAAAATTAAAGAAGCGTACAACATACAGTTTTTGAGATTTTTTTCCCCTTGATGCTCACGCATCCCGACAATGGTTTCTCTCATTCACTGGCTTTACCCAATGTATTATTTTGGATTTCTAGCACAGCTTAAGGTCAGCTATACTCACGAGGAACATTCATGCCAATTCTATTGAACCCAATATAGAAATGACTGTAACTTTGATTTACTATATGGAAATGAAGGGGAAATGGGCAAAGGGTAGAGAACTGCCTCTTCTGAGGATCAGAATGAAGGTGAATATAGGAGGAGGGACAACTAGGAAGATGGGCTGGTGGTGGACGGCCCCATGTAGTCATGCCATTTCCCCACATGATATTCTAATATTTTTACCTCAGATACTGTGCTGCTTCCGAACGTGGCAAAATGAAAATAAATGGGAAAACTGTATTGAAAAAAACAAAAACCAAGGAGGAAACATTCCTGGACCCCTTCTATTTTTCTTGCCTCCATTTTTTCCCAATGCTATTGAAGCTCAGACATAAATAAATAGGGAGAGGAAAAAAGTTGCCACTAGGATCTGGATAGGTCCTACAATGGGTCTGAATGACAGGAACACGGATGGCAAAGAGAGAAGAAAGTTGGGATAATGAGCGCCTCTCCCTTGGAGAGAAGGCTTAATTATGACTCATGGACATGAGTCAGCATTCTAGGTCCAGAGAAGGAAGTCTGAAAACAATTTCCTGCAACAAGGGAAGAAGAGTACAGCTGTCTTCTACTCGGAATTTTTAAAGAAGAAAGTGAAGGCGCAGGGACTCACTGAGATGTATGTGTTTGCCAAGTGTGCCCATCCAAACAAGTCTGCCAGCCTGTAGAGACTGGCAAGCTTACAACGGCTCAGCTTTTCCCCCTTCACATATGAGGAGGCATCTGCGCCAGGAAGATCATTGATAGGTGTAACCATGCCAAGACCTGAAAGAGGAAAATAGTGGACAAGGGGTCAAGTTGAGTCAACTCCTTCCCTGGAAATTAGTCCACACATCCTACCGGAAGCAACCTGAGTTGAGGAGTGTTTCATAATAATCTGAAATTTACCAGGTCACGAAATATTTAATTAGCATGCCCCCCTGAGAGTAAAAAATGGTTATCAGCTATCTTTTCTACCTTGGTAAAGGTGGTTATCCATCTAGTACTTGTTAAGGAGTGACATACTTTTTGGGGAAAAACAGGGTTACATGATCCGAAAGGTGAAAGAATATTATTAAGTACTATGGCAAATTGCTAATTTTATGATGAAGAGATCTCTGGAATAAACCACAACTTTTTCTAATACATTTTTAACATTTAGTCCACTGCTAAAAAGCATTTAGAAAAGAATGAATCCTAACAATATTCTGGCTTCTGCCCTCATTGTGCAACAAAAACTAGTCTTGAAAGTCTCCAGTGACGCCGCCGTTGCCTGGCTTAGCCATCCTTTTCTGGGGCCCCTTGGAAGCCAGCTCCGTCAGTCCTGCCCCTTTCCGAGGATTCCTCTCCAGGGTCATGTGATATTATCTTGGATCGTTTGTTCCCTTTCCACTTGCTGTTTCTGCATGGACACATTCTCTTTGCTGCCCTTCTCCAAAGTGTGGTTCTTCCCCAAAGCTCAGTCATCCACTCTGCTCTTTTCTCTGCTTACGTCATTAAAACAAAATACTCTCTTCAAGGCTGCAGCTGTGAGTTCTGTGACATGAGCTTCATCCTTCACCAGGCCCTCCTTCCCAATCTACAGCTTGTTTGTTCTCATGGCCAATAACAGTAATATAAAAATGAAGAGTCTAAAATGGTTTTACTTATACTGATGGTAGTACAATTCTGGCAAACTCAAACGCTAAGTAACCTTTATCTCAACCTTTTTTGGGCCACCATACGTAATTTAGCATGGGGTTTCAGCACCACCACCACCCCCACCAAGACAAAAACCACCATCACCACAAAATCCCAAACAAACCGGGTTCCTGTACTGGCTCAGACTCATACTGACCCCAGGCTGGCATGGGACTAGCATGCATTTTCTTCACAAGGGGCCTTCAATGTCCATACTCAATTTCCAAACCCTGCTTCACATGTGAAATCCTGGAATAAATCTTCTCATTCTTTTGCTTGTCTGTGGACCCTCTATTTGAAATCCATTCTGCATTAAACTACCAGATTAAGTTTCCTTTTGCAGCACTACTTTAATCTCAAAGTTCTGCGGGAGCACCAAACATAAATGCTTATAGGGACCAGGAAGGCAATGTAAATGCATAACCCAGCCCAAGTGCTGCCTATGGGTAACCAGGCTAAAGGGGCATCACAACTCAGTTCCAACTAGTTGTTATCATGTAAGAAGATTGAGTCCAGTGCTATTAGAATTCTTTCAGAGAAGCACTAAATCAACATTTGAATGTGAGATCTTCAAATTTTGAAATGTTGCAAATAAAAAAACTCAGAAAGTTTCAACAATATGTGGTTCACATGCACTAGAATAATTTCTGACCAAATTTCAGTCAGTTATTAAGCTAGCTCCTCTGACCCTTCTTACCCATTCAGCAGTAACTCCCACATTTCAAAGGACAACACAACACAAATATTCCAGCCAAACTGGGTGACTTCTACTCCCTGACTTCTGCATACTAGGGCAGGGCTGTCTGGCTGCCATGCCTTGTCCATTCTAGGCAGCCAGCCCAACCTCACTTATCATGTCCCTAGCCCCCTTTGTATCTAGAACTTGCACAAACACATTCTCTTATGATTGCTGTCTTTCCTGACTTGACTTCCTCTCCCTATCTTTGAATTTTTATCTTCGGACTTTTTCTTTTCCTTTGACCAATTTCCACAGCTTTAACCAATACGTCTGTGTCTACCTGCCAAGACTCTCTCTGAAGCTTTCTAATTTCAAACTGATGCAACATCTTGGCAACTCAAACGGAGCATGGCTAAACTGGAATCACCCCCACTCCCTCCCCTCTTCCAAACCAGAGTTACCCCTGGTCTTGTGTGATTTCTGTTGATTTTTTTTTCTTTCTTTAGGATCTCAGATAATATTTATTAAAATGTATACAGGAAATACAATTTTATTGTTGCAAATTTTACACTCTTTAGAACTTAAGGCCCTTTGCTTTATTGACATAATAATTTTAATAGGACAAATTTCAATAACTCAAGGTTCTCTAGAAAGAAAACCATCTGCTAGTGGTAAACTAAGAGATCCTCCTGCTAGTACATCTATAAACTATTGATGTTTGCATCATATATCAAGTTGAAAAAGAATTCATTTTTCCCTAAGCTCCTTAAAATGAATACTGAATTATAATATTTGAAAAGCCATTAAATTCTTTAACACTACATTAGCATCTGATTTCTGTTGATTGTAACATGAATCTCCCAGTTCACTCGTCAGCTTAAAGTGGCTTTCCATGACAGAATAGAACTCACTTTTAAAGTCACTTTCAAAGACAGAATAGAATTCAAACGACCAACTCTGGTTCTGAAGTGCTACATAGTAGGATCCTAAACTTACTTGGCCTACCACCTTAAAAAAAAAAATCAGCGTTCCCTTGGCAATTGAAAATGTTTGTACTGTAGCCCACAATCTAATGTAAGTATAATATCTGCTTTTGCAGTCCCTCTGGTTCAGTCAACCTGTCGCAGAGTCTTGTCCCGTCTTCCTTATCATATGCCTTTCTCATTGGTCTCTTCCTTTTCATCGTCACAGCCAGCACTCTAGTTCAAGCATTCATGCTTTACATTGGGACTCTTTGGCAGATTGCTCAACTGATCTAATTTTAGTCCCTTTGATTTTTAAATATTCAAATGATCACTAACAGCTCTTCCGGTTTTCTCCCTGTTCAGAGGTGAAAGCCTTTTTCACTCACCCCAACTTCTCCCCTAAGTTTTCCCCACAGGATTCTCACTGATGTGACAAAAGAGTCTTTTGTCAAAGGACTTGTCAAAAGAAAAGGAGTGGAAAAGGAAGGAAATGGTATTGCCCTCATTCCTTGAAACTGACATGATGTGGTCCTGAAAGCCCCATGCGGCATGAATTCCTGATTCATGCACCTGCCCTTTGGTTGCAGTGATTTTTGTACACAACTCAGTTAAGATGCATAGTACTTAATTAGTTAATGTAAGGCCTTATGATTCTAGGTATCCCTCCAGTGTTCACTTCTCTCTTATATTGTTGTAAATAGCCAGTACTTTAAAAGCCAGGCTAGCTAAGGCCACTTTCATGAACTTTTCTCAGTCCACTCTATTCAGCAATCAATTCATCCTCTTCATGAGCTTCAAGAAGGCCATTAAATAACTTCTTATAAACTGCTTGGTGATTTTTTGCTCTATAGTTATTCTGTTGGAGAGAGATGGGGCTTTCTACACCTGTAAGCAGTATTGGAAACTCAGAGGGGGCAGTTCTACCCTGTCCTATAGGGCTGCTATGAGTCAGGACCGACTCAATGGCATGTTTTGTTTTGTTATTTTGTAGTGTTAATTTTTTGTTTATTTATGGTGTATTACCCCAATTAAAACATGTTGCTATGGTGGGGGCTGTGCCTGTTTTATAATATTTTATGATCCTCAGAATCTAGTAAATGCCTAGCTGACTTGAAAATAGATATTCTAATGTGGTTAACTCTAAGGATTAGATGTAATAAACTTAAGGCCTGCGTTTGATCAAAATATGTTGCTAGGAGTCCCTGTGGCATATTAGGTTATGCACTGGGCTGCTAACTGCACATGGTCATCAGTTTGAAACCAACAGCTGCTCTACAGGAGAAAGATGAGGCTTTCTACTTCAGTTTTTAGTAAAGACTGACAGTTTCAGAAACCCAAAAGAGTTGTTCTTTTCTGTCCATAGGGGCACTATGAGTCCAAATTGGCTCCGTGGCATTGAGTTTGCATTATTTTTCATGTTCCTACAAAGATTCAGTGTTGCAAAGAAACATGAAATTATGATTGTTCAAACTCTCCAAAACTGCCATACTGAGGGAAGATGAAGTCAAGCCTGAGAAGGAGTTGGCCATGATGTAATCTGCAATCTGTTGTAATGCCAGTAATCCAGTTGGGTTGTGGCCTTTCTTCATCTGTTCTTGAATAAGGCATTCCAGGTCTTCCCGAAAGGCCTGTAACACAAACATAACCTCTGAGCACATGCATGCACTTGGAGTAGAACAGCAGAAATCTTATTTGCTCTGACACGCTTACGCTTTCCCTTATCCCTCTTCTGAGTAGCTTTCAGTCACACTTTAAAAAAATAAATAAATAAACAAAAAAATCATATCAAAACAAAACAATAAAAAGCAAGCAGGTTTCTTTCAGGGAAGGAAAAATATAGGCACTCTTAATCTCAAAGAAAGTGAAATATTTAACATTTATATTAAACCAGCCTCGGTAAGGCAACCGGTATTATTAATTAAGAGCATCAAGTACCCACTGATGCCAAAAGGAACTTCGTTTGCCCAGCAGCTTTATCAGTGAAGTTAGGGCACAGTCCCTATGTGTATGGGCACCATTCTAAATGGGTTACTCTTATTTGTAACCTGCAGTAAGTCTCCCTTAAGATAATTTTAAGATATTGTTTCCAATTTATGATTTCCATGGCAATTTTTTAGCACCATAAACTCTGAAAGCAAGTTGGTAGGACATTGAGAACGAATTACTTTCTGCCTGCAACCCTGTGTTAAAGAAGTGACTTTGCTCCAACTGTGGGTTCCAGATGTTCCTATTCTGGAGTGCTGTTGTGTATCTTCTTGTCTCTTTTTGGCATGGGAGGGGGTGTGTGTGACAGAAAGAGAAAGGAAGTTTCACTTGGAAACATTGTTTATATTAATACAAATCCTGGGCCGTAAGAGAAAATCTTTATTCCAGTAACCTTTGAGTTGCTACTATGATTCATTATCTGAATCCTCTCCCATCCTACCCAACACTTATTTTTATTAGATTCATTGTTTTGTTCTTTTGCTCATGTCTACTTCATTAATTTAAACACACAGCTCTTACAACATAAACCATCTAAACCTTGCTTCTCCATTTGAGATTGCTCACATGTGTACCAGGATACCCTGCCAGATAGCAAATTCCCATTTTTTCCACTTAAGAGAGAAAAGACATAAAATTACAGTGGAAACACCGAACACCAAACTCCAAGAGAGATTCGTTCTGAACACCTTAGAAGTGACGGGGGAAGCTTTCTCACAATGTGACTCTTTTTGAGTTGCTGATGGTTGCCTTCCTCAGGAGGGTGAGAAAAAGGTTTCCTGGGGTCCCTGCTAAGAGGTAGCCTTGTTTAGAAGATGGCTGAATAGACTAGAAGTGTCCAGGGACTTTTTTCTGTCTTTTTAAAGAATGATATAGAAACTCATGGTGGGTAGGGTGGTTCTGTGATTAGGTGGCAGATGGTAGTACTAATTTCGACTCTTATATGAATAGTTGAGAGCCACCTGTGATATAAACTGAGAGGGCTAAGCACTAATAGCAGTAATATTGGGGGCTCAACCATAGTGCACAGTGGGATACATTTAACCAGATGGAGAACTTCCTTCCCTGGTGCCCCATGATAGCCTCTGCAGGCACCTGGGCCAACTTTGAACTCTTAGCTTCTGTTGGATGATAGGCTGCCAGTGTGCAACAGTGATGCTGCATGGCAAGGAGATGCCGTGGTGGGCAAGAAAGGCTTTAGTGCGACCCTCGTCTTGTACACACATAGGTGCAGGTAAGCAAACACACACACCACTTCTGGGATCCAGAAACCAGTGATGGATACTCTGGGACCGTGAAAATCATTGACGTTCTTGTGACAATTTGGGGCAAACCAAAAATTTCAAGAGGTAGATTCTAGATCTTCTGCTAATATGGGGTTTTAAGTGATTAATTTACAAAATACTTGTGCTCATATTTGAATGCTGAGTTTATAAAGCAGTTTATGCCAAGTAAACATGGCTTTTCTTTTAGAAATTAAAAGCTTATTAAATGTAAATTACTAGCACTATTATAAAAATTCTAAAACTACTTCTGTTAGCTATATCTAGTTTCTTTAACTAGAAGATTGAAACCAGAAAAACTATGCTATGAAGTATAAAAATCTACAAAGACATGCTGTATTTATTAGAAATATCTCCTAATATACTAATAGGACCGTGAACACAAAACTGGCCCTTATATCTATGGGGTTGGAGGACACCTTCAAATAGAGGAAGAACGTAAATATTTTACTATCCTTAAGGCTGAAAAAAAACCCCAATATGTTCTCATTTATCTTTATATATTTAAAAAAAATTTAATTTTACTTATTTTAAAAATACTTTTATTGGGGGCTCTTACATCTCTTATCAAAATCCATACATTACTCCAATGTGTCAAGCAAATTTGCACATATGCCGCCATCATCATTTTCAAAGCATTCTCTTCACATTTGAGCCTGATATCCGCTCCCCATTTCTTCCCCCTCCCTCCCCTGCCCGCCCTCTCTCACGAACCCTTGATAAGTTATAGATTATTTTTCCATATCTTATATCGTCCTCTCTTGCCCCTCACCCACTTTTCCATTACTCATCCCCCTGAGAGGGAGTTCTAGATTGATCCTTGTGATTGATTCCCCCTTTCTCCTCGTACCCTCCCCTAATCCTCCTGGTATCTCTACTCTCCTTGTTGGCCCTGAGGGGTTTATCTATCCTGGATTCCCTGTGTTGCAGGCTCTTATCTGTAGCAGTGTGCATGCTCTGGTCTAATATGATTTGTAAGGTAGGATTGAGGTCATGATAGTGGGGTGAAGGAAGCACCAAAGAGCTAGAGGAAAGTTGCGTGTCTCGTCGGTGCTATACTGCACCCTGAATGGCTCATCTCTTCCCTGTGAGGGGATGTCCAACTGTCTACAGCTGGGCATTGGGTCTCTACTCCATGTCCCCCCCCTCCCCCATTCACCTTGGACATGGTTTTATTCTGGGTCTTAGATGCCTGATACCTGATCCTATCGACACCTCATGATCACACAAACTGGTGTGCTTCTTCCATGTGGGCTTTATTGCTTCTGAGCTAGATGGCCACTTGTTTATCTTCAAGCCTTTAAGACCCCAGATGCTATGTCTTTTGATAGCCGGAACGATTAGCTTTCTTCACCACATCTGTTTATGCACCCGCTTTCTCTTCAGCTATCGTGTAGGGAAGGTGAGCATCACAGAATGCAGGATTGTTGAAACAAAGTGTTCTTGTGTTAAGGGAGTACTTGAGTTGAGGCCCAATGCCCATCTGCAACCTTAATTTTTACCATATAGATATGAGCACATAGTTCTATTCCCCTCTCACTACATATATATTTACATATGTACATGCCTGGTATTTAGGTCTTTATAAATGTTCTTTGCCTCCTGGTTCTTTCCTCCATTTACCTTTATATTAACTACAAAAAGTTTCTGAACATGTAGGAATGGGCCAATCTTCTGAAACCTCACTTTTCCTTCAAAACTCAATCCTCTTTAGATTTTCCTTAAAGCAACAATAATCAGTACTCTTTGATTCAGCCAGACACACACACACACACCAGTGATGCCTACTATGGGCATCACTCATGTATATTATACTAGCTCTGGGAAGTAGGCATTATTAATTTTATTGGCTGTGTTTATCCAATGTTGTTATAGGAAGAATTTAAGGCAGCTTTCACAGACTAAAATAATATAAAAATAGACTAAAACAAAATATAACCAAAGAGAAAATAAGCATGAGGAGGCTAGATAGAGCCAGGAATAAAGTTAAAATAATGATAAAAAATGCACAGGTTTAAATTCTATGCATTTGATAGAGGGGGCTAAATTTGATCTCAACTCTCTAATGCCCAACATCAATTAAGGCAACCTACTCAACATACTGATTTGCAACACATTTAAGATTATAAACCAATTTAATATTACTGAACTATTGAATTATATGATAGGTAAATTATAGGTCAGTAACATCATTTAAAAATAACTTCATTTTATAAGAGATTAATGTAGGGTACCAGCCCTGACAATTGAATGGATCCAAAGGGCAAATGTGTAACTGAGGGGTAAATCAAAGAGACATCAGACAAGATAAGGCGTGCAAGGGCTCACCTCTGGGACCACAATGACTTCAGGAGCCAGGTCTATGCAGAGAGAGAGAATACATTTCCTACCAAGGCTTATATACACTCTAGAGGCATGCAAGCCCTCCTCATTACAGGTAACCACATACATAAGAAAGTGGGTTGTACCCTAACCCTAAAGGTCCCTAAGTACATTGGAGGAGTAACCTAATACCAGTTCCTGGCAGGGGGGTTGGGGGAAGAAAAGAGGCTGTCTTCTGAGCCTAGAGAGCAATAGCACACCTCTGCTCCTATAGTTAAAGCTAGCGGCTAGATGGCAATCAGCCATGTGCTTGTAAGAAGTAACCTTACGGTAGCACTATTATGGGAAGATATAGCAGGGAACAATATTAATTATGAAGACATGATCGGGACTCATGTCCAACTCAGAAAGAGTAAAGGCCTCCCTCCACCCCAGAAACCTGCCAGGCTTCTTAATATATGAGAATAAAGGATTCATCTGTATACACTCTCTTTCCATTCTTTGTTTCCCACAGATTAAAATCCAACTATTTGCTTAAGAGGTTCACAGCTATTTTTGAAGTTGATGAGAAATTTCTGCTGGGTTGGGTAGGAAAGCTGAATAAGAAAGGTTGAAAAACTTGTTGAAGACCATAAAACGTAAAAGAAAAGAAAAGAAAAGAAAAGACCACAAAACTACTCAAAGGCAAGACCTCAAGTCAAATAATTATTTTTCCCATCAATGAAAATTATTTTTTCACTCTCATATATCCAACAATATGGTGATCATTCTTTGGGATGGTCCATTCAGCTTGACCGATGTATGAGCTCTTCTGAAACTAATTAATAAGAGGAGGAAAATATGAGCTTCCCTTTTCAGGGCATTTTCAGAATCAAAGATTTCAAATAGCTTGCTCTTCTTCTATTTTCTCAGCTCAAGGCAATTTGGAACTGCTTTTGGTATCCAAATTGACAGATGCCAAAATGTTTCATGACTGAGACTCAAGTTGGGGTGGATAACTAAATTGAGTGACAGAAACTGAAGGTAAAGGAAATAAGAAGGGATATATGGGTGGGATTTATGAATGTTTTAAATGAATGAGCTAGGGGTTAAAGATGAGATTTTTAGTTTAAATTCCAGCCTTACCATTTAACAGCTGTGAAAACACTGGCAAGCTATTTTAGCCTCTTTATGTTTCAGATTATTCATATGTAAAATATAAATATTTTCTAGACTTGGATTAAATAATATACCCAATAGGAATTTGGTACATCCAAACCAGATTCATTGCCATCAAGTTAATTCTGACTTATAGAGACCCAGTAGGGCAGGGTAGAACTGTCCCTATGGGTTTCTGAGACTGTAACTTTTTACGAGAGAAGAAAACCTCATCTTTCTCCTGAAGAGGACTGATGGTTTTGAACTGCTGACCTTGAGATTAGCAGCCCAGTACATAATCCACTAAACTACTATTCCACTAAATATATTCCAGGAACATCAACTGTCTTTGGATAAGATTTAGAAAATGTGATTCTAGACCCCAAATGAATGCTGTAATGGATTTTGACCTTGGTAGGGTGGGTGTTAGGGAAGGGTTAGGATATATCATATGTGGAAGGCAGGCGAAGAAATTGTGGCCAGGGTGTGGACTGTGTTGATTTTAAAATAAAACCACAGGGTACATCATTCTTCCTTTCAAGATTGTGTAGAACTTACTGAGTGACTTAGTGTAAGTGGTTTCTGAGATCAGATCATAGAAGACACTGCAGGCACCTCTTTAATTCCCCTTCTAGAATATTTGTTACAGGGTAGGACACTTCAGCAGTCTTGAGGAGAGGTCCATGTGGCAAGGACCAACGGTAGATACTCTCATATCAATCAGACCTTCCAGTGACAGCAGCACTGCGTGATGTCTGGGCTATAACTTCATGAGAGACCTTGAGCCAGCATTACACAGCTAAACTGCTTCTGAATTCCTCATGCACAGAAATGGCAAGTTAACATATGGTTCCTTTAGTTGCTAAATTTGGGAGTGACTTTATTATTTGTTATTTGCTAGTTAGTAAAGGATAACTAATATGAACCACCATGTATAATTTCCATTTGTGTAGTTTGTGTTGTATTAAAAGAACTGTGAAAATTCCTGTCCTAAGTTAGCAGCAGCCCTGGGGCTGCAAAGGGTTAAGCATTAGAATGCTAATGGAAGGACAGGCTCTAGAACACATGAGCTACTCCAGGGGAGAAAGATGAAGCATCTGCTTCTAGAAAGACAGACAAGACAGTCTCGAAAAAGTTCCTAGAACAGCTTCACTCCACCCAATAGGGGCGCTTGTTGTGAGTCAAAAGCCAATAATCAGTGGGTTTTTGTTGTTGTTGGGTTATACAATATGGCAGAAAGAAGTATTTATACACTTTTATGTGGGGCAGAGAAAAAGACAATGGCCTTCGACAAGATGAACTGACAAAGTGGCTTGGTCGATGGGCTCAAGCACAAGACCACTGAGAGGACGGCACAAGACCAGGCAGTGTTGTGTTCTGTGGCACACAGGGATGCTAGGAGACGGAACCGACTCGACAGCACCTAACAACAACATGGATTGCATTGTCTCACCCAAACAGTTATGTTGAAGTGGTATGGCGCATAGCATAGGAAAAGAGGAACTGGCTTGGAGATGGGTTTGCTTTATATATGTTAATGAGGCCATACAGGAATAGGATGAGTACTAAACCCACTAACCTTTTTTCCCCCCAATAGTTTTATTGAGATAAAATTCACATAGTATACATTTCCATTGCTCAACTGTATTTAAAAAGAGTTGCGTATACATCACCACAACCAGTTCCAGCGCATCCTTCCCTCTCCCCTATTCACCATTTGCTCCTCAGTTCGTTTCAAACTCCCCCACTCCATATCCTCAAAGAGCCATTACATCAATTAGTATCTCTATGCATCCGCCCCTTCTGTGCTTTGTATATTGGGAAATATATCAGAGACAAAAAAAAAAGTTTGTGTGTGTAGGTAGGGGGGGGGGGTTTAAGAAAGACTACCGGCAATATTAATCCTTTTTGAGTGGTGTCTTCTAAGGGGACTTATAGACACAGTGAGACAAACACACAGAGGGAGACTCCCAGTGAGACCATCTACAAGCAGCAGGAAAGAGAGGCTGCCGGCCTTTACCAGAAATAGAGAGGCCCAGAAGAACCTTCACAGCTTGAGCTTCTTGAACTCTGAGAAAGTACCGTACATACTCGAGTATAAGCTGAGTTTCCCTGCACATTTTTAATGCAGCTTTTGTGGTAAATTTAGGTGGCTTGCCTGAAATTTGGGTTGGCATATACTCGAGTATATACGGTAAATGCCTATCCTTTAAACCGGGCATTTGTGTTGGTACTATTATAGCAGCTCTAGGAAACGAACGGTCATAAGCATTTAATGAGCAGGATTTCAAATACACTACACAAAGATGTAGAAAAAAATATTACCTACACACAAGTCTACACTTTAGCCTTCTTTGCTCTCTGTCTGGCAGAAGATAATTGCTCTTGCAAGGGGAACAGGGAAATGAAAGTCTACATACCTGCCCTTTCCCATTATTTCATTACTGTGGTTACCACCCACCTTGTGACGTATGTAACTACTGAATACGCATGTCTTATGGCTACCTATAAACATCCCAAAATAGTAAAGATACTCTCTCTTCCCTCTTCTTCTCCCACCTCCACGTGAACCACCAAGAGGGGTTGAGGTGAGCATGCTACCATGAAATGTGTCTGACTCCTTTATCTTACTCTCTCTCCTATCGACTATGACTTCACGATACTGTTTATATAACCTTACAATTGTGCTACGAACCCCTTGGTTGTTAGAGGCTGGTTTCCTCTCACAACCCCAGCCTGGGTATATGTGTGGAACTCTACTTTAAGGGACATCAGTTTCATTAAGCATAATACTATGAATTCATTCTGTAGTAGTAAGTCTGTCTGTCTCTCTCATGGATTGTCATTTTGAACACTTTTTTTTTTTTGCTATCCCATTTTGCTTCTAAGACACTATCGGCTACGGAGAATTTAAGGGTTTTCACAGCTCTTGCTATACATTTTCAATCATGTAAAATCAAGTGGTTCTCTCATTTTCTATCACTTATAGGGGACCTCCTACCAGTTGCTCCACTAGAGAAAGACGTGATAGCCTCAGAATTCACAAGGGCAGTTCTACCCTGTCCTACAAGCTTACGATGAGTCGAGTCGGCATGGACTTGATGGCAGTCATGTTGTCAGGAAAACTGTGGTGAGGTGGAAGTGTTTAGTATGGCCCTTTTACCCAAGTCTTAATATGGCTCTTCTACTCGAATCTGCTGCATAAGACCTCGTTAAAGTGGTGAAAAGAAAGGATGTTACTTTTTAAATTAAATTTAATTTTATAAAAAAATCAATTTATTAGGGGCTCACACAACTCTTATCACAATCCGCAAGGATGTTACTTTGAGGACTAAGGTGTGCCTGGATCCAAGCCATGGTATTTTCCAATGACGCATATGCATGTGAAAGTTGGACATTAAATAAGGAAGATGAAAGGAAAATCAATGCATTTGAATTATGGTGTTGGCAAAGAATATTGAAAGTACCACAGACTGCCCAAAGAACAAACAGATCTGTCTTGTAAGAAATACAGCCAGAATGTTCTTCAGCGGCAAGGGCGGGAGAGACTTCATCTCACGTACTTTGGACATGTTATCCAGACAGACCAGTGCCTAGAGAAGGACATCAGAGAAGAAGAGGAAGACCCTCGATGTGATAGATTGACATGGTGGCTGCAACAATGGGCTCAAACATAAGAACAACTGTGAGGATGTCGCAGGACCGGGTGGTGTTTCTGTTGTGTTGTAAAACAGGGTCACTATGAGCTGAACCCAACTGACAGCACCTTAACAACAACCACCTAAGTCTTTGTAACTCCCAAATGATTGGGTGGGATTATGTAAATAGGGTGTGTGTAACACTAATAGGGGGGATTGGTCAGTTTTCATGATCATTTCCCTGACTATAAGGATGAGCCATTTTAAAATTTTATTTATAAATCATTTTATTGGGGGTTCATATAGCTCTTATTACAATCCATCCATCGTGTCAAGCACATTTGTACATATGTTACCATCATCATTTTCAAAACATGTTCTTTCTACTTGAGCCCTTGATAACAGCTCCTCATTTTCCCCCTCTCCCACCTTCCCTCCCTCATGAACCCTTGATAATTTGTAAATTACTTTTTTTCCCTTCATGTCTTACACCGACCACTGTCTCCCTTCACCCACTTTTCTGTTGTCTGTCCCCCTGGAAAGGGGTTATATGTAGATCATTGTGATTGGTTCTCCCTCCCCCCACCCCACCTTCTCCTTACCCTCCTGGTCTCGCTACTCTCATTATTGGTCCTGAGGGGTTTATCTGTCCTGGATTCCCTGTGTTTCCAGCTCTTATCTGTACCAGTGTACATGCTCTTGTCTAGTCGGATTTGTAAGGTAGAACTGAGGTCGTGCTAGTGGGGGGAGGAAGCACTGAAGAACTAGAGGAAAGTTGTATGTTTCATCGGTGCTATACTGCACCCTGACCGGAGGATGAGCCATTCTTTGAAGCAGTGTAAGAGAAGAGAGAAACCCCAAGGACCTTGGGAAAGCACATTCAAAATCTCTGTCCACATGATTGAGCCTGCCAAGACCAGAAGCATTGCAGACTGAGGCTCAGAGACTCAGAGGAGAAGCGCAGACTATAGGGTACCTTCTCCTCACCTGGTCTGAGACTACTGCATTGCAGGACAGAGTGATAGGTGGTCTGACTTCCTGGCCCATGGAAGCAAAAGCCAAGGGATCATGTGACTAAAAGACAAAGAACTGGAGAGAGATTTGGCTACCATGTGGCTGAGAGGCTGAGAATTGGAGAGAGAAGACACCTGGATATTGGCTGAGGAGACCAACGACTATATCCTTACTGTGTGCAGATCCCATTAACTTCCCTAATAAGCCTCCTTAACTGGGAGTATTTTCTGTGAGTTGTTTGCCCATTGCAATGGATTATTGAACCCAGCACAGATGTAGAGTCGTGTGGGAAGAACAGTTGGTGTGAGAATAGGTAATGAAGTATGGACCATAGAGGCATGTCTGTGGCACCAAAAAAGCCAAAGGAAATCAGATATGCCCTCCATTGACATCTACTGCAATTAATATATTCTTTTAAAAAATCTGAACATTGCTAGACAGATAAAAATTTCAGCTTGTGTTACTAAGTTTAAAATTCATTTTTAATCTACTTCCTTCTCTGGTGTGTGTGCTTGGATAGGTGTATGTAACACGTTTTATTGTTAGCTGCCACTCAGCCAGCCTCCCAATTCAAGGCAACCCCATGTGTTAAAGAACAGAACCACTCCATAGCGTTTTCCTGGGCATAATCCCTACAGAAGTAGTTGATCACACTTCCCTGACCCCACACAGTCACTGGGTGAGTTTGAACTGCTAACCATTAGGTTGCTGCATTTGTACCACTAGCCTGCCAAAAAAGGAGCACTACTGACATAGTGGGATACGAGTTAGGCTGCTAACCACAAGGTCAGAAGTTCAAAACCAACAGCTGCTCTGCAGGAAAAAGAAGAGACTTTCTGCTCCTGTAAAGGCTTAGTCTCAGAAACCCATAGGGACAGTTCAACTCTGTCGTATAGGGTGGCTATGAGTCAAAATTCACTCCATGGCAGTTTTTTTTTCCTGTTTTTGTTTTTAATGGCAATATTTTTAAAATGCTTCTGTCAAGGTACAGGAAGGAAGAAGGCATCTATGTGTATGAGACGGACCTAATTAATTTCTTGAACCTTTACCCTTCAGTTATACCTTTCTTTTCATCACAGATTTTTACTCCAAATTGGGTGTCCTTGAGTTCAGTAACACTTTTTGTTCTCCCAGAAAACACAGTAAGAACTTATATAGTACCAAAAATGATGTTAGTTATTTGAAAGTCGTACATAAATTAGGTGGTTCATTTCTCCTACGAAGGACCAGGAGCAACTGATCCTTTCCTCTCTTTAAACCAGAGGGTTGTTTGTTACAGACACTCCTTACTTCATTACATCAAGGTTCCCAAAGAGGAAGATTAAAAAAAAAAAAAAAAAAGACATTCTTCTAATAAGTTCCAACTCACAGGACTTTGCAGGATCTGAGTAACTCGTTTCCTCTGCTCCATCATATTGAAGTCTTGTCGTAGATCCGGTGACATGTTCCTCTCCCTAAGGTATTCTGGGTCACTTTCATTGATGCGGTCAAAGTATCTCTCTTTGTGAGGCATGCTGGGAAGAGGAGGAGTAGTGATCACATTTTGGCTGGCGTCTGAATTCATGCTTCAGGTCAGTTAAGCCCCTGCCTTATCTGTATTAAGAAACACAAAAAAGGAAGACATTGGTGACAAGTTCAATAGCTTACTCAAAATTCACAAACAGAATTTTTTTTTCTTTTCTTTCAAGTAATAACAGTAGTAACTTTAGTAGTTTCTCAAAAAAAACAAACAAAAACTTTTGTAAAACTCTTAATCATGCTAAATGGGAAACTGAGATTGACAGAGCTAATGAAACTTGTGCTTACTTATAACACCATCACTGCCAATTCAACTTTTAACGGTCATTTTATAATGGTCATTATATCCAAAATTAAGGTGTCCATCTAGATGGCAACGTTTCACAAGTGGTATCATCCTTGAGTTTCTCTTCTTGTCGCTCCCTGCCACTTGCATGCTGAGCCAAACATCAGTGGCATTTCAAGACTATGACATGCTATAGGATGTAACTTCTACCACATGAGGGAAACAAGGTCTTACATTTTGCAAATGATTCAATGGTTTCCCAGGGAAATTTTGGGTTATCAGACTACTTAATTTATGCAGAAGGAACTTCAACTCAAAGAAAGTAACAAAGAGTTAGTAAAAAATAAAAAGAACAGCTATGATCTACTTAATTATCATGATTATTATTCATGCTTAGGATAATTCTTGATTTGATGCCCAGGAAACAAATTCATTTGGGCTTTGCTACAACTGAGTACTAGCCAGCTACAGCTCATCGAACTGTCATTTCATGGTCCTCCACCCTTCAGCTGGGACTGCATGTGTTAAAAGATGAAGTCATCTAGTTCAGTGCGCTTTTTTTGTCCCTCCCTCCTCTGCCCACCCTCCCTCATGAATCGTTGATAATTTATAAATTATTATTTTTTCATGTCTTACACTGACCAATGTTTCCTTTCACCCACTTTCCTGTTGCCCATCCCCCTGAGAGGGGCCCCTTCTATGTAGATCATTGTGATCAGTTCCCTCCTTTTCTCCCCATCTTCCCCTTACCCGCCTGGTCTCGCTACTCTCTCATTATTGGTCCTGAGGGATTTATCTGTCCTGGATTCCCTGTGTTTCCAGCTCTTATCTGTACCTGTGGACATGCTCTGGTATAGCCAGATTTTGAGGGGGGTGGGGGGAAGTGGGGAGGAGGAAGCATTAAAGAACTAGAGGAAAGTTGTTATGTTTCATTGGTGCTATACTGCACCCTGACTGGCTCTTCTCTTCCTTGTGACCCTTTTATAAGGGGATGTCCAATTGTCTACAGATGGGCTTTTGGTCCCTACGCTGCACTCTCCCTCATTCCCATTGATATGGTTTTTTTGTTCTGAGTCTTTGATGCCTGATGGCTCGGTGCTTTTCAAGTTATCTACAAGAAAGGGTTTTCTTTTCTTAATTTCCAATGTACTGTTGACAGTATTTATGTAAAATACAAAAGAATGTACTTAGATGTCACGACAACATCAAAGTGTAAGAAAAGTTTCTAATGCTCAGTCATATTCAGTGCTTTTAAGAAACTGCAGACTAGCAACAGACCGCACTGCGTGGCACTGACACAGCACCGAGTAACAGCCCTGCTGATGAAAGGAATACTTCCTCCAGTGTTGAAGAGGTGACTGGCAGGAGGCAGCATGGAGAAAGGGAAATCATGGACCCAGTACATTCCTTTCTCCAGTTGTTGTTTTGAGCTAAGTATAGAAAATGCAAAAGGGGTGTACAAGGAGGGAAGGAGAAATGGAAGTGGGCACGCATGCACGCACACACACTCATGGGGGGGGGGGGAAGAATGTGCTTGGGTGACAGAAAAGCCATCCTGCAAAATAGTATTAGTTTATACATGTGACATTTTACTGGTGGGAAAAATTATTTTATAACAGCGTGTAACTCAATGTAAAACATTCAAATATTCCTTTTTCATTCATGTAGGAAGCTAAGGGCTCTGTGTGGGTGTGTTGTGAGTTGTTGTGAACCTGAAATTCTAATTCTACAGAGATTTTTTTTAAAACCTCAGAACCCCAGCAGAACAGTTATCTACACAACTCAGAAAGGAAAAAGTAAAGGCTACTTTCTCATTAGAATAAGGTGACCAGACATCCCGATTTTTAACAATTTTTCCTGTGTCCCGTGGCGTTTTTAAAAAGTCCCGATTTTTGGAAAGAATGCACGACAAGTTAGAGTATACGGTTTTTCGGCTGCCATGTGGCTATTTCACCAGGATATGAGTTTTATCAATGGTGTCCTGCCTTTGTCCCGCTTTACCAATGTTAAAATCTGGCCACCTTACATTAGAAACCTCACTTCCTGAAATGTCCAGAGATAACAGTCCTCTCTCTTAACTGCAGTTACACCCAGTGAAGTTACTGTCTGTGTTTCTCTCTAGCAGTAGTGTTCCTGACAGAATCCAGAGAAAACAGTTAGACTATAGAATTTGGAGAACACTGACAGGATTCAAAGGAAGCTGCTTTGTTCCCAAGTAGTCTGTACAAGCTATGTATAAGCACTGAATGTTTTTGTATTAGTAATTCAGCTCCTGGAAATATTAATTCACTCTATTAAATTATTTCTGCAAAACACGTTAAGACTGAGTTTAATTCTACTTCCTAACATCAGTCTCACTTACCACATTCTGTGAGTTACCAAAATTATTTTACTACAGAACATAAAAATTCATGGAATATGTTTAAACACTATATCATACAATTTGATGAAATTTACATTTGATGGTAAAGCAACTTATTGGTGTGAGTGGAATGTAAAAAATGAGGTTTTGTATAATTAAGGTGTTTTTGAATGCTATAATGCTCCATCACTAAAGTCAGGAACACCAAATTATTGTTAGAAAATCTCTGGGCAATGATGGATACTACATCAAATCAAAGGTCCTTAACTGCCTTGCTGTGGGACAGATCACAGCATGCAAGATCTAGGACTATCTGAAAGGTCTTTTGAGGTGATATGTTTTACAGTTGTTTTGGTTAACTTCACAAT
Source organism: Echinops telfairi (assembly GCF_000313985.2). Taxonomy (NCBI): domain Eukaryota; kingdom Metazoa; phylum Chordata; class Mammalia; order Afrosoricida; family Tenrecidae; genus Echinops; species Echinops telfairi. The sequence continues at coordinate 19,483,478 of NW_022103968.1, forward strand.
GCAAGTGCCTATTTCTTTGTACTGAGCTCTTGTGTGCTAGCCTTTGGTCTGTGAACTTTATATACCTTAGCTCAATTACTTCTCAGAATCATATGAGCCACTACCATCAAGTTTGATGCAGACCCATAGTGACCCTATGAGGTAGGTGTTATTGTCTCCATTTCCCAGATGAGGAAAAAAGCCATTGAGAGTAACTTGTCTCAGGTCAAATAGGGAGCAAGTGCTGGGAAAGGGATTTAAATTTGGTCTGTTAATTCTAACGCCCAGGCTCTTATCATAACCCAGATCTAGGAATAGTTCAAGTGCCAATTCCAGCTTTTCAGTAGTACTCAGTGTTGGAAACATTTTATTCTTGCTCAGAGAGTAAAGGTATAAGAACTGCCATGGCTTGGAAAAGGTCATAACATCTATTAAACTGTGATTTGTTCTACTGCCACCAAGGAGGGATGTTTTAAAGGAAGCAAGTGGTACATTCCAGTTTCTCTTACCCTAAACAATTAATCCTATGGTAAATATTTCTGCTTCCAGATGATACTTGAAACAACTTGGCTCCAAGGCTCGTTCTCTTTCTCTCTTAATTGTTGCTGCTAGGCCTTGTTTTCTTTAAAACTGACCAACTCTATTTTTAATCTCTCTCTCACATGTATGCTTTCCTATACTTCTAAGGGATAAAAACCAGTGAAAATCAATGTAAACTTCATTAAGGGGAAAACATAATCTTTAAAAAAATGTTTTTCAAATAGAAAATTATGTAGAAGGCAGGTTATAAAAGTAATTTTGTAAAACTTGTCAACACTATAGGTTTTCCACTGATGTAGTCTTTGGCCAAGGAGATCAGCCTCAAGATACCAAACATAAACAGAATTCTAGTTTTAAAAATCTTATCCAAATATTTATGTAGCAACTAACCAACATGTATGTTTAAAGAACATTAGGTTCAAGGCACTAATAGATGAAACACTCTAGAACACTGGTTTTCAAACTTTTTAAAAACAGCAAGCCACAGTAAAATATATTTTACATTGTGACTCAGTACTCACAAATCCATAAGATAAATAGCAACAATAAATCTGTAACATACTTTCCCTTACTATGTAGTAATTTTGATACGTTCTATATTCTTTCATTTTAATCCTTTACAAAAAGATATTGAGCAAACTGATTCATAATTCTCTAATGACTGTGAAGCACCACTTGAAAAACAGAATCTTAGAAACAGTAATTTATAATCAGAAAGAAAATAGAGGAAGAAGTGTGTAAACAAAGGAATGAGAGGAATAAGAACTGACTCGATTCTTTGAAGAAATGTTATATGGCAGGTTGTTATATATTTCTTTACATAAAGACATTCAAAAAATAACAGTATATTTTTTTGCGATTTTCTTTAAAACAAAGCATTTAAGTTAAGTAAATTATTATCTGAAGCAAAAGTAAACTGAGGCCAAAAGTACTCAAAGGGAAAAAAATGTATCAATGTGTAAAAATATGTGCAATTGCATTGATATGCATGAGTGGGAAGAAAACTTTACATAGTCTCAGAAAATGTTACAAATAGATGTTTACTCAGAAGAAGGTTTAATCGATCAGATGTCTGCCTATATAAAACATGTATTAATGTAAGCACTGGAGAAAGATGAAAGCATTTTCAAGATTTCTGAGTTAAAAAAAAAAAAAGATTTTCAGTGCTACCCTCTGTAGTGCATTCTTCTGGGGAGGGGGGTCGATATAGCTGGGATAGGGCCTGGTCCTACAGACCTGTTAGTTAGTTCACTGCTTCATGCCGGTATGTCAGGGAGTGTGGCAGGTCTGCCCAGACCATACGGGAGCAAACTAAGAGGGAGAGAGAGACAGAGAGAGGGAGAGAGAGAGGGGGAGAGAGAGAGAGAGAGAGAGAGAGAGAGAATATCCTGGCCCACCAAGTTTGAGGACGATATTCCTGCTCGGAGCAGCCAAAGCACAAAGAGAACCATAGTAGGGTCAGTCTCACCAGGAGACACAACGTCCCCTTACTAACCCACAGTGCTATGGGGGATATCACCAAAGACACAGTGAGGGAACTGTGCCTGGTTTCACCACCTTAACCCCCAGCCCCACAACACCATGGCATAACACGAAGGGAGCACAACAGAGCAGCAAGGGGAGTGTGTTAGTCTGGGTAAACTAGGGAAACAAATCCACAGAAACTCATATACGTATATGAGAGAGTTTTATATAAAGGGTAAGTGTATATTAAGAAAGCATCCCAACCCAGTGCTGTCCAAGCCCTTAAGTCCAACATTAACCCATATGTCCAACACCAGTCCACAAAGTCCTCCTCAATCTCACAAAACACACGCAATGACGCCGACTGCAGGAGGAAAGCTAAACCAGAGAGCGTGTAAGCATCTCAGCACTGGCAGGGGTCTCCACACGGCTGCTCCAGCACCCAGGGTTGCATCAGGGTAGGTCCATGTGGCTTCTCCTCAGGGCTGTCTTGCAGGAAGTGAGCCTTGCAAGCTGAGGCAGAGAACTGGCTAAGGCAGCTGCACCCTGGTCTGACCATCACAAAGCAAGAGACTCAAGAACTAGAAAAGCAAGGCTCACCAAGCCATTTATCTCTCTGCCCTTCAGTTAATCCCACATGTGTTTATTGGCCAGAGTGGGGCAATAAACCTTACTTATCTCAGGGAGTAAAAGCAATTTTCAGAATTTCATGAGGAATTCTGAAAACAGACTTCAGACTCTAGGGCAGGGCTTGCCACTGCATCAGACCCGATCAGAGAAAATTCATAAGGGTCAACAGACAGACCTGAAACTATTCATAGGGTTTGTGTTGTTGTTTTTTCATGTCTATCTATATAACATAGGCAGGTAAATAATTTTGAGGAGAAAACAGCTGAACCAGCAGTTCCAGGGGGACAGGAGAGGGGAGGAGGTGGGGGAAAGGGAGTAGGGAGCCAACAAACCCAGAGACAAGGGAACAAGAGATCTAAAATCGATAGTGAGGAGGGCATAGAATGCCTGGTGGGGTTCGATCAAGTTCAATGTAGCCAAGAGGAAGTAGAGAGCTGAATGAAGGTTGAACATGATACTGGGACAGGAGGAAAATAAAAGGAAATAGAGGAAAGAACTAGGAGGCAAAAATCATTTATAGAGGTATAAACAGGCATGTGAATACCGTTTCCCTGAAAATAAGACAGTGTCTTATATTAATTTTTGCTCCCAAAGATGCGCTAGGTCTTATTTTCAGGAGATATCTTATTTTTCCATGAAGAAGAATACGGTACACATTAATTGTTGAACAACAAAAAAGGAAATTTATTACCTGTATACGGTACAGTAGTAGTTGTCATCACAAACCAGCATAACCAGACAAACTGTGAATCCTACAGTATCAAGAATTTCTTGTTACTACCATTATTTCCAAGTACAACAATCTGTGGTACATTTACTCATAATCTATGGTACATTTACTTGCACCTCCTGTCTGCTCTGGCTGCGCTGCGGCCAACAGTGAGCTGCACAGCAGTGCTAGCCTCTACGGTCCAGAGTCCAAAGTTACAGTAGCTTCGGGGGGCCTTATTATCGGGGAGGCCTTATGTTTGGGGAGGTCTTATTTTCGGGGGATGCCTTATATTTCAGCAAGAGGCAAAATCGTAAGTAGGTCTTATTTTCAGGGGATGTCTTACTTTCGGGGAAACAAGGTATGTTAATAAATTTATAATGATAGGGATACAGCTTTATGCACATATATTTATAAGTATTAAGGTAACAGATAGACATTGGGCCTCTACTCAAGTCCTCCCTCAATGCAAGAAGACTTTGTTCTAATAACCTGGCATTCTGTGATGCTCACCTTCCCAATACAATTGATGAAGACAAAATGGGTGCATAAGCAAATGTGGTGAAGAAAGCTGACGGTGCCAGGCTATTACAAGATATAGTGTCTGGGGTCTTAAAGGCTTGAAGTTAAACAAGCAGCCATCCAGCAGGGAAGCAACAAAGCCCACATAGAAGAAACATACCAACTAGTGTGTTCAAAAGGTGTCCACGGGATCAGGTATCAGAAGATCCAAAACAAACAATTATATCGATGCAAACGATTCGGGTTGGAGTGGAGACCCAAAGCTCATCTGTAGACAATTGGACATCCCCTCACAGAAGGGTCACAAGGAAGGGACGAGCCAGCCAGGGTGCAGTACAGCACCTAACATTCCTCTAGTTCTCTAATGCTTCCTTCCCCCCGGCCCCACTCTCATGACCCCAGTTCTATCTTATAAATCTGCTACAGATAAGAGCTCTTGATATACAGAATCCAGGACAGATAAATCCCTCAGGACGAATATTGAAAGTAGTGAGACCATGAGGGGAAGGGGAAGGTGAGGGGAGAAGTGGGAGAAAGGGGGAACCGAATGCAATGATGGATGAACAACAGAAACATGGGTGATGGGAGACAGAGGATGGTGTAAAATATAAAAATAAAAATAATTTATAAATTATCAAGGGTTCACGAGAGTGGGAGGGTGTGAAGGGAGGGGAAACAAAGAGGAGCTGATACCAAGGACTCAAGTAGAAAATGTTTTGGAAATGATGATGGCAACAACGTAAAAATGTGTTTGATATAATTGATGTATGGATTGTTACAAGAGCTGTAAGAGCTCCCAATAAAAATTTTTAAACAAAAGGGAAAAACAAAAACATCTGAGTATTATGAAGGGCTATTTATCACTGTGAACTGGACATCTGGAAAGCATAGAGTTTTTTGGTTAGATATTTAAAAACAAGCACCTAAACAAGTACATACACTCTACAGACAGAGTAACTTAAAGATATGGCCAATTACATTTCTAGTCCGTTCCTTAACCCATTACTTATACTTAGGAATCATATTTTTTGGGTAAAGTTTCAGTATCTGCAATCATTTGAAAATTGTACTAGATGATTTTATTCCTCCGAATCAAATTAATCCAAATATCTAAAATTGAGGGTCATTCTACAAATTAAATAATCAGTGTCCTGGAAAAAAACATCAAGATCCTAAAAGATAAAGATGTATTGAGAAATTATTTCAGAGTCAAGGAGAAAAGAAGACCAGAAATGTGTGAAAACTAAATGTAACGTGCAATCCTAGATTAGATCTTGCATCAGAAAGAAAAAATTCTTAGTGAGACAACTGATGAAACTCTAATAAAATCTATAAATTTGATAACAGTATTGGCATAAATGTGAGTTTCCTGAAAACTGATCATTGTCATATGGCTGTGAAAGATATTAACTGGGGAATCAGAATGAAGAATTGACAGATATTCTTGGTACTATTTTTGCAATTTCCCTGTTAAGTCCGAGATAATTTCAAAATGAGAACTTATAAAAAAAAAAGATGCACACAATTAAAAAATAATCCAATGTAAAACAAATCAATGCCAGCACAGTCAAAGGAAATAGCATTTCGCCCCCCAGACACTCCTGAATTTGATGAGAGAAGCAAGTACACCTTTACGAACTTCTCATACGTAGGACAGTATATGAAACATTCACAAAAATAAACTTACAAATCATATCGGAGCTATTAGGCTAAAAGAAAAGGCATGCATATTAAATTAGGGGCATGTCCTCAAATCCACTTAGATTTGTTAATGAAGTAAGTCTCAAAACCCAAAGCAAGTAACAGGTAACGTGTGATAGCTTTATGTTAATGCATACTAGAGAGGGTCTGGCATGTGCTTATGGGCTTCATAATGCTGCACATTATGGATTTTTTATAATGCTGCATACTGTGGAATAGACTACGATTCAATGGAAAGAAGACCAAAATCTTCACAACTGGACCAATAGTTCACATCATGATATAAGGAGAAAAGGGTTAGTTTTACTTGGGTTCACAATCAATGCTCATGGAATCAGCAGTCAAGAGACCAAAAGACCAGTTTCATTGGGTAAATCTGCTGCATAAGACCTCTTTAGTAATGAAAAGCAAGGATGTTACTTGGAGGACTAAGACGCATCTGCCCCAAGTCATGGTATTTTCAATTGCCTCACATGCACATGAAAATTGGACATTGAATAAGGATGACTGAAGAAGAATCAGTGCATTTGAATTATGGTGCTGGAAAAGAATATTGAAAAGACCATGGACGGCTAAAAGGTCCAACCGATGTGTCTTAGAAGCAGCAGAGCCAGAGTGCTCCTCAGAGGCAAGGTTGGCAGGACTTCGTCTTACATACTTTGGACATATTGTCAGGAGAGACCAGTCCCTGCAGAAGGACATGATACTTGGTAAAGAGGAGAGGCAGTGTAAAAGAGGAAGGCCCTCAAGGAGATGGACTGACACTGTGGCTGCAACAATGGGCTCAGCCATAAAACAATTACAATGGCCCAGGACCATGCAGTGTTGCCTTCGGTTGTGCCAAGGGTCACTATGGATCACAACCGGCTTGATGGCACCTAACAACAACACTATGGAACTCACCAACTGACACACAGGACCTAGAAATAGACCCTGAGTGATTTTAACTAAAACAAAAATTGGTAAAAATAATTGGGGTGCTTCAATAACAAAGATGGAATATGTGTCACAGACTTTGGCAGCAGGCAGTGGGCAGAGCTGGACAAGCAGTGAGGAGATTGCTACCGGAGGCAGGGCTATCTATGTACGATAGTGGCAGCACCGGCCAGCTGTGTTAAAAACCAGAAAACATACTCAATATATTTGTGAGCTGGCTAAGATTTATCATCTAGGCAATATGTTAAAAATGTTGGTTGAATTTTGTCTTTTTAAATAGAGCCTTTATTTTGAAATAATTGCAGATATCCTCTGGCAGCCATGAATCTGTTCTATTTCTACAATTCTGTCATTTAGAGAATGGAGCCCTGGTGGCGCTGTTGAGTAAATGTAAGACTGCTAACTGCACAGGCTTGGAAACCATACTTGTTAGAGTTGGGATCAATGTCACTTTAGCTTTTGGTTTGGTCATTTAGAGAATATTGCATAACGAAATAGTGTCTTGCAACTTTTGAAAACTGGTTTTGGTGTTTTTATTTCACTCAATCTAATTCCAAGGAGATTTATCTCAGCTGTTGTATCAATAGTTTCGTTCCTTTTTTCCCCCCATTAGTACTCTTCCAGGATGTAGCTGGATCACTATTTGCTTAAGCAGTTACACATTCAATATTCATCTAGGTGCTTCCAATTATTTGGCTATTATCATAGTAGCATTACTCATAATAAAGAAACAGAAATAACCCAAAGGACTATCAACTGATGTATAGACAGAACATGGTATACCTGATATATGTTAGAACATAGATGAATCTTGAAAACATTATGTTATGTGAAAGACCACGTGTTGTATGATTTCATATTTGCATGTAGAATGTCCAGAAGAGGAAAATCTATAACACAGACAGTAAATCAGTGATTACCTAGGATTTGGAGTAGGGTTGGAAGGAGGATTATTTGGGAGAAAAATAGGAGTGAGTGGTTGCTAGTAGAAATCATTTATGGAGTGATGAAAATGTTCTGAAAATGGATGATCATGGTGGCAGTACAATACTGTGATTAGACTAAAAACCACTGGATTGTACAGTTTCAATGGGTTAATTATACAGTATATAAACTCACCTGATCACCTGCAAGTCTGGATACGCAGGGACCATCTTTTCTGTAGCCCCTACAATGGCAGAGTATGCCAGAAATAGTGGCTGAATTGAATTATTTTACTATTCCAAAGCTTCTTTCAGATCAATCTGGTTTGTATTATTTCTAGGCTGGGAATAGTAAAAAAAAAAAAATCTTCCAAAAAGTTATTACTTATAAGAAGTCTTTCCAAACTAAAATTCTTGGCAATTTAACAGCTTTCCCTAGACCATAAGCAAAGAGATGGCTGTACTTTCAAGTACCAGGCCTATTGTTCCAATACTTACAACAATAATCAAAGATATACTGACTTCAGAGCAGCGTATGTGGTTAAAACAAAACAAAACAAGACAAACCACCACTACCAATAAAAGTTTATTGAGTTATAGATTTTTCTTGATTAAAGTTATTGTGAAATTATGAAGGAAGTTAAAGTTCTAGAAAACAACTTGAACCCTGAACAAACTATGACATGTCACATCCTCAGCCCAAGTGAAATTTTATTCATTTTAAATTCTATCAGATAGAAGCTATGTTACTCTCAACAGCTAGACAAGATATTATACGCACCTGATATGGAAATCAATAGATCTGGAAAACAGAACTAAAACTAGTTAAGTCATAAAAAATGAGAAAACAAACAAACCCCTGAAATCAACATCATTGAATAAAACGAATAGTACTTTTAAAGAGCATAAATAGAGAAAGGTTTAATTATCACACAAAGAACTAGACTTATATTGCTACAATGACTCCTGTTTTTAAGAAAGCTCTTTTGGAATATCTCAGACTAGATTTGAGGATATTTCACAGATGAGCGGAAACCATATTTGGGTGCTATCGAAAGCTACAATATTCAAGATTCAGAAATTTCTATATCATCATAATGAGGACTAACTAATATGCATGGGCATGCCATTCACAAGTTGTCTTATGCTCAATATTTCCTACAGTGAAATATAACAGAGAATAGACTGCTCAAACTACAGGAATTTTATACAGGAATTTCATAAATAACACTGACCGAGAAAAAAGGCTAAAATTCTTCCAGGGCTTGAGCATGGGCTTGCTGGGATGATTGTCTGTGTCTAGCATGCTATTACTGCAACCAAATAAGAGTAACTATATGAGAGACGCAGTAGAATGGTGGTCTGCTTGACTTTAATACTAAGGAATAAGTGTTCCTTAAATAATTAAGTTATTAAAGATTAAGTAGTACCCATTAATAAGTTGCCAACAAGTCAAGGCTCTGCCCTTTCACTTAAGTTCTTAGAAAGCTTTGAGGCAAAAATTAAGAGAACATCCTGTCTAAATCGCTTGCTTTCTAGGACAAACAGCTAACAAAGGCGGTTTTAGTTATGGAACATGCCCAAGATCATACACCTACATCAAAGGGAATCAATTTCTCCTAGTACAGAACTCTTTCCCACTATACTATACTGCTTGCTCATAACTCTTCATCCTATATACATACCTAGTCTTTTTTTTTCTGTACTAAGCAAACCATATGTGTTAGGCCAGGTTTACTAGAGAATCAAATCCAGTGATACTCATATATGTGTAAGAGAGAGCTTTATATCAAGAAGTAATTATATATCAAGCAAACATCCCAGCCCAGTCCAGGTAAAGTCCGTAAATCCGATACTAGTCCATAAGTCCCTCTTCACACACACACACACACACACACGCAGCCACATGCAATGATGCAGAATGCAGGAAGATCACAGGCCAGTGGGTGCAAAGTCATGTGAATTCAATGGTGTTGGCCCCATCACAGGGCTTTGGCAGCAACCAGGGTCTGCCAGAAGGAGGGAGAAGGCAGAGAGTGAGAGAGGGAGGGGGAGGTTCCCAGGACCCTCCTTAGGTGAAGGCCAGACCCACAAGGAGGAACCATCAGGCTGTGACCTGATTGACAGGTTAGACATTCCATCCTTACACTTTTATATCTTCAAGCTGACATGAAATTACGTAACTACCTCACCATACAAAAGAGATAAAGGAAGACAATGAAGATTAGAAGATAGGCAGACCAAAATAAAATTATGAGACAGGAAAAGGTAAGTGGTTTCATGAAGCATTATGAACCATTTCACACAAATCTGAATTTCAAACAAGCAGGAATTATATGAAAGGTGAAGGCCTTTAAATTAGCTCAAGTGTATCTGAAAAGAAGACCATATGGGCATTAATCAGTATTTTGGAAGTTGGATTAACCAATAAATGAATGTGATGTGCTAATTAGAGGCTATAAAATTGGCATTGGTTGTATCCTGGGTAATCATAAAACATGTTCAAGTTTACACCTTTATCTTTACAATTAATTTAGTATTCTTTTGAAAGGGTTGAGGGCCTTTACCCATTTGTTATGAAACAAACCACCTCTTTTGTTGGTAACATTATTTAGGGATCTAAAGAGTTAAGACATTTGGATAATTGATAATAGAAACTGGCGTAAGATAAGTACTAACCACAAGATCAGCACTTCGAAACTACCAGCTGCTCCCTAGGGAGAAAGAAGAGACTTTCTACTCCCATCAAGTTTCAAAGGAAACTGGAAATCTACAGGGGGCAGTTTTACTCTGCCCTATCAGGCCACTATGAGCAGAACTGACTCTATGGAAGTGAGTTTGGTTTGGCTTGGCCCTGTCAAGCATAATGTCCCTTGTCAGTCACCAGTCCCCTCAAGATAACAGGCCCAATGTAGAAGTATGTGAGATGATGTCTCCACATGCTTGCTTCTAAGGAGCATGTTGGCGCTACTCTTCTGGCAGTCTAAGTATATAGTATTCTTTGCTAACACTATAATTCAAAGGTATCTATTTTCTTTGGTTGTTCTTACTCATTATCCAAATGTTGCACGCATATCAGGCTATTAACACCATGGCGTGAGTCGGGTGTACCTTGCACACTTTCGTGTTAGTCAAGGTGGCATCTTTGTTTTCAACACGTCAATGGGATCATTAAGGATCATTAAGCTACAACTCAACTTTGAGGCTGCTCAATCATACTTTGAATGTCTTTCAATCCGAGGGCTTCGTTTTCTAGCACTACATCAGTCATTGTTACATTGCAGTCCATAAGTTATTTCTTTTATGCTTACTGAACAGAATTGTTCACTTTTAAAATCAGTTAACTGTACAAAGAGATGAAGTAACATGGCAACCTGCTTGGGGTAATTATAATAATGATGGTTAATTTCTTATTGAAAACATACAATGTGCCTGATACCGTGGCAAACAAGCCAAGCCTTTGTACATATCTCAACAGTCATAACAGTCTTTTTTCCTCATAAGTCTTTTGATGTAGGTACTACCAAGTTCTTCATCTTAAAGTAGAAAAAAACGAAAACTAACAAAAGTAATTTGTCCAAGGACTTTTTGTTTCCTGAGACTATTTTCTTTGTTTCTCATATTGGGTCAATTCTATTACTATGTCCTCAATTTCACTGGTTTTACCCACTGTCATCTCTTCATTACAGAGCTCACCTAGTGAGTTCCTTTGTTTGGGTAGGGATTCCATGAGAGGATAGAACAAGGGAGGAGATTTCTATAGATACCTAGGTTATATTTATCACTGTCATTCAAAGGGATTTTCAGTGGCCAAATTTGTTTAGCAGTAAGTTGCCAGGTCTTTCTTAGTTTGCCTTAGTCTGGAAGCTCTACTGAAATGTGTCTACCATGGGTGACCCCGCTTGCATTTGAAATACTGGTGTCATAGTTTGCAGCATCACAGCAATACACAAACCACCACAGAATGATGAGATGAATATGTGCATAAAAATATTCTTAAATTACAAGTCAGCTAATCTAGTACATTATTTTTAACAATATTCTACAGACTGGCTCTAAATGGACTATCTCATTTCCTCCTCTTCAATACTCTAAAAATAAGTGATCAGCTTTCTTCCTTTCCAGATAAGGAAACTGAGATTTAATCATTTGCCTCTGATTATCAAAGTTGTTCATTATGTGAGGAATTAGACACGGTTACAAATCTAGGTGTAAAAGAATCAGTCAAAGGGATGGAATGGCTCAGACGACTATCATGTGTAACAGGCACATACAGTGATTACAACTATACTTTCTTTCCTGGGGGGAGGGTGTTGTCTTGGAAATATAGGATCACAGTCTTGAGCGCCAGCATAGAATGGCACATATTCACAAAATAGCAATAAAAAATGTACAAAGTCTGGTATAGCTATCAAACTGGTATAAATATGGAAGTCTCTCCTACTTCATGACAAATCTTAAGATGGGTCCAAATCATTTACATTTCTGAATTTGATCTTAAATTTTTTTGGAAATGATTTTTCTTTAAACTAAGTTCTAAAATTTAATATTGAAATGTAGCAAACAATCAAACTACAGTTGCTTAGTCAAAAGCATTGTTGGAAGCTTACTTAAAAATGCCACTTCTACGGGAAAGGGGGAAGCGGGGGTAAGGAGGTGGTGCTGATCAACCCAGGGACAGGGGAGCAACAAGTGATCCAAAATCAGTGGCAAGGAAGGCGTGAGAGGCCTGGTAGGGATTCAGCAAGGGAAATGTAGCCAAGAGAGATCACTGAAACCCAAATGAAGGCTGGGCATGATAGTGGGACAAGAGGAAAGTAAAAGGAAATAGAGGGAAAAACTAGGCGACAAAGGGTATTTATAGAGGTTGAAAGACTGGAATGTACATATGTAAATATATTTATATAAGTGTGGGGAAACAGATCTACATGCATATATTTATAGGTTTAGTATTAAGGCAGCAGATGGACATTGGGCCTCCACTCAAGCACTTACTCAATGCAAGGACACATTGTTCTATTCAACTGGCATTCCAGGATGCACACCTTCCCGACACGATTGCTGAAGAAAAAGGTGAACATAAGCAAATGTGGTGAAGAAAGCTGATGGTGCCCGGCTACCAAAAGATATAGCATCTGGGGTCTTAAAGGCTTGAAGACAAACAAGTGGCCATCTAGCTGAGATGCATCAAAGCCCACATGGAAGAAGCACACCAGCCTGTCTGACCACGAGGTGTAAAAGGGACCAGTTAGCAGACATCAAAGAACTGAAAATCATATCGAAGGGATCAGCTATCAAGCCTCAAAGAACAAAAAAGGTGGGTGAGTGCAGAGTGGAGAATCAAAGTCCATTGGTAGGCAACTGGACACCCCCTTACTGAAGGGTTGAGGGTTGAGGGGAAGGGATGAACCAATCAGGGTGCAGGGTAGCAACGATGAAACATATAACTTTCCTCTAGTTCTTGAATGCTTCCTCCCCCCACTATCATGATCCCAATTCTACCTTACAAATCTGGCTAGACCAGAGGATGTACATTGGTACAGATAGCAACTGGAAACACAGGGAATCCAGGACAGATGACACCTTCAGGACCAGTGGTGAGGGGGCGATGCCTGGAGGGTGGAGGGAATGTGGGGTAGAAAGGGGAAACCATTACAAGAATCTACATATAGCCTCCTCCCTGGGGGAGGGATAGCAGAGGAGGGCAGGGGAGACGTTGGACAGTGTAACTTATGGCAAAACAACAATGATTTGTGAATTATGGAGGGTTCATGAGGGAGAGGGGAGGGAGGGGGAAAATGGGCAGCTGATATTAGGGGCTAGAGTAGAAGGCAAATGTTTTGAGAATGATGAGGGCAGCAAATGTACATATGTGCTTGACACAATGGATATATGTATGGATTGTGATAAGAATTGTATGAGGCCCCAATAAAATAATTTTTTAAAAATGTCACTTCTAAGTGAAGAAAAAACACAACAAAACTAAACTAGTAATAGTAACAACAGCAATCAAGTTATAAAATATCCTGTACTATCCTGCCAAATTGGAAGAAATGGCTTTGAGAAAATTTTAAGTTTAAATTTTGTTTCATACTTAGAAAAACTACTGCTAATTAAGGGAAACTTTTAGCAAACATATAAAGAATCTATGATTGTACATTTAAAAACAAAGAAGTATTACATGGAATCATAACACATATGGTTCAAACGTAAGTGCAGAGTAAGGAATACTAATATATCCTGTTGTGCTTGTCAGGTGAACCTAGTTTTCAGCTGGTGGTCGGTCCACAGGCTAACTGTATCCACTGCAGGGTACCACTGAGGGTGGTTCCCACTGAATTATCATCATTATTTTATTGGCTCATATTACCTTCTATAAGAATGCTTCTGTACTTGAAGAATGGGGCAATGAGACAAAAGGGAGGCAGTTTCATATTATTTAGATATTCATGGTAGAATAACATTCACTGATAACTTAAAACCATACAAAAAGCACAGAGAAAGTATATTTTCTTTACATACAAAAACCTCAATCATTAGTTGGCTAAAATTGTTCCTACCATGAATCATTTGGAAAAGCAAACAGAGCTGATTTTAAAAATAGATATAGTTTTGTAAAACAACCAGAGAGAGGTAATCTGGTAGAATCCAAAACCACACAGCTTCGGTGCCTTTGCTATCCTATCCACAAAATATGAAGAAAGTGCTTTTAGACTCCCTGTTATCATTTATCTTCTACATGAAACTGCTAGATATAGTGGGGGGGGGGTAGGATGGGGTGGAGGGTGGCACAGACAAAGAGAGACCTTTTGCTGAAAGGTTACTGAAGACCAGTAGATTGATTACTTGGCTGTGCCTCTCAGACATTTAGTTTCTGTTATCGAGTCCCCTGGTATCAGTGAAATTTTAAAAACTGAGATTCAGGAAACTATCCAGAACTTGACAGCTCATGATTAATGAGAAGGTTGTAAAAATGAAATCACTGGAGATTATAACTTTTAAAGAAAGATTCATTGCTCTCAATTTCTGGAGATACTTTAAATCTTTGGCTCTTGACTATATGGAAGTCCTTTTGGACCAAAAATGATTTTAAAAAAATCAACTTTCACATACTTCATGAACTAAAGTCTATTTTAATTATTTGCATAGCACTGAGCTTGAACATTTTAAAGCCCGTGCTTTTGAGAGTTTCTTGAGATGTGGAACTATCTATTATTGCATACCTACTCTAGACATTTCAGGAACGGTTATTTTTCAAAGTGAGTATCAGGAAACAAATATTGTAGAAAACTCTTCCAAATTTCAACCTTTGGATTTTTACCTAGTGCAAAACGTATTCTAAAGAAATGTTAAGTAAATCTACAAAGATCATAATTTTAAAATGAGCTGAGCTTGCAAAATAAAACAAGTCACCAATAGAGGTTCTTCTAGAAAAAACGATTTGGAGACTGTTACTTCTTTGTTCCATTTCTCATGTGGTCATTGTCACCAACGGGGATGATGGACTGAAAGGACACAAGAAATATGGGCAAAGTTCTTTATTTCTAAGAAATGGAGGATTTATATACAGGGTATAAATAAAACCTAAGAGTTCATCTGATCTACTATTTCAGATACTCCAGCTAAAGATGTTTGGCTTTCATGGGTATGCTTTACAAAATACAGCCGCAAAAATCAATCCAATAACGGGGTAGCTCAACACATCATTGCTCCAAAGGAGTGATTTGAAGAGGAAGTTCCTGCCTTCAGAGTTCCAGTAAGGAGGATTTCAAGATCTTCACGACCTCATCTATTTTCTTTATGTTAAATCTTAATAATGAACCATGAAAACACAACTTATTGAACACAGGTAAATTTTATTATTTTTTAAATCAACACTTGTTGGTTATAACTTGCCACTTTTGAAATTTGATCATGGTTTTGAGAAGTTCACTGAAAGATATTTAGTTAACCTCAGAAATCTGTTGTTTTAAAAAACTGAATCATTCTTTAGATCTGAAATCATTCTTTAGATCTGGCCCAACGAATCTGCCAGTGTCTATTTTAGGAGGTGGGTTTTTTTTGTTTGTTTGTTTGTTCTTTTTACCATTACAAAGATGTGATAGATAGTAATCCTTTGCAGAGAAAATACAAGTTAGTTCTTCAGAATCACACCCCTCTCCAAAATAGCAACCTGAACAAGAAAACTGGTATGGTTAAACTAATGCAGCACATGATGGGGTTACAAAAAGTTCACGGAAAAATTTCATTCTCTTCTAATTCCATTTTCCTAATTCCATTACCTTCTAATTCCATTTCAAACTATTTCAAGCTCCCTCATAAATGTCTTTCACAATGGCATGGCCTTTGCAGACTATGTTAGACAGAGGAACAGTGTTGAAGCAAGAAGCTATGAATATCTTTGTCACATCAAATTCTGACCTGGAATTGCTTTGTAAAACTCCATGAAGATTCACAATGAATGCCAGCACAAATTAAATGGACACTGCTGCTTTCATAGTGGCTAAAATGCTACTCAAATATTGATTAAATCATAAAGTATTGTAGTCTAATAGAATATCTTTTCTTTTAACCAAAAGCTGAGTATATAAAAAGAGACACTGGCTCAAATCAGCTAGGTAGCTTGCCATTTGTAAAACACTTCTGTTTTTCTCCCCACATTTGTTGTTAGCTGATGTCAGGGTCACCTAGCTCATGGTGACCCCATGCAAAAGGAACAAAATGCTGCCTGGTTCTGTGCCATCGCCTCAACTGTAGAAAGGTCCATCGTGGTTGATAAGTAGCTAATTTTCAGAAGTAACTCACAAGGCTTTCTTCCTAGTCTGATGCTCTTTTGAAAGCTATTCAGCATCATAGCAACAGACAAGTCTATTGACAGATAGTATCTATCCATGAAGTACATTTGGTTGGGAATCGAACCAGGTCTCCTGGATGGAAAGTGAGAATTCGACCACTGAACCATCCAGGTCTTATTCTCTGCCCACATCAGGGATCATGGGCCCCACCCCAGCAGCTTCAGCATCAAGCCAAACTCTGGGCCCTTTGGATTACAAAAGCAGCCATAAAAAAACGAGTTCAGCAGTCTTGCCGCTGAACCCACTCTGATGTTTGACTTTCACTGGAGCAATACTTTTGCGTGTGTCTGATTCTTAATGATTAAAACCTGTTCAGCTCTCAGCCCCTCCACCCACTCCCAAGCAATCTAAATCCCTTTCTTGTTTCTCTTTTGGGTAACTTGTAATATTTTCAAAATTGGAAGTCTACACACAAGCTCTGTTTCTTGGGTCTCAGTCTAAACCTTTCTATCAGTTGACCCTGAGGTCAGTAGATACAGATAGCTCACACTGTGGCTTAGGGTAGGTGATCTCTAATGCTACACAGACCTTCTGCTACTATCTGGACTTTTACACACATTACCTTTTAATAAATTACAGGGAGCCCTGGTGGCACAGTGGGTTAGGTGTTGAAGTTGGCAGAACAAACATACTAGACACTCCATGGAAGAAAGATGAGGCAGTGTGTTCCCATAAAGATTTATAGCCCTTGAAACCCCATGGGTCAGTTCTACTCTATTCTATGGGTTGCTATACTGCAACAGCAGTGGGTTTGGATTTTGTTTTTAACAACAAATTACACTGTCACTATGCTCTACAGTTCATGCCGGGATCTGACATTGACTGCTCGTGCACCTGGACTCTCCTATGACTTGCTGCTGGGAATCTGTCTTGCCCTCAAGGGTCTGCCTGAGTTCTAAGTCCTTGTTAGGCTAGTTCAGCCACTCCAACCTCCATTACAGACACCTATCTTTTTAGTACTTTGGTTTGTACATTGTCATTAACCAAAAATGTTCACTAAACATTTTTACATTATAACCTTAAAAAACAACTATTGGCTAGCATTGTTTCAAGAATGCAGCAGGTTTTAACTCATTTAATCCTCATAAGAACCTTATAGTGGGTAGGTGCTGTTAACACCATTTCACAGGCGAGAAAACTGAAGTACAGGGTCGCGTAAGAAACGTGTGGAGCTGAGATATAAAGCTGAGCAGACTGCTGTTCTTAACCACAGCACTATTATTACTTTTCTACCCTGCCACCTCCTCCTCCCAACTTGGAGTCGTTTCAAGCTCAAACCTGCTGGGATCCTTTGCCAAATCTTTCCAACTCTTTTCTACCCTCTGCCTCAAACCTATGCCTTCATTCTACGGCGATATATTTGGTAAAACATACTTCATCATAGATTAGATTTTCTTTAAAGGAGGCTTACTTGAACATAAAAGCACTAAATCTAGGGCTTGGAGCTCAAAATTGTATGAATCAATAATAAATAAGTAACTCCCCCGTCATTTACCAAATTCAGTCTGCCCCCAGGTGTAACCTAAGCTACATTGTATAATTAGGGGCTTTAGAAAGAGGAGTTGGGTACTATGGATTCTGATGTTGAGTGTATACACTCTAATATTTCATCCAGAATGGACTGGTCATTTGTAGCATATAAGCTTGCTGTTTCACAGTCATAGGTCTAGGCTCTGACCTGGTAGAGAAAATAAGATTAGCCTGAAAAAGTATAACCTAGTTGATATGAAGAATAATCTCAAAAATGGGTGTGTGATATTATATGTCTCCTAATTAATTCATATAAAAAAGTTAGTATTCTTTGCTAACATGGAGGAAAAGGAGACTGAAGATGATGGGATAGTATTAAGGAAGCAACCCAAGTCTCCATTCTATAGATGGGCAGTGAACTCTTTTTTTTTTT
>NW_022103968.1:19502906-19547223 GCF_000313985.2 Echinops telfairi
TCTCCTCCTGTCCCACTATCATGCTCAGTCCCCACCAGGATTTCAGCACTTCTTCTTTGTTACGTTCCCCTTGAGGGCAGTGAACTCTTAATAATAAAAAATTTTTAAATCTGAAAGAAGACTTAGAAGAACCTATAAATTAATTCATCATTTAATTTACAGAGAAAAGTTGATCTAAAGCAAAAGAACTAGATTTTAAAGGACAGAGACTATAACTTTCACATCCCTGTAGAAATAACGAAACAAAATATTAATTTATGAATATAAATAGCAATTCTTCCCCCAAATGAGTACTGCCTTCTCTAACATCCCCTAATTAGATTTCAAATGGGAATTTCATATTCATTAAAATTCAAAGGCATTTGAACTGAATAGTCTAGTCCTACCCTTATCTTTGTCAATAGAAAAGGCAGGTGACTTGTCCATGTGAAGGAATCAAAGAAAGACTGTGACTTGCCTATGTCCTCAATTTACCTTACTGGAGACCTGTCTCATTACTGTATCTAGATTAGAATATGAGATGCTGAATGGAAATCATTGTCAAGGTAAGAAAAGCCCTAAAATGTACACTGCACTATTTTCAATTTCTTTTACTAAAAGTGTTGGCAATAAATGTATGTTAATTTTATGGGGGGGGGGGAGTCACCTAATGCCTCAAGTACCAATTTCTTGAAGTTAAAAAGTTATCTGAGTTGATTCTGACTTAGCCTGATAAGACAGAGTAGAACTGCCCCTGTGGGTTTCCAAGATGGTAATCTTTATGGGAGTAAAAAGGCTCATGCTCTTCCTTGGAGTAGCTGGTGGTTTCAAACTGCTGACCTTGTGGTTTGCAGACCATGTGTAACTCACTATGCCACCAGGGCTACTCTGATTTTAAAAGGCTTGCAATTTAAAACATAAATAGGTATTACTCGGGATTAATAAATATACAGAATGTACCTTTTGTGTTACTTTCATATGAATTTAGAGCAATTACTGTATTTTCTACAATCTCTTCAAGGTATAACGCTCTGCTGTTGTTAGGTGCCATGAAGCAGGGTTCCATCTCAGAGCAACCCTGTGTACAACAGAACAAAACGCCACCCGATCCTGTGCCATGCTCACAATTGCTATGTTTGAACTCATTGTTGTAGTCACTGTGTCAGTCCATCTTGTCAAGGGCCTTCCTCTCTTTTGCTGCCCCTCTGTTTTACCAAGCATGATGTCTTTCTCCAGGTGCTGGTCTCTCCCGATAACATGTCCAAAGTACCTGCAACGAAGTCTTGCTATCCTTGCCTCCAAGGAGCATTCTGGCTGAACTTCTGAGTTACTTCTGGGCATAATTCCCTAAGGAGAGTGAATTTTATGACTCATAACTTTTTATGCCCACTCAAGCATGCCTGTATGGTCCACTCCAATTGTCTGTTATATTTTAAATTCCAGCTTGAATTAAGTCCTTAAGACCCAGCCCCCCACCCCCTTTTTTTTTAACCAAAGCACACAACAGCTTAGATAGGACCCGTTTAACAGAACTTAAAGCCTACATCAAGTATTTGATTGTTAAATAAAGAGGAAGAGGGACATTAGTAACATAAACAGTGCTTTGAGTTTTAGGGAATGGTTTGCATCTACATGATGCGGCTCCATTGTCAAGGAAAAGTTCTACAGAGTAATGAAGTGTTAGTAGAAAGTATCATTTCAAAGCTCTAAAAGGCACTTCCTATAACCGTAGCCTTTTGAGTCCAACCAGAAAACAAAGCCTCCAATTATAAACTAGTTCTGTTCCTACATCTCTCTTTAAGTCCAGTTTAGTAAATTGAAACAGCTACGATTAATATCAGTTAGTCAAATATTAGTCTTAATATCTCACATTGCTTTCTATCCATTAAGAAAATTGAAGAAACATTTCCAAATACACTAAAATAATATAGTACCATAATGATGTTTGGATGCCTGTCTTAAAGTAGCATCCATTTGTTATTATGAACCACTGTACATAACTCAAAATTTTAAGATACTAGGATTTATGGAGAGTGGTTCTTAACAAAAGTCTGGCATGAGTAACGTTGGGGGCTGCTCGTATGACAATTTTCCAAAACACCATTTCCTCAGACCCTCCCCCAAAGGAAAAAAAATGCACTCAGAGCCAAATCTTGAAAATACCCATGACTCAGTGTGAGGATGCTAAAATTCAGGCTCTGCAAAGGATGAAAGACGTCGTTTTGTATAAGCTTAGGGGGAAATGATAAAATTACCACCAAACAAAAACTATTTCCTTGATTATGGCTTTGCTCACTGTTTCTTAACCCACCTGGGCTGTTTTCTTCTCTCATTTCCATCTTTCCAAATCTTAGTCTACACTTGGTCTTGCTCAAAAAAAACAAAAAACAAAAACAAAACTTCCATGATGGGCTGCCCGGTCTTTTCCCCTTAGCGCTCCCAAAGCACTTTGTCAGAAGCTGTGTTCCTCTCAATTACATGACTATGTCTATCTGCCCTGGTAACTTGGTTAATAGCTTTCTACTTTATTTACTGCATACTACACAGTTACTCAATAATGGCTTATTAAATTCTGGAGTTAAGTAGGACTGTTAACTCATAAGCTCTCATTTTCTACTTTTCTTAGAATAAACTAGGGCAGAGAATCTAGAGCAAACCTTGAAATGTGGGCTATCATCACTTGATCAGACTGGCCAAGTAACCAGTGTGGTTGCAAAAACGAACACTGTTATCTGTATATGAAATGGGTAAACAGACTAAAAAATCATCACAAAAAAAGCATGAGGGTATAAAAAGAACAATTAAACAAACAAACAAACAAACAAACAAACAACTGTGTGTCGTTTGTTTTGCATCCAGGTGTAAATAATGCTAGCAGGTGTATATACTTTTTAAATCTTAAAATAACCAAACCAAACAACACCCCCTACTAATACACAGGTCTTCAGCAATTAGGCAAAGTATATAAAGGTATTTCCAACACAGATCTAGATCCTGTCTTTTGGGAACTTTCAGTTGAATGTTGCAGATAAAACATGCCCACAAGGAAAGAGAAGAGACAGCACAATCCAGTTTCTGGCAACAGCCTAATGAAGGCAAATGAGAAATGGAATTCACTTGTTGGCTGTAAGTTTGGTTTCTGAAGTCATTATTGAGGATTGATGATAAAAAAGAATTCTGGATTAGGATAGTGGAGGAACATAATATCAATACCTAAGTAAAATCTGCAATAAATAAAACCTGCAATTTTTTTTTAAAAAGGTCTGCATTATTCATTTATAAAATGAGATTTGATTGACTGATTTCCAGGCTTCCTTCCAGTTCTGAAATTTCATTGTATTCTCATCACAAAATTATTAAAAGCTCTCTGCTATCAACCAACCACTCATATGATTTGGAATTTTCTGGAGGACAAAAAAAGAGCTCTAAAAAAGGATGTCAACAATCAAATAGGCAGCATTACTAAAAGTAGTTTAAATATAAGTATCAGAAATGGAATATGAATAGGATTTGTCATTTTACCAAACAACTGAATTTGAGGGCTTTCCCCCTTTAACCTAGTCTCGTGGAGGGATTTCCACCACTCAGAAACAGGCTTTTATAGATGGTCTTTTTTTATACCCAAAAGATCTATTTAAAACCACTTTAATTTTCTTATCTCTCAATGGGAGAGAAATGAGTAAATCTACAAAAGTTCATTATTATTATTAAAGCACTTTTTTCTTCTCTGTACTTTTTAACTGTCATAGTTTTTATATCTAGCGGTTACTGATGGCCAAATGTATTCTAAAGTCCAACTAAAGCTCCCCCCTCTCCCCTAGGATAATACTCAAAACAAAGCAAATATTGGCTTAGCTATGACACTTGTTGTTCTAACACGTTAATAGCCTATTGTTCACTGTGGTTGCCTCAACAAGATAATACATTGAAAAACAGCATTTCCTGACAGGAAGTGAATTCCCAATGTGTGTCACAAGACCCTAGGCAAAAGCTTGGCTCCAAAGGAGAAATAGCAGATCCATCTGGGATTGCATACAGACCAGAGTATTAGTTACACTTTTTTCTTCATTCTGTTGTTTAAAATGGCTTTCTGGTTCAGCTCAAACTATAATCTATTTGAATTATTTTGCTTTCATAGATGGTTTTCCTAAAATAGTTTAAAATGTTTTAGTCAAAGACTGTTCAACATCCTGTAGACAGCAGCATCCTGTATATTCCTAATTTCCTTAGTTGTAAATGTCACAATGGATAGGGTAACTTGACAAAGAAGCTATCGGATATGTCAACAAGATGGAGTATTGTCATTAATGGCTTTTTAGTTAGTTTTAAAAAGACAATTAAAAAAAAAGACAATTATTTTAAGGTGTAATAGTCTATGAGGTATACTAACTACTATATATTTTAGGCAAAAAATTAAGGCAATTGTGTAGCATATAACATTGGTTATTTCTCTTTGAATCTGCTTAGGCGATCCACAAACAGAAGAATGTGCCTTCACAGTAATGATACTTACTGCCCTAAGGAAATTAAACCCTACCCACGCTTCTCACTACTGAAAATAAACTGTGTTTCAATCTGATTTCGCAGACTTAAATTTGGAACTTAGATTTGGAACTTTTTATTACCCAGTTCAACTCATCACTAGATGGAAGAACACTCCAACAATGGGAGAATTAAACACCGATGTCCTTTTTAGTAGATTCCAGCAAAATCGTCTCACCTCTCTCCTCCCACCATTTAATGTAATTCTTGGCTCCTAGAAGGTTTACAGTACATTTTGCTAAACTGAACCAGATGTCAAACAATTTACACAAAATTAACATGGAATACCAGCATTATAACTATCTAGCATTTCTTAGATAATAAATAATATCTTGGATTTTAGAAAGTATACTTATCCAAGGTATGTCAAGCTTTCTGCCAACAAGCTTGACCCCTACCTTCAGGCTCCCCAACTGTTTTTTAAAACAAATCAAATGATAAGTTCATATACCATTTTGCTTTCAGGACAGCTGTCATTTGATTGAAGTAAGAGAATAAAACTGTAAAACAAGCAATGCCAAACATCCTAAGTGTGATGCAGCAAATCTTCTGCTTCTGTAACTTTATAACTCTGTTGGCAGAATGAGAGGCTACAGTTCACCTCTTAAGTTTGCTTCCTCAGCACCAAATCAAAAACCCTAGCTATGTCAAGTAACGTCAATGTCAGCATCCAATGAAACAAGGAGATGGATTAGAGGGTTAAAATGTGAAAACAATTTTAAACAAAGAGGCTAACTCCAGGTTTCAAAATCCTAGGATTAGCTTTGAACGGTTGGATTCAATAAAAATTACATGGATCCCTTTTAAAAACAAACATCATCTCACTCAGCATCTTCTCCAGGTATGCAGGGTTGACAAGAGGATTTTTTTTCCCAGATGATTTATACTTTTGCAATGAGTTTTTCTTTAAAAAGCGACATTTACCCTAAAATATAATTTTTCTTTTTTACATTCTGAAAGTTGGACTAAATATATACATGTATACATACATAGAAAGGCTTTTCACTTAAATAGCAGAAACATATCATTTATACTTATGGCTTAAATCAATTATTCCAACAAAGCACTATGTAAATATTAAACTTGGAAGTTTAAACTATTAAACATTAAAACTACTCTATCTAACTTCCCATTTTATAGATAGTAAGGCTGAAGATCAAGAAAGGAGGCTGGTGATCTGTCCATAATCTTTACATTCAAGCTCTTTGACTTTTCACTCAACATTCTTTCATTATTCTGCTGAGAAATTAATCTTTTAATTTGTTCTGATCCACTAGTGGTTGACTGAGAGTTGGTTGCAGGTAGGAGTGGTGAATTAATTAATTTGGCTCTTCTAGCCAAAGTCTGTAGCTCCCAATATACCACCTTTTTCATGCATGGGTTGGGTAAAGTGTGAGAGAAGATACTGATAGGATTCACCTGTGAGTAACTGTGTCTTAGGATTCCTGGGTTTATCACCCTGCTGCCTATAAAACGAGCCTGTTGAGAAGTAGGATGGCGGCTCTTATTACCAGCAAGAGCCAGGAATTTGGCACAAGTTCTCTGGACCCAAGATCCCAGTGCAGTGGACCTCCTGGATCCAGAAGAGAGCTGTAACATCAAAGGAGGTGTAGCAGAACCAGGAGTCAGGCATGGGACAGAGCGGTGGGCTTCCAGGCTGGCTTTTGGAGTGGGTCTTCAGCTGGGCACTTAACTCAGGGAATAGGCTTTGCTGACCCACGGAGCCTGAAAGCCTTGGGGTTGAGGCTTACATCAGAATGGTATGCCTCTTAGCACATTTACCAGTAGATCTGAAAAAACTCTGTAACAAGTCCTGATAAACAACTCTACCTGGAGCATTTCTCACAGGCATTACAACTTATCAACTTTCTTAATAAACCCTTTAATCATGAATATTGTCTGAAAGTTGTGTGGTTACTGCAATGGATTTTACAACCCAGAGGGGTTAAATATAGAACACAATGGGGCCTGACCTTGGAGCCCTAGTCTGCAAAGAAGTTGGTGAGAATTTTCTCCACTCCCACACAGTACTGTCATCCTTTTCTATGACACCTGTTCTGGATTCTTTCTCAAAATGTAGACAGATGACTGAAAGCATATATGCATTTGATAGATAAATAGACAAACCAATCTGGAAACAATCCAAATATCTAGTAACAGACTCTCAGTCATTGCCATCCAGTCAATTCTGATTCATAGTGACCTCACAGGACAGAGTAGAACTGCCCTTCTGGTTTCCCAAGACTGTAACTCTTTCAGGATTAGAAAGCCACACTTTCTCATGAAGTCCTCTGTGGGCATTTAAAAGAAGGAGGGGATCTGTATGTACTGACACAGAAAAATCTTTAAGACACTGTTAAGTGGAGGGAAATGCACATACATGCAGTATGATTTAAAATACACACATACATTTATAAACATGTTCTGGGAATATAGAGAAGAAACTACTCCCTGGGGAGAAGGATCAAAGGATTAGGAGGAAAGAAAAACATTTTTCATATGCCTTTTGTATCATTTTTTTAAACCATATGCACTTAAATTTTTTTTTAGTTATTGTTGGAAAGCATGATAAAGTAGAACTCCTAGAGTCGTGGGACAAATTTGTGGAAAGGAAGATATGAGTAGAGTCCATCAGTGGTAAATCGACCATCTTCATGTAGTCTAACTCTCTGGAAAAGGCTTCCCAATCTTTTGTGGTCAGGGTTTGTATATTACTTTTAATTAATACAACATGTATAAAAAATGACAGCATTTTAACATAATGGAGTATACAGCAAGGGATTGGGGAGTAGCTATACAGGGATTGATGAAAAAAAAACCCACTCCATTTTATTCACATTACATAATTATTACAAGAAAAATAAAAGTATTTTTGAGGATACTAAATATTTATGTTGTATAGAACTTCCAAACATAATCTATTTTTCAAATCTTCTAATTTCAATACCTAATAGCCAACTGGTGGTCCAACCTGGCCCTGGAGGATCTGTAAAAGCCAGAGTGGAGCAGTACTTTTAGAATTCAAAGGGAGACTGGAGAGCAAAACTAGCGCAGTGGGAACTGAAAACAACATTTAAAAAAATTGAAACAGAAGAGAAAATAGAGTATTTTCCATATTGTAAGGGAAACTTATTTCAAAGACTGGGTAATGTATTAGGTGTGCACTTGGACCTTGATGTGAAAATGCATTTCTTACTACGAGTTGCTGTCAAAAGTTTAAAAGCTTCCTACCCACGGCTACTTAACTAATAATTATACAGAGTGCAGGCAATACCTTAAGGATGGGTCTATGCACACTTGGGGCAAGAGGCTGGCCTAGTTTCAGCTTGAACCTTTATTTTCCCAGCCAACAGGTCTTTATATAGTGATCTCTATTGCTCAGATATAAAAAAGTTTCTAAAATTCCTGACATATACAACTTTATATAAAGCAGAGCTTTAGTTTGCTGTGATTTATAAGAATGATTCTAGGTTTAAATGTAATCATTCTTTTCCTCAATTATTATAAACTCCTGTTAGTATTTTTGGAATGAGCCCTTACATGAAAGTTTGGGTATTCTGAATTGGAAAAGAATTTAGCTAATCCGCATTCCTGATTTAACAAGTAAAAACCCTACTGTCTAAAGAAGTGAAATAACTTGTAGTCTCTTGATTCCCTGGCCAGTGGTTTCTTTCTAGATGTCATGGCAGGAGGCAGCTAAGTACAACTACTACACCAAGTTGCAAAGAGGAAGCTGCAGTAAGGAGATGCTAGAAGTCAAGGTCCAAAGAGGGATGACACAATGTCTCCCCTGAAAACTGGACAGAAAACGTGCCACTTTCAACAATCAGCTTTGATTTCAACTTGCTTGCACCAAATGGGTGTGTCTGCCCAAAAGAGGTAGCCAACTCTCAATACTGACATGACACAGTGCAGCTTCTCATCATGTCCACTTGCACACACAAATACTTCACAGACATTTAAAACCCAGCTACAAACAGAACCCTAAATGCGAAGGGGAGGGAGGTCTGACCCTATCTGCAAAGAAAACACTGCTGAAAATGGAGCTCACTGAACGTCTCCTACTCTCCGCCTTACTGTTCACTTCACACACTCCAGAAAGAACAGAGGGCCGGAACTGACATGGCATGGGGCAGAAGTTGGGGTTGTAGTCTTCCCCAACTCTTCTGATGAAAACTCAGCAGCAACAGGACAAAGCGTCATTATAACAGAAATGAAAGGCTCTATAGATGTGGTCTTTTTTTAATTCAATGAACCGACTCTTACACACAACGTTCATGCCACGATGTCTCGAGACATAGCATTGCCAGATTATCTATTAAGGGGTCCTGAAAACACAATTTCAAATATCTTGATGTTAAATACTTAGTACATTTGGGAGACAATGATACTTTTCCTTATTTCCAATAGTCTGTGTAAAACCAATAAAGCAACAATAACCATCAGTAAACTACGGGGTGGGGGTGGGGTAAATAAAAGGACAAATATATGAGCAGGAAAATTTTTGTTGAGTAATAAAATCTTTAGTTCCTTCCCAATAAGATTATTTTATGTCACCAGCAGCTGGCACAAAATTAGCAATCTATTTTATCTACACTTCCCCCTGAGTTGTGAGCTCCCTCCCAGTGTTACAATAGACAATTCAATACTCACCCCAAAAAGTGAAGCTGCTATACATTTCTTAAGCTGGCTTTTGTGTGGCAATTCTGATGCAATGCTGCCCTAAAAATGAACTTTGTTTTTAGCAGAAAGATATCCATACTCAGTGCGGTTAGAGCAAGGGTGGAGCCCTCTCTGGGGAAGCAACACACCCAGGCAGGCTTCAGTGAGAGCAAACTGCACATTAATATTGCCACAGTTGTTCAGGGCCACAGAACAACAATTAATTGGTGAATCTTCCTCAAAGAAACGGGGAAAGTTCATACTTGCAGATCGGCTTTTCCTGCTTTGAAGTGAAAGACAAGACTCAATTTCTTTTTCCTGAAGAAAGGAAAGAGAAAATGCGACGTAGATCATGCAGCTCAATCAAGAGAACTCGAGGCAGAAGGGAACTAGTACATAGGAAGTCCAACCATGCCAACTTCTAAGTTTAGCAACAGCAGCTTTTATGTATCTCAAGGTGTCAGAAACATTGCTTACTCTACAACTTTACTTTGTGACCTATTTTCAGGGGATCTGGACAGGAACATAAGCAAATTACATACCCTCTCCTCACCAACGTTCTCGTTCGCCTGGCTACGAAAGAAAAATAAAAGCAAGAGTTGCTGTAAACAAACAAACCAAAGAACAAAAAAAATAAGGGGTTTGGGTTTGATTTACTGACTTTCTTTGATAGGACACTGAAATGAATACATAAAAGGGAAAATTTTCTTGATGAATGATACCAACACACAGACTGTACTTTTTAAAAATTTGTTATTTCCTACTTTTTCAAGTACTTTCATATGAGCTTTAACTATTTATGACTTATTTCTAAATAAGATATCACACAAGATATACACTTTCTGCCTACACATAACTGTGTCTAAAAGACAATATCAGTTAGTGAACTATCAGATTGTTCAAAATGTTAATCAATATAGCTTTCTATATGTGTTCATCTAGACACAATCAAAGTTCCTTCTAGTTGAATCTGTAGAGCTCACAAATAGGAAAACAAATGTCTGTGAGAAAAATATCTAAGTATGCAAAATAATAAGCTATATAATAATTTACTCTGAATTCAAAACAAATAGAAAAGATGTTGAGGGTAGACCAGGAAAATACTATTTTTAGTCACATATGTTCTCATATTACCCTTGCTAACTTCTATTGCATCAAACTGGGACAATAAATAAGCACCAAGTACTGAGCATGTGCAGTACTATTTAGCAAGATGGCCTAGGATACCCTTCTTTCAGAATGTTGGAAGGGGTGCTGACTAGTCGAATCTTTTGTTAGTTTATGAGGTCACTCTTATCACAAGACAAATTATTGTTGTTAGTTGCCATCAAGACCCAAATCTCCCTTTTCATAGTCCAATATGTAATTATGAATCACCTGCTGCCATCTCTTGCTCTCCTTCATTCCATTCTCACACTGCACAACTCAAAGCTATCAGTTGGATTATTTTAGAAGAATTTCATTTTAATACTTTTTGGATTTATGCTGCTGAAAAAGATCTGTTTTCAAGTCAAATTTCACTTTCACAGCTGCAAAGGAAATGACAGGAAAAGGAAAAATACAGCCAATATATATCAACAATTAATTCCATGCACAACAGCCCAGCTGTTTGCGCATGGAAGAACCGGCCCGTTTCCTTTTGGGGCTTTCACCACTGAAAATTGATCCTGCACATTCAGAGACCCAAGCTGTTTGTAACATGTCAGGAATGTGCACAAGATCACACAGAGTTGAAGAGACAAAATGAAATCCAGATCTAGTTTTCTTGGGACTTGCCAGTATTATTTCATAACTTACACACACACACACACACACACACACAACACAGAAAGAAATATCCTCCCTTCTGAACTTTCTCCTGTAAAGAAGAAAATCTGCCAACACATTAGATCTAGTATCAAGAAAAGACACTGATTTATTGGCATGGACAATGTGTGACATTCTAAAGAACCCACATGCCCTAAGTATGTAAAGCCAGCCAATGCTTTTTGGACTTATATAGCTGTTTGCCCAATGAGTCCCTTAAAACAATCCTCATGAATGTCAAAGTTGTTGGGGACCAGTTCTTTTACCACAGTCACGCAGAAAAGCAAGTTTTTCTTGGTTAGCTCAGACATTACTTGGCACTCACAGGCACCTGTTTTATTAGGGATCCATGTAAATGTACTGATCAAATCTCCTAGGGTAACTCTCAGGCCAGCACATTTCAGCTGGATGGATTTTGGTCAGAATACTCTATGCCAAGTGCCAGAGGCTGAACAGAGTACAAGCTCATGTAAGACTCAAGAAGGATTCTACCCCCCACACCCTTTGCCCTCCAGTTCTAATTCTAATTTTGCTCCAAATAGATCTCGCAATGTGACACTTGGTTTTCAGTATGTAAAATGAGTTGTGATTAGCTATTGTTATGAAAATTAAGGGAAAGAGAAAGATGACATCTTTAGAAGAAAATCATTCAAAACATTTTGTCGCTATCTTTACTGTTTTGTTTTTTGTGTGTGCCTGTGTTTTTTACAGGAAACTGAATCTCCATGATAAAACTCATTGTCCCAGGGACCCACATCAGCTGCTCCAGTCTAGGCACTCCCAATACCTGTATAAGCTCACTCACATGGTAGTTGGTAATGGCACACTCACTCTGGGCACACTAGGGCCAGGGGCTTAACCAGGGATGAGAAGACAAGGTCCACACATGAGTGTGAGATATTCCATTATTCCATACACTCCAGATCCAAGAAGCTCATTAGGTGCCACAACTTATGCCAGCTCGAGAAGCTAGCTCCAGTGAAAGTGCTATGAAGCCAAGGAGCACGAAGTACGATTTGTTAAAGAAATACCAGGCGCCTTGAACGTGTGAAAGGTGGATAACAAAGTGCAAAACCAAAAATATTTTAAAAGCCCCTTTTCCTTTTTGAAGGGACATCTAGTGAAGGGCATCTGGTGGGGCAGAGGCTGGTGGGATAAGGAGAGTTTACGAT
This sequence comes from Echinops telfairi, assembly GCF_000313985.2. Lineage (NCBI taxonomy): Eukaryota > Metazoa > Chordata > Mammalia > Afrosoricida > Tenrecidae > Echinops > Echinops telfairi. The sequence goes on from NW_022103968.1 coordinate 19,515,068, forward strand.
TTGGCTGAGAAGTGACACTAACTTGTAGAAATAAGATATTCTTAGTGACTAAAACAAGCCCAGGGATGAGCTCCACTGACAAACTTCAGCTCTGTAGGACATTCATTCTAGCTTAAAACATCTAAGGAAAGAAACTTCCCCCATCTACAAGGTTGGATGAGAAAAGGTCTGTCTGAACCAGTTAAATCAGGTCACACTTCAACTCCTGATAATCTAAATGGAACCTGAGGTGTCGCTTAAAGTCGTCACCAAGAGAAGTCACTTATATGAAATTGCTGACAGATTTTTAAAATGCTTTCCCAAATAGTGTTTTTTACATGATGCAATCTTCAAATATCAGCAAATTTTAAAAACATTTAGTGATTATATAATTCTACTGTTAGCATTGCACTATACTTGCTTTATCATTGATCAACGTATCTCTTCGTACCTTTTTTCACCCACTAACCGATCTTATTTTTAGTGTGCTTCCCAAAAGACATCAGCATGTTTCTCGCACACACTTCAGCCTGCTCTCATTAACTAGAGTTCAGTATTTGTTTATGGCTTTGTCTGATGTAAAATTTACATATGGGATAATGTACAAACCTATGTGTACACAAATATGGTACAGTATTTCCTCTCTCCAGAAAGTTCCCTGACACCTTTACCCAAGACATCCCCACTCCCACTTTCCCAGGCGCAATTACTATTTTGATTTTTTTAAAACCTCCCCAAAGTCATCCCTTTGCAACCTGGGCCTTAACACATTCTCCTCCAGATTACATAACATGTCCTTGATCTCTCTGGGCATTGGCAAATAGGAATGTTAAAGATGGAAGGAGTTGAAGATGAGATCATAAAGCTAAAAAGAAGGGTATATTCAGTCAGTGGTGGGATTCAGCCAGTTTGTACCAGTTTGGCAGAACCGATACCTAATTTTTTTAGTTTGGTGAACCAGTTGTTGCAGGGTTTTTGCTAAGGTGGGTGGTTGGGCAACTGTCCAATGTGGAAATCACAAGATTTTTAACGTTCAACTGAGCAACAGCCTATTTTAAGCACCCATAGTAATGGTCATTCTGTCCACAAGTATAAAAAATTAGATGGAACGATTTATTTATTCATTTTATAAAACCCATTATACTTTTGGTGAAATAGTAAATTTTTATTCCTTTGTGTTTGTTACTTCAGTAAAAAAATAAATAACGTAAAGAGGAAAAAGTGCCAGACCAGAGGGTGACATGCTGTCACTCATTTCAGCTTTGTGTTACACCCCAAATTCCCACAAGATATTATGTGTGAACCGTGCAATTCCTGAAAAGTGTTCAAAGCGCTAAAAATATTGTCAGATCACTTGCTATAAGTTCAGCAGAAGCGGAAAGGGGTTTTTCAAAGATGAATATAATATGTTTAGAGATGAGAAGGCATTTGTTTCTAATATATCAAAACACAATGACTATTGTCTAATTAGCCTACCTCTAAAGGAATGGGATTCTACTCCTACAGTGAAAAGATAGTTACATCAAATTATACAGTTGATGGTTGGATAAAAGTGAAGAATATTGCAAATGAGGACACCAATCAAGGAGCAATATGGGAATATCAATATAATAACAGTTTTGTTGTTTTTTATCAGGCATTATTTAATATTTTAAAACTCAATAATCTACGTACTTTTGTGTACCTCTTTTATTGTTATTATTTGTGCTAGTCTGGGTAGACTAAAGAAACAAATTCATAAACACGCATTGTGAAAAGAAAAAAGGTTTATATATAAGAGCAATTGAATATTGAGGAAACATTCCAGCCCAGTCCAAATCAAATCCATAAGCCGATATTAGTCCTTATGTATGATACCAATCTATAAAGTCCTCTTCAGAATCATGAAACACATGCAATGATGCTGAATGCAGGAAGATCACGGGCCAGTGGGTGAAAAGTCTTGTGGATCCAGTGGCAGTAGAAGCATCTTAGTGCTGGCAGGGGTCTCCATGTGGTTGTTCCTTCAGCTCCAAAATTGACTGCCTCAGGGTAGCTTCATGTGGCTTCTCCTAGAGAAATGTCTTGCAGGGAGTGAGTCTTGTCAGTAGAGTCTCCAAGGGAGTGAGCAGAGAGAGAGAGAGAGAGACAGAGAGACAGAGAGAGAGAGAGAGAGAGAGAGTCTCCGCCTCCATGGAGGAAATACCAGAGTTCCCAGAATCCTCAGGAGAAGGCCATGCCCACATAGAGGCCTCCGCTATACCATGATTGATAGGCTAGACTCCTCACTTACACTCCTAATCCTCAAATTGACGCCAGATTATGTAACTACCACATTATTTAAGTACAACTATGAAATAATAAACTACCTTATTTATTTAATATTTAAAATGGTTATGAGGCAATAAACCGGTTGTAAAATTATTTGAATCCCACCACTGGGTAGGACTCATCTATTCCAGTTACCTAACTTCTTAGGTGTGGGAGAAGGTGTGGGTGGTATGAATGGCTAATGACTTTGGTTGCTAAACAGAAGGGAGAAGTTTCAAGTTCACCCACAGATACCTTGAAAGAAGTGGGGTGGGGAAAGTCACTGAAAAGTCTAGGAGGCAGAATTGACTTGACAGCAAGTGGTCTTTAGATAAGGGAAAGAAATCATGGAAAATTTTGGCTGTCTCTTCCAGTTACCTTGCTGAGCAGTAATTTATGGGCAGGGCCTAGCCTGGAGCCCTGAAAAACCAACTCTATATTTCATTTGGGGATGAAGTGAGCAGAAGCTTTTAAGTTATCTCCAAATGAAAGCAATAAAGAAATGAAAGAAAATAAAACAACAAAAAATAATTAAGCACCCAAACCAAAAACCTGAAGTTAAGTGTCACTAAACTGGAAAGAAAGTATTAGATGAGGAAGAGAGAGATAATCATAGGGCATACTAAAAGGCAAGAGAGAGGAAAAAAGAGGCTAAAAGTCACTGTGTAAACTTTTGTGCCCTCAGAGACATGTTTACTGCCAAGTAGTTCAAGTGCCTCTGGAGTCATTCAACAGTTTTGTGCTTTACATACGTATTCCTTGTTCTTCCTACGCAACCTCATCAAGTAGTAAGTACTATCATTAAGCCCCTGTCATAGGGATGAAGGCAGACCTTCCAAGAGAGTGAACGAATATGGTCACAAACCTAGTAAATGAAGTTAAAACAGTATGATTTTCATAAATCATAGGTGGATTTCATAATAGGCCAAATTCACATATAGCGGGAAGGCTCTAGTTAAAGAAAACCTAGACAGTTGTCAAATCCTAAAAATCCATGCTGTTGAGTCCATTCTGACTCACAGTGACCCCACAGGACAGAGCACAACTGCTCCATAGGGTTTTGGGGGCTGTAACTCTTCACAGAAGCAGACTGCTTTACCTTTCTGCAACGGTGGGTTCAAACCACCAACCTTCTGGTTAGCAGACCAGTGCTTAATCCACTGTGCTACCAAGGATAGTTGTAGAGGAATTTGAATAACGTAAGAGTTTAACCAAAGGAGCAAAACTCAAGGGATGGGATTAGCACTGGGGAAAGGCCTGGGCATAGAAACAGAGTAACGCTCTGGGAACAAGCGTGGTAGTGTGTCCTCTGTCAAGAGTTGGCTTTACAGGACAGTATGCCTTCCTAGAGTGACAAAAAATCAAAGATGTCCCTAGAATCACAGGAGGGTCCCCGAGTAGTTCTTACTCTCCCATGGCTTGTTTTCCAAAATGACTTTTCTCAGAAGCGATAATACAACATGGGTAACTTCTTGATTAAAATGCTGACTATGGTGTTCATGCTTCAGAAGATAATAAAAGCCTTGCTAGCCAAGTTGGTGGAATGTAACTTTTGTCTGTGAGCATCTTTGACTACATGTTGCAATTTCTTACTTGAAGGATGTGCCTTCCTTGCAAAGATGAATAGTGGGAAGGAAAGTTCCCTAATGAGCATCCACACGGCAGTGAAAGCCTCATATTCTACCACTCTCTGCCTTTCTTCTACCACAGCGCTCATCACGCTCAATCACAATGATCTGTTCAGTGGCATCTCCCTCACACATGATTCGAGCAACCCAAGGGCTGGGTCACAGAGCCTGGCACACAAAACAGTAAGCATGGCAAGTAGATAATGTCTCGTGCCTAATCAATCGGTGGCATGGTTATTTGTTAAGAAGTAATCCAGGATCTCAACAAGAAGTAGTTGTAGAAAAAGCAAGGTTAGGGATAAAATATAATGTTCAAAATTGGCTTTTAAGAAAATAGACAAACCTGCAATACCTGACAAGTGAAACCTATTAAAGTTGATGTTAAGACTTAGTATATAATCAGGCCTAAAGATCGGCATGATCCCATTTAAAACAACAATTAAGCACCTAAACGAACACGGATTGTGGTATTTAAGATTGCCAAACCTAAGGTAGAAATACTGTGGCTTTGACTCTACCAGGCATACAACGCCAAGCTATAAACTACTTCTGAGACAAAGATTACATGGGGGGAAAAACAAAACAAAAAAATCAATCCATAGAATAAAGAGTGAAGAATAAATATAGACGTGCTCTTAAAAACAAATTCACAAATAATTTCTGCTTACGGAAAAAGTCTGAAGACTTAATAGAAAACAATAAAGATAAAAATAAAATATGATTATAATTTCTGAAACATTTAAGACACCTGCAATATTTTGTTTAAAATATTACTTTTGAATGGATCACTTCCAATTCAGGATACAGGGGCTATGCAGGCAAATTTTTTAAAAGTTTATTTGGGGAAAAAAAACAAACACCTGCCAAGTGCCGAGTGAGTTGCCTGAAAAAAATTTTTTAATTGCTACTTTTTCTATGAGACAAACTACTTAGTTTGGAAAATGTACACTTCAAATAATTTACCCAGTAAAAAGATATACTATAGATGTATCAACCTTGGAAATTTAAAGTATTATGCATAAATGGTGTTTCTATAAATTCTCAACAAACAAACAAATAATAATCAACTGCTTGGTTCCAAAGAAGATGCCTTGGTAGTGTAATGGGTTATGTAGGATGCTAATCACAAAGACTGTAGTTCAAAATCACAGCTACTTGGGCAAAGGATGAGGCTTTCTGCTCCTATAAAGGTGTAAAGTCTCAGAACCCCACAGGGACAGTCTGTCCTGTCCTATAATGTTGCCATGAGTCAGAATTTACTTGACAACAGTTGAGTTTAGATCCAAACACTGCTATACACTAGGACAGGTGGCCAACTTAACCATGCACCTAACTTGTACGCCCCATTAATAACCTTAGTTTCTCTGAGACCAGCCTCCACACATGCGTGTGTGATCATGGCAAAGTCCACATCCAATCCACTACACTGCAGTATTCCCCAAATACTATCACAAGCTATTTCCACCGTAGGGCAAAAGAGAGATTTAGATGATCTCCACCCATCTCCACTCCCATTCCTCACCCACGCCCCAATTCTCTCTGACCTCAGTGCAAATGTCTTAATGAATGTTCCCCTTAGATTGTTGGTATATTTGTCTTAGACAAGTAGCATGATGGACAGTTTAATTAAAAAATAAAAACAAACAGGCTTGTGAAAACATCTCTTTGCATTTAGGGTTGTGGTGGTAGGGATGGGGGGTTTTGGTTTACAGTAGCAAACTTTCAGCCTCCAATTACTATTAAAGTTAGGAAATATCCGCTTGTTCCATGCCAAGATCTAAAGCTGTGCAGATCATATAACCTACTCTGATTTTATATTTGAAAATTTTTATTTGCATTCTAAATCAGTAAAAATCAGCTCATCAACAAATCGTTCTTTTCTGTATTCTGCTTAACAATTTATTCTTTAACAACAATTCATTCAGTATCTATTATGTGCTGTAATTGAGGAGGTAGTGTGGTAGAGAGTGCAAGAAATGAATGAGACATTGTCTGTGAGTCTAAAATACTAGCAATTTAGTGGGTTAGGGGAGGGAGAGACGGCTTCTTAAACAATGATAGCACACTGTGCTCCTGAGTTATAATAGATGCATTATTGACGCAGAAAAAGGAGCCAATTTGAAAGGTTTCTGGGACATTCATTACCTTAGAGCTTAGTCTTAAAAGGTTCTGTTAAGTATGAAGGGGGAAAAAGACCCAAGAAGAAAAAATACATAAACTCAATATACTTCTTACTCAACTCCATATTTTATCTCACTGCTTTACTTTAAATGAAAGTTTCAAAGCTTGTAATTAACACAAAAGCAAAGTCAAAATTGTCACTGATTAATAGCTTAGCATGGTTTGTATAAGTTTAAGCTACAAAAAGTCTATTAGCAAACCCACCACTTTGGGTCCTGTGCTTTTACTTTCATTGTAATATGCTGAATTGCATGTTAAGAAAAGAAACACAAAAGTCATTAAAATGACTTTGGAACAATGCTTGTTCTTAACATTGCACTAACCAATGGCTTACAAATAAGTAAGCCCAATAATCTGTGCTATCATATCATAATGGAAGGAGGCCTTAGAATGTTCTAGGTTAAAATTAAGGTCAGAAAATAAAGATATGGTCCGTCTGGCACAGATACACTCGACCCTTTACAGGCATCAGCTGTTATGTATGCAAGGACTAAGCAGAGGGGAGAAAAAAAGAAAAACCTAACTAATCCTGAGCATTGGGTTTTGTTAAGATATCTCAAGTTCTCAAGTTTACAGGCCCAGAAAGATGTTGATACATAACAGAAAAGTAACTTCTGTAGTATGGGAAACTGAACTACTCTGATGAAATCCGCATTTAAAGGTGAAAGGGATGACATGCTAAACTGCTGAGAAACAGATCAGCCATTTTGATCAAGTTACTATTGATGCCAAAAATACAGTAAGGTTCAAGTTTAAGCTTTTAAATACACATACATAGCTCCAATTTATGAAAAAGACAAATATGGAAATCACCATTTATAGGCACCTTCTCATGACAATCTGAGTATAAATCTTTATAAAAACAAAAAAATAAAATTAAAGTAGGGTTATTGATATTCTGTGAAGTATTATTTTTTTAATGTTCTGTGAATTCTTGTGGCGTTCTTTTAAATGTCAATCTCCCCTGCATTTAACCACAGCATATTGGTACACAGCCAACGTTTTAGGCCTCTTCATGTGACTGACAGCAAGGACCATCTGTACTCTATGTTCAAGCTGTCACACCTATAACACTTGAGCTCTGACAAAAATGAAACCATCTCCCCTTTACAACTGGGAAGCATAATGCTACAGCAGGATTTCCTCAATAAGGCGTGAATCTTTGCATAGTGTATAAATAACTTCCTCAGAATATTTAAAGAAAAGGAAAAAATCAAGTCAAATAAAGCTTGTGAGAACTGCTTCTGACCAATTTAGGCAGTGACTACAACAATACAAAACTGAGTGGGAGTGGGAGTGGGAGAAAGAGAGGGTGGAGTCAAGATAGCAGATGAGGAGACAAGTTAAGGTACCCTGGGAGGCACGCCTGTGATAAGGATGGTCACATAGTAACCAAGGCAGCAGTAAGAGCCACCACACCCACAGGGAACTTTGTGGCTTATTTCACGGGTGCGGAGTACTGTGATCAAGGGAACAATTTTGGTTTTGTTTAACAGAAAGACTGCATGATCCTACAAAGGGGGGAAGTAAAAAGAAGAGCTGTTTGAACAATATAAACAAATTTAGGATGGAATAAATGTGTACCACTTTAAGAAAACAATGACTAAATCATACAAATATAACAAGCAAGGGGAATCAAAGCAATAAGTAGTATAGTGTCAGAGTCTAGAAACGCAATAATGCATACCTCATATCACTGTGAGCTGGAATTGACTCAATGACAGTGAGTTTTAGACAAGAAGATGAAAACTTGTGAACGTTGAAGCGAAGCTAAATCAAGTCCAAGTAAACCCAGAGTCGCATGATCGGACCGCACAAGAGTGTTTTATCCTGTGGACTCTACTAGCCTTCACAGAATGAAAACGCTGTAGGGTGCTGGCTAGAATTCTGGAGTATGTGGATAGGGTAAGATTTCTCTTCTTCACTCTGATTTGAAACTTGGCACTTATAGCACCAATTTTCAATGGCTGAGATTCCTAAACTTCCTCCAAGACAAGCAGGCCTGTGACTCCTTTAGGCTATTTACCAGTTGCCAAGTCCTTAATCAGAAACAGCTTTCAACCCCTTTAAACTATTCCTGCTGGTCCAATATAATAAATAATATGATGCTTTGAGTTTAAAAAGAGGAGTTGGAAAGAAAGCCAGCTCAAACCAGGACCTTTAGAATTGCTTTTAAGTTAAAACAAAACTAAACTAAACTAGAGGTGGGAAACAACACAGCACACTTTTATGTTAGTAAGATACTGACGTGACTAGATACGAAGACCTGCAAGAGCAAATGATCACACAACCCTTAAATTTCAGGGCTAACATTTCTATCCTTGCTACACCCCAGAAATGAGAGTTGTGGGTGGGGGGGAGGTGTTGGTAATTCAAGCTTTATAAAATATTATTTACTTACATATATCTATTCATTCTTTGAAGCATTAAACAATACTGTTCTATTAGAATTGGAAAAAGGACTCTATACCTTCAACAAATGCTTACTTTTGCCAGGACATAAAAGTCAAGATGTACTTGATAAGCTAAAAGCAATTAGTGCACCTGGACTGGTGTTTTCAGTACAGTTGGAAGTGAGTCTCCAGCTGCAGCTTTATCACTTTGGCTCAGGGATTTAAAAATAAACATTTGTAGTTGGAACTCAAAAGAGATCCCTAACCATGAAAACCCACCCTCTGACATCAAGTTGATTCCGATGCATAGCAACCTTATAGTACAGAGGAAACCACCCTGTAGTGCGTCCCAGGCTGTAAACCTTTATGGACACAGACTTCCTCCCCTGCAGCAGCCAGTGGGTTCCAACATCATTTTAGTCAACAGCCCAACAGTTAACCAACTGCAAGCTGCTCTCAATACATAAAGCCATTATGTAGATCCTATCATTACTCATGAAGAGGTACTCCTAGAAATACCGCTTGATTTCAGTAATTAAAAAAATACAAAAACTAACACAACGCTTCTAGAGATTTAATCACAGTACAAATCGATATAAATAGCTTACAATTTGTGAGAGATATTATCTAAACCACGATCATAGTTAATTCACTAGGGCGAGTGGGGTCAGACATTAGAAATAAAGTTGCCTGGCCTAAGCAATTGCTCAATGATGTGAAAAGAAAAATGGTAAATTAAAAACTGGGTTTCCATCAAGTCAGGAGTTGTGGATGCAGACAGGTTTCTTTTTGCCAGGTGAGAGCTGTTATAGATTCCCACTTAAAGCCAAATCTTGAGTTCAAATAGTTTGCTTTCCCAAACTGCAGACAACAGAATGATGGGCAGAGTATTAAATGAGTATTTTTTACAATGCTCAAAATCTTGAAAAATAGAACTGGAAGCATGAAAAGGTAATAAGATGTTATAAAGGAGGGCTAATACCTCTGAAAAACTACTGAGTATACTTGAAATGAAAATTTTAATAGATTAAACAAATTAGATCTACTGGAAAGAGAATTAATAAATTGGAATGTAGATCTAAAAAACAAAACAAAAACAGCAAACTGAATGAACCAGATAATCTACACAGGAATAGATTATGTAATAGAGAATAAGAGGCTGAGACAGGAGAAAGAAAGATGAAGAAGTCAAACATACTGAGATCCCAGAGGAAATAAGAGAGAATGGGGGTTGGTTCTACTCAAGGAGAAAATGGCTAGAATTTTTTCAGAATCATCCAGAGATCTAGATCACCTAGAAAGGACTGAAAAACTAGACTCACAGCAGACTTCAAAAACAAAAATTTTAAAAACACAAGACAATGAATTATTTTAAAAGTGCTGAGAGAAGATGACTACACCATGTAGACCTAACAAAACTATCTTTCAAAAGTAAGTATAAAATAAGAAATTGTGTCAAGAAACCAAAACATTAACATTTTGAAATGGACTAAAGGAACTTCCAAAGGATGAATTCACAGAGAAAGATATTAAAATTGTAATGGATGGGTGGAATTGTAAACATATGAATAATTTTTTAGAAAATGACCATATGAAAAAAATAACAATCATGACAACTTCAAGTACTTCAAAGCAAGGTAAGATAAGAAATGTTTGGAAATGGATTGTGATAGCCAATGTACAATTCTGCTGGACATGATGGAACTATGGAACAATATATTAATTTCCAATTAATAATAATAAAAAAATTATAAATGGGAAAAACAAGGCTAAAAACATGGAACTCAAATTTTATTTTCAATAATATGTAAGGCAGGAATGAAGAATAAGAGTTAAAGTGGTTTATGATTCTTAGACTGTTTAAAAAGGACAAGACAGCTACTCACTTTAGATCCTGTGAAGAATGCACATTAAAATTGTATGACCAAACCCAAATCAAGCCCACTTGCAGAGTCAATTCTGACCCATAGATACCTCATGATTTGCAAGGTTGTAAATTTTTTATGAGAGCAGAAATCCTCATCATTCTCTCTGGTAGAGCAGCTGGTGGGTTTGAACCACTGACCTGGTGGTTAGCAGTTCAATGCTTATATAAATGTACACATTTAGAAAAAATACAAAACCTCTAAGAAAAAGACATACAACCTAACTCTATTTTTTAAAAAAAGACCTGCACAGACATTTGACAAGAGACTCCAAAAGACCAATAAATATGCACGAGGACACGCACAACATTATCAGTCACCAGGGAAGAACAAAGTGAAACCACACTGGTATCACTACCTACCTAGCATAATAGCTAAAATTTAAAACTTGATACCAAGCGTTGGCAAAAATATGGATCTTTTGGAACTCAAACAATCTAACTAGGTGTATCAACTAGACCAAATACTTAAAACTGTTAAGCAGTATTTACAAAAGCTGGAGTGATACACGCCTTGTAACTCAGCCATCTCCTCTCCCAGGAATATACTCAACAACCATGCATACATACCCAGGAACACCAATTAAAAAATGTAAAATGTTCACTGCAATACTACCTTTAACTGCCCCAAACTGAAGACAATTCAAATATGCACCAGCAAAATGGATAAATTATTATGTTTATAAAGTGGAATGTACACAATCATGAGAATGCACTACTGTTCCATACAAGAACATGGATGAATAGAATAGGAAAAAAAGTTTGAGCAAAGAAGGCAGAGAAAGGAAACTGGATATTGAACGATTCCACTTACATGCATGGGCTTCAAAAAGTTCATGGAGAAATTCCATTATCTTTTAATTCCATTTTTCTATTAACTTTTTGAATGCCCCTTGTGTAAGATTCAAAAGCAGGTAACACTAACCTGTTATTATATGATGGGATTATGACAACCTTGGATGAGTACAAGAGGTGTGATTCAAGAATAATGTCTGAAAAAGCATATCAAGGGAGTTGCTGATACCTTGTTTCTTATCTGGGTGGGTTATACTGTGGTAGAAAGTTGTGGCTGTCTGCTTTGGGCAGATTAGTCTTAAAAATCCTCTGGAGTAGTTCAACTCTGTCCTTTGGGAGTCACTTATGAGTCAATGGATTCCATGGCACTAAAGTTTATTTTTGTTTTTGGTAGGTGGGTTACACAAGGTTAATATTCATCAAGCTGTACTTTATAATGTGTGTGCTTTTCCTAAACATGTTAGACTCACTTTTAAAGGTAAATCTAAACACATTACGATGGCGATTTAGAGAGAAAAAGAAACTCCCCATTTTGTAGCAAGAGCTCACAACTTGGTGCCATCTCCTCTTTGGCTGGTTTGGTTCTCTGGAGACATTGCTAAATCCTCCCTCTTCAAAACCAAAATATTTTCATAATCCAAGTTCTTGTAAGAATAACTCGAGTTCTCTTATATGTCAAATTGTTTACTTCCAACAAAAGCAAGGGCAAATATAAGCAACCTATATAATTTTAACTGCTCGTTCTCAAACAGATTTTTAAGGGTAATCAGTATACTAACATACTCTACTTCTTATCAACACATACAATGAATGGATTGAAAGCTACTGTGGAGCTTCAAATTTCCTAGTGTTCAATCATTATGGTCGAGAGCAGTTTTAAAAGTATGAATACATCTCACTGTCTGAATTCAATGGCTTCCCCCATCTTCAGACTCTAATATCATTTTTCCCTTGATTAGAAACATGTCCAACAGTCACTAATACAAACGAGGCCATGGTAGTAATCTTTAAAAATGATAGTTCAAAACTAAAATTTTTAAAAATGAGGAGCTGAAATCAAAGGCGCAAGTAGAAAAGCACGTTTTGAGAATGACGAGAGCAACAAATGTACAATTGTGCTTGACACAATGGATGTTATGTATGGATTGTGATGAGTTGTACGAACCCCCAATAAAATGGTTTAAAAAAAACACACCTAAAATTTAGAAAAATAATCACAACAAATAACCAGAAACTCTTCTTCTCACCCTCTCCCCACCCCCCTTTGCAACTTTCTCCTCACCGAGTTAAGATCTGAAATGCATGACCATAACAAATACATATCAGTGTTGCACAACGCTGCCCTGTCAAACAGAATTTCCTACATTCTTAAGGTCGCAAACTTTACATTAATGCTATCCTACATTTGCTGAGCACTTTTCTGCTGGCAGAGTAATCATGGAAATGTATCTGCTGGCAGATTGCTTCTTTCTGTCATGCTATTGAAGAGCAAAGGTGGGGGGGGGGGGGGAAGAATTCCTAAGAAATACAGCAAACAATCTTTAAACCAAAACTAACCATTGAAGTCATCTTAAAACCAAACAATAGATTAGCTAAGATTAGTAAAAAATGGTCTGCCTTGAGCATTCTGCTCTTTTGAGATCTATACGGTATCAAAGAGCCCTGGTGGCAGAGTAGTTACATAGACTGAGCTGCTAACCACAAGGCCAGCAGCAGTTCAACTCCACCAGTCACTACGTGGGAGAAAGATGAGGCTCTCTACTTTTATAAGAATGTAAAGCCTTAGAAACAAAACAGGGCAGGTTCTACCCTGTCTTACAGGGTGACTAAGAGTCAGAATCAACTCAAAAGCAGTGAATTTTTGGTATACAGTATCAAAGTGACTTCAGCAATGCAAAAATCAGATAAGAAGCTTAGGGGGCAGTGTGTCTATGTTAAAGAGAGAGGTACAACTCAGAAAAGGAGGGTGAGGATTCCTGCACAACAAGGATGCAATCAATGTACCTGAAGTTCACACACAGAAATGGTTGGTGAATATTTCATACATATATTGTATACATTATTGCATATATTCTCAATAACAAAATAATAAAAACCAGAAGTAGAAAAAATGGGAAAGAAAAAAATCCTTTCATGGATGTAATATCCTTTCTTATAATAAAGTTGTTATTGTTATTTTTTTCTCTCCCTGCATTGTTTTTGGTTTCCTCTGTTTCCTTTTGTTGGTAGCTCGTTTAGGTGCCTAATTGCCTGTCTTTCATATTAGATGCTTTCTGATGCATCAGGAGATTCTCTGATGTCTGTTTCTTATTTGAAAGTGAGGTATTCAGACCAGTATTAAGGACCCGGTGCATGGTCAGGGCTTTTAAGGCACTGGGTTTTGCCAGAGGGGCAGAACTTGGCCATTATGGGACACCCTCCTCTTAACTAACAAAAGCTATACAACTTTGGATTGCAATTAAATTATAGTAATATGCCCTTTCTAGTCACAATTCCTTATGTGAAATATTGCATTTCTGGACTCTACACCTGTAACTTGAATTCCATTTTGGAGAGTATTCTCTACTGTACTAATGACAGGATAGTGTGGGATTAAACCCTCATTTTGGAGCCCTGGTGGTAGTGAGTCACACATTAGGCTGGTAACTGCAAGGTCAGCAGTTCAAAACCACCAGCTGCTCTTTGGGAGAAAACGGTGACATTCTACTCCTGTAAAAAGTTACAATCTCAGAAACCCACAAGAGCAGTTCTACACTGTCCTATAAGATTGCTTCGAGTCGTAATCGACTTGATGGTGAGAAGACCTGAATGTGGAAGAGGGTTGAGTTGTTTGATTTAGAAAGGTGAAGTCAGTGTGTCTGGTGGTGAGGCCAAGTGGACCAAGTCACACCCTTTGTTTCCTTTGGGACAGCATTAAGACTCTACCTTAATACAGGGTGTGACTTATGCCTCCCATCCTTTGTTTTCCTTGGATGGTGTGTTAGTCTGGGTACTTCAGAGAAACAAATAAACAGAAACTCATGTATAAGAGAGAGTTTTATATAAAGGGTAAGTGCACATCAAGAAAACATCCCAATCCAGTGCTGCCCAAACCCACAAGTCCAACATTAACCCATTAACCCATATGTCCAACACCATTCCACAAAATCCTCCTCTATCTCACAAAACAAACGCAATGATGCCGACTGCAGGAGGAAAGCAGAGTCAGTGAATGCGTAAGCAGCGCCGGCAGGGGTCTCCACACGGGTGCTCTGATTGTTTGCTCAGCATACAGATTGAAGAAATATGGTGAATGGGCCCACACCTTTCCTGCAGAGATATCCTCAAGAGTTCATACATTATCATTCTATGATGATTGAACTGAAGAAGGTATCTCAGAATGGTAATTTATATGGAAGAATAGCCACATATAAATAACAACTGCACTAAAGAAAAAACAAATAGCCAATCCTTCATTAGCCAGTCCATTTGTTATAGTAGATCTCTGTGCAGATGGATATTCCTTATCCCTTTACAAGCACCTGGATTTCAGTGCTGTACTCCAGCATTTGTGAGTACTGTATGAAAACTATGCCATGGAGAAAATACAGTATACCTATTTGCCTTACTCCTTACAGAAGTACGTCCCTCTATGATTCCAAAAGAAAACTTGATTCCACAAGGGCAATTAGCATAAGAGGGGGGAAAAGACTGCCGCTTTTCCAGGCTGTGCTACACCATTAATATATATCACTGGATAAGTAATTTCACAAGCCCCCCCACTCACTACATATAGTGCAAGAAGGCCATTGATGTCACTTTTGTCCACTCTGCTTATAGTTTGTGGTGCTGTTGGAAGAGCCTCACCAATAGACACACTGACTTCACCTTTCTAAATCAAACAACTCAACTGGCTTAACCTCTTTTTACTTTTCATGTTAAACACAAAAATCCACTTAGGAATAAATAAATAAAAACTCACTGCCACTGAGTTGATTCCTACTCGTAAGACAAAGGAGAACTGCTACCTATAATTTCTAAGAGAAGCTGCTGAGCTAAACTGCTGGCCCTGCAGTGTAGCGGTCCAGTGCTGAATTCACTGCACAACCAAGACTCCCTTTAGGTGTAATACCAAACCAAACTCACTCCCATCAAGTTGATTCCAACTCAAACAGGCATTACTACGACAGAGAAAATTGCTATTGGCTCTTGCAGAGAGAACTCAGGCTCGATGAATGTCAAACACAGGTGAAAGAACTTTTCATTTGTGAGAATTCAGAGGGGCCTAAGTATCTCCTGCTACACACACTTAGTACTCATGCCATTCTATCAGATTTACAGCAGCCTCAGACAGGCTTAACTTGGAATCCTCCGTCCAAAGCAAAACATCAGTTACCATTCTTTTGTATCATCAATGAAACATTCCATCTCAACTGAGATGAGATACTGAAAAGCATTTCCAAGCTATCTGTCCACCGCCAAGAAATGAATTTGTTTGGATGTGAGTGTATTATTAGGTTCAGAGAGACATTGAAGTATACAATCCCAAGAAAGGAAAGAGATCTGGGGGTTAATATTGTTCAAGTGGTAATCAAAGATGTTTAGAGTGGTGAAATAAATATTCAAGTCATTCTAAGCTTGGAGAGAGAATAAATTGGTGAAAAGCTTAGAATATAGAGAAACCAGTTAATTCTTTACGAAGGAATTGTGTGGTTTGTGAAAGAAATAGGAGACTGATTCAATTACAGCACTAGGCTAAAATGCCCAAGTTCTTTTGAGGCCTTTTTTCAAGAATTTACTCAGAAGAGTTTTCTCTCTCTCACTCAGTTTTTGCAGCACACATACCCCATATTTAATTCACTCTCTGCCTACATTACAACCTAGTATTAACCACTGTTCACATTCGCATCTGGGCAAATATCCAGCCACTTGCTCATCTAACACTGAAATAGACTTTATTAAGAAGCAAAACTAAATGAACAGAGGGAAAGAAAATTCATTTTCACACAGAAGTACAAGACACAGCTGTGATCTGTCAAGTTTACAGGGCTGTCTCCTAGCTGAAAGGCAAAGTTACAAGACTATCTCCTTTGCTGAACAGGAAGCAGCCGTCTGAAAAGTAAAAATGTTCCCAAGCCCCAGCTCTAGTCACATTCCCAACACACACTCCCCTTTGACCAGGACTGTGTAATGCACCCCTTCAAGAAGCCTTGACAACGCGTCAGCAAGTTTGTAGATGACAAATGTTCTTAGATTTCACAGAATAATCTTTAATTATGAAGTCTTCAAATTAAAAAATTAAAAAACTAATGTGAGACTAATATGTGTTGGTTACACCCCTGTGAAGGAACAAGAACAAGACCAGTTTTTGCCCTTGCGAAATCCACACCTACATGGATGATCTTTCGTTCCTCCTTTGGGGAAGTTGCATCTGAAGCACCAAAAGATAACTCAAGAACAGATTTTTCCTTCTTATCTCTCAGAGAATTACTGTTAATGTACAGACGAGCACTCAACTGGAGTCTAAGGCAATGGAGGAAAAAAAGCAAAACTCCATAATGATGCTAACATGTGCACTGAGTTTATATGAAAAAGAATTAGAGCGAGAGAGATATTAGTCCCAGGAACTGGAAGCAGCATGTGTAAATAATACATTCTGGGGCTGATGATAACAGCAGTAAGGCAGGTCCTTCCTACAGCTTATTTTAGAATGAGTTTATAGTAGAATCTTTACTAAGGATTCTGATTCGAGAGGTTTCCAGGTGCAGCAGCAGCAGATTATATTCCAAATGGTAGTTCCGCACACAGAAATAAGAAAGACTCCAAACAAAGGAAACAGGGACATGCTCAAATGGGTGTGTTTGCGTTGAAGAGAGGAAGTGGTTAAGCATTTCTACCCAGAAAACACTATAGAATTACTTTCAAAATAATACCCCTTTCAATATCTTTTGATTTCCCAGCTTACCTTTTAAGTCAAAGCAGAGCACAGCAGTGTTGCCACAATCCTTACAAAGTACCATCACCATGGGTCTGGTACACAAAAACAGAACTAATTCTCACACAGGAAGTCACCATCTTGTCAACTGAATGGTACACATTAGGAATGAAAAGTTTAGCTGTATTTCTTTTTAAAAAGTAAGAAAAGAACACATGGGAAAGAGAGATGGAGCTCTTTGGGATATCTTGCCTTCTCCCACAGCAGGCTCCACAGTGTATGAACAGCTGGGAAATTTCCGTTTCACAGGAAAATAATGACTTCTTAGTTCACATTAAAGTGGAAATGACAAAAACTGACCGCATCACACAGAAAAAGGTGTTTCCTGAAAGGAGACATAGTAATGCTTTTATTTTATTTTTTTAAAATAGCACACACAAACAACAAAGGAAAAGCAAAATAACGCATACAGCAGAAAAAAATCTTTTGCAAGAGATAAAAAGGGGAAAATGCTACATCAAGGAAATGTTCTATGACAGGGACTAGTTTCAGTGGGAAAATAATTTTGTCCCAAGGGGGAGGGGGGTCATCTGAAGTGCATACACACTGAAAGGGAATGATAAGGACATATTTCCCTTTATACCACTCAGGGACTTTTATCTAAGTTTCAAAGATGAATATCTAGGTTCAACTTTTCCTCCATATACACAAATATGATCCACTCATTACTAACTCCTCTGCAGCTCTTATAAACCAAACTAAATCCAAACTTGTTGCCACTGAGTGGCTTGTGACGCGGTGACTTGTGGGACACAGTAGCATGGACACACTGTTCCACAGGATTTCCAAGGCAGAAGCAACCAGTCACATCTTTCTCCCACTGGGTAGCTGGTGGGTTCAAACAACATGATCTTTGGTTAGCAGCTGAGTATTTAACTACTGCAACACCCGGGCTCCTTATAGTTCAGATGATTTTGAAAAATAGATGTGCAAATGGTTTATGCTTTAAATAACATTAATTCTTATATATATTCCTTATGTATAAGTATGCTCCTGATTCAGCAAAAAAAACAAACAACCGATTCTCTGGGTACCTACAAAGTGTCAGCTATCATTATCCATGTTGGGGACACATTGCAGGACCAACTCCTAATACTCAATGAGCCTATGTTATTTACAATCCCGATGCTTCATATTAAAATTTCCTTTGTCTATGGCTTTCTTTCACCGACTTGAGCAGTAGTTTCAAAATTACTGCAAGCACTCAGGGAGCTTACATAACAACAAGCAAAACAATACCATTCACATCAGAGTCCTAGGAATGGATCACAAACATCGGTGTCTTTTTTTAAGCTCCCTAGTTGACACCAAGTAACAGTTGATCTTGAGACCCAATGAACCAGATCACTGGTCTGGTCTTCAAGGAAATGAAGAATTAAAACAAAGAAACCAAGAAAAAGGCTCCTCTAGGGTGAGAGTTTGTCTCACATACTTTGGACATGTTATCAGGAGAAACCATTCCCTGGAAAAGAACATCATGCTGGGTAAAGTAAGGGAACAGCAAAAAAAGAGGAAGATCCTAGACAAAATGGATTGACAAGGTGACTGCAACAATGCACTCAAACATATGAACAATTGTGAGAAGCAGGATCTGGCAGTATTTTGTCCTGTTGTATACAGGGTCACTATGAGTTGAAACTGACTCTACAGCATCTAGCAACAACAACAACAACAAATTCTCCCAACCCTACCAACCAAAAGTAATAAGGCTCATTGAGGGTACAGGACAAATTTCCTAGGGGGTAGGAGAGATCCATTTGCTATCCGTAACTCCATAACAGCACCTGCCCCTTGCCCTTTCCAGGACAAGCCTTGCATTGCAGCAAGGGTCTTCAGGTTTGCCATTTCTACCTCCTGCTTGAGCACCCAGGCATGGTAACTGGGAAGAGAATGGGCATCTTGGGACATACTGGTGCACATGAAGTACACAGGGGTGCTTCTATGATACAATGATCATAGCATTTGAGTGATTATTTTTTAAGTTCTACTTCTTTTATTACTTTTTTAGTAATAAAAGAGGATGAAAAAGTCACACAGATGTCCAAATTAACCAGAAATGGTTGAGCACAATTACTCAAATATATGCTTCAGGAAATTAAAATATTCTCAAATCAAGGTGTTTAGATTTTCAACAGGAATAACATAAGCAAAATCATTAGGAAATACCCCAAGCCAAAGGTTAAGCATTAGTAATCCTAATGGAGAATTAAAAGAAACAGGCAAAAAGCTGGCAAAAGTCTTTTAAAAAGCAGTAGTCCCTTTAAGTCCCATATTTCCATGTAAGAGTTATTTCAATCATCTACTATTAAGAGCAAAATGATACAACTTGTTTTCCTCATGGAAAAGTGTTCTGTACCTTTAAATATCTCATTAAAAACAACAAAGTTGATTCATAAAATTCCAAAGACAAATTCCTATTCTTGACCTACAGATATCTTTCTTCAGAATGTGCTAAATGGTAACTTAAAAGTGAAATCCAGTTTATCTGTCACTCCTTAGTTTATGGACTCTAAGCTCTTCCAGTCCAATTAAGCCTCCATCCATCAGATTTTATTACCAAATCATTCAGACATGACACAGATCCCTTTCTTGTTCTTTTGATCTCTGGGCTAGGTCATATGTGTTTCTCAGTATTTATTACATGTGTTGCAACATCACTATATTCCATTTTTAGTATATAGCTTTTCTCTTAGAAGTGAGTGGTCTAAATATTTTAAGTATATTCCATTAGTATATCCCAAGAACACAATTAGTAATAGTATATTCCATGATTTAAAATAATATAAAAGGAATATCATACACAAATGAATCTGCAGATGCACATAATCATTCATTATAGTATACTGTCTGCTAGTCAAACATCATTGTGATGTTTAAACGTATGTTTATATGCACAAATCTCAAAGCACACCTTCCAAGTTTTCAAGATACTGTTCTCTATTCTAGGAACAGAGTGATAAAAAGATCTACTGGTGCAATACAAAAACACTTTCCGGTCAGTGAAAATGCTTTACTGCATCTTTTCAAAGGAAGGAGAATTTTCTGGAGCAACTAAGAGGGAAAGTTATTGGCAATTACTTTTGGCGAAGTAACAATATATTCAATTTAGAGAAAGGTTGTCACATATACTCAATTTAAGAAGTGTGGGGTAGACTGGAAGAGAAGGGTTCAACAAAGGGAGAATAAGACTTGAGGGGAGAACATCTGGGTAACGTAGGTTTCTCAAGAAATGCACCGTGGCACTATCCTCAGACTCCACCCTACTTCTTATCAGCAAAGGCATCAAAATATTTTGCAGCAAAAGGAACTCTTGAGGAAATCATTGGTAACTGTTAATAACCTAATGTTTCCTTATACTCCTGACCACAGGAATCCAGACAACTTTCTAATAAAGACAAGGGTTTGTAAAGGAACAAACTAACTCTAATGATAAGTCATCTTCCTACTAGTATAGCTACTGCTCAAATAAAATAGTACCTTGGGAGGCTGATGACCAGTCAAAAGAAACAAGTCTTTTGCCCTACATGGTGAGGGGACTTCTGGGGAAGTGAAGTACAAAGTAAATTTATCAAATTTTACTGGGGATCTCAGGCTCTAAAGCGATGCCACTAGTGGCAAATTCAATCCTTATTTCAATCTAGTCAGTGTTGAATGCATGAAAAGAGGGGTTTGTCCATTTCCCACTTTCTTCTGTTAACTCTAGGGTGGAGCAAATTAACACTAAATTACACAGCTAATGTTTCACTTTCTACTCCAAATTCAGAAGCAGTCTGAATTCACCAGCTGCTCTATGATAGGAGATGGGGCCTTCTACTCCCATAAACAGTCTTGGAAACCCACAAAGGCAGTTCTACCCTGTACTAGAGTCACTCCAAGATAGAATTCACTCGATGGCAGCAAATTTGGTTTTGAGTTTATTCCAAATTCAAGGAGCTTTTATGGTATAGTGGTTAAGTGCTCAGCTGCTAAATATAAGGTCAGTGGTTTAAATCCACCAACTGCTCCTCAGGAAAATGATGAGGCAGTCTTCTATAAAGACTCTAGGCTTGGAAAGTCTATGGAGCAATCCTACTCAGTGCTATAGGGTCACTATGAGTCTAAATGAGTTTGGTTTGGATTACTCACATTCTGGGATTTTGTAAAATATTCCTTATCTTTCCCATTCATCAGCAATAGTATTCTACTTTAAAAACAATCTACTATTAAGATAACCCAGCTCTCTGCTCTTCCTCGTTCCTGTACAGTCCCAGCCACATCCCAGAGGCATGATGGTGAAGGTTGGAGTGAACAGATTAGGCCACACTGGGTGCCCAGTCACCAGGGCTGCTTTCCACTCTGGCAAAGTGGAGATTGTTGCCATCAATGACCCCTTAATTATCTGAACTACATGGTCTACATGTTCCAGTATTATTCCACCAACGGCAAGTTTAATGGCATCATCAAGGCTGAGATCGGGAAGCTTATCGTCAATGGGAAGGCCATCTCCATCTTCCAGGAGCAAGATCCCACCAAGTGGGGTGAGACTGGTGCTGAGTATGTTGTAGAGTCCACTGCTATCTTTACAATCCTAGAGAAAGCTGGGACTCACTTGAAGGGTGGTACCTAAAGGGTAATCATCTCTGCCCCTTCTGCCGATGCCCCCATGTTTGTGGTGGGCGTGAACCACAAGAAGTATGACAACTCCCTCAAGATTGTCAGCCATGCCTCCTGCAACACCAACTGCTTGGCCCCCCTGGCCAAGGTCACCCATGACAATTATGGCATCATGGAAGGACTCATGACCACAGTCCACACCATCACTGCCACCCAGAAGACTGTAGACAGCCTGTGTTAGTGCGGGTACTTTAGAGAAACGAATCTACAGAAACTCATGTATAAGAGACAGTTTTATATAAAGGGTAAGTAAACATCAAGAAAACATCCCAACCCAGTGCTCCCCAAACCCACAAATCCAACATTAACCCATATGTCCGACACCAATCCAAGGTCCTCCATCTCACAAAACACACGCCATGACGCCGACTGCAGGAGGAAAGCTGAGTGAACATGTAAGCATCTCAGTGCTGGCAGGGGTCTCCACACGGCTGCTCCAGCACCCAGGGCTGCATCGGGGTAGGTCCATGCGTTTCTCCTCAGGGATGCCTTGCAAGCTGAAGCAAGGAACTGGCAAAGGCAGCTATCCCCTGGTCTGGCCATCACAAAGCAAGAGACCTGAGAATTAGAAAGGTGAGGCTCACGGAGCCATTTCTCTCTCCACCCTTCAATTAACCCCACATGTGTTTATCGGCCAGGTTGGCACAATATATTTTAACTATCTCATGGCCCCTTTGGCAAACTCTGGTGTGACAGCCGTGGGGCTGCCCAGAACACAATCCCCGCATCTACTGGCACTGCCCAGGCTGTGGGCAAGGTTATCCCCAAGCTGAATGGGAAACTCAATGGCATGGCCTTCCATGTCCCTACCCCCAATGCGTCTATCGTGGATCTCATCTGCCATCTGGAGAAAGCTGCCAAGTACAATGACATGAAGGTGGTGAAGCAGCGTCCGATGGTCCCCTAAAGGGCATCCTGGGCTACACTGAGGACCAGGTTGTCTCCTGTGACTTCAACAGTGACACCCACTCTTCCACCTTTGATGCTGGGGCTGGAATTGCCCTCGACGATCACTCTGTCAAGCTCATTTCCTGGTTTGACAATGAATTTGACTACAGCAACAGAGTGTCGGACCAAGGAGTAAGAGCCCCCACCCTGGACCAGCAGCCCCAGCAACAGCACTAGAGGAAGAGAGGCCCTAGGCTGCTGGGTAGTCTTTGCCCCCAACTCAATCCCCAAACACTGAGAATATTCCATCCAGAAACCTAGAGGAAGGGGAGGGGCTTAGAGAGCTTGACCTTGTCATGCATCATTAATAAAGTACACTGTAACCTGCCTCCTCGCCCACCATGCCCCCCAAAAAGATAACCTGTTGCCATCAAGTCAATTCCAATTCATGGCATCCTCTAGTCCAGGGGTCCTCAAACTACGGCCTACAGACCACATGCAGCCCGTCGAGGACATTTTTGCCCGTTTTGTTTTTTTTACTTCAAAATAAGATGTGTGAAATGTGCATAGGAATTTGTTCATAGTTTTTTTTTTTAACTATAGTCCAGCCCTCCAACGGTGAGGGACAGTGAACTGGCCCCCTGTTTAAAAAGTTTGAGGACCCCTGCGTCTAGTGTATAAAGTTTTCAAGACAGCAAATATTTTCCGGCACAGACAGTCTCATCTTTCTCCTGAGGAGCAGCTGGTGAGTTTGAGCAGCTAACTGAAAGTATGCTATCAACTCACCACTTCACCACCACGTCTCTGTACCGCCAGGTCTCCTCCTTCAGCTGAGTTGCCATTTCTAAAACACTTTCAATTCTCAATATAAAAGGTCTAGATTCTCTTAATCCTTGATAGTTCTCACATTTCCCTGCTTTTTATAAATATTATTGTACATGTATGAAACTAATCATTAAGGAAGCCAGTTAATTTAAAATATACTATCTAAACCAAGAATAGAAAGTTTGCAAATGCAAAATGGAACTTGGTGGCTCTGATATACAATTTTACTCATGAAACTAAAAATTACATATGCTTGAGGACCATGAGAATCCATTTCGAATTATGTCAGCTCAAGGATTCAGGTTCCCATCTTAGAACACTAAACCTTGGAGCAAGAGGCAGTGACAGTGAAGCAGTTATTAAAAATACTTGGAATTGTGCTATGAATTTGGATTAATGTCTTTGCTCATTTACAAAATTCCTCTGAAACTCAATGGGCTTCGGGCCATAAACTCACTTATCATGCATGCTATCACAGGCACTACATTAGTCTGCATGTTTAGCTATGCCAAAAGATTTCATAGTGGTTAGCATGGTATCACAGCAAGTGCTCTATTTCACAATTCCTGTCTCATTCCATTAAAAAAACTGGTATGATGGGCTTTTATGTCATCTAATAAAATAAAATCTACTGTGCACAGAAAGTGTGGATTAGAAGAAGATGATGGAACTCCTTATATCTGCAAAGTGCTTCTCAGTTTCAGATCTATCACTTCATTTTATGCTCAAAACAGCTTTGTAAACTTGTATCTCCATTTCACACACTGAGAGAAGTGAAGGAATTTCCTGAAGACACAGAGTAAGTAGTAGAGGTAATGCTGAAATCCAAGTCTTCTGACTCCTGTCTCCTGTTGCTAGACAGTTGAGCTACTTCATTTACTAAAACTTTCCATTCGTCTATTATTTTTCATATCTGGACTTTTCTTAGTCTCAAAACATGAAAAGTCAAGAAAAAACAAATTTATTAATACTGTAAATAATTATCAAAGATTTTAAACCTTAGATAATATCATAATGCTGATTTGTATGTTGTAAAATTTGGCAGCCAGTATTTCCCATCGACTATCAAATATGGATGCGGTACTCAAGCGAATAGCCCAAAATAAGCGTATTTCCCAAGAAATGTTTAGTATCACTCAAATTTTGAAATTAAGCATAACAGTGATAAGCAACTAAGTGTTATTTTGTGTAAAGACACCGATTTGCCACTATTTTCTATGTTTACACAGTGCCAAAATAATTACATTCACGAATTCAATCAGATATGGTAGATCATCTAAGTGGGTATTTTATCACCATGGCTTACTCCTGCTTCTTTTCCTACTATTTCGTCCAGTTTCAAGTCATTGCCAATCAAGAAAAATTTCCATCAGATTTTACTAGTGATTTTTCTTGATTGACGTGACTTAATAAGATGCCAAACACGATGCTTAACATTTTATGTGGCCTTGACAGATTGGCTCAAGGGATTCTAGACCGTTGATTGGTAGTCCCGGAATCCAGGAATTCTTTTCTATATTCAGTACTTTATCCAAGTGATATCAGCATTATCTGAAAGCATTAAAATATTTTGGGACTAGGTATTACTGCTCTTAATCTTTACACTATATTCTTGGTTTCTGCAAATATTTTTCTAAGAGTAAAACAGACCATGTTCCCAAACTAAATCAAAATTTGGCAAGTACTTGTTCTTATATTTTATATCTATACTTTATATCATATCTATATTTTCTCAGCATATATACAGAAAACACTCATTCGATACTTTAAGAACAATAATATTAACTGATATTCTGATCTGTGACTTAATTTTAAATAATAACAATGGGCATTTTACTCTGAGCTACAGAGAATGATCTTTCTTAAAACATTACAGTGCATCATGTTGCTATATTCTTTCTCCCTTGTTTATTTTTTTAAAATTATTGCTACAAACTCCGCTGTAATAAATATTGTTGTACACACAACTGTGTGCATTTTATCAAAGTAAAATGGTAAAGTAAACTTCTAGCTTAAGGGGTAGGCACATGTCTACAATTGACTTAAAGCTTCATTTAAAATTTCTATTTTAAGGCCAACTCTCACCTATCTAATTGATGAGAGTAATCAGTACTCTTCAAGGAAAATGAGTTGGTAGTTCTATTAAATTAGATTACTGATGGTCAGTGAAGGTTCTTAAAACTGCATTTTCTCTTTTTGAGTTAAAAACAAATCAAAAACGCAAAACAAAAAAATTTACATTCCAATAGAGAATAAAAATGCAGACATAAAATTAATTTTAACATTTAACAGTGGCCATATATAATTCAGGTAATTTCTAACAGCAATAATCAATAGATACTCTGAATAGATTAAAAAGTAAAAAATTATTTCATATCTCATTTGCCACAAAAAAGAAATATCCACATTTAGCCCCAAACAGAAACTGACATGATTTAAACTTACCTAGTTTAAAGAGAATCCAAAAGCATTCTCTAGCAAATGAAAAAAAAGTTTTGTTTTGTTTTTATTGCAATTGTGAAAATGTCAAAAACTACTATGGTAAATTGTTGAGTTTTTTCTCTTTCCCCCTCTGCTTCTATCTTCTGCTCTCAGCCATCTGGATTGTATTACTGTACTACTGGGAAGTTAAATTTGCTAACAAAAAGTCAAAGCTTTATCTTTCCTATTGTGCTTATTATACAGCTATTCCCATGTGTTGTCTTCATTTTCTAAATTAGGTTATTTTGTCTTCCTCCGAATACATTCTTGAAGGCCTCATTATTATTTATACTTTCCCACAATATGCTATATTTCCTCACAGTCCAGTTGTCCCTGTACTACATTTAAATTGTGGTTTCTTCAAGCGCTAAAGAAATTCTTTTCTTTCAATCTTCACAGTAACCCTTTCTCTGATAAGCCTTAGTCCTTTTCATTTGGATCACTGTCAAGTTCTTTACCATCAAATATATAACCTCTGAACTGGTTTTCAAGCGTAGGGAAAAAAAACTATGTATTCATGCATTCATTATAAGCTATTTGTCAAAATAAAGACAACCTGGTGGCTCAGCACTCAGCCACTCCTTGAGAGAAAATGTTGCAGTTTGCTTATGTAAAGATTCTCACTGTAATGGGGTTGATTCTGACTCATAGTAACCCTCTGTGGGTTTTAGTGCATTTTAAGTTTTCTTAAAACTTAGTTATACTAAATAATACCTGCACATGATAAAAAATTCAAAAGTATTAATAAAGTAAAAAAATGTATAAAACAATCTACACACAATGAAGTAAATCTTCCTGTCACCATTGAACCTCTTTCCAGAATCAATTAGTTTTCAGGTTTCTTAGGACTCTTTCCACATCTTTCCTCCCACTGCTTTCACAAACACTACAAAGGCTGTCTGCTCTGCTCCATGTTTCGTTTCACTTACTCATAGACTTTGTCATTCACTGACTTCAGGACTTAGAGATCTATCCAGTTTATGTTTAAAAGGCTGCACAGTATTCTACTTTATGGCTATATTATTATTTAATGAATATTATATTAGATTTTTTTTCTTTGCTATATTGCTATATTTCTTTGCTTGAATATATTTCTTCACACACGTTTGTTAGCCTAGCTGCAAAATAAATCTCCAGAAGTGGGGTTGTCCATAAAATGCTAACTACTGATAGTGTCAAACTGCTCTCCAAAGAGGATGTGCCCTTTATACGCCCACTGGAATATGTTGTCACTGCTGTTTGGTGTCATTGAGTCAGAATGTCAACTGAAAAGTTGTCCACCTGGAAAGAGCAAGCAGTTCACCTGGAAACTGGAGGGGAGGCCCAACAACCACACACACCAAAGCCTCTAGTACACAATTCAAACATGAACCCAATTGCTAAGTTCTCCCTAAATGACTCCACAGTCTGGAAATAACTTTTCAAAGCCAACAATCCTGACCACTGAACTAGGATTAATCATTCCTGACCCAGAGCATACACTTTGCTATAAAGCTGAAATATATGCTAATGCACAAAAAAGAAAATACAGATTGACACGCAAAAGTAGAAAAAATGTGTATGCTAATTTTCAAAATTTTAATCACTAGCTTAATAACAAGCTTAGATAAAAATAGTTTAAAATTTTCTTTGGTATGTGTGATTTTAGGGAAAGAACAAAATCATATTGTTTCACCATCTGTGGAAGCTTTCTCAGGAAATAACTGGATTATAAAACTTGTTGAAGTAGTACTTATTTGCATATTATCAGGGGATTTAGATTTGGCTCCATAGTCTAAGAAGTGAGGTGGTGGGGAAAAAAAATGAGAAAAAAAAGAGTACAAGGCAAACATCAATTATCAACAAGACACCTTGCATTAGTGAGCTAATTATAAACACCAAAACCCGCATTCTATGTTTTCCCCCCACATTCTATGTTATTCCAGAATATCGTCTAATTAAAAAACAGTACTATTTTAATTAAAATTATTTTTCTTTTTAAAACATAAGGTTTTTCTCTGAGTTATTTTTGAGCTTACATAACATATATTCCCTAAACAACTCGAAGTCACTTATGCAAGATTGACTATGAGAAACATACTGTCTGCTCAAGTGAAGAGTTTTTATTCAAACCTCCTGCCTGACTGAGCTCTTTGGCAGCTTCTGGCTTCCCTACTACACATACCATCCCTACTCAGACCTACACACCCTGCCTTTTAAAAATGTGTATCTATAGAATGTTAAAAATAACAGATTAGTTACACTTCAAATCACCTTGTTACAGGGGTTCTAGTTGCCTAGAAAATTTGAAATGTTTGGCAAGGTCCAATATACCAATGTCTTTATGAAACAATACTTATTTAAAAATTAAAACTACTAAACGCTAATCATAAAGCATATTTCCAAATGAGGAAGCCTGTTTGCAACATGTAATGTCATAAACTCCTTTGGGGAACAGAAGATTTATATCTATAAGGAATTTCTTAAATCGGGGTCCATGAATCTCAAGGGACTGATAAACTGCAGGAAATTTATTTTGAATTCACTCAGATTAAATTTTTAAAAACATGTATGCATCTTTCTGGTGAGACTAAAAGTGACCAAACTAGATTGGGGTTTTAAACATGGCTTCATTGGCATATGGCTATTAGCTACCATGGTGTATCACAAGTAACCTGCTGCTGGCTACATTAGTCAGATTTATAAACTATTAGAGCATGTTGAAATACATAGTAGAGCAGATGCAAGGTTATCTTTTTTAACATAACTCCATTTACTTGCATTTCTTGTATGACAGAAAGCTCTAGAGCATTGGAAATTGTCTACAACTCTAAACACATCCATGGAAATGTACTGCTTATGTGAACATAATATGCTATGCATGATCCAGGAAGAAAAAGCTTGAGAACTGCTGATATGAACCTGGCCTTCTTCAATTTATTTTCAATGCTGTTGCCAAAATGAGATTTTAAAGCATCTGATTACATTGATCCCTTCTATAAATTCTTAAATGGATCCCGATTTCCCACAGAATACAGTCTAATTTCATAGCATGATACATAAATTCTATGAAATAATCCTTGCTAATCCTTTCAACTGATTCCCTTGCAAATGAAGAAACTTAGGCTCAGAGATGTTATGTTCCAAAATCACCCAGGAGTCCTTCACTCAATGTAACCTCAAACTGGGCTGGAGTTGGAATGGATCCCAACACTGGCATTTTTGTAGTCTGGATTGTGGCTTTAAAAAAGGATGATTTTATTTTTTTTCCAAGACAAAATTTCATTTATTTGTCATTAGAAATAAATATTTCACAATATATAATTACATATTGTTTTGTGATTAATCACTATGCTTTAATTATGTTTGATTTGTCATAATGCAAATACATCCTGCATGTCAGATATTTACATTACGATTCATAACATTAGCAAAATGACAGTGATGAAGTAGCAATGAAAATATTTTTTCTCATTTTATTAGGGATTCATACAACTCATCACAATCCATACATACATCAATTGTGTAAAGCACATTTGTATATTCACTGCCCTCATCATTCTCAAAAAATATTTGCTGTCCACTTAAGCCCCTGGCATCAGGTCCTCATTTTTTCCCCCTCCCTCATGAGCCCTTGATAATTTACAAATTATTATTTTGTCATGTCTTGCCCTGTCCAACGTCTCCCTTCACCCACTTCTCTGTTGTCCGTCCCCCAGGGAGGAGGTCACATGTAGATCCTTGTGGTATGTGACAAAGTTCCATCCATGGCATCCTTCTCTCACTGTGAGCATTCACGTTGGACCACCTCATCTGTCATCTCCCACTGCTTCAACTACCATTTCTCCTCTCTGAATTCACAAATCTCTATGTCCAGTGCTGCGACACTTCTAGTTTGTGCTCCAGCTGTCTACTTTGTATCTTCCTGCTGTCCAGGTATCTCAACCCTCAGATGCTAAAAATCAAACTTATATCGTCCACACAGTCTTCGACTGAGATAAGAGAATGAAGAGAAGGGATCTTCACCCATTTTCTTTCTCCAAGCCTGGAGTCTTCTTTAACCTGACCTTAATCTCCTACATCCAATTAGTAACTAATTCGTTCTGATTTTATCCTTTGTTTTCTCATGGCAGTCTCCTCCTCTTCATTCCTGAGGCTACAGATTTCTAGTACGAACTCTGTCTTGGAATACTATAATAATGCCTTTACCTTAAACCTGGCCTCCTTCCATCTATTTTCAATGCTGCTGTCAAAATGAGATTTTTAAAGCGTCTGATTACATTGATCTCCTTCCTATAAAATCTGAAGTGGATTTCCCAAAGAATGAAGTCCAATTTCTTAACACGATATATAAATTCTCCTAAGATATAATCCTTGCTGATCTCCTCCGCTATGTTACTTACCATATATACTCGAGTATAAGTCGACCTGAATATCAGCCGAGGCACTTAATTTTACCACAAAAACTGCATTTCAAATGTGCTGAAAACCCGGCTTATACATGGGTATATACGGTATTCAAGCCACACACCAGCCAAACTGAGTGTAGAAGTTGCCCCATGCCTTTCGTATGTGGCTGTCACCGCAGACTATTTTCCTCCTGACTCCTTACAGACTTGAAAACACTTCATCTTTCAGAAGTCACCACTTTGAATACTGTCCTGGCATTTTACACCCTTACACCTAACATTTGCCCCAAGTAGTAAAACTGATCACCTTCTCTCCTTTGGTCCCCTGCCCCGGTCTACATATCTATGGTATTATCTATAACAAACTTTTCAGTGAATGTATTTTAAAAATTCACTCTCCCCATCAGTTTGTGTTGTGTACCTTTCATTTTGCTGCTCTACTAAGACAGAAATCTAAAACGATTTCCACTCCCTGATCCACCCACAGGACTTAATAAACAGTAAGATTTTAGAATCTAGAAAAAAAAAGTATTAATAATAAAAAAACATTGAGAGACATCCTTTCAGATATTTTCTGAAAGATAATCAATGTCAACTTTTTGATCAAGTATGCCAACTCACAAATGACATAAAAAGTGTAACTAGAAAACCCTCATATCTAATAATTTATTGCTATGAAACCACTCTGCTTATGTAGCTACTTAAAATTTAGCACCCTATCATTTGATCTCCTTACTGATCCATTAAAATTTGTCATAGTTTTTAATATTTTCTTTCTTTTTGATTGAGTTTTATCTGGTTTACTGTTATTCTTGTTCATTTAGATTGGTCTTAAATGATTTGCTGTATATGAAATACAACCAAGATAAGTAAATCTATGGAGCAGTGGTTCTCAACCTTCCTCATGCCTCGGCCCTTAAATACAGTTCCTCATGTTGTGGTGACCCCCCAATCATAACATTATTTTCATTGCTAAACTTCATAACTGTAATTTTGCTACTGTTATGACTCAGGTGACCCCTGTGAAAGGGTCATTCCACCCCAAAGAGGTCAAGACCCACAGATTGAGAACCCCCGCTATAGAGACAGGAACTGGATTAATGGTTCTTTGGGGATATAGCAGGGGAGGTTGGGGGTAAATGGGGAGTCAATAACAATGAGTACAAGAATGAAGAAAATGTTCTAAAACTAACTGTGGTGGTGATGATTGTACAACTCATCTTGCGATTGAACTATTGAATTGTATGATTTATGTGCCAATAAAACTGGTAGGGGAAAAATCACTATACTGCAATAAAACAAATAATTAAATTTACAATGAGCTTCATCTAATTATGGATGAGAAGCCACGGTAGCAAAATGAGTTAACCTTGCTAACCACAAGGTTGACAATTCAAACCCACAGCTGGTCCACAAGAGAAAAATTATGCCATCTGTGCCCATAAAGATTTAGTCTCAGAAACCCTATGAAACAGTTCTACCCTGTCCTATAAGGTCAATGAGTCAGAATCAACTTGATAGGAGTGAGCGTAGTTATGAAGGATTGGTGGTGCAGTGGTTAAAGTGTTTTGGCTGCTTACCAAAAGGTTGGCATTTCAAACCCACCAGCTGCTGTGCAGGAGAAAGATGTGGTGGTCTGCTTTGATGAAGATTTAAAGCCTTGGAAACCCTCTGGCACAGTTTTTAAAAAAAAAAATCATTTTACTAGGGGCTCATACAACTCATCACAATCCATACACACATCAATTGTGTAAAGCG
>NW_022103968.1:19548039-19559565 GCF_000313985.2 Echinops telfairi
GCTTCTTCCATGTGGGCTTTGTTGCTTCTGAGCTGGATGGCCGCTTGATTACCTTCAAGCCTTTAAGACCCCAGACGCTATACTTTTTGATAGCCAGGCACCATCAGCTTTCTTCGCCACATTTGCTTATGCACCCATTTGTCTTTAGTGATCCGTTCGACACTTCGTGGTCACACAGGCTGATATGTTGTTCCATGTGGGCATTGTTGCTTCTGAGCTAGATGGCCGCTTGTTTGCCTTCAAGCTTTTAAGACCCCAGATGCTATATCTTTTGATAGCCGGGCACCATCAGCTTTCTCCACATTTGCTTATGCACCCGCTTTGTCTTCATCGGTTGTGTCAGGAAGGTGAGCATCATAGAATGCCAATTTAATAGAAGAAAGTATTCTTGCATAGAGGGAGTGCTTGAGTGGAGGTCTGGCACAGTTTTACTCTGTTTTTTAGGGTAGCTATGCATTGGAATTGCCTTGACGGCAAGGATTTTGACTTTAGTGCACTAGAATTATGGATGACCACCATTACAATTTTTTGCAAATGTACACAAAGATATGAGAGAACATTTATTAATTGGTTAAAGCTGGATATGTGCTGTGTGATCCCTACTCAATCAAGATTCAGGGAAACTGGTCCACCTGGAGAAGGTTTTACACAACTACTTTTATTAGATTGAAAAGTCAGCCAAATCACATTTTAGACAGTGCATACTCTCACCCAAACTTAACTCATACAGGTATCTTTGACAACATTCCTTTATAAAGGTTGGAAATGTGTGCAAAAAAAAAAAAAAAGGAAAGAAAAAAACACTCTCCTAAAGCTTTACCTACAAACCATATTGATATGAATGGAGTGTCCTCTCTAAAATGGCCCCCAATGATTCCAGCTTCCTGGTATTCACACTCTTGTGCCCTCCTACACTATACCAGGCTTGGTCTGAGAAAACAACAACAAACAGGAAAAGTGATGCTATGTTTCCAAGATTAAGTTATAAAATGACTCTGGCTTCCATTTTAGGCTCACCTGTTCTCCACCCCCACATCCTTTTCCAGGGGCAGCTGCTACATCTAGAAGGCACTCAGAAAGCCCTGTGGCAAGCCTCATTCTGCAAAGAACTAAGGCTCTCAAACCTTCAATTCATGACAAGCTATCAAACTCAAACTCACTGCCCTTGAGTCTATGCTGACTCATAGTGACCCCCTGTGTATTCCCGAGACTCCACCTGTTTACAGGGGCAGAAAGCCCAGTCTTCCCATGAGGCATCTGGTGTTTTCAAACTGCCGACTCCTCAGATTGCAGACCAATGTATAACCACTACACCATCAAGGCTCCTTTGACAAACTATCCTGCTCAAACTGAGTGTGAATGAACTGAGAAGTGGATTCTCCAACTCCAATCAAGTCTTGACTTACACAACAGCAAGGCGTGTGCCTGAAACCTCTTAAAGAGAGACCCTGAGCCAGAACCACCCAGTTAAGGCATTCTTGGATTCCTGACCCACAGAAATTGTGAGATGTTTGTTTTAGGTTGTCAAATTTTGGTGGTAATTTCTAACACAGCAAGGAGGCCTGGTGGTTCTGTGGGTTAGTCAGTGGGCTACTTTCTACAAAGTTGGAGGTTCAAACCAAGCAGCCACTCAAGGAATAAGAATGAGGGTTACAAGATTATCTGTCCCTGTAAAGATTTAGCCTCAGAAACTGTATGTATATAATAGGGCTGTGTTGAGTAGGCACTGACTCAGTGGGTTTGGTTTTGTTGTTACACAGCAACAGAGAAAAAGAACCCTAAAATACCGTAGCCCTAACGGTTATTTTAAAACTATAGAGTATCCATGTGTGCTGTCCTCTTTGAAATAATAAGGCACACCAATTCTTGCCTCAGGAAAATCACCTGTTTCTTTATTTACTGCTAGTTTGAATATAAACTGGTATAATCCTTTTGGAATCCAGCAATATTATGAAGACAGATTCTTTCTCTTCAGCTAACTTGTAAGGCTCAGAGAACAGTCATAAACACTACTTTTGATTGCTGGAGGAAAGATCTACACATCCTCTGTGAACCATCAGCCCCAGTACTTAAAAAGTCACATGAATTTAGAAGCACACATACAAGGCAGTATCCCAGAGTGGGAAGTGTATGTTTAAAAATGTAAGTGTGTAAAAAAAAAATTTTTTTTAACCAACAAAATAACCAGAAATGTGTTAACTTTAAAAGAAAGATGGTACATGCTAAATTATGAGAAAGGAGATTTCATATAAGAAATATAATGAATTGGAGAATGTATAAAGGATTTTCAGACTGGTAAAGATATTGTTCAGTTACAATAAGAATTAGCTCCAATATACAATGCTGCCTCTTCTCTATAAATGGGTTAAAATAATACAGGAACTGCTGTAGTAATCTAATAAAAGAGCTTTAGGGTATGACATAAGAGAAGACAGTAGGCTTTGTAGGGGACAATAAGAGGACAAGGGATGAAAAGGACAAAAAGGGAAAAAAAAGGATTCCCCCCATTAACATAAAATTCCACTGGTTGTCAAAGTTGGTCTTGGAACAGTAACAGGAGCAGCATCTGGAAATTTGTTAGAAATGCAAATAAGTGGCCTTACTCTAGCCTAACAGATCAAAAAGTCTGGCCCTGTGGCCCAGCAATCTATGTTTTAACAGGCCTCCAGTGCATGTGCAAGTCTGAAAGCCAGTGGAGGGTCAGACTACAAGCAAACTGAGATAGCTCCATAAGGGCAGTTTCAGTTAGCTAGTCTAGTCTGTGTTTAAAACACTGGACCTCACACTTGTTATAACTAAGGCTCTCATTCCTGGTGTACTATGATTCAAATGCTTAAGTTTCCTCACTAAGCAATATCCTTCAAAATAATGATTGCTCTAGTGAGCTTGTTCCCTATTGCCCTTAATTCCTTTAAAATATGGACTGCTGGCTGCGGTGAGATTGGTTGGACTGAGATTTTGTAGCACCACCCAAAAAAAAGGCTTGGCTATAAGGGGTAAAAAGGTAGAGAAAGGAAATAGTATGGATTATATACCAAAATCAATCAAACCCATTGCCATTAGGTCACAGCAAGCAACTCAAAATAGAATTGTCTCATATGATTTCCAAAGCTGTCAATCTTTCTGGAGCAGACTGCCACATTTTCCTCCCCTGAAGCAATGGGTGGGTTTAACCACTGACCTTTAGGTTAGCAACTGAGTGATTAACCAGTGCACCACGAGGGCTCCTATGAATTCTGTTCTCCATAAATGAGTCAGTCTAAGATCTTACACTAACAGCAGTAAGGAAAATATGTTTAGTTCATATTTCAGTATGAAAGAATCTTGCCCTCCAGGTGCTAACCTACCCAAGGGGAGGGTATTGTTTCTATCTCCACAGGGAAAGAAGGACCAGACTTCAACCCAGTGCTCCAAGATGAGAATGCAAAATGCCAGTGTGGAGTAGGGAACCAGTGGAGAGGTGTGGGGGGCCGGCCTCAATCCCAACTACTAAGTGGACACCTGCCCCTCCCCCCAGAAGAATTTATTTCAAAGGACGGCATTGAATCTGCAGCTCCAGGAGAGGGACATATCTGATTGGAGCACATGGGTGCAGATGAAGAGGGAGGAGGAGAGAGCGGAGCACATCCTGGCCCGCCAGGCCGTGAGGACGATGTTCCCAACTAGAGCAGCCAGTTCACAGAGAGGACCACATGGCCGGCCCCACTATGAGACACGATGTCCCTCACTGACCCATAGCCCTACAGGGGACAACACCGGAGACACAGTGTGGGAATTCCACCCAATCTGATCCCACCACACTGAGGCAAAACACTAAGGGTGTGCAATAGAACAGCAAGGGAATGGAGCAGCGAGGTCCCCAGGGAATGCTGAAGGTGGACTTTGGGGCCAGGGCATGGTGCCCCAACAGACTGGACTGGAAAACACTCCTGAGGGCCAACAAACAATCCTTGAACTAACTACAAGCTTTTCTTTCTTGTTGTGTTTTGTTTTTTGTCATTAGTTTGTTGTTATTGTTTTGTTGTATATTGTTGCTTGGTTTTGCTGTCTTGTTTTTGTGCATGTTATTATCTCCACAGGTCTGTCTACATAAGAGAGGCTGGATGAACAATATAGAGGAGAAAACAACGGACCGACAGCTCCAGGGGGACATGGGAGAAGGGGAGGTGGGTGGAAAGGCAGCGGTGTTAACAAACCCAGGGACAAGGGAACAACAAGTGA
Organism: Echinops telfairi; assembly: GCF_000313985.2. Classification (NCBI taxonomy): domain Eukaryota; kingdom Metazoa; phylum Chordata; class Mammalia; order Afrosoricida; family Tenrecidae; genus Echinops; species Echinops telfairi. The sequence continues at coordinate 19,552,261 of NW_022103968.1, forward strand.
TCCAAATTGGTGGTGAGGAAGGTGCGGGAGGCCTGGAAGGGCATGATCAAGGGTAATGTAACCAAGAGGAATTGTTGAAACCCAGTGGGGGACTGAGCATGATAGTGGGACAGGAGGAAAGTCAAGGGAAATAGAGGAAAGAGCTGGGAAGCAAAGGGCATTTATGGAGGCCTAGATAAAGGCATGTACATATGCAAATATATTTATATATGAGGATGTGGAAATAGATCTATGTGCATATATTTATAGGTTTAGTATTAAGGTAGCAGAAGGGCTTTGGGCCTCCACTCAAATACTCCCTCAATGCAAGAATACTTTCTTCTATTAAATGGGCACTCTATGATGCTCACCTTCCTGACACAACCACTGAAGACGAAGTGGGTGAATAAGCAAATGTGGTGAACAAAGCTGATGGTGCCTGGCTATCAAAAGATATAGTATCTGGGGTCTTAAAGGCTTGAAGGCAAACAAGTGGCCATCTAGCTCAGAAGCAACAAAGCCCACATGGAAGAAGCACACCAGCCTGTGTGATCGGCAGGTGCCGAAGGGATCAGTTATCAGGCATCAAAGAACAAAAACTCCTATCATTGTGCGCTCATTTCCATGATACAATCGCTGAAGACAAATGGGTGCAAATGCAAATGTGGCGAAGAAAGCTGATGGTGCCCGGCTATCAAAAGGTATAGCGTCTGGGGTCTTAAAGGCTTGAAGGTAAACAAGCGGCCATCTAGCTCAGAACCAATAAAACCGACATGGAAGAAGCACACCAGCTGGTGTGATCATGAGGTGTCGAAGGGATCAGGTATCAGGCATCATCAGAACAAAAAATCTTACCATAGTGAATGATGGAGGGAGTGCAGAGTGAAGACCCAAAGCCCATTTGTAGGCCACTGGAGATCCCCTTGCAGAGGGATCTTGGGGAGGAGACGAGACAGTCAAGGTGCGATGTAGCAACGATGAAAAATACAACTTTCCTCTAGTTCCTAAATGTTTCCTCCACCCCCCCACTATCATGATCCCAATTCTACCTTGCAAGTCTGGCTAGGCCAGAGGATGTACACTGGTACGGATAGCAACTGGAAACACAGGGAATCCAGGGCGGATGATCCCTTCAGGACCAGTGGTGTGAGTGGTGATACTGGGAGGGTAGAGGTAGGGTGGGTTGGAAAGGGGGAACCGATTACAAGGATCTACATGTGACGTCCTCCCTGGAGGACAGATGGCAGAAAAATGGGTGAAAGGATATGACAAAATAATAATTTATAAGTTATCAAGGGTTCATGAGGGAGGGTGGAGTGAGGAGGGAGGGGAAAAAATGAGGACCTGATGCCAGGGGCTTCAGTGAGGAGCAAATGTTTTGAGAATGGTGAGGGCAATGAATGTACAGATGTGCGTTACACAATTGATGTATGTATGGATTGTGATAAGAATATTAGCCCCTAATAAAATGATTTTTTAAAAAAGAATCTTACCCTCAATTTCATTTGGGTTTGATGGCCTAGTCAAAAACACTACTTAGCATTAAGCATGCCATTTTTAGTTATCTAACAAATTTAGATAAGCCAGAGCTAAGAGATACAGGGGCTTCCAAATATAACTAAAATAAAATATTGTCTCAAGATTTGGTTTGGTGGTTTCATGGCAAAAGAACTGCTTTTTTTTCTGGTAGGAGGGACATATGTCACAAAATGTGATGGTCGAGCTTTTTGGTTTAATTTACTTAATGTGCTGGCTCATATTAAGATATTTATCGATATCTAATATTTTTTATTACTCAAAATTATACAACTTTCCAGTTTTCCAACCTGGGGATGATTCAAGATCCATATTTAGCTACAGCATTTAAAAAACCATTCTCAGATGTCATCTTTAAGGAATTCATAGAAAGTAAGGAAAGGCTTATAATGTTTGAGATTAAATATATGATGGTCAATCAAAACATATTACTACAAAGTAGAATTTTCATTAAACAAAAACATCGAAACGTGAAGCTGTTGTTTATCCATCTACATCTATACACTTTTGAAGGCAATGTTTTCCAGCACTCTCACCATTCAACTCAAAAGACAAACCTCCTAACAATGCACATTTTTGTGCAAAATTGCCTTGTCATACTGATTTTAAACATGAACGTTTTATCTTCAAGACCAAAATATCTGTTAACTCTTAATCTTGTGCTTTTCCAAACAACCAACCAAAGGGGGGAAAAAAGTAACCACAAATTTAGTCTGAAATCTGCTAAGTCATCACTTAAAGGGTACTTTTTCCCCCATAGTCTGTTCTAAGGACAGGAGTTCCATGGGCTGGTAATACATTTTACTAGAGAGTGTAGCTGAATGATTAGTTTCTGTGGCCAATGTGACTTACTTAGTTGGAGTTACTTATTCTATTATTAGGTACCCTTGTGTGGGATCCAACCCAAGGCCACCTTACGGTGGAGCACAATGAAATGTTGCCTGGCCTTGCGTCATGTTCGTGGTTACTGTATCCACCCACCTCACTGAGATTTTCCCTTGTTTTCTCGGACCCTTTATTACCCATGATGTCTCTTTCTAGTGAATGGTCTTTGCTGATGATGTACCCAAAGTAAGTAAGCTGAAGTCTTTGCCACTCTTGTTTCTCTGGTATATTCTGGTTGTATTTCTGAGATCGACTGATTCATTCTGGGAATGCACAGTAGAGTCAATATTCTTTGTCAACAGCACAATTACTTCTGTCTTTGGTAAGAAAAAAAAACAAAATTGTTGCCACTGACTCATAGCAATTCTTTAAGGACAGAGTAGAACTGTACCATGAGTTGCCAGGAGTACCATCTATATGGAAGCAGGCTGCCTCAACCTCAGAGTGCCTTGTCACAGGCTAGATGCTTAACGACTGCACCACCAGAGACCTTAACCTTTGTTATGCTAGTGTACAATTATGCACCTTCAAGAGGGATATAGACAGCAGCTTCTCACATGATTGGAACTATTTTAGAACTAGTGGAGTGCACAAGTCACTTTGGGAATATTACTTGGGAATATGAGGTTTCTCCGTGTCAGACATCTCTATGTCAGACACGAAAATGACTGTATTACACCTGCACAGAGTTCAGCTCAGGGTAAAAAGGATCGACATCAATTCTTCAGTCCGAAACTCATCTATCTATGTATCCTTTTTCTTTGTGCCAAATAGTCTTTGGCTTATCTTAGATAGCGTTTTAAGTGTTTCCAGCTAATTAGTTACCTGAAATGTCTACCAGGTTTTTTCTACTTCAGCACTTTTTAATTAATTTGTTTTTAACATTTTTGACATACACTCCACGTACCATACAATTCCATGGTTTAAATACATTTAAAAGAATTGGCAGTCACCACCATGATCAATTTTAGAACATTTTCTTCATTCTTGTACTCATTATTATTAACTCCCCAATTTCCCCAGCCATAATCCTAAGGAGGTATTAATCCAGTTATTGTCTTTATAAATTTACCTTTGATGTTCACAGGGATTTACTTTTCATTTTCACAGCACCTTTATAAATTTACCTTTCATGTTCACAGAGATTAATGTGGGAAGCAAATCATGAATCCAGAAAAACCCAAAACAGAAATTTAAAACAAATGAATATAGTATATATGCTGTCCCCATCTATACCCTACAAAAAGTACTAAGTATTTGTACATTCACATTGTTATATTTTAAATATAATGCTTATGAGAGTTTAAATTTCTTTAATCAACTCATTTTTAAAGTAAGAATACTGCTATGAAACCCTATTCCCCAGAAACATTTGATTAGTACAACTGATCTGCCAGCTGGATGAATCCCAAGTAAATTTCAAACTGGCACTTGGCAAAATATCCCTGCACCCAGCAATTTTCATGAAACACAAAGATGCATTTGGAGGGATTGCCCTGAGAATCAAACAGTTGCATGGTAATATGATGTATTCCACTTACCTTCTTTATGATAAATTTGCTAGATAACCAGTTTAAATAATATTTCAAAGGCTGTGCTTGAATACTGCTAAAATCTATTCTGTATTAATCTGTTGGCATTTAACACTGGATCAGGAAAGACTGCCATCTGGTAGTTACAGCAACTTCACTAGCTTGCCAGAAGTTGAAGACCACGAGCCTCAAAGGAATGCAAACCAGCTTTATTATTATGAATATACAAAAATCTTTGTTTAATTTTAAAAAGACCATTCACCAAGACTTTTAACCCAAAGAAAAACACCTTGTGTATGTTCATGTCTTATAAAATCAACCCATAAAAAGTCAAGGACATTTTTAAATATATAGGACTGGGTAGTGTTTTGTTAAGTTATATATAAGGTCACTGTGAGCCGGCTGCTATTACTATTGCTGCTGCTACTGCTACTACTACTACTAGGACAACTACTATTGGAACTAGGAAAGGGTTGAAAGACTAAGTTAAAATAACAACTAGGCTCATATATCCTTCTCCTACAAGGGTGATACTGATCCTTTTTAGAAAGTCCACAGCTAAGAGCCCAACTGGCCCTATTTTTTTTTTTTAACATTTTATTAGGGGCTCATACAACTGTTATCCCAATCCATACACACATCAATTGTGTAAAGTGCATTTGTACATCGTTTCTCAAAACATTTTCTCTCCATTTAAACCCCCGACATTAGGACCTCATTTTTCCCCTCCCTCCCCGCTACCCCTCCCGCATGAGCCCTTGATAGTTTATAAATGGGTATATTTTGTCGTATCTTGCCCTGTCCGACGTCTCCCTTCATCCACTTTTCAGTTGTCTGTCCCCCAGGGAGGAGGTCACACACAGTTCCATGTAATCGGTTCCCTCTTTCCTACCCATTCTCCCTTTACCCTCCCTGTTTTGCCACTCACACCACTGGTCCTATAGGGCTCATCCGTCCTGGATTCCCTGTATTTTCAGTTCCTATCTGTACCAGTGTACCTCCTCTGGTCTAGCCAGACTTGCAAGATCGAATTCGAGTCATGGTAGTGGGAGCGGGGAGGAAACATTTAGGAACTAGAGGAAAGTTGTATTTCTCATCATTGTTACATCGCACCCTGACTGGCTCATCTCCTCCCCGAGACCCCTCTGCAAGGGGATCTCCAGTTGGCCCTATTTTTTAAAAATAATTTTATTAGGGGCTCATACAACTCATCACAATCCATACATACATCAATTGTGTAAAGCACATTTGTACATTTGTTGCCCTCATCATTCTCAAAACATTTGCTCTCCACTTAAGTACCTGGCATCAGCCCCTCATTTTTTCCACACTCTCCCCCAATTGGCCCTATTTAACTCAGCCATTTAACTCAACTTCTCTTGATCATAATGTAGGTGTTCTTGGATATAATTTTTTCCCACTTAATGAGATTTCAGGCAGGTAACAGTTCAGATGACACAAAATAATTGGTAGTGTTAGAAACAATAACATATATAGTACATGAGTATGCACAAAGTATTTTGATAGGAATCATGATCTTAATTATCACAGGAAGCTGGAGAAACAGGATGGTAATAACTTTTCCACTTTACTAGGCCTTGGATTCTATGGTTTCCAAAGGTTACACAGACACAGTCTGGATAATGGTGGAGCTGGAGAAATTGAACCTACTTAGTACCTTTGCTTTATAATATAAAGTTTATTTCCAACAATAATAGTATTTTATAGTTTACATAGCTCTTAGTATTTTAAATACAAGGAGGCTTCAAAGAGTTCATAAAAGTTGCATTATCTTTTCATTCCTTTTTCCCATGAACTTTTGGAAACTTAATGTTTATATGCATGTTTAAAAGTTACCGTATAAGCTAACCCGAATATCAGCCAAGGCACCTAATTTTACCACAACTACATAAAAAATGTGCTGAAAAACTTGGCTTATACACAAATATACACAGTATTTGCAATTGAATTTGTCTCAACTTCACCACCTACATCCAGTCTAGTTTTATTCCTTGAAGCACTTTTTCTATTCTCTCCAATCTTTCCAAAGCTCCCACCACTTCCTTGAGCCTAAGAGCAGCAGTGAGGGATCACAGTACCCAGCCTACAGGAACACTCATGGGTATGATTGCATCTACTTTAATTTACAGATGTCAGCATGCCAAGTGGACTATTATACTTTCTTCCATTCTTAATACATCAATATCAAGGACATGGTCATTCAGAGATGACCAAGGATTATACAAGCTTATCCAGCTGAATACACTTACTCTATCCCATTATTTCATCTCAACCCTCTTGGTCCATACAAAGTCCTTTCATTATATGGATAGTGTCTGGAATCCAGCATTTGATATTTTTGGCATCCAAAGAAGATGACCTTTAGAGTGTCTTTTTCTAGAGACATGTGAAATGTTCTTTGTTCACCGATTTTCAAGGAGGGAAAGATGCTCTCTTACAGAAGGTTTTGGACGTTCTAACCTGCTCAATAGGCTGTCAATAAGCTTAAACCTCTAGGTATCAGATAGGAGAGGAGGATGGGCTACAGTGATGGGGACTGACGTCATCCACTGAGATAAAGGGAAATAACTCAAAGATCTTACCTAATTGTCAACCAACCCATATGGCAAGCATTCCCTTTGTATACAGTATTCTGCTTCAAGCTAAAAGATGCATGCAAAAAACAAAAAAACATAGTGAGAAAAAAATACATTATACTTGAAATAACACTGGTTGGAGAACTAAAATTTGGAGGGTTAGAACCCTGATCCTGCTACTTACTAGCTGACCCAGAACAAAGTTACAATGCATCTGAATCTCAGTTTCCTCATCTTATAACATTTATCTTACAGAATTGAGGTGAGTTCTAGGTATTACACAAAGTAGCTGGCACAGTGCCTGGCACATGGCAGGCATATATATCTAGATCGATATATCGGTATATCGATCTAGATATATAGAGAGAGAATATTCAAATCATTCATTTTCAAGAAGTTGGTCAGGGCAATGGTACAATCCCCCCACAGAGGGGCCACAGGGAAGGGATGAGTCACCAGGGTGTAGTAAAGCATCAATGAAACACACTATATACCTCTAGTTCCTTGAGACTTCCTCACCCTCCATTACCACGACCCCAGTGCTGCTTCTCAATTCAGACTAGACCGGAACATGTACACAGGTGTAGATAAGAGACGAGAGCTCACAACACACAGAGTCCAGGAACAGGAGTGGGAACAGTGATACCAGAAGGGTAGGAGGAAGAGGGAGAGAAGACGGGAGAAAGGGGAAACCGATTGCAATGATTGACACATAACCACACACCCCTCTACATAGGGAAGAACAACAGAAAACAGAGGGGAAATGAAACAGTGGT
>NW_022103968.1:19559665-19626509 GCF_000313985.2 Echinops telfairi
GGGCTCAATAGAAAGTAAATGTCTAGAAAAGAATGAAAGCAACATATATACAAACATACCTGATTCAATCGATGTATGGATTGTGATAAAAGTTGTATGAGCCCCCAATAAAATGATTTTTTTAAAAAGAAGTTGGTCAGGAGTTAGTAAATATTAGGGTTGTGGGCCATGTAACCTTTTTTTTTTTTAATGACCTCACAAATTGGAACAGGAGAGAAAGTAGAGGGAGAGGTAATAGCTACTTGGCGGCAATTATCTCTTGAAAAGCTAGGTCTTCTTAGGGAGTATTTCACTGAATCTCTGCAGGCTCACAGCATAAACTCTCTTCTGTATCACCTCACTGCCCAACAAAAATGTAGCATGAGTCATATACTTTAAAATTTTCTCATAGAAACAATAAAAACAAAATTAATTTTAGTAGTATTTTTATTTAATTCAATATATTTAAAATGTCATCATTCCAACATGCAATCAATATATATTTTAAAACTGAATTAGTTTTTCTAATACTTGGTCTTTAAAAGCTAGTGTATATTCTATACTTGAGCACATCTCAATTTGGACATTTCAAGGAATCAGCAGGCACATGTGGCCAAGTGCTACCTCCCATAGTGACAGCAGAGCTCTAGAATCCTAGCACCTACTTTGGGTCCAGTCCTAAGAGTCTATCCTAAAACCTGATTTTCCACCATTCCATAAGAGACCTTCAAAGCTTAGTTATTAGAAGATCTCACTTTGAAAATGCACACATCTCGGGAAAGCACTGGGCTAATCAGCTCCCATTTTACCAGGGATTGTCTGAGACAGGTTAGTCACCTAGGTACTCAAAAAGTAAAGCTAAAAAGGAGGTGCTGAGAAGGGGATCTTAAGGAAACCAAAGACACATTTTTGCCGATTTTACAGAACTGCTTAGATCCATGCCAATCAACATTAACTCACAAATCTTCTATAGATTGCCAACCCCTAGTTACTAAAATAGGACACCTGTCTAAGAAAGCTCACAGTGAGCTATCACAAACATACACACAAGTACGTAAGGAGTAACAGCTGTCTAGAGCTGTGAGTAACTGGAGGAATGCCAATCACTTTGATCAACACTATTCCTTGATTGCCATTAACAAAATGTTTTCCAATCAGGTCAGCACTTCTCAATTTCTCCAAATTCTAAGAACTTTCAGTAAACAAGACCTCTTGAAGAGGTTCACTGGAATAATTCCAAACTCTTGGCATTGTTTAAAAGCTATTAACTATAAGATCCCTTTATATCTGATGTGTCATGACACTCCAAACATTTAGGCAATTAGTTAGGTTAAGCTTATTAAGGTTCAACCATAACCATAAGCAACTTTCAATCAGTTAAGAAAGGTCGGCATCATATATTATTTATATATATAATGCAAAATATGCTTCCAAAGTATGTAATATAAAGTGCAACCAGATGCTGCTGGCAAGAAACTAAATTTTCAAATGTGAGTGATTTCCAAGAACATTAGCACAGATGTGGCCTACAAACTGGGTGAATATGAAGCTTTGAAGCGTTCATATCTAATCTAATCATATATTTTGAACTCTCTACCACTTTCCCACATTTCGATGTCTCAAATTTTCTAATAAAGTAAATTTCTCAAAATGCATAGCAAATCAGAAATATATGTAGATTAAAGACTCTCTTATAGATTCAAACTCTTCACACACTTAACACCATGGAAAGTCCTCAGTTTGTCTGAAAAAAATACTAATCTGCTGTTAATGTCTGGGCAAAAACAACAGGCTAGCTGCACTATAACAAAGGGTAATCACCAAGCAGCGTGTTTACTTTCAGTTAGAAGTTGAGCTTTCCTTAGTTCCAGTTAAATCACAAGTTCACATCACTAGAACAATTTTCGGTTTTTTTTTTTTAAGTCGTTTTATTAGGGGCTCATACAACTTTTATCAATCCATACATACGTCAATTGTGTAAAGCACATTTGGACATTCATTGCCCTCATCCTCAAAACATCCGCTCTCCACCCAAATCCCTAGCATCAGCTCATTTGTCCCCCTCCCTCCCTGCTCCATCCTCCCTCATGAACCCTTGATAATTTACAAATTATTATTTTGTCATATCTTGCACTGTCCAATGGCTCCCTTCACCCACTTTTCGGTTGTCCGTCCCCCAGGGAGGAGGTCACATATAGATCCTTGTAATCGGTTCCCCCTTTCCAACCCAGTCTCCCTCTACCCTCCCAGTATCACCACTCACACCACTGGTCCTGAAGGGATCATCCGCCCTGGATTCCCTGTGTTTCCAGTTCCTATCTGTACCAGTGTACATCCTCTGGTCTAGCCAGACTTGTAAGGTAGAATTGGGATCATGATAGTGGGGGAGGAGGAAGCATTTAGGAACTAGAGGAAAGTTGTATGCTTCATCGTTGCTACATCACACCCTGACTGGCTCATCTCCTCCCGAAGACCCTTCTGTAAGGGGATGTCCAATTGCCTACAGATGTGCTTTGGGTATCCACTCTGCACTCCCCGCCTCATTCACAATGATAGGATCTTTTGTTCTGATGATGCCTGATACCTGATCCCTTCGACACCTCGCTATCACACAGGCTGGTGTGCTTCTTCCATGTGGACTTTGTTGCTTCTGAGCTAGATGGCCGCTTGTTTACCTTCAAGCCTGTAAGACCCCAGATGCTATATCTTTTGATAGGCGGGCACCATCAGCTTTCTTTGCCACATTTGCTTATGGACCCATTTGTCTTCAGCGGTCGTATCAGGGATGTGAGTACACAATAATATGATTTTTTTGTTCATTGATGCCTGATAACTGATCCCTTCGGCACCTGCTGATCACGAAGGCTGGTGTACTTCTTCCATGTGGGCTTTGTTGCTTCTGAGCTAGATGGCCTTTTTGTTAGGTTTTTTGTTGTGACATTCCAGATTTTTTTGTACGTTCTTCACAAAACTCTATTTAAATGAAAGGTTTTTTGTTTTGTTTTTAATGAAGGGGGTCATTAACTATCTCTTGAGGGGAACAACCCCCCTCAAATCTGTAAAAGAATGGAGCCTCTTATCCTGTCCAACTTGTTCTAGGGAAAGCCTATTGGAATCCTGGATCCAACCATTCATGCCAGAGTTGCACAAATGTGTTAAGACGGATGGTAATGTGATAAAGTTGAAATAGCACTGGACCAAGAGTCATGAAACTCCAATTCTCAATCTAGACCGATCACAAGTGATATCTTTCTTATCATGAACATGAGGACACTTTACTCAACCTGGTATTTCATTATTAAAATGAGTGGCAGTTCCAAAATCTGATGAGTTTAGATTTCATTCTCCTCTTTATTCCCATTGCCTCCAGACTTTAAAATTTATAGTGAGTTCCCACTTTCAAACACATAATAGAGAGCCAGAATGGTTCAAACAAAGGCAGAGTTAATTTTAGCATCTGAAAAGCTTGCAAGTCTGACGAGCCCCTACTTCTCTTGGTAAACTTTTATGTTGTCGTGTTGGCAAAGGTCTGCTAGCAGCACTCTGAAGATTTCACCTCGTAACTATCAAACTGCTTCTCCCATAAAGATATTGCACAGCTTTAAGAATAGGTCTCCTCCATTTTTTAAAAATTGGCTGTTGCTGAGAATATACACAGCACAATATACACCAATGCAGGCATTTCAACATGTACAATTTAGTGACATTAATGGCATTCTTCCAATTGTGCAACCATTCTTGTGCTCCCTTTTTGAGTAGTTCTTCCCTTATTAACATCAACTCCCTGTGCCCTAAAGGTTCAATCTAGTCTTTGAAGTTGCAATTGTCAATCTGATCCCATAAGTGCGGGGAATTCTTAAAAGAGCACAAATGCTCAAGGGAGACATTTTTTACTAGTTAAGTTAAACTTATTGTTCAGTTTAAGACTCTAGGGGATATTTTTGGTTGAAGGTTTAATGATGATTTCAGGGGAATAGTTTCAGAGGTTCATTTTACCCTCCATGGTCCCAGAAAATAAGGGGTAAATGAGAATATGAAATTCTGTTTTGCATTTTCCTCTTTTTGATCAAGATTTTTTGGGGGGTGGGGTGGGAGGGGTGGCATGGAATCTTTGATTAAAATGTTCAGTAATGGTAGCTGGGCACTACCCAGTGATTCTGGATCATGGCAAAGTCTCCTTTGGTTACACCATGTGAATAAAGCCCAATGGTGGACCGTTGGACAGACTATTACAATTTTTTAAGATCCCGGACACTACACGATGAAGTAGAAGGCAGAATAGAAACACTAAACATGTGATTAGGCCAATTAACTGGGGTGATCCATGAAACCATAACCCTAAGCCTCCAAACCAAGGAATCAAATCAGTGTCTGGTTGTATATAAGCAGCTACTTTTTGTAGGCCTCCTCCAATTAAATGATGTTACGGTTCTCCACTTTAAAATACGGATCAAAAGTACTGGTTTTGTGTCCTTTGCCTCAACTCCAGGGGCTTAGAATGCCAAATTGTTAGCCTATGCTGTATAATATAGACCTGTTTAGAGAGTTTCAAAAAATTTACAATCTTGATCAGGTATAGAAATAATCGATTTTGTGTCACCAAAATTTTGATCTCGGAACAATATTTCTGACCAAAGAATACAGTACTTTAGTGGTATATTTGTATAGAAGTGATATTCTACTAGTTACATACTATTTAAAGGAAGAATAGAAACCAAGTCTAATAGCATTAAGTTTAGAGGCAGATGATCCTAAGTGTGGTAGCTACATAATCTGTGGTCAATTTGAGACTTAAGAGTGAAGGGGTAGAGTTTAGCCTGTCAATCAGGGCACAGCATGATGACCTCATTTAGAGGCACTAAGAAAATAAACATCGTATATACTCGAGTACAAGCCAAGTTTTTCAGCACATTTTTAATGCAGTTTTTGTGGTAAAATTAGGTGCCTCGGCTGATATTCGGGTCAGCTTATACTCAAGTATGTATGGTAGCTTACTGGAGGCCAGATACTGGCTCACTCCCTGTGCAAAATGCCTGACAACAAGCCACATGGAGCTACACTGATGCAGCCAGAGCCCTGGGAGCTGTAGGAGCCAAGCGGAGAACCCTGCCAGCACTGAAATGCTTCTAGCACCATTGGGTCCACAAGACTTTCCACCCACTGGCCTGTGATCTTCCTGCATTCGGCATTATGGCATGGCTGCGTGAGTCTAGAGTAATTTATGGACTAGTATTGGACATATGGGCTAATATAGGGCTTAAGGTTGATTTGGACTGGGCAGGAATATTTCTTAATGCACAATTAGTCTTTATATATAAAGCTCTTTCCTATACACATATGAGTATCTATGAATTTGTTTCTCTAGTCTACCCAGACTAACACACCAAGGGTTGGGGGAAAAAAAATTCTATGACATGCTGGTGGCCAAAGGCAGAGTCAACAAAATAATGCCAACGACTAAAAACATTAACATCTTGGAAGAGGTCCACTTTCCAGCTGGCCTAACAGGGTAGGTTACACAAATATGCTAAAAGCTGACTACTCTTGCCCTCTTCTATATCCTTTTTACTAGAGGATGTTTTTCTGTGGAAACACTTCTCATGTGGAATTTGCTTTGTTAGCATGTATCATTTGATAGAAGTTATTTATAATTGCCTAGGGTAAGATGGGTGAAAGATGATTACCATTAATATCTCACAATTTCCATATTTCTGTCTTAAGCAGAGAGGCAAAGAACGAAAAGGACACTTTTTTTAAAAGGACACTTTTTAAATCATTAAGACAATGAAGGGATCTGGCCATCAGTGTCAGAAGAACTCAGGCTAGGAGACAGAGAGGAACTCCTATTTCCAGATGAAGACAAGTAAAGTCTTCATTCTGGAAATTTAAAATAAACAATGAAAAATATCTCTGAAACAATAAACAATAAAAGAGCCCCTACTGGTCTCGGAGTGGGGCAACATCTTATGTTTCACTGTATCCCCTTTGTGCTGTTTGGGTTTTATTCCAATTCCTTCTAGTTCCAATCCAAACATTAATTTCATAAAATTTAAAGTGACATGGGACTTTTTTTTTTTTTGCAATGGTTTAAACATTTTTATTTTATTATTATTTTTAATCAATTTATTGGGGCACATACAATTCATCACAATACATAGATCAGTTGTGTAAAGCACATCTATACATTTGTTGCCCTCATCATTCCCAAAATTCGCTAGCCTCTAATTTTCCTTTTTTCCCCCCTCCCCTTCCCTTCCTCCTCCCCTCTCCGACATGGGACTTTTAAGAAAATGTGGCTCAAATAGTAAGCTTGACTTAGAAGCCAATTAATTACATCATTTTAATTTTTTTTAACTTAGGACATTTTATTATTTTCAATGTTATATGTCCATACAATATTTTTTATTAAGACTTGTTTTTGAATTAGTTTTAAAGGCCATTATTTAATACTTAAAATATTTTTTCAATTTTTAAAATCATTTTATTGGGAGCTCTTACATATATCATAACATTCCATAATTCAAATGGATTAAGCATAAATGCACAATTGCTACTACAATCAGTTTCTAAACATTTTCTTTCTTCATGAACTCTTTGATATCAGGTCCCCTCTATCCCCTTCCTCCCCCACCTTTCTCCCCGGAACCCTTGTTATTGTTATATGTTATTGATTAATCAATATATACATTGATTACATATATAATCAATAATATAAAACTAATGTTATATATCATATATACTCAAGTATAAACTGATCCAAATATCAGCCGAGGCACCTAATTTTACCATAAAAACTGCATTAAAAAAAAAAAAAAGCTTAAAAACTGAACTTATACACAAGTATATATGGTATTATTATATATAATCAATAATGTATAACTAATAATAGCTAATATATAATAATGTATAATAATATAGAGCCGTATATTACCCCATCCAATATATCCATTCACCTACAATTCTGTTATTTGCCCTCAAGTGGGATTATACAGTCATCATTGTTATCATCTCCCTCCCCTCCCCCCCCCACCCCTTCCCATATCATCCTCATTACTCCTGTTGCTGTTTCTGAAAGGCTATCCATCCTGACATTTCTGCCTCGAACAATCTTAATTATACAAATGAACCTACCTAGGTCTAACCATATTAATGAGGTAAAAAATAACCCTTAATAGTGGGGCTAGGAAACAATAAAGAACCAGAGGATAGTTATGTGTTTCATCAGTGCTGGATTTATCATACCCTGGATTTATCATCCCTTCTGTGTGGTCCTTATGAGAGGAACTATCCAATTATCTTAAATGTGGTTTTTGGGTTTCCTTAAAACATTGTAAACATGAAAGTTTTACATTGCATCTATGAAATGGTTCCACCAGCTTCTCAATGAAATGCCCAATTTTTCTATAACTCTGAACATAAATATACAATGAAAAAGACATGGCTTCTACAGTTGAAAGTGCCCATGTTCATTTCTGGGTTGACCACTACTAGTTTAGATGTATAACCCAAACCAAACGTATTGCCATCAATTTAATGCTGACTCGCAGCAACCCTACAGCACAGGGTAGAACTGCCCCCCATTAAGTTTCCAAGACTTTAACTGTTTACAGGAGTAGTCTTTCTCCCAAGGAGTAGCTGGTGGTTTCAAATTGCTGTCCTTGTATAACCACTACCATTTAACTTGTTAAGCCATTCAAGTCCCTTGACCGTGGTTCAAGGGGATTCACCACTTACTCTACTTAGGGATCCTGCAGATTTTGGGGTTCTATTGTCGTCTATAAACTTCTGCAAATTAAGTGTTCACAATTTAAGTTCTGATACCTTTCCTTCTTTCAGATTTGAGTTTTGTTACTTATCATCCTTGGATCACACAGGCTGGTGTGCTTCTTCTATGCAGACTTAGTTGATGTCTCATTTAGATGACTAGTTGTTTGAATAAAAGCCTTTAAGACCCCAGACACTATTCTTTTTGTTAACTGGGCTTTCTTCACCACAATTTGCTGTAGCACCATATCTTCAGTAATCTCTTTATAAGGGAGAGCATTGAGTAGTGCCAAATCCCTAAGAACTAACTGTTCTTGTGGATTAGAGCTAGAATTAGTGGGAGTCCAGAACCCATTCAACTAAGTGGGATTTTAATGGTTTAGGTTAGAGACCAATTTTCTGAAATTTTCAAGAAATTTCCCTGAGTTAAGTTTAGTAGTGGTAGTAGTAAATACTAACATTTATTGAGCAGTTACCAATTACTTCATGTGCCTTATTTACTGCAGCCCTGTCATGGTAGGTACCATTATTATTCACATTTAATGGAGGAAAAACAGAAGCCCCATGAAGGAGTTATATAAGTGATCTTTCCAAGGTCACATAATTAAGATTGGCAAAATACTCAAAACCAGAATATATTATAGTCACAATTCTACAAAGCAGGTAGATATCACCCCTACTTCACATGGATTATTGGTTCCTTGAGGGTATGGTAGGGAAAGCTGGGAGGAAATGGGAAGCTAATAATGATGAGCACAAGAATGAAGAAAATGTTCTAAAATTGATTATGGTAATAATTGTGCAACTCTTCTTAATATGACTAAACTTAAATTGCACAGTTTGTGGACTATATGCCAATAAAATTGTTTAAAAAAATAAAATATTAGCACAATACTGCAATTTTTTAGAAGTCAATTCTGTCAAGTCCAGTGTTTTCTTTCCTTTGGTTATAATTTCACTATATCCTAATACCATACCCTCTGTAATACATGTCTTATTACAGATACAAACAAAAGGCCAACCATTCCTGTAAATAAGCTACTGGAAACATTAAAGGAGTCAAATATATATATTAGTTCTTTCCTTACCCAAATACGTAAAAAGTCTTACTGGCTTATTGAGCTCTCCATGAAATTTATATTGCAAAAACAAATAGCTTTGCATTTGCTTCCTTTGACATTTAAATTTTCTTACAGGTATTTAACACCCTTTTAAAGCTAACCACTAAATGTTAGTAAGAGAAAACTTCAAGGGGGCACGCAATTTCCTGTCATGACCACATGCAATAATTGGTATTGCATTGCCCAAGCATCCAGCCCTTTCTTATTATTGCAAGGCACAAAAGTTTAAAATGAAACACAATAACAGCATAGGGAGGCAGTTTCATTTGGAAACAAAAAGACGATTCTTTAGCCAAAATGATTACTACTCAACCATTTCCAAATGAACACATGAGAACAAATCCAAAGATTAAACAAGTAATAGTTGACAAGTGGTAAAACACATTAAGAAAGAGTCACATTTCTAAAATCTTTATGTATACCAAGGAAAAGATAACTGTAAAACTAAGTCTATCAACCCCTTAGTAGTATGGGCTACAGTAGGCATATGCTATGAATCAGCTTATTAGAAATGGAATAAATGAGAACATTTAAATTTCTACCCTCAGTAATCAGATGTTTCTTCAAGTTCTTCACTGTTTATCAAGTTGCATAGCTTTTTGCTTCCAAAATGACCCACTCCTCCCTTTCTAATCTCAAAACCTGGCCTTGGTTCATTTGCTTATCTCTAAAATCCTCTAAGCTGTCTCGAAGCGAGCAAACACTCTCTTCATACTATTCTTCACGCAACCAATCTTATACTCATTCAATTATGCCTCTTATCTGCTAAAATAGGTGCCACAAAATAAAATCTACATTTCTTGAGACAGTATCAAGATAGTATTCATGATCTGGTGTTCCCAACCTATCTTTCCTGATTCTCCTACTACACCATCCTATTAACCTACATTTTGTTGCATATTCTCTTATCTTGGCCAGTAATTCATCCTCTTTATCCAACCTTTGATTATCTTAAACAAAAAACAAACTCACTGAATCTACATATTCCAACTATGAGAGAATTTACAGGACAGTTCAAACTGCCCCTTTGAGGTTCTGAGGCTGGAAGTCTTTATGGGAACAGAAAGCTTCATCTTTCTCCTACAGAGCAGAGTGGTTGGTGGTTTAAACCACGCACCTTGCAGTTAGTTAGCAGCCCAACATGAAACCCACTAAGCCACCAGACCTCCAAACTAATCCTTTGAAACTTAATCCAAATGTCACCTACCATCTTCCATTAATTGTTTCTTCCCAATGTAGTAGTATTTCCCTCCTCTGTGTCCAAGTGCTCTTCCTTTACATCAGGCGTCCTCAAACTACGGACGGCGGGCCAAATAAGGCCCGAGGGCCCACCGAGAACATTTATCCGGCCCGCTGGGAGTTTTTGCCCCCTTTGTTTTTTTACTTCAAAATAAGATATGTGCAGTGTGCATAGGAATTTGTTCATAGTTATTTTTTAAACTATAGTCCGGCCCTTCAACGGGTCTGAGGGACAGTGAACTGGCCCCTGATTAAAAAGTTTGAGGACCACTGCTTTACATCATAGTTCTTAGGTCGATTTTAGAATAAAGTATCAGTATATGTGTTTATCTTTCCCACTATAGCTCTTGTCAGGCTTATATATACTTCTCTTGAAATGCTGGAAACATATGATATCAAGGCATGCATATAGGACCATTATTCATATATGGATCTCTTGTTTTCACGCTAATTAAATATATACATATACACACATATATAGTCAAAACATTAGAGGAATAACTTTATGGAATGTGAATTACATTTCAGAAAAATATACTAGTATCAGTGGTACATAAAAGGCAAGCTAAAGATAACCCTTTCATGTACTTCCTAGAGAAGCAAAATCTATCCAGTGATCATAATGTTTTTATGAAGATAAGTATCAACTTGGCTTGTCTAAAAAAAAAAGTTGGAAATTGAGTCCTCTATATTTTTTGGGTCTAAGTAAAAGTAAAATCATTTTTATTGACTTAAGAGCTCATGACCTTACTTATAAACTGGTTCCCTCTCTCATCAACCCATGGAAATGATAATCACAGAACCTTATCTACAGTACTCATGAAACTGGGTATTAAAAAAGTTAGACTCACCCATGACACACATATATCATGGATAGGATCACTAACTGCCTTTGTATTTTTATCTGAACAGTCTAGCTTTGTATCTTAATTCCATCTCTAAACAAACCAGGCTAAACCAGGTTGGGTGTGGTAATTCTTGTTTCATCAACTTTCCACTAGAAAAACAGTTCTATTTTAGAAATAATATGCACATAAATTGTTTTAGTTCTCTCCTGTAAATGTTCATGTACACATACATATAGTTTTTATGGTATAATCTTCAACTAAAATATAACTCATATACCATAAAGTCACCCTTTTACAGTGCACACTTCAGTGGTTTTTTCATACATTCACAATGTTGTGCAAGCATCAACACTATCTAGGTTCCAGAACTTTTTCATCAGAACTGGGAGACTCAGTCCATTAAGTAATCACTCCCATTTCATTCTCCTTCACAGTCCCGGAAAACCACCAATGTGCTTTCTGTCTCCATAGAATTGTCTATTTTGTATATTTCATGTACATGGAATCGGATAATACATGGTCTCTTGTGTCTTTTGGTATAATGTTTTCTCAAGGATCATCAAACATTAGTATTTTATTCCCACGTATGGTTAAATAATATTCTTTATAAGGATATACCACCCTTTGTTTATCCAACCATAGCTAATGGCCATTTGAATTATTTTCAACTTGTTCCTATATAAAAATATCGCTTGAACTTTGATATATAAGTTTTGGGTTGGTTGTATGATTCAAGCCTCTTGAGTGTATACTTAGGAATGGAAGGTCATAATGATAACTCTGTTTCACTTTCTGAAGAAAAAAAAGCCAAACTGTTTGAAAGTCACTATAACTTATTACAGCCACACCATTGTTCTTTATGAGCAATAACACTTTATGTTTTCATATTTTGGTTAAAAGCTAATTGTTATATCCTGAGGAAAAGATTTCCTTTGAGACCAAATACCTTTGAAGTTAGAATAAATTCTAAATTTCACATGGTAGATTAAATCCCTACGCAGACTAAGTATATTCACGAATACATAAAACCTTTCCTAGAATAAAGTTCATTCTAGTTATACAAGAGATTAAAAGCATATCCAATGAAAAATGGAAGAAAATAATACTACTCTCAGGTTTATATATTCAGCCTTTCGATAAATGCTGATTCTAACTCAGAATCAACTTCCTACTCAAATCTCCAAGTGGACATCTAGAAGACTTCAAACTTACGTGTCTCAAATTGAACTTCTAGTCCCTCATTGAACTTAGAGACCATCTCAAATAATAGATCTGATACACTGAATACTAATGGCCAGAGAGCAAATCAATGGTAGAATGACAAAAAGGCTCAATACTTGAAAGGTCATTAAAAAGGCAGAACTAAACCTCTTCCAGATCGACACATAGGATAAGTGTTATAGACATAGAATATTACTGCCATATTGAAAAGTACGACTACCTACAAATATATAGGAGTGGGCAAAATATTAAAAGACAACCACCAAATAATAATAATAATATATCAAAACCAAACAAGTAAACAACCACAACTTAATCCTTCCTCTCAGGAAGTATACTTCCAGCACACTCCAAAATAAACACATAAACATTCCTTGTGGTTTTAGATTATAATTAACAGAAACCAATAAATTATTATTATAGACAGAAATCAAACAGTAAATATATGAAGATGCATCTCATATATTTCCCGATTCCAGTAAAATGTTAATCTTACTGACCCATTTCACTGACCTCTAGAAAACAAACTACTTTGCAGCAGTATTCTAATCTTGGTTTCAGTCCTGTGTGCAGCCTACTAGGTTAAACTCCAATAAACCAACAGTATAACAGAACGACGAAGGGAATTCGCCCTGGGCTCAAATTTTGACTTGGACATAGTATCTGTGTGAATTACTTCACTAAACTTCTTGATCCACAGCAGGTCTTAGAGGGCTCAGAAAAATAATACTATGCGAGGACCTAATGCCAGGGGCTTAAGTGGAGAGGAAATGTTTTGAGAATGATGAGGGCAATGAATGTACAAATGTGCTTTACACAATTAATGTATGTATGGATTGTGATAAGAGTAGTATGAGCCCCTAATAAAACGATTCAAAAATTAAAAAAAAAAATTTCACTGGAGAAGGAATGCCTCTGGGCCTTCTAAATATCACTGTGGGAGCAACAGAGAAATCTCCCTAGAAATAGTTTTTTCCTCTGCTATTAAAAAAAAAAAAAAGAGCTGTATAAGCCCTCAATAAAATGATTAAAAAAAGAAAAAATAATAATACTATAAAGAGATACACGCAACAGATAAATATAACAGCGGTCAGGATATTCCTTAACTTAACAATTTCAGTTTCCTTTCAATTCATACCATGAAAGGTCTATCTTATCTGGCTCTGACAAATTTATGCCAGGTACCCTAAACCTCCACTGACCTATCACTAACTCTACTAGTTACAGATCTAGCTACAGTTATATACTTCTACCACACGCAGTTTCTGAAAAACAGAAGAGAAAAGCAAAAGAAAAAGAGATCACTTCCATAAACTAAAACAACAAAATCTACTCTGAAACAGTGAATCCATTCAAATCGGAATCCACTGCTTTAGAAACTGAGACAAAGGAAAAGGGGGGAGGTAAAAATAAATTAAAATATTCAAATAAACTTTAAATTCTTTTCACCAATTAGAAAAATTATTTGCTGATATTAAGCCCAAGATCTTCAATAGCAGTATCATATTGTCTGTACAGGAGACATCATTAACCAGAACTTTGGATTAAAGATTAATTAATTTTCTTTAACATTGTTTATTTAATAATTCTATCAAACCTGACTGTTTTTAACACAAGTTCCAATAACTTTTTAAGTTTTTCCTTTCTTCTGCATTCCAGCAAGTATTGAATTAGTTCTTCATCATGTGTTTAGACCTCCTGCTGGGAACCATAATTAAATTTCAGCCAGCAACATTTCTACTTGGTACATACTATGGTCCTGTCAATCCTCCAAATGAATCAGCCTGGTTCGTCAAATACCCAAACAAGAGTTCTGTTCGGGCTGCTCCATTTGATGCTGACCATTCAGTAGACGGCACTCTTCCCTTTGAGCCCAAGGTCTCTGAGTCAGAATCTACTCCACTGCAGTAAAAAGCACGGCTAGGTGACATTCAGGTGTGATACAAAACAAGAGTTTCTCTCTTCAAAGCATTTAACTGATCATAATCCCTGGTCCTCCAGAAACGCATTCATCAAAATAAGATGGCCAAACACTTTTGGGGAATTTAGTTTGTAAGACATCAAACGCTACATAAAATCACCTAATTCAAGTGATGAACAAATAATCAGCTTCTCATGAGTCTTTATGCTGACCAGCAAACACACAGTTCCCATTCAAGCATAAAATATTCCTCTCCTGTTACATTCTGCCAGAGGTGACAGCCTTTCAGTAACTGCGGACCAGATCCTTGCTTACTTCCTACGGTGTTTAATACTAGTAAAGTATTTAGAGAACTACATTACATCTACATCAAGATATATGTAAAACTTGTACTCCTTTTCAGCATGCTTTGATTGAAAATAATTCTGAGACCCAATTTTTAAAAAGTAGATATCCTAATGTAAAATCAATGTAGATTTAGTTTTGAGAGGAAAAAAAATCTCTAAAAACAATATTTGCGTTTAAAATAACATGGACTTCTGATTCAGTTTACTTTAATTACATAGATAGCTCTCAACTATTAAAAGAAATGAACGAGATTTTTCACTCTTGGTTTCAGAATTTTGTTGTTTTTTTTTAATTTACAAAACAGCTGTGGAAAGAGCTTGGGGGAAGTTCCTTTTCGTGCAATTTTCTGTTTGAAAGTCAAGCTCATCAGCAATCAGGTAGAAATCACTTTAAACATTCTACCTTTCTCTAGGAGAGACAGGTAGACAGACAAATGTCATACAAAGAAGGCAAGCTAAGAAGAACACGGATACAAAATAAAAACAAAAGTTGGACAGGGCATCAGAAGAACAATGATCTCTTTCCCTTTTCATCCCATCCGTGGTGCTCCTCCTGAACAAAAACGTACTGTATATACTCATGTATAAGCCGAGTTTTTTCAGCACATTTCTTTTTTCTTTCAGCATACTTTTAATGCAGTTTTTGTGGTAAAATTAGGTGCCTCGGCTAATATTCGGGTCGGCTTATACTAGAGTATATACAGGTATTCCTTTTACGCAACACACTTACTTCCATCCACTTTCTTAGATATTATAAAAGCTGATCCAATAAGACAAATGAGAGTAGAATCGACAATGTAGAGTTGCTAGCTTTAACTTATGAAGAATGAAAAGCATTCATAAACCCCTTGGGAAGTCTTGACCCCAAAACACATTCTTTAGATATACCTCGCACCTAATTATCCTCCCCATGAGGACTTTCTGCAAACCCATCTTTTTGTTACAGCATTTTGTCATTCCAGGAGATGGAAGGGTGACAGGATGAGAATATTGTATGGAAAAGGAAAAACGGAAATGCTCTCCTTGTACAGGATGAGCTGAGCCATTGTGGTAGAACTCCACAAAAACATTGGCTTACGGTGATAAATAAAAGGCACTTCCCAAGGCCCCCCAAAACTCACTGCCATAGTCAATTCTGCCAAATAATGATCCTCTGATAGAATAGAGCATGTCTGCTTTGGGTTTCCCAGACTTTATATCGTTACAGGAGTGGACATGATACTGAAAAATTCAGTACTCCTCTAATGTGATTGCCTCCAACATTCTTGGAATTCTAACTCCCCTAGCAGACAACCAACCAATAGCTGTGGAAGCCAACTTAAGTAGCTTTATGAACTCAGAGACTGCACTGTCCTTCTTTCTCCTGCCATCCAAGGAGGTGAACACTTCCTCAGGGGAAGGTAAGAAGGTGAGGTCTTAAGATAATAGATTTAATGAGCTATGATTAAAACTAAAAGATGGCATGCATATTAATTGGAGTTAGATTTCTGATCCTGTATATTCCATTACATTTCTACTTGCTTCGATGTACACTGTTAACATTTGTAAAAATTATTCTTTTTATTAATATTTTAAATTTTAATTAATATAAACATTAATTTTTATTAATATTCACAGTACATATCTTGAGGCTCTGGTTACAAGGGCATTGTTACTATTTCATGTATGACTACTGCAGAGAATTAATAACCCTAGGTTCAAACCCTAACCCTTTTTGAGGAGGTACTGATGTTAACTGCTAGTTAATGTACTGCCTATACACCAATATCTCAAGCCTAGTTTCAAGTAATTGGAAACAAAAAATTCCAAAGTTCATCTTTTTATTTTTTACAATCAATGTCTTTTATTATTATTAATCATTTTATTGGGGGGCTCTTACAAATCTTAAGACAATCCATCATTCAATTGAATTAAGCACACTTGTATATATGTTGCCATGAACATTTCCAAAATATTTTCTTTCTACTTGAGCCCTTGGTATCAGCTCCTCTTTTTCGCCCTCCCTCCCCCACCCTCCCAACCTCATGAATCCTTGATCAATTATATGTTATTTCATGTCTTACACTGTCCATTGTCTCCCTTCACCCACATTTCTGTTATTCGTCCCCCTGGGGGGAGAACTATATATTCACCTCAAAGTTCATCTTACCAGAAATGTTACTATTCCCCAATTAAGTTATAACTAAAGCCAACCTTTTAAAAATGTTAAGTGTAGAGTATATGATGGCAATCACTGCAGATCAGTTTTGACAACTGACATAGGCTTAATTTAGATATGAACTCATAAGGATATAATTATCTGCAGGACTAAGGCCTATCCAACTTGTACAATAGTCATTCAGTGTTTGGCATAGTTAGTTAAAGACTAGCTTATACTATCTTCCCAAGAAGTAAACTTCCAAGAATGATAAACCTTTTAATTTCAAAGACAGGTTTATGCCTTTTTGTGTGATGCTAGACAACTCTGAGAACCACATTTATTCTTCAAGGTTTCTGAATACTAAATTGCTCTTTCAGTCTACTAAATCCTAGATGTCTGAAAGAAATCTTTAATGCAGTTTCTCAAAGATATCCAACAACAAAAACAATTTAGGAATTAAGACTCAGATTTTAATCATTGATTGTACCATCTTAAGACTTAGGGGAAAGTTAAACAGAATTTTCCTAATACACAAATAGATTTTTCAACTGTGTAACTTAATTTTGACTTTTGTGTTCTGATTTGGCCAGCTATAAAAGATCAACCTGCCTAAATATAGTTGAATAAACCAAAAGTCCAAAACCCTTATTTTTTCCTCTAGCACCTTTTTAAGATAAATTTGTTGCTCTACAGTTATTAGTGGTACTTCATGCATGAATGCCAAGTGAGAAGCTTTACCTGAAAGAGAGAGAACACCCCAAATAGTATGCAAATGTTCATAAATAGCTACTGCCAGGAGAAACACTATTTAAATTCATCTATGAGAAAACAAACTCTTTCCTTTCAAATCATAGTCAATGAAAAACTTCAAACAGGTATGTCATAGAGATGATGTTTGTTATTATACAACCATTACATTAAAAAATTGAGATGGTCTTGGGTTTTGGCCAAGAGAATTTAATCACCGGCAGAACCCGAAAGGCTTCTTAACAATACCAACTCCAATACTCTGTCTTCTACTTCGGGCTCAAATAATAGAGCATCAACATAAAAAACAAAGTATCAGGATGTTCATTCCTAATCTCAGTGACAAGACAGAAGCCATGACTGTTCCATTACTTCTACATAGGGCATCTATATGATAAAACTTTTGTCTGTTAAGCCCTAAAATTCTACGTATTTTCCAAAGAATCTCAAACATCACTTTTCATTTTAGCAATTAAAAATTGACTGGTTTTAAGCATAAGAACCAGATTAATAACCTGTGCTTTCAATATATCTTATAGTTTATTAATTCAACTTACGCTTGGTTTGAAATATTTTTCTAACATTACATTCCACTAAATGTTCCACAAAGAACCTATCTCCAGTTATCTCCAATAATTCTAATCATTATTTAAAACTACTCCTAATTTAAGACAGTATTAAT
Organism: Echinops telfairi; assembly: GCF_000313985.2. Lineage (NCBI taxonomy): Eukaryota > Metazoa > Chordata > Mammalia > Afrosoricida > Tenrecidae > Echinops > Echinops telfairi. Next base: position 19,577,675 of record NW_022103968.1, read on the forward strand.
TAGCTTATCATATTAGCTACAATGATGAAGCAGCAATAATCACAAATCATCAGCTCCTTGACGGCTATGTGAGAGACCAAGTATAAGCTACAAGTTGTGTCTTTTCGTTTAGTGTTAATTTTAGGAGGCAACTCAGGAGTACTTAGAAGAAACTTGAGATAAAAATCCATCCCGGGTCAATTTGGTATTGGTAATTTAAAAGATTATGCTATTGTTTAGCACTGAATCAGAATCTCTAAGGGACTCACCCTGGGCCACTTAGTGCCCTACATACCTGACAAGCTTAAAAAACAAACAAACTTGAAATTTTTATTAAAAAGATGAGACACTATAAGCAAAATTCTAGCATCCTAGTTAGATATTTGTTGTGTGTATCAAGAAAATATTCCTCTAAAGCAGCAGTTCTCAACCTGTGGGTCACGACCCCTTTGGGGATCAAACGACCCTTTCACAGGGGTCACCCAATTCATAACAGTAGCAAAATTACAGTTATGAAGTAGCCATGAAAATAATTTTATAGTTGGGGTGTCACCAAAACATGAGGAACTGTATTAGAAAAGAGTCGAGGCATGAGGAAGGTTGAGAACCACTGCTCTAAAGTTAAAGGTGACTCTACAGGATGCAGACTAATCACTACCCTTCAGATATAAACACAACCTGTTGGCAGTATTAATACCAAAGGGTATGGTCCAGTAAGGCCATGTGTATCTGGTAGTCTAGGCGATACCATGAAGACTTTTTATTGATTTGCAACAATTAATCTCTGGTTACAAACCTGACTTAGGACACAAGGATTGTTTCTACTAGCCCCTTCCATATTACATAAATGTGCCCTCACTTCTAAAACAACTGAACCAACTCAACAATTTTTTTTATCCTTATCACCTTCACTTGCTGCAAGTAAAGATTTATAAATTATAAAGGCTTTTACTTGCACTGAAAAACATAAACCCTAAAACCTCCACTGTCTGTCAAGTTGATTCAGACTTAACACCCATAGGAGCGAGCACAACTGCTCTATAGGGTTTCCAAGGTCAAGCAGACTGCCTGATATTTCTCTCATGGAGCAGCTGGTGAGTTCAAACTGACGATCATTGGGTTAGTAGGACTTTTTGTTGTACGTGCATGTATGCACACACACACCCAATCCAACTTCCACGAGTCAAATCCAACTCATAGAGACCCACTATCTCACAACCATCAAGTTGACTTCAACTCACTGCGACTCTGTAGAACAGAGTAAAACTGGCCCAGGGGGTTCTCAGACAGTAACTCCTTACAAGAGTAAAGGTTCATTTCCCCCGCAAGAGTTGCTGATGGTTTCAAACTGCTGACCTTACTTGTGGCTAACATAAGGTGACCAGACGTCCCGATTTTTAACAATTTTTCTTGTGTCCCGCGGCGTTTTTAAAAAGTCCCGATTTTTAGAAAGAATGCACGACAGACAAGCTAGGGTATACAGTTTTCGGCTGCCATGTGGCTATTTTGCCAGGATATGAGTTTTATCAATGGTGTCCCACTTTTGTCCCGCTTTACCAATGTTCAAATCTGGTCACCTTAGGCTAGCAGCCCAACATGCTACCTGTATGCCACCAGAGCTCCTCAGAGAGTCTATATAAAACCAAATTCACTGCAATGAGTTAATTCTGATTCATAGTGACCCTAAAGGACAAGGTAGAACTGCCCTTGGTTTCCCAGACTGTCAATCTTTATGGGCGTAGAAAGCCTGGTCTTCCTCCTGCAGAGGCTGGTGGTTTCAAACTGATCTTGTAGTTGGCAGCCCAACACGTAACCACAGTAGCACACAGCCTTATCTTTCTCTGGAGGAGTTGCTGGTAACTTTGACCCACTCACCTAATAAGAACCATATACATCTGTTTCAGCATCCAATTTGCAACAAATTCAACTTAAAGCACTACTTGGGGATCTCATTCCTGACCTAGGAACTGCCTGTATTATTCCCAGTGTGAAAGCAACAGCCCAAGGGTTACATGGGCTCCCTCTGGAACTGCACTGAGTTTGAAACCGGCCTGTGCCACCCAGTAGCTACAGGCCTTGGACAAGATACTTAGCCTCTCCATGCCTCTGTTTGTCACGGAGTTGCTGTGATGATTTTGTAAATTAAAACATAACACTTTTATATTTAGGGAATGACACAGAGTTAGAGCAAGTAAATATTAGCTGTTGTAAATATCCACTCGCTCTTAACCTCCTGGGGAGCATGATCTAACTGCCTTCAAAATGTCATCTTATAGAGGATGATTATGATAAATATATAAAGCACTTAGTGAGTTCCAGATTCTAAGCATTTTACCTAAAATGAATTTTAAGTTCTGGTATGATCATTTTCCATTATTCTATAAATTGAGTTTGTATAGTTCAATTTCCATGATTTCTCCCCAAAACAGAAACGCTTCCTATACGCTGGTCAACTGTGAGGAGTTCAGTGAAATTAACTAACTGCCTTACCATTCCCCAAACCAAACCCATTACCAGGAGTCAGTTTTAACTCATGGGAACACTATAAGACAGACAATAGAGAACTGCTCCAAAATGCAATTTTCAATACAATTTTCTTCTTCGTTTTCAGTTAATGGCTAAAACTTACATTCTGGAAATATAAGCCTATCATGCTACATAAGTATTTCTTGAGTGGCGAGTGGCTTGTAGTGCCAGATCACCTATGTCATTTGTCAGATGTTTACTATCAAACATTTCCTGCTATCACACAAGGAAAAAACTGCAACAAACTAAATGTCTCATAAAAAACAATCTCACAATCTCAACCACTGTTAAATTATGTTTAACATTGAAAATGATAGTTTTCTTCTAAAAACAACTATCATATGCACACACGCGTATTACCAAAAGGCTAACTGTTACTTGAGATCAACTTTAAGAGTTAGCCCACTGAACTCTTTGGAAGATAAACAGTTAAATACAGCAAAAGTAGCCTTCTCCCCACCCCCCACCCCCACATCCTTTCGCTGTAAAGTTAATCTGTTCAATTTAGGCAGAGGGAAATGAGTTACAGTGCGATTACAGTGCAATCATGACTTAAGATATAAAAGCTTTCTACATACATTCCAAGTGTAACTGAAAGCTTATAAATGGGTTGGGCCCATTCCTTGATTACACACATCGTTTTAATATCCAAGCCTTACATTTAAAAAGGTCAAATGAAACAAAAAATGAGGAAGTATCCAGGTATGATGGAGACGGAATCCACTCCAAGAAAATCAGCCATTCCATACTACTAAATCTAAACTGTCACATGCTATCGTGTAAGCATACACACGTTTGTGTGGCTGGTACCACCCTCCCTCCTCCCCGAATTTTTTATCAGTTTCTTCCATAATCCTCATTCAGAGTCTCTTGGTTCAGTTCCCTTTTTCACCAATACCACTGTAGCAGGTCAACTGCAACAGCACTTGTGCCAAGGAAATTAGTGGTTTTACTTACACTTGTATTTTAAACGGGCACCTACTTGCAATTAAATCTCTGCAACAAGAAAGGTTCATCTGAGGCCATTCTTGCCATTTTAATAGAGGCCCAGCTTATTCTGCCTATCTCTGTGGTTTTGCCCGGCTATAATCGCGTACCTCCAAAGAAGCGCAAACACCAGCAAACCCGACTGGCTGCCAACCCTCCCCGTCAATCTGGGCAGGAAGCGCAAGGTGTGAGTGTGAGTGTGTGAGTGAGTGAGTTAGAATGAGAGAGATGGGGAGGGGGCGAGGGTTCGAAGAGAAAGTCGTTGCACACTTTGAACTTGTAACAGAAATGCTTAAACGAAGGGCAAAAACAAAACAAAAAGAACAAACCAACAGTCCTTCCTTCCCCCTCTGCTTTTCCAAGCGCGGGAACCTCACCCGCCGGGAGCGCACCTGGAGGGCTCCAGAGTCCCCGAGTCCCCAAAGCTACAGCAGGCATTCCATTCGTGCCGAACTCCCGAACGCCTGGGACACAGCAAGGGGGCTCCGAGAGACCCTCCCACTCGCGGGTGGCGGACCGCGTTCCGCAGAGCCCGGACTTTCCCCCGCAGGTACGGCCCCCGCGCCCGCCGAGGCTCCCACTCCCGCCCCTAGGACGGAGGGAGGCCGTCAGGGGCCGCCAGTAGGAAGTTCCTCCGGGCCCTCGAGCCTGCCCCGCAAGGGGCTCCCCGCGTGATGGGGACGACGCTCTCGCCTCTTCGCCGTCGGGATTACCTCGCAGCGCGCAGCCGGCTTTGTGTCGCCCTCCCTCCGTCTCTGCGGCCGCCCCGACTGCCGCGGCCGCCGCTCTGCCGCCGCCTCTTGAGCGTCGCCGGCTCCTGAGGGGCGGGCAGGGGAAGGGGCGTGAGGAGGGAGGGGCCTCGGCGCCGAGCCCCGGGTGGCAGGAAACGGCGACACCTGGGTCGCCGATCCTCTCTAACTGTCGCTTTCCGGTTTAAATTGATAAATTAACCTGCCCTCCTTTCCCCTCCCGCCCCTGGCCCAGACGACCGTTGAAGGTTGGCGGCTCGCGCTCTGGCGGGACGCCGAACGGCCCCCGAGCGCCCTCGAGCCCCGCCCCCAGGCCCCGCCCCCAGGCCCAAGCGCTCTGGACTCCGCCCTCCCCTCCCCGAGCCTCCGTCTCTCTCCACTCCCGAGTGCCCCTGACCCCGCCCCTCAAGTGCCCCCGAATTCTCAGGCCCCGCCCCTCGCGGCGACCGAAAGCTCTTGGCCTCGCCTCCTCCCGGCGCGGCCCCGGGCGCCCCCAGGCCCCGCCCCTCGCGCCCCCGGAGGGTCGGGCCCTGCACTCGCCGCCCCTTCCCTCCCCTCCCCGCAGCACGTAGTCGGAGAGGCGGCGGCCGTTAGGCCTCTGCAGACCCGGCCAGGAAATGGCCCGCCGCGGCCACGCCGCCTGGCGCCCCTTCAGCCAGTTTCTCCCCTCCGTGCCGCGGCGTCCCCTAAGGGCTGGACGCGGAAACGACCTCGACTGAAGCTCTTGTCTTGTAGGGGAGGAGGGGCGCCAGGGAAATGTCTACCACCCGAGCCCGAGCGAGCCCAGCGTTCCCGGGGCTCAGCCTCAGCCACCCAGCCCGGCTGCTTGGTTTCCCTCGGGAGACCGACCGCTGCTGAGGGTCACTCTCTGCACGTCCCCGGAGGAGAGGGGCTGCATTACCAGGTCAGCAGCGTGGCTGGCGGGGGCGCCTCCCCTGCTCACTCCCCTCCGGGGAAGGGCGGGCTGGGAAGAGTTGTACCCATCGGGGGTCACCCCTCTCCCCTCCCCCCTCACTTCACCCCCATCCCCCGCCTCGTGACCTTCCGAGAGCTGACCTCCTGGAGGTAAACAGAAGAGGCGCCTCCAGCCGCCTCTAAAAGGAATCAGGGCAAACTTTGACATTGCAAGGGTTTGATTCAGCCACAGGTGACACTGGGCCGCCCACCCCCCGCCGCCTGCACACGTTTCCCACCCCAACCGACTCTGGAAATAGCCCGGCGACACACACCTTTCTCTGCCACCACGACTAGCACGCCCCTCCCACACACATGTCCTCCCCGGGCACGCGTGTATGTCTCCCACACCCATCACCAGGCACTCCCCTCCAAGCGCCATTCTGGTTATTCATGGTCCTTCTGGTCAACCCCACCCGGCCACACACTACAAACTTCATTCCGCACCCCTCCCCCGCCCCCAAATGCTCTTCTTTTCCAAGGCATTGATGACAGTCCACTTCATTTCCTTCCTCCTAGGCAGACTCTTCCCCCTCAAATTCCTCCCGCCATCCCCCTCATCTCCCTCTCCTCCCTCATCCCTAAAAAAATGTGCTAATTAAAATGTAGTTTCCTCTTCCCACGTATGAAGTGTGGAAAATTGAATCTTGTCTTGGCACAAACTCTGATTCATTTTATCCCCGATTTTCTCTCTCCATTGGACTAAGGTTGTAGGAATTTTAGTCTGCCATCTCCCATCTGCTCAAGCCTTAACCAAGCCTTATGATTTTTAAATACCCCCTAAAAATCGTGGGGAAGGGTTCCTGGCTTTAGGGAGAGAAATACTGAGCAAATGATCAGCCTGTCATTTGATTTGGCATTTTAAAATAGCTGCAGTATTTGAGAGATTGGGAGTGGCTGTGTTCGGATATTTGAAAAAAAAAAAAAAAAAAGCTTTGCATGCATCAAGGGTAGCCTTTTTATAAATAGCACCTCAAAAAGTGTGCTAAAGACACATGTCAGATAATCGTCTTTACCGGGCATTTGCTAGTTCTAAATCTAAACACCCTAGAAGACAAATTAACACGATCCATTTTAAGCGTGTCTGAGGAACAGCCTTTTCCATGATCAGTCCTTTTCCCACAGTTTCTGGACAAAATAGAGCAAAGATCTGCTTACCGCTGAGGATCCAAGGTTCCCTCCTGTCCAGGGGCAGTCACCGTGTGTGCGTGTGTGTGTCGCGCCGTTCTCTAGATGTGGATTCTGCAGTGCTGCACAGAAACCCACTGCAGCCTCAGACCAGTAGCGGCAGCAGCAGCAGCTGCCTCTTCCAATGCTGAGTAGTAAAGTGTGTGACTTAGTAGAGACTCCACAATTACCATTAGGCGATTGCTTATGAGGAGGCAGACTCTTTCTTAAAGGAATGGCTTTTGTTTTTTTCTCTCCACTATTGCTTCATAGGGAGAAAGAGAAGACTTCCCACTCCCATCAAGAATTATAGTCTTGGAAACCCACAGGGGCAAATCTATCCTGTCCTATATGGTTACCAGAGTCAGAATCTACTCGATAGCAGTGAATTTGAGTTTGATTTTTGTTTTGTGGGGGCCGATTTTTGGATTGCTATAAGAGACAGAAAGAATAGAGGGGAGGGGGTGGCAATAAGAGGTTTGGACTGAGTAAAGTATTACAGCCGTGGGAAGTCAAGGTTAAATTGAAATGGGTAATGGAAGGATGATATGGTAGGAGTCAATGAAATGCTTGAAACATTAGTTGTAAAGAGCTCTGATAACTTCAACTTGAGGAGCCCATGGCAAAAAATAGGGTGGTATGCCTTAATACTGATTAATATTTTGTGTAAATATTTAATTTCCAAACATTTCACTAAAGGGCTAACTATATTAAGGGATGTTGTTTTATATTTAATATAAGAATTTAAAAATAATAATGCATTTTGCAGCTTGGGAACAATGGATCCAAGTTTTACTAGCAACCATAAGTGTACCTGGAATTTCAGTGAATGTCAATATTTTTAAGTGTATTCATTTTTAAATAGTGAAAATTTGAAATGTATGTTCTTAAATAAATCACAGTATTATTTCTAGGAAAACTAAAGCTGTAATAGCTAAAATAATTTTAGAAAAGTATGTGCTTTACATTTTACTTTTAATATTATACCTTGATTTAAACTCTGAACAGGTATGGTTTTTTTTAATGTAAAAGAAAGAGCTTTATATCAAAGAACAATTGTATATTGAGTAAACATCCTAACCCAATCCAGATCAAGTCCGTAAGTCCTATATTCACCCATATGTCCGATACTAATCCATAAATTCCTCTTTAGACTTACACAGCACATGCAATGATGTCGAATGTGGGACGACCATGGACCAGTGGGTAGGAGGTCTTGTGGATCCAGGTATGGTTTTTACTTTATAGGTAAAGAAGTGTGATCTCAAAATAGGAAAATATTCTGCCATTTATTAGTATTTTTCTCAAAGTAAGGAATTTGGATAGAAAATTAGCATCCCCAAGGCACTCTGACTTTATGACATTTCTATGTTCATACTTTTGTTTTTTAATGCAAATATGTCTTGCTCAAAATAACTTTTCTTTAAATCCTGGATTAAGAGTCAATCTTTTTTTAAATACAAAACCAGAGCGTATCACAAGACAAACAATCATTTAATCAGGTGGATAATTTTCTTAATCATTTTATTGGGGGCTCTTACAAAAGTGAATAATGTTATCTACATTATAATTTTGTAGCCAATTTTGCTAGAACAAGCAAATATAACTAAAACATTAAAAAACTGGAACATCCTAGCATAGTAGAGGAAAATAATATTTTTTAACTTTTTATTGTAAAATAGGTGAAGGTTCACAGAACAAATCAGTTTTTCATTCAACAATTCATACTTACACATGTTGTTTCATGTCACTGACTGCAATCCCCATGATGTCACATTGCTCATCCCACTTCTAAAGGAACAGATTTTAGAAGTTACCTACTTAACCTGATAATTTTACAAGTGAAAAAACAAGAAAAGAAGAAGGAAATCCAGAGAAGACAGAGTTAGGGCTAGAACTGGGGTCAAGCTGAGTCTCACCTCTTAGCACATGCACACTCAACATGCATGCACATGACACACTCACATAAGGCAGAAGAAAAGTAACACATGTATGTGCACTCGAGGGGGTACCTTCCCCCCCAAAAAATGGATTTTTTTCAAAGCTATGTATTTGTTTTTTTTCACAAGACAACTTTTATTGCCTTCAAGGTACTCTCCATTACACTTAATACATTTGTCAAACCTGCGATTCCATTCTTGGAATCATTTTTCAAACTCATCTGGCCGATAGCACTTCCCTCATTTTTTTTTTCTTCACCTCCTCTACTTGTCGAATCACTGTCCTTTCATGTCCCTCTACATTCATGGAAACAAAGAGAAGTCCCACAGAGCATGGTCAGGTGAGTAAGGGGCATGGGGCAAGAGAACCATGATGTTTTTTACCAAAAACTGGCACAGTAAGATGGCTTCATGAGCAGGTGCATTGTCGTGTAGGCAAAACCAGTCCCCATCTGCCCCAAATCAGGCTTTTTTTTGTTGCACACTGTATGTGATGCTATCTTTTCGGAACCTCTAAATAGAAAATTGATTAACCGTTTGACCTCGTATAACAAACTCCAAATGCACCACAAGTCAACATTTTTGTCCATTAGGGAAGTTGACAGGCGTCCAGATGAGGTTTGTCATCAATCAACATTTCACCTTTTTTGAAAGGAGAGTTTTCTCCTTTCACTCATACACGAGAGTTTTTTCCCATAGCACTGTCTTTGTAAGCTGTGTTCAACACCGCAACAGTTTCTGTGGCATTTTTCCTGAGGAAATTTCACAGCCACATGCCATCACAATCGGCCATCACAAAAAACGAGGTTCGAACAAAACTGTTTTTAGGAAAAAATTTACTGTGACCAGAGAGAACCTTCCCAGGCAATGCCTCTGCACTAACTCAGAGTGAGTTGCTCAATGCTTGCCTAGTGGTGGGGGTGGGGAATTCGTACTACAAAAACTTCACCCATCGCATTTCTGGTTTTTGGGGTACCTCCTCCCCTTGGATATATCAATTAAGTATTTACAATGTGTGATAGTATGAACGCAATTTTGCTACCAGGGTTTGAAGGCCTTTGTGCTAGAAAACATTTATCAGGGAAATGCTTTTCTAAAAAACACAAGATGGCATCTGGGAAAACTGACAACACCCACTAGCAAACTCTTTCTCATCTTCCACTCTAGTAATGGGGCTTTCAACTCCAGCTGCCTCCCTGGGTCCCTGGGTGCCTCTGTTCCCTTTTGTTCTTATCCTCAAGCACACCTGTCAAGAGGGGGGGGGAGGGGGGCCGGGTAGTTTGTTCTGGCCTGTAGAGATTCTTTTTGGGAGTTGAAAGCTCTGGGTTAGATATCAACATTTCCCTTAACTCCTTATCTGGATAACCCTGATAGGGCATTAACTTAAAAGCAGTCTCCCTAGTTTCTTTTAACATTTGAATGAAGAAGTGTGCTCTCTAAGAATGCCACAGCCAACAAGAGACCTTAAGGGTCTGGCAGGACACTTTACCAACTTGATTAAAAACAAACAAGCCTCCTAAGGACTGAAGGAAATTAGTTGCCCTGTTTCCTTCATCTATTTTTTGTTTGTTTGTTTTTAAGTTTTTATTTTATATTATCCTTCATCTGGTTTTTGTTTGTTTTGTTTTAATCTTGCTCCTCTGCACTGAAATCTTTTCATTTAATCCACCAGGTGGTGACTGACAATGGCTAAAATAGTGATAATTTGTATAATTCAAAGTGCTCCTTCTACCCTGCCCCCCAAATTAAATGCATTTCTTTGTATCTCCCCAAAGTACTGACACAGTCTCTTCTATAAAGACACTTAATAGATACTTTTTTAAATGAATGAATACACGAATTAATGAATGAATAGCTCCCGTAATATCCAGAAACTGATTACAAAGTGGTTTTGTTTGTTTTTAATTTGCATTGTCCAAAACAACTGACTCCATTCTCCCACCCCCTTTCTGAACACAGCCATGATCTAAAAGAAACAATCTCCTTTCTGTAGAGCTCTTTAGGCATACCTGATTTGTATTCTCCAATTAAATTGTAGCCACAAATCTCCACATGAACTCCCGGTAGATCAAGCAGTAGTAGAGACATTCTCTGCCAAGAAAACACAAGCTTTCAGTGTCAAAATTCTGGTATTGTAGTTCTCGATGTGACAACTGGCTATGTGACCTTGAACAAGTTTCTTGACAGGCTCGGTTTAGCCTTCTTTTAAGTGGTGGTGGCTTATAAGACCTGCTGTCCCTATTTTATAGGGTTGATAGGAAGTTCAAATGAGATGATAAAGGCAACGGAGCTTTGAACTTTTCAAACCACTATGTAAATCTAAGGCAGATGTATTTTAAATCAATAATCTACTCAAGGGAATTTTACCCCAAACAACCTGTTTTACAACTTATTATTCCTGAAAGCAAACACAGCTTTACCATTCTCCCAGCTGCCTCTTTCTCTCACACTGACAACCCCCCCCCATACACACACACACACACACACACACACACACACACACACACACGATACTCTCAATTTAACAACTTCTAAACGCTGAGGATTCTCTCTGGCTCCAGGAAACATGCATTACAAGTGAAGATGAAGAGTCAAGAATTTATAGAGAGATTACCATCCCTACCACTACCACTGAAAAGAAACATACAGCCAGACTTTTTTCTTAACGCCTTTGAAGCCTTCCAACAGTTAAACAAAAAAAGTTATGAAGCACAACAGCCTTTTAATATTATGTAATGCCTTGGATTTAATCAGTGGGGCTAGATAGCAATCCATTTGAAACTTGGCCATGCTACATACATTTTGATAGCCTTTTTTTATGCCAAGTCTGGGAAGTAGGGACATGGAACTAATGCTAATGAGTTCTCCATTCCCCAAGGAGCCATAATCAGGGCAATACTCAAGGATTCATCAACATATTTTCCTAGCACTTTGTGACCTATAAGGTTTATTTTGAAGGGATTACCTCAGCGAAATACCTGACAGATCTTCACAAAACTACTGGTACATCTCTGCAACCTTATTGAAATACCACTTCTCCTTTTTCTCCTTCTTCTTCTTTTGAAAGTTGCTTAAACTCATTTTCCTTTTGGTGACTCTCCTAAAACTATTGTGACTCCATACAGAACCAATTGCTGCAAATAAGAGACTTTGAATGAAAGGCCCACCCCGACACACTTAATTGGGGTGTCATTACTTTCTGTGTAGATAGGCAGTAAAACAAATCCGAAGGAGGCAATTGCTATGTGAAACCTGCAACACGTCAACTGGATGTGCATCTTTTCATCACAGGATGACGCCTTAAGATTCCAACTGCTAATCTTTAATATCCATGTCTTAATTGTATGATTTTAAAACCAGGTGCTTTGATATCACAGCAGTATATCTCGAATGTGATCAGAAACCACCTGCAGCAGAATCTGCCAAAATGCTGATTCTCTGTGGCAGCTAACAACAGCCCTACCCACCTTCGCTGAAGTAAACACCTTTACCACCTGGAAGTATTGGCACAGTCTCACTTCTATGTTAAAAAGGGGGTGGGGCAAATAGACTGGGGGTGCTTTAAACAGCCCAAAATGAATCTCGTGTGCATCAGAATCAGAGTACTACTAGAGAAGGAGCCCTGCTGGCATAGTGGGTTGCAGGTTGGGCTGCTAACTGCAAACTCAGCTGTTCAAAACCACCGGCCATTCCACCAGAGAAAGCTGAGGCGTTTAGTCCCATGGAGATATATGATCTCTCTCTGGATCCGGGCTTCTTGCAGAACTCACTCCCCATGTTGACTAGAACTGCAGTCACCTCTCCCTCAGTTCCTTGCCACGGGGACCTCTCCATAGGGCAGATCACACCATAGCCACTGGCTTCATCCCAGCGATCAAGCAAGAGATAAAACGCAAGACTGAAGCAAGAGTCTTTTTATAACCGAATGTTGACAGTGACATGCCATCACCGTTTCCAGATTCTATTGGTTAAAAGCAAGGCAGCAGTCCAGGCCATACCCAAGGGGAGTAGGTGGCACAATGGCAATCACACCAGGACCAGGGATCATAGGCACCCAGCTTAGAAGCCATCTACCACACAGGTGAAGTGAATTTATTGGCAAAACGTGTGCATATCATTTTATTCAGTGGATAGAAGTAAGTTATAATACACACAATTGGTATAATATGCTCTCAGTTTTATAAAATTAAAATTGAAATCTATATACATACACACATATATATTCATTAAGCAAGTTGTACAGGTTCCATGGATGAGGGGCCAAGAGATGAATTTTTTCATATTCTGTTTCCTAACCTGAATTATCTCTTTTCCCCGCAAAATGAACTATGTATTGCTTATAAGTTTTAAGAGAGTAAAAGTTATCAAATCTTTAAAAATTGTCACTGAATTGTACATGTAGAAACTGTTGGATTAGTTTGTTTTGCTTTGTATATCCTCAGTCATCCAGAAGTTAAATAATATAAAACTTTTTAATCATTTTACTAGGGGCTCATACAACTCTTATCACAATCCATACATACATCAATTGTGTAAAGCACATTTGGACATTCATTGCCCTCATCATTCTCAAAACATTTGCTCTCCATCAAAGCCCCTGGCATCAGCTCCTCATTTTCCCCCCTCCCTCGCTGCTCCCTTCTCCCTCATGAACTGTTGATAATTTATAAATTATTATTTTGTCATATCTTACACTGTCCAGTGGCTCCCTTCACCCACTTTTCTGTTGTCTATCCCCCAGGGAGAAGGTTATATGTAGATCCTTGAAATTGGTTCCCCCTTTTCATACCACCCTCTGTCCACCCTCCCGGTATTGCCACTCTCATCACTGATCCTGAAGGAATCATCCGCCCTGGGTTCCCTGTGTTTAAACTTAAGCACACACACACACAAACAGATTTACAGCCTCAGAGACCCACAGGGGCCATTCTATTCTGCCCTATAGGGTCACTACATCTGTGTTGGAATTGATTTGATGGCTGTGCGTTTGTTCTTTGGATCCTCAAGAATGGGTAAGTCTGCTGCACATGACCTCTTTAAAGTGTTGAAAAGCAAGGATGTGACTTCAAAGACTAAGGTATGACTGACCCACGCCATGCTATTTCCAATTGCCTCACATGCTTGTGAAAGTTGGACACTGCATGAGGAAGACCGGAGAAAAACTGATGCATTTGAACTATGGCATTGGTGAAGAATATTGAAAGTAGCATGAGCTGCCAAAAGAACAAAGGTCTGTCCTGGAAGAAGCACAACAGAATGTTCCTTTGAGGCAAAGAAGGCGAAACGTCATGTCATATTTTGGACATGCTATCGGGAGAGATCAGTCCCTGGAGAAGGGCATCATGCTAGGTGAGAGGAAGGCCTTTGAAAAGATGGATTGACCCAGCGGCTGCAACCATGGGCTCAAACCTAGGAACAATTGTCAGGATGGTGCAAACAAGGGTGGTGCTTTGTTCTGTTGCACACAGGGTTGCTTTGAGTCAGAACAGAGTCCATGGCACCTAACAACAACAGAGTATGAGTTGGCATGGTGCCTGCAACAATATGCACAAGCTTAACAACCATGATGAGGACCCGGCAGCTTTTCCAGACAGTGTTTTGTTCTTCTGTACGTAGAGTTACCATGACTCAGAAACGACTTGAAGGCACCTCACCTTTGGACCAATGGGTTGCTGTAACTTACCATTTACTTTAATCACAGGGCATGGTAGTACTAATGGTGTCCACTTGGCCTTTCTTTAATGGCTGAAAGCCAGTGGGCTTACAAGCTTTCTATTTTCATACTTCCCATATTCTTTCCAGAAAACAACCGAATAAACAGTATGGCTTTATCTGACCTCTGGCTAGCCAAAGAAGAAAAACTGTGAGGGAGAGGTCAAACATCTACTCTAAGCTGGTGTGGCAGCACTCACTATTACTCCTAGTTATCCTCTTGCAGCATTTTTGCTTCCTGTCCCAGCAACCCTATGCACTTCAGGCCTGGAAGAAGGAACTTTCCCACCTGGAAACACAGCAGGGATTCCACTGAACTGTCAGCTGAGAATGCCCCCTGGCCACTTTGGGCTTCTCATGCCTTTGGATCAACGGGTTGCTGTAACTTACCAATTACTTTAATCACAGGGCATGGTAGTACTAATGGTGTCCACTTGGCCTTTCCTACCATGATAGCCCTTATTCCACATTTCAGGGATCCAATATGGGGGTTCTGCCAGTTACTAAGTATGTCTATTCCAATGATGCCTTCCCGGAACTGGGGAAATAACCACAGGATGGGTTTGGGGGCCCACTGGACCCACAGTAAGACATACCTGAGCTAAAACTCCATTAATAACTTGACCTCCATAAGCCTCCACTCTGACTGGTGGGCCTTTGAAACACTTTAAGCTGGTGTGGCACCACTCACTATTACTCCTAGTGATCCACTTGCAGCATTTTTGCCTTTGGTTTACTATTTTCCTAGGCAGTGGTAGTTCTAAGAATCCTAGAGGAGCGCTGGAAGAACCCTGTTGGTGCAGTGGTTAAGTGCTTAACGGCTATAGGGCAGATCTACTCTGCCTCAGAGAGTCAGCAATGAGATGGGCCAGAGACCTGATGACGAAATGCACAGATGCAAGGGATTTAGATCGGCCTGAACCCTAGCTCCAACTCTTCCATTGTCAAACAGGCAAGGTACTTGATGTCTCTGAGTCCTTGAAGCCCTATGCATAAGATAATACTGTTGTAGTGATGGTATTATGAGGAATACCAAAGGAGACCTGATGGCATAGTTCAAAACCATGGGAAGAAATATGAAGCTTTCCACACCTGTAAAGATTCAGTCTTCAGAATAACGGAAATGTGGGTGAAGGGAGATAAGGGACAGTGTAAGACATGCAATAGCAATAATATATAATTGATCAAGGATTCATGAGGGTGGGAAGGTGTGGGAGGGAGGGGAAAAAAGAGAAGCTGATGCCAAGGGCTCAAGTAGAAAGAAAATGTTTTGGAAATGTTGATGGCAACATATGTTTAAATATGCTTAATACAATTGAGCGATGGATTGTTATAAGATTTGTAAGAGCCTCCCCCAATAAAATGATTAATAATAATAGAAAAGATTTAGTCTTAGAAACTACAGGGGTCATTCTCTTTTGCCCTATAGGGTCGCTTTGAGTTGGAACTGACTCTGTGGCAGTGAGTCTGAAGAATAAATGATTTAACTTATGAACAGGTGATAATGCCTTGCACATAATGGAACTTAAGTGTATGGTCCTTCAGTCCAGCCTTATTTTGAAAGCAACGTATTTTCTAGGTGCTTTGTCCCCACCCCAGTGTTCTTAGTATGATTGGTTGAGGAATATGAACTTAATTTAATGAAAAACTAATATTTTCTTTTCTCATAACAGTACCAGATGCTTTACCTGCATTGTTATACTTTGCACCCATAATAACCCTTAAAGGTAGATGTTATTTTTATCTTACAGATAAAGAATGGAGACCTAGAAGGATAAGTTACTTGTCTAGGATCCCAGAGCAAAGGATTAGAAGAGCTGGATTCAAACCTAAGCTTTTAGGCTCCAGACCCAGACAATTTATAGCACTGCATGTTCTTTATGTTATCTAAGTGCTTAGCTCCAACAGAAGAGCTAGTCTCTTGGGAAGAATAAGCAACTGCAAAAGTGGAGTTTATGAACATGCCAGAAGTACTGACAATGATTGTCATCATTTCCATATCTTTCAAAAGCCTTTACTCATTGCCTAAAACATAGTATAGCACAATATTTGTTGAGAAAATGGAAGGCAGCACATTATTTAAAGCAGCTAATAGAGGGTGATAGAAGCTTGCTACAGTGATGAGGAACTTGTAGGGACATATTCAGACCAACGTTTTTACATAAAAATTTCAGGTCAATTTGAGGTGATTTTCCAGATCAACTTACATGCTGACATATGCAAGTTACTGAATCTCAGAGCTACAGATCATCTGCATCATTTTAAATAACTAGATTTTAAGCACTTACTATGAACAATGCAAGAGTGTCATTGAGAGGTTTACAAAAACTTTCAGACATAGCTCAGGCTCTAAACATCTAGTTGGAAAATCAAAAATGCATGAAACAGCTAGATTTCAGAGTGATCATAATGTGTGATCGTAATATATGTGATTGTAATATAAAGCACCTAGCAAATGGTAAACTTAACAAATAACCTCCATTATATCAATAATATTGCTTTGTATTTGAAGTATTCAGACATGCCAGGGGGTACCGAAAAAAAAAGCTAGATTTTTTTTTCAAAGCTATATTTACAATTTTTTAAAAAACAATCTAATCATCTTCAAAGTAATGGAGACATTACACTTGAAACATTTGTCAAATCTATGATTCCATTCTTGGAAATATTTTTCAAACTTATCTGTTTGGATGGCTGACAGCACCTCCCTCATTTTTTTCTTCACCTCTTCTACCGTTGTCAAATCACTGCCCTTTCATGTTTTCATTCCCTCTTCAATGGGGGAAACAAAAAGAAGTTGCACAGAGCAAGGTCAGGTGAGTAAGGTGTGTGGGGCAAGAGAGCCATGCTGGGTTTTTTTGGCCAAAAACTGACACACTGAGATAGATGTGTGAGCAGGTGCATTGTCATGGTGGCAAAACCAGTCTCCCGTCTGCCACAAATCAGGCCTTTTTCAGTTGCACACTGTTACGCAATCTTTTCAGAACCTCTAAATAGAAAGCTTGATTAATAGTCTGACCTGATGGAACAAACTCCAAATGCACTGTAAGTCAACATTTTCATCTGTTCAGGAAGTTGATGGAGGTCTAGAATGGGGTTTGTCATCAACTGACATTTCACCTTTTTTGAAACGAGAAAACCACTCATACACTTGAGCTTTTCCTCTAATGCTGTCCTTGTAAGCTGTGTTCAACAACAACAGTTTCTGAGGCATTTTTTTTCCGATCAGGAAACAAAAATTCACAGCCACATACTGTTCTCTTAAATCAGCCATCACAAAAAATGAGGGTTGAGTGAAACTGCTTTTACAAAAAAAATTTACTGTGGCCAGAGAGAAACTTCCCAGGTGACACCAGTGGGTACACTAACTCAGGGTGAGCTGCTGGATGCTCGCCTAGTGGGAAAAAGTGAGTACTACGAAAACTTCACCTCGTGGAGCTTTTTTCCAGTTTTTGGGGGATACCCCTCGTAATGACAATTTTATTAATAAGTAGAAGTAATAATTATTATTACTGACCCACCAACCATCTGCCATCAAGTTGATTCTGACTCATGAAGACCCATATAACTACCACTTTATGAGTTATGTACCAAGGACCATGCTTGGTGATTATACATGTAATATGTAATCACCATATCAATTCTGCTGAGACAGTATCGTTCATTCTATTTTTCAGAGAGGTAAGCTGAGGTGCAGAAAGGTTAAGTTTAAATTTAAGGCACGTATTTAGCAAATAAGCATGGGGCAGGTGAGATAATACATAAGGAGTTCAAGAAAGAGAGAGATCAGTTCCTTCTGGAGAGAACAGCGTCAATGTCTCTGAGTAAGCAGCAGAATTGTGATGGGGAAAGAGGGAAGAGAAGGGTTTTTGGTGATGAAGGTGCCAAAAACAAGGATATGTGTATGTGAACTTTCTGAGCTCAGAACCCCAGCATTTTGCTCAGGGTCATGCTTCGTAAGATAGCAAACATTGGGGGAAACCCTTCAAGAGCTGGATTGGCAGTTGCAACAATGAGCTCAGACATTATCAACAGTGAGGGTGGAGCAATGGTCTGTTCTGTAAACCATGAGGTCACCTTAAGTCGAAAGCAACTCATTGGCAACTAGCAACAACAATGGCATTCTCAAACAATGATGAATGTTCACTACAGGTCTCTTCACTGAATGGAGGCAGCAAAGTATGAAATTTGTTGGTAGAATACAATTAAACCTGCTTGCAAGGAGTGGAAACTTTTCTAGGACAAAAATATAATTTACCATATATACTCGTGTATAAGCCAAGTTTTTTTCAGCACATTTTTATGCAGTGTTTGTGGTAAAATTAGGTGCCTCGGCTGATATTCCGGTCAGTTTATACTCGAGTATGCACAGTATGTAGTCCCATAAGAAAGTCATTCTCTACTCATAACACTTTCCATTCAACAAGGCACAAACATTTATTGAATCTGAGTCCTGGAAGTATAATGGTTACAAGTTGGAATGTGGGTTTGCATGGTTGACAGTTTGAAACCACCAGCTGCTCTGTGGGAGAAAGGGCATTCTACTCCCTTCAATAGTTAAAGTCTCAAAAGCCCGGGGGGGTGGGTAGTATCCTCCCCCCTGCTATGAGTCAGCATCAATCAACTCAATGGCAGTGAGTTTGAGTTTTTTTCTATCTACCATCCACAGTTCTGGTTAGGGATAGAAAAGTGAATGCAATAGACAAAAATCCATACACTCAGAAAATACAGATGTCAATGTGTAAACTAATTGGCAAGGTTATTTCAAGAGGCTAAGTTCAATGAAGAAAATAAAGCAGCCTCTTGACTGTGACGGGGTGGAGGAGAGACTACTGTGGATAGGATAGAAGAAGGTTACTTTGAGGAGGTGTCCTTAAGAACGGAGATCAAACGAAGTTGCAGTTGCCAACTGTCGAAAAAGCGGGTTCAAAGGTCACTCACGAGGCAGGAGAAGCTTGCTAGACCAGAGGGCCTGAGAGAATGGCATGGTGATTAGAGTGTGATAAGCAACGGGAGAGAGGTGCCAGGTGAGTTCAGAGAGATGGAGGAGGGCTAGATCACAAAGGTCTGGTGGGTCACTGTGGGGAGTTTGATCTTTGGGTGGTTTTAAGCAGAGGATTCGTTTAGGTTTTGGAGACTCCTGCTGACGCCTTGGAGCGTAATAAACTTTTTGGTTGCCATGGAACCCATCCAGACTCATGAGGACCTGTGTGTGCCGACAAGAGCCACGCCACTGCTGTTTCCTATAAAGTGTCCACAGCTTTGACCTTTTAGAAACACATCACCAAAGTGCCCCTGTGTTGTGCCTCTGATTTTGAACCTCTAACCTTGGGGTAGTGTTCATTGATTTGTGCCACGCTGAGACCGTCTTAAAACCAAACTCACTGCCATTGAGTCGATCCTGAGTCATAGCGACCCTACAGGGCAAGGTAGAACTTCCCCTGTTAGTTTGTTTCGAAGAGTGTAATTATATAAGGAAAGTGAAAGCCTGCTCTTTCTCCTATGGAGTGGTGGTGGTTTCAAACATTTTGTCTGGCAGTTAGCAGCCCAAAGTATGATCACTGTACCGCCAGGGCTCCTCCAGAGGCATCTCACTCTCAAAAACTCAACTCACTGCGATCAAGTCATACCGGCTCTTAGCTGCTCTATCGGTCAGGGTAGAACTGGACCTGGGAGTTCCTAAGACTAACTGTTCATGGAAGAGAGACACTAACAGAGTAGGGACAGAGAGGCCCTTAAGAGACCATCAAAGTCCTTTATATAAAAGGAAGTAGGTCTTACTATAAGGATGGCTCTGGAGATTGGGGGCAGTGATTGAAGTTCTTATTCGAAAGTATTGAAACAAAGCAACAAAATCCACTGCCGCTGAGTTGATTCTGACTGAGCGACCCTACATTCAGTTTCTGAAGCTCTGCATGTTTATGGGAGCAGATAGCCTCATCTTTCTTCCACAGAGTGGCTGGTAGGTTTAAACTGACAATTGCAGGTAGAGTGCATTTTGGAAATGAAGCAGCGAGAAATCAATCTAAAATGATGCTCAAGTCTTCACCCTGAACATCTAGCTAGAGGGTGGCACTTTTATCTGAGACTAGGCAAACTTATTTGAATGATAGGGAAAGTGAGCGTTTCTGTTTGGTCGTGTTAAGCTTGATATATATATATATATTATATAGTAGTTATCCTATGCTATAATTCTCTTAATTTATTTTTCTACCTAGTCATTGTTCATTTCCTCACCAAAGAATTTTCAACAGAACAAGAACCTTCTCAACTTATTCATAGTTACATTCCTAGGGCAAGAACACTGACTGGCACTGGTTCAATAAACACTGGGGTTTGTGGCTTCAGGTTCAGTTGTTCTCAGGCGTAAGTGCACATCACTATCACCTGGGCAATTTGTTAACTTTCAGACTCAACCCCTACTCTAGTCCCTTCCCACAATAACTCTGCCGTTGTAAGTCTGCGGTTGCTGCAGTGGGTCTTCGGGAGCTGCCTAGTTAACCAGCCCTGCAGATAGGCCTCCTATGGATTCCACTGCAACATGAAGAAAAGAAAAATCCACACAACTGGGCCAATAGGCAGCATCATGATAAATGGAGAAAATATCAAAGTTATGAAGAATTTCATCTTACTTGGATCTACAATCAATACCCATAGCACCAGCTGTCAACAAAATCAGATACCCTATTGATTTGAGAAAATATACTGCAAAAGACTTCATTGAAGTACTTAAAAGCAAAGGTATCACTTTGAGGCCCACGGTGCAACTGACCCAAGAGATGGCATTTTCGTTGGTCACATGTGCATGCGAAGCTGGACAATGAATAAACGAGGCTGAAGAATTGATGCCTCTGAATTATAGTGTTGGTGAAGAATTGAATACACTGTGGACTTCCAAAAGAGTGAACTAAGCTGTCCTGGAGGAAATACAGTGAGACTGCTCCTTAGAAGTGAGCACGGCAAGAGTTTGTCTCCCGTGCTTCGGCCATGTTATCAGGAGAAAGATGTCCTTGGAGAAAGACCTCCAGCTCGGTAAAGAGCAGAGCCAGTGGAAAGAGGAAGCCCCTCTAGGACATGGACGGACACCGCGGTTGCAACCAGGGATTCAAACATGACAATCGTTGTGAGGAGGATGCAGGACCCAGTCGTGTTTGTTCTGCACATTTGGGTTGTAATGCATCAGAACGGACTCACAGACACCTTAGCAGCAAAGACTAGCAGCAGCAAATGGGCAGTGGAATATAATTGGAGAACTAGGATTTTGGATAGATCCACGTTCATTCAACCATTTACCTTAGAAATCACACTTTAGTGTCATTCCAAAAAAACTAAGTATGACTTTGAGGACTCTCAAATACAGTGGTATTCTATAATGCAATGAAACCATAAATCCTGGAGTCCTTCCTGTCTCATTTGGCTGACATACTGCCTTTGGAGACCAGGAAAAGGTCTCTGAGAAGAGTCCTTCATAAGAAAAAGGCGGCTGCCCGTGATCCGTGATTTCCAGGACCGCAGGACAGTCCACCTCTTTTACCGCATTTTTAAGCTCTCCCAGGCTTATTTTCAGGTGTGTGAAATTCCTTTATGTGTTCACTAGAATAAATGCCTGTTGTTTCTGTTCCGTTTTCTGTCTCCTCTTGTCACCCAAGCTGCCGTCTTGATCCCTTGCCCTTCCCTAACTAAAGGGTTGACTGATAACCCAGGCTAGGCCAAGCAGTAGTTCTTCTCCCAGCATGTGAATCTTTAGTAGATTTAATAAGACCAGAGTTCCTCTCAAGGGAAGTCCCTTAAGGGAATAAGATTTTTTTTTTAAGGGAATAAGATTTGATACTGCTGCAAGGATCTCCCAAGACTGACTTGGCGTCTGTCCTTTCAAGACTGGATTTGTTAGCTTTTCACTCCATTCTGTGAGTGGAGAACCTTATTCTTCTAAAATCAGCAGAGTGGTCTCAGGTGCTTGGAATATAACCTATGACCCAGTAAAGAGCCCTGCCAATCTACAATTAGAGGTAAACTTTCCAAATAAATACTACCTGGGAGCCCTAACACATTGACCTAAATTTTCACTCAAGTGTAAATGTCTGATAGCAGGGCCTGAATGGTACAATTCATCAGGCAGAAGACAGTAGAAGGGGCTCATAATCTAGCACCAACCCCATCCTTGAAGTGGGAAAAGAAAGGATGGTGAGGGCATGACACGATTTGCCCTGTGTTGGCACATGAGATAAATATCTTACTGGATATTCTCAACACTTTTATTTCATAGTTTCTACTCAACCTTCCAGCTACGGAATTTCTATCCTCAGCATAAACGTTCAGGGAAAGCCTCCCCAAAGGAGGGCATAATTACTAGGACACGTAAACCTAGGCATCAATTTATGAACATGTGAACTCCTAACATTAAATTTAGTTCTCATTTCCTTTTATGGCCCCTGGGGAGGGAGGAAAAAAGAAAAAGAACATCCTGCCCTTTTAGTCATTTGGGTTAAATCCTGGTTGATCTCCTCCCACCCCCACCCCCCAAATTAAAAAAAAAAGACCCAATAATACTTTAAGACTTTCAGAAATAAATGACTTAACTCCTGTTGACCACTCATGTGAACAACACTCTCTGGACAAGTGCCTCACACCCTTTTGCTGCTAGTGATTACAGAAATTAAGTAACAACAGATACAAGGAAGGCACAGAACAAAGCCAACAGCATTTGGAGTGTGAACCCCACCCCGGGAGAGATAACAAAGCAGGCACTTTATAACTTCATAGGGACAATAAACATGAAATCTAATCACTCACAGATTATATGCAGTATAAATTCAGCTCACATGTAAAAATCAGACTACCAAACTCCAAACTCACAACCATCAAGTCAACTCTGAATCACAGCCACCCTATACCAGTATCGTTCATTAAAAAATAGAAGGGTGTGTGTGTGTGTTAGTGGTTGCTATTTGTGAAAACGAAACATAACAGTAAAATCTGGAGACAATAGATTCTCTAAGGCCACCTGTTTTCATTTCAAACTGAGGAGAGAAATCACTGTTCTTATCATCAAAATGTAAGTAGTATTACTAATGCTTGCCAAGCATACTTTGTTCCAGATACTGCTTTAAGTGCTCATTTAATCCCCACAACAAGCCCGAGGGGCATTACCCTGTTAGTCCTGGTTACAAAAGAGGGAATCTAGGCATGGAGAAGTTTGATAATTAGCTGAAGATCGGAGAGCTGGTAAATGACCGGGGTTAGGGTTTGATCCAAACAATAAAATGGTTCCAGGTTCTAGCCTTCTCAGCCCTTCTCTTAACCACCTCCCAAAGCTGCTCAGCCACTTAGTGAAACAGCGCCTTGTCCTCCTGTCTTTCCTCCTCCCTGCATTTATGACCCTTTTAACAGCCCCATCCCATATCCCCCAGCCCAGTCTGAATGTTTAAAGCTCCCTTTAGAAAACTACCTGAATCAGGTAATCCACATCAACAGGCTTTCCAGAGACCAAATCACTTAGATGTTAATTGTTAACATGAGCCCACCTGCCTTTACAAAAGCCCGTTTACCCAGATTTTACACGAAATGGCAAGAAGTAGGGAACCAGTCTAAGTCACATCCCCAAAGGCACAGGCAAGGCCTTCAGTTTTTCAATTCACTTGAAGGATTTTATACTTTGCTACTGTAGTTTTGGGATGGGTAGCAAGCTTTCTCAGAAAGGTGTATTCTTTCCCTGATAGGTGCTTTCAACCTCTTTTTTAATTTTTTCCTTTTTCTTGCCAGGCAAACAGAGACAGCCTGGGCCTTGCATCTGGGAGTGAGTAGGTGTAAAGGGAGGGTGGGGCTTGCATCAAATATCCCAAACCCACTACCCTTGAGTTGATTCCAACTCAAAGTCACTCCGACTCCAAGTCCCTCAAAGGCTGTAAATCCTTGTGGAAGCAGATGACCTCTTCTTTCTCCCTCCAAGTGGCTGCTAGGTTTGAATCACTGACCTAACAGCAATTCAATAGAATTCACTAACCCTAGAGGGCCACCGGGACACCTGGTTTAGTTTAGCTTTTGCATTTCTGGAAGCGTACCAGGTTCCTTTCCTTGTG
The DNA here is from genome assembly GCF_000313985.2 of Echinops telfairi. Taxonomy (NCBI): domain Eukaryota; kingdom Metazoa; phylum Chordata; class Mammalia; order Afrosoricida; family Tenrecidae; genus Echinops; species Echinops telfairi. Next base: position 19,601,768 of record NW_022103968.1, read on the forward strand.
CCATTTGCTTTCTTGATATACAGCATTAAGAATGCCATCACTGGATTAGAAACCCAATGGAAGAACACTAAAAGGATGTAGATCAGCGGTTCTCAACCTGTGAGTCGCAACCCCTTTGGGGATCGAACAACCCTTTCACAGGGGTCGCCTAAGACCATTGGAAAACATGGGACAGGAAAAGAAAGGTGTGACACCCTCCTTTTCTAATCATGTAATTGTAGTTGGATAGCAAGGTGGAACCTAGGTGAGCCATAGTCACAAACCAACGACTGTCACAAACTAAACAATTTCAAAAATTTTGCAGACAAAGCTAAAAAGTCTATACACTTGAAGGTCAAGCTGGTCTAGTCGCAAGGCCAGCGTTTGGGTTCGCTGTTAGTAGCTATGTATAGCAAGTTGCTTAACAAATGCAAATTTCCTAGCTGTAAAATGGGCATGGGAGTCAAGTTATACATCTGAAGACTTAGAAAGGGACTTGGAGCTTGTTTGATCCAACTCTGGCTCAACAGAATGTAGTTCACCGTATTCCTCACATGGAACCAATGTGTCAGCCTCCATTCATTGGTCTGGATTCTGTCTTCTAAAATTCCGACATGGCAACTTAGATGGCAGGAGACACATTGCAGCTGGGTGGGAAAAAGACTCAAGTGGACTTGAACTTGAACCCAATCTTTGGACTTAACTAGCTGGAAAATCTTGAGTAAATTACTTTTGTTCTATGAGGCTCTATTTCTTTATCTGTCTGATGGGGTATTATAACCTACCCAGATAAGTTTGTTGGGAGTATTAGAGCTAATTTATGCAAACGGCCTGCACCTGGAAGGTGATTAATAAAAATTTATTGAGGCCTGTTGAGTTTAAGGCATGGTTTCATTTCAGATCTTGTTACAATCGCGGTGTATTTTGTTGTTAATTGTTTTTCCTGAAATCTCCTCAACTGTCCCTCTGGATCTAGAATCTAGTTCCAGTCCTAAATAAATAATCATTCCCTATATGTTTTCCTTGCAGTTCCCTTTCTAATAAATCCACTTCTTTTGTTTGTACAAGAACAGGAGAAGTTTAAAGATAGATTTAATAAAGTTGTAGGGTTAGATATTCTGATCCATTTGGAAAAGCAAATCCACAGAGGAGGTTATTTACTTTTTACCTTGAAACTTGGGAAGCTTCTGAACTTGGCTTCACAGAAATCCTTTGTTTCTGACTAAAAAGGATAGTTGGTAGGAGTTACACTGTGCATTAGAAGAAGGGATTGTAGCAACACAGAGAATGAGAGTGAAAGAAATTCTGTAAGATTAAGTGTGAGACAGTCCAGAACTGTTGTTCTTACAATTAGCTGAAACCTCTCAAAAGGTTTCCTTAGGAATGAAAGCTTCAAAACATCTCCTCTTGGATTTTACCTTAATCATTGAAAAAAAAAATTAAAACATGTGGCTCTTTTGGCCAAACAGATTCACTTAAAGGAATCTCTACCACCACCACTACAACAACCCCACCCACCGGTTGCTCTTGAATCTCAACCTCAGGTGTTTCCAAGTAGAATGGTGCTCCATAGAGTTCTTCTCGGCTTCTTTTAAGAGGTAGATCACCAGATCTCCCTTCTGAGGCCCCCCTGGGTGGACTCAAACCATCAACATCTCAGTTAGTAGCTGAGCATATTAGCTATTATACCACCCAGGAATTCAAAGAAATATACCGAACAGAAATGCTTGTATGAGATTTATACAAAATAGTTATGAAGATGCTTACTGCTATGTGACTTGTAATAGCAAACAAAGAAACATCAACTGGAAAAAGAAAAATGAAAAGAAACAACAATCTAAATATTTTGATAAGCAAGTAATAAAAGTAATTACAATGCACCCATAAAACAGAACTCAGTGTAGTCTTTATAAGTGATGGTGTTGACTTTGATATGCTAACCTGCCTCCTAGCTAAGATCTCTCATTTATGAAAATAGTAAGTTGTAGAATAATATTGGAAAGGTTTGTTCTACTTATTGACTGCCCTTCTCTGATTCTTTCACTTACCATTGGATTTGAAATAAAAATTTACTTTAAGAAGCAGGTGGGGGTTCTTAGACTGCCAAAGTGGCAGACGGCACAGAAAAGATTAAAAACCTTTGGTTTAATTTGGTTTGCAAAATGCTTTGAGTGACAATGGAAGCCTAAAGCCCATTTGGAAGGTTCACACATGGATTAAGCCTCCGCTGAATTCCCTCTTATCACAGTTGAGATGTAAATACTCCTATTATCAGACAGTGAGCACTATAAAGTCGATTGTGGCAGACAGACATAGTTAGGTCAAAATGTAATATCATTTGACCTCCTTTTGACCCTTTTTAAAGCTGTTTGTGTGTTTTTTTTTTAATGTGGTGAGGAAATACAAGTGGCTTAAGTCCTTGGTAAACCTCCTCTGACCATGGAGCAGGGATGTGGATAAGACTTGCTATCATGCAGTATGCATTAGGAAGTAGATTGTTTCAGATGCAGTGAAGTTAACATTTAGCACCCTAATGAGTCAACCAAGGCCCATGATAGCATTGGTGAAACACACAATATTCCTCTGGTTATTTGAGTCTTCCTCACCCCTATTATGACCCCTGTGCTATGTTTCAGTTCTGGCTAGACCGGAGCATGTACACTGGTACAGATAAGAGCTCACAACACACGGAATCCAGGTCAGATAAACCCCTCAGGAACAGAAATGGGAGTAGCAATACCAGGAGGGTAGGGAGAAGGTAGGGGGGAGGAGGGGAGAACCAAGGGCAATGACAAAATGACGGACGCATAATCACCCCCATCCCCACCCCCAACCTAGAGGGATAAACAACAGAAATGTCAGTGAAGGGAGACAGCAGTCAGTGTAAGATATGAAAACAATAATAATTTATAATTTATCAAGGAATCATGAGGGGGAAAGGGAGGGAAAAAAGAGGAGCTGATACCAAGGACTCAAATAGAAAGTAAATGTTTAGAAAATGATGATGGCAACATATATACAAATATGCTTGATACAATTGATGTATGGAATATTCTAAGAGCTGAAAGAACCCCCAATAAAGTGATTTTTAAAAATTAGCACCCTATCATTTGATCTCCTTTATGATCCATTTAAAATTTGTTCTCGTTTAAAGTTTTCTGCTTTCTTTTTTATTGAGGTTTTTATCTGATTTACTTTGTTGTTATTAGTTTTTTCGGTGTTTTAAAATGTTTTTAGTACATGAAATCCAGGTCAGGTACATCTATAGAGACAGTAACTGAATTAATGGCTCATTGGGGGTAGGGCCAGGGAAGTTGGGGGGAAATGGGGAGCTAATGATGATGAGTACAAGAACGAAGAAAATGTTCTAAAACTGATTGTGGTGATGATTGTACAATTCTTCCTGATGTGATTGAACTATTGAATTGCATGCTATGTGAATTATATGCAAATACAACTTGAAAAAAACCTATGCTATGAGTGACAATGGAACACACATTCAGAGAAATTATTTTGATATAATGTATTATGTTATACAAACCCTAGATTTTCCAGGTTATTCCAGATCCCAGCATTCTATCCTATAGCCACCTTCTGTATAATTCACACATTACAGGCCATGGAACCTGTTTTTTATATGGAAACCCTGGTCACGGCAACTATGTGAAAGGGTTGTGAGAAAGTGTGAAAGTATAATCTATTTCACCAGGGTGTTTGGGAAGAAACTTCATGGAGGAAGTGAAAAATTGAGTGAGTGCCACAAAAGATAAGCAAATGTTCAGCTGCAGGGTTTGCTGTCTAAGTGAGTAGCACTGGGGAGAAAAATATGAAGTGTGATGCATTTGTAGAAGTGAGTCATCTGGTGTGACTGGATCACAGGGCAGATGATTGCGGGGCAGAGGGGGTTGGGCATATAAGAGCTAATGTGAAATGTATATCATGCTCCAGGAAGCACTGTCAGCAAGAAATAGGTCAAATCCCAGAAACCCCTTTCATGGCCCTTCCCAAACATTATCACCGTTCAACCAGTCAAGCGTAACCATCATCCTGCCTTCTAACACCCTAACGGACTTTATACTTCATTTAAAGCAGGTACTCCTCTGTGCCTGGTTTCTTTTGCTCGTGTTGATAGGCGAAACTCCATCTTGTTGCATGCAGCTATAGGTCAGTGCCAGCTAAGAGGTAAGTGGGGATGTGGCACCCGCTGACCTCAGTGGTGGCAGCTGAGAAGGTGGAGTAGAAAGAAGGCCAAGAGGATGCAGCTCGGGAGCTGGAGCGATCAGCTAAGCCCGAGATGACTAGGGCCTGACCCAGAGCCCAGGCAGTCAGGCTGGAGAGGTGGGGAAGAGGGGGGACAGACCAGAGTGTCACCCCAAACTCTGAAGAAACCATTTAAATCATCTGGTCCATTTACGGTGTCCTTTACACATAAAGGGCCCCAGGTGGCATTGTGGTTATGTGTTGGGCTGCTAACCAACCACATTCAGGTTAGCAATTCACAAACACCACCCTGGTCCATGGGAGAAAGACAAGACTGTCTACTCCCTTAAAGACTTACAGTCCCAGAAACCCACAGGGGCAGTTCCTTGTCCTATAGGATTGCTAGGGGTTGGAAGTGACTTGATGTCTGTGACATTGGATTGGTTACACACAAAGGGGACACTTCACTGTGAGCCCAGAATCAGTGCAGCATTCACTGACAATGATATTTGTTTGGGTGTTTTTCAAGCTTTAAATGAAGCAAGCTCCATCTCTCTGTCAAATGTCATAAAGGACAGGCATTTGACGGAGGGGGAAGCTGATACAATATAAAAATAAAGGGTGTTCCATGAGACTTTAATGACCTCAAATGATTGGGGGTGGGGTGCTGCCCACAAGTCCAACATTAACCCATTAACGCATATGTCCAACACCAACCCACAAAGTCCTCCTCCATTTCACAAAACAGATGCAATGATGCTGACTGAAGTAGGAAAGCCAAATTAGTGAATGTGTAAGCATCTCAGCGCTTGCAGGGGTCTCCACACAGCTGCTCTAGCACCCAGGGCTGCATCAGGGTAGGTCCATGTGGCTTCTCCTCAGGGATGTCTTGCTGGAAGTGAGCCTTGCCAGCTGAAGCAGGGAATTGGCTAAGGCAGCTGCATGCTGGTCCAACCATCAGAAAGCAAGAGACCCGAGAACTAGAAAGGTGAGGCTCAATGAGCCATTTTTCTCTCCACCCTTCAATTAACCCATGTGTTTATCGGCCAGATTGACACAATAACTAACTCAGGAACCCAAATCAGAGTCCAGGAGAGAGTTGAGGTTTAATGGGTTTAGCTGAAAGCTGAGACAGCTCAGTATGTGAGATGGGTCTTTAGGGCAGAGTGTGGAGAGATGGTTGATGAAGCCTGAGATGAAGCCTCATTCAGTGTCTATCTTAATCTGATGCTTCTCAAATGGAAGTACCTAGGGCTTGACAGAATATCAGGAGAGACTTGGGCCATCTGATAAATAAACATGTCACTGGAGGGTCAACTTTACCATATGATTGGTAGGAAGGATGTCATTTCTATAGAAGCATATAATATAGATTAGAATGTAGTTTTCTGTGAGGTTTCAAGACAAAGAGAAAATGTTTTAAATATACCTTTAGCTAAACAATTTGATGTTTAGCCCTAGATATCTCCAGGGACAATATTTCCTATCCCTTACCATTAAGTGGAGTCCCTGGGGTAGCACAAACTATTGATCCACTGGGCTCATAACTAAAAGGCTGGAAGTTCAAATCCACCCAAAAGTGCCTTGGAGAAAAGCCTGATGATCCACGTCTTAAAAATCAAGCCTTGACAACCCTCTGTGTGTCTTCTGGCACACAGGAGGACATCAGGAGTTGCAGGGAACTTGCTAGGTGATATGCATAAGACGTCCTGGGGGATCCCTACTTCACTCTAGCAGAGATGACCTCTGGGGAAGTAATGACTGGTTCTGGAGGTCAGGGAGGGAGGAAGAGAGAGCTCTTCTTTCCCCCCTTTATTTCCTTGATAACCGATATTTGAGCATGAACATGTATTATATTTAAAATGAAAGGAAACAAATTAATAAAATAAATGACAAAGCCCCAGCATTTCCCAATACACCATGATACATAGACTGAAAGTCTCAAGGGCTTTGCAGGGGAGAAAGCTGAAGTCAAGCTGAAGAAGGTAAAAGGGGCTGCGGGGGTGGGGGGATGGGGAATTAAGGAAGCAAAGCAATGGTGATGTTCATGAAACACTCATGGTTTCTTAATTATATAGGTGGGTTTTTTTTTTCATTAGTAAGATGCTTAACTTAAAAAAAAAAAAAAAGATGCTTAACTGTTTGGTTAGAAAGATAGAAAGATAGCAGCAAGCTGGTGGCTGCTTCTCAGCCCTGACATCACACAGACCCAGAGCAGTAGCTTCGCTCTCAGCAGAAGGAAGGGACTTTTTAAAGGGCTCTGTACCATCTAAAGCAAATGTAGGCACTTGCTTTAGGCTGTTTTCCTGCGAAGCAGGGAAGGCAAAGCCATTGCTGACTAAGCTGCTTAAGCAGCTCAGACGTTTCTACAGGGAAATGTTTATCTGTTTGATGGAGTTGCAAGTTCTGGGGAGTGCCCTCATTAGAAAACAGCTGATGATTCCAAGAAAACTTGGAAGAATCACCATGGTGATGCCTAGTGACCCATTTAAAGTGTGAGGCCTATTGTGAGCTGAACTTTAAAAGATGCCTGTAGCCGGTCTAGAAGCGTTTCTTTCATTTTTCATTGGATATAACATATGAAATAAAATAGCATCATTGTTGTCAGTGTTTCCTCTCCTCGTGCAGCCTGCTGGCCTGGAGAGAGGGCCCTTAGAGATATGGAATTGAGCCCTAGCTTGGCAGCTTCTTTGCTCTGTGACCTTGAGCAGGCCCCAGCTCAGAGGGTTGACCTAAAGTGCCTCTACATTCCTGTTAGTCAAGGGATTTACTTTTTTGAATGTTTATATTCATTTCAGCTCCTTTTACTCATTTTCCCCGGGTCTTGACTACCCAGCAAACTCACCTTTTATCAGTATATGGCAGAGACCCAGGAAAGAAGCCAAAGGTGCCCAGCGGACAAGCTACAGCTATCAAAGGCTAAATCATCTTCTCTTTATTTTTCTCTTGGCCAGTGGGAGCACAGGGCTGAGATAATCACCCTCTTTTGTGCATCCTTTCATCATCAATCTGTACAAGACACCTCTCTGTTTCATCCTACTCAATTATTTTCCTCTCCTTCTTCTTTCCCATTTCTAGATTCCTTAGTGGTATAAATAGACTTTAAAATCATTTTATAGGGAGCTTTTATAGCTCTTATCACAATATTGACATATATCCATTGTGTCAAGTACATCTATACATATGTTGCCATAATCATTTTCAAAACATTTTCTTTTTACTTGAGCCCTTGGTATCAGCTCATTTTCCCTCCCTCCCTTGTGAACCCCTGATATTTTATAAAAAAATTTTTCATGTCTTACACCAACTGCTGTCTCCCTTCACCCACTTTTCTGTTGTTCATCTCCCTAGGAGGGGGTTATATGTCGATCATTGTGATTGATTCCCCCTTTTTCCCCCACCTTCCCCTTCCCCTCCTGACATCGCTACTCATTATTGGTCCTAAGAGGGTTTTCCTGTGTTGCAAGCTCTTATCTGTATCAGCGTACATGCTCTGGTCTAGCCGGATTTGTAAGGTAGAATTGGGGTCATGATAATGGGTGGGGAAGCATTAAAGAACTAGAAGAAAGTTGTATGTTTCATGAGTGAGATATTGCACCCTGACTGGCTCATCTCTTCCCTGTGACTCTTCTGTTAAGGGGATGTCCAATTGTCTACAGACGGGCTTTGGGTCTCCACTCCACCCTCCCCGTCATTCACATTGATATAATTTTTTGTTCTGGGTCTTTGATGCCTGATACCTGATCCCATTGACACCTCATGATCACACAGGCTAGTGTACTTCTTCCAGGTGGGCCTTGTTGCTTCTCAGCTAGATGGCCGCTTGTTTATGTTCAAACCTTTAAGACCCCAGACACTATATCTTTTGATAGCTGGGCACCATCAGCTTTCTTCACCACATTTGCTTATGCACTCATTTTGTCTGCAGCAATCGTGTTGGGAAGGTGAGCATCACGGAATGCCAGGTTATTAGAACAAACGTTTTTGTGTTGAGTGAGTACTTGAGTGGAGGCCCAATGTCCATTTGCTGCCTTAATACTTAACAAATAAATATATGTACATAGATCTATTTCCCTATCATTATATAAAAATACATTTACATGAGTACATGCCTGCATTTAGTCCTCTATAAATGTCCTTTTCCTCCTAGGTCTTTCCTCTATTTCCTTTTACTTTCCTCTTGTCCCACTATCATGCTCAGCCTTCATTCGTGTTTTGGTAATTCCTCTTGGCTACATTGCCCACGATCAAGCCCCACCAGGCATCCTATGCCCTCCTCGCCATTGATTTTAGATCACTTGTTGTTCCCTTGTCCCTGGGTTTGTTGCACCCCTACCTTTCCCCCACCTCCCCCTCTCCCGTGTTTCCCCCGGAACGGTCCATTGTTTTCTCCTCCAGATTGTATATCCTGCCTATCTTATCTAGATAGACATGCAGAGACAATAATAAGCACAGAAACAAAACAGCAAAACAAACCAACTAAAGAAAACAAAAAACAAAACCACAACAAAAAACAAAAAGCCTATAAATAGTTCTAGGTCTGTTTGTTGACCTTTAGGAGTGATTTCTAGTTGAGTCTGATAGGGTACCATGCCCTGGCCCCTAAGTCTATTTTTGGTAATCCCTGGGGACTTCATTGCTTTGCTCCCCCTTGTTGCTCTGTTGCATGCCCTTAGTGTTTTGCCTGGCGTGGTGGGGTCAGATTGGGCACAATTCCTGTACTGTATCTCCAGTGTTGTTCCCCCCCCCCCATAGAGCTAAGGGTCAGTGAGGGACATCATGTCTAATGGTGGGGCCTGCCCTATGGTCCTCTCTGTGCATTGGCTGCTCTGAGCAGGAATATCATCCTCAGGGCTTGGTGGGCCAGGCTATGTTCCACTCTCTCTTCTTCCCTCTTTGCTCCTGTGTGCTCTGATCAGACATGCCCCTCTTCCTGAGATGTAGCTTCAGTGCTGTCCTCTGAAGCTCATTCTTTGGGGGCATTGAAGGGGGGCTGTTCATGTAGTTGGGTTTGGAGCCAGCCCCCTAGGCCTCTCTGCTGGTTTAAATAGACGATTTTATTTAGTTCTAACAACACTGCACAGTAGACACTGTTTTTAATCCCATTTTACATGCAGGGAAAGCAAGGCCTAGGGAAGTTAAATGGCAAAGGAGGAATGTGAGGGGGCTTCAAAAAGTTCGTGGAAAAGTTCAATTTCCTTCAATTCTTTTTCCCCCCAATGATTCCGAATCTGCACTCCTAAGCAGCACTCAGACTGTCTCCATTCTTCAAAGGAAGTGTTAACAGATCTACTTCGAGACAGTTTCCTTCTCTTCATTCATCTTTGGTAGAATTTTATTACTAGAGACAGTTTTGGACCACTGAGGCCATCATGTCTTTGAATTACTTTTTTTTTTTTTTCTGGTTCTCTTGCAAAGCTTGGAGCTATCATTGTCAACTTAGGGCTTAACTCCATTGCTTTCTGGAGACATAATTGGAATGATATAAAACAGTATTTCTCCTTTTTTAAGCAGAATTCCTTTCCACTGTTCCTGAGGCTCATTTTTAAGAAGATGATCGTTGACAGGCAGATTGTACTCTTGAAGCCACATGCTCCCTCTACCGCCCCCGAAAGGATGAATAGTTACAGATTTATATTATTAGAAGGCAATGTCACCTTTTAAGTAAATCCAACACAACTTGATGGTTAGCTAAAGTGATGGCCATTTGGCATTCCTGACAGTCCGAGCACAAGTCTAATATGTGATGGGACAAGACTGATAGCACACTGGCGGGAAGGGAGGACCATCCTCCGGGTAGATGTAGGAACAAGCGAAGGTAAGGGCTTGGTTGGCTAGAAAGGCTCTTTCCAAGGTGAGTCTGAGGGTGAATTACCAGGATGGGGAGGAAGAGCATATTGAGAGGGGCCTAACTTCGTGGGGGAAGTCAAGCACTTTATTGAGGATTTACTGTATGCATTACCTTTTTCATCTCTCAGCAACTTCAGATTGGCACAATTTGGGGACCTGAAATAATTACTATTCTATTATTGATTTTAAAGTCCAGAGAATGAGGTTTAGCTGGGTTAAGTAACTTATTCAAGATCACATAGTCATCAATGTGTTATTGATTCATGGTGTTAAACTACCATCCTCCTAGAACTGGTGAACTCTGGATCCAAAGGGTACAACAAGAACAGAACGAACAGAGAGTGCCTTTTGAGTGGGCAATTAAAAGACCACAGAGAGAGATTAGGTGAAGGGGCCAGGTCTGGTTGAATGGTTCAGGACTTTATCCAGATGGAGAGAGACAAAGAGCAAACACCAGGCTAGCTCTGCAAGTGGAGGTCAGTGCTTAAAGAATACAGGCCTCCACCTTGACCTTAGAATTCTCCCTTCACTCTCTTCTTCTAATCCTAAGGCCATGCTAGGATATAAATTGGAAACAGCCACCCAAAATACATATATTGCTTGAGAAAGGCATCTTTTAAATTGGATAAATTGGCTTCTTTATGCAAGTGGGCATGTCATTCCGCTAATTGCACAACGTCTTTGCAGAGATATCTTTGCAAATGATGGAATCAAACTTATTCCCTAAGAAAGGGGTCTCTATGACTTTCTAGACCTCACATGAAAATCACGCACCCCTTGGACTAAATTCATTTAAAGTCCCATCGGAACATTCTAATGGAGCTTTTATGAAATGTCTTTTATTTAGTACTTGCTTGCTCTGTAACAAATGAGTCATTGATTTTTGAGAAATTCTAAATGTATCCAGAACTCTCTCTCTCTCTCTCTCTCTCTCTCTCCCTCTCTTTGGTGGTTTTTGTTTTGAACAGCCTTTTCAAAGTCCAGACCAGTAACCCCATCCTCTCCTGGCGGCTTTGCTCCAAAGATAACTTTCATCTCTATCAATCACAGTGGTGTCTTTGACAAGGGTGACCAACCTTCAGACAGCCACATTGCTGACCTATGTGAATGTAGTGCTTCAGAAGGCTTTCTAAAACTTTACCCAGCAATTATTTTTTTAACACTTGTATGCTACATTCTGGGAAGGCCTGCAAACAACAATAATAAACAAGGAACATTAGGGACAATCCTAGTTCTCTCTGTGATTTATGAGATAATCCAGTCCTTTGGGGGCCTTTCTGAGTCAGGGGTTCCATAGGGAAGTGGACTGGAGTCTGACCATAAAACTGTGGTTGGGTATAATAAACCCCTTTGGAAGAATCAAAGAGAGTCACTTGGTGGCAAATTCTTTTCAGTTATCCAAGAGTGACCAATGAGATCAGGGGTGGGAGCTAGAAGTTCTCAGCAAAGCATTGCAATAAATTAAAAAAAACAAACAACTTTTGTTAAAAAGGGGGGGATGGGGAGATTTTGCTAATGCTGGCTGGTTAAAACGCCCTCATGGGTTTCAACACGATAGCACCATCTTTAGGATTTACAAAGGGCACAAAATGCTCTTCACCACACCAACACCATGGAATGGTGTTCTCTTCCTTCACTTTTGTTTCCAGGGCCATGAATCAAGTCCTTTTTTTTTTTTTTTTCCAGCTTGGTCTTACTTTAAATCTCCTGTGTGCTTATTATTTTGATCACAGGCAGTTAGCATGAACAATCTCATTTTCCAGAGTCTACTGATGTGCTGGTTCAATAAACAACTTGCAAAGTTTATGCTCGTTGAAATTTAAATTTCTCAACGAGTATGAGAAGAAAGTGTTCTGAAATTGATTGTGGTGGTGATTGCATAACTCTTCTTGATACGACCGAACGACTCAATTGTATAATATGTGAAGCATATGCCAATAAAATGCTTTTTCCACTAGAAAGTAGAAATAACCTAGATGCCCACCAACTGATGAACCAATGAGCAATGTGTGGTACATCCATACACTGAAGGACCACTCAGTGTTACCAACGTAAGAACTAGACCAGTCATAGCCTGGGCTGAGAGGGTAAGGGAGAGAATGGACTGGAAAGGCACACAAAGGAATCGGGGAGCTGATGAGTATTCTTTATCTTATTTAATGTTGACTATCTAAGCGTATGTTGCTATCAAGCTGGTCTCGATCCCTGGCACTCCCGTGTATGCAGGGCAGAACTGCACCATAGAGTTTTCAAGGCGGGGACCTAAGGGGTCTTTGTAAAAAAGTTTTATTGGCACTTCATCCCCATCTCACACAATTCAGTAGCTCAACCACATCAAGAAGAGTTGTACAATCATCACCACAATCAATTTTAGAAGATTCTCTCCCCCCACCCTTACCCCAGCATGGTTAAATCATTTCTAAAATGACTTGTGTAATCACCATCAGTTCTAGTGAGTGCTCCCTCCCCCCTCCCACATGCACTGTTTGCTCCCGCAAACCCCTCACCCTCCCTATCTCCCACCCCTACCCCTACCTCCCTATAAACCCATGCATCAGTTCTTACCTCTATGCCTCTACTCCTGTGCTTTGAAAACTGGAACACCCAACAGAAACACTAAAAAACAGGAAAGAATAAAGTGGTGAGGATAAAATAACAATAATGCAGAGATAAAAATACAAATAGTGAGTCAGAAGGAAAAGACCACCGTGAATATTCAAAAGGCCAGGGAGAAAATTTTTGTCATGTAACAATCAAGAAATACTTGCACCTCCAAGGTGTCTCTGCGTGGGTTCAAACCACCTTTCAGCTAGTCGTCAAGCACTATACATTAATCTAAACTCATCGTTCCTTAGAGGCAAGGATGGCTAGACTTGATCTCATGTACTTTGGACGTGTTGTCAGGAGAGACCAGACCCTGGAGAAGGACCTCGTGCTCGGTCATGTGGTGGGGCAGAGAAAAAGAGGAAGGGCCTCAAGGAGATGGATTGATTCAGTGGCTGTGACCATGGGCTCAGACATAGGACTGTGAGGATGGCACAGGACTGGGCAGCGTTCCCTTCTGTTGTTCTTAGGGTGGCTATGCGTCAGAACTGATCAATAACACCTCACAACAACAATCACAACAAACACATTGCATTGCACTGGCCTTGATGGTTTGATGGGTAAGTGTATCATCAAACTGTGCACTCAAAAAGGGTGGAATTTATTGTAATGAATTATGCCGATAACCTTCCAATTTTAATGGTACCTGACTATTGATAGGAATAGTGTACGGGGTCTTAAAGGCTTATATTCAAACAATCAGGTGTCTAAGCAAGGAGTTAGCTAACCCCACATGGAAGAATCACACCAACTTGTGTGACCCAAAGATGATAATAATAAAATTCAAATATGATGAAGGGAAAAGATTGTGAACACCCAATTTGTGGAAGACTGTGAAGGACAGTGGGAGCCTGAAACCCATCTGCAGAGTATCTAGTCAGATTAAACCGCTGACATATCCCCTCTAGCCACAGGCAAAGGTCTGGAATAGCCTTGTTATCAAACACAGATCATTGTAATCCAGATTATGTTGGATCAAACTCGATACTTGGTCAGTTGGCCTCCCTCTTGACCCAACCTGAATTTATTCTAGGTGTAAGGATCTCTTATGACAAAAACTTCTTCCCTGCATTTTTCTTTTCAAATCATTTTATTGGGGGCTCATATAGCTTTTATCACCATCCATCCATCCATCCATCCATCCATTGTGTCAAGCACATTTATCCATATGTTGGCATCATCATTTTCAAAACATTTTCTTTCTACTTGAGCCCTTAGTATCAGCTCATTTTCCCCCTTCCCCGCTTCCCTCATGAATCCTTGATCATTTACCTTTTTTTCCCTTTCATGTCTCACATTGATCGATGTCTCCCTTCACCCACTTTTCTGTTGTCCATCCCTATCTTCCCTGGCTTTTAAAATATTGATGGTGGTCCTTTTTTCTTACTCATTGTTTGCATTTTTTATCTTTATATTACGCTTGTTTTATCCTAAAAAGAAAATTAGATTCCTCCAGGACCACTTTTACAAATTGTCACGGGCTTCGTCCAAAGTACAGATCCCTAACCAACGTCTCTGTTATCTTCCTTGGCCTCCTTTCCTGGGTCCATCGGAAGAAGACACCATGATCAACTATTGTACATGTCAGCACGTTCCAGCCCAAGTCAAAGCTCAAATGGGGCCAGACCGCATTCCAAACAGTCCATTCCTCGCCTCGGTCGTTGTGTGCAGTGACACGAAGCCCCCCTGGCAATTGGAGAGTGAAAGGAAAACCAGCAAAGTTCCACGCCACTGCTCGCCCCGCCTTCCCCAAGCAGGAGCCCCTGGCTTGTTCTGGAGGCAAATTCATGCTGTCCGTCTGCTGGCTCCATGACAGACAACAAGCAGTCCTTCCTGGGCAGAAGACGTGCTTTGTACAAACCACCCATTAGTCACTTGACTGAACATTCTGCTCCAGGCGGTACACGGTTCTAGTCCTGGAAAATAGCTTCTGGTCCGGAGGACATCCCCATCGTTGTCCCCCAACAATAGTGACCTACATAAGGTCCTTGGTTGGTGCAAATGTTTTGCACCTGGCTGGTAACCAAAAGACAGGGGATTGATTCAGACCCACCCAGTGGCACGCTGGAAGAACAGGCCTGGGGATGTGCTTCTGTAAAGATTACAGCCAAGAAAACTCTATGGAGCAGTTCTGCTCTGGTACATATGGAGTCTCCAAAGTCATAAACTGAGAGTCCTCTGACTCTTAGTGATCCAGTTGGATTGTGCGGTTTAGTGTTTACAGAAGCCTGAACACAGTCTGCCACATCTTTCTCCCACAGAACAGCTAGTGGGTTTGAACCACTGACCTTTCCGTTTATTAACAGCCCAGTGCTTAACCACGGGGCTCCTTCAGGCAACAAGCATGTCCTACATATGATAATCCAGACCAGTGGGCCTCAAATTGTACTGAGCTCAAGAGTCACCTAAGAAGGTATTTTCTTTTTTGCTGGTTCCTACTCCCATCTTGAGATTCTAGTAAAATAGATCTGGGAGGGCTCCCTGAGAAGCACATGTTTAGAAGCCACCTTACATGATTCCATGCAGGATATCTAAGGACCAGGAAGTCTAATGATGGTGTAGACCCAGAGAAGACCCTTTTATGCAGGCTTTTGTTTCCACTGGAAAACACTGAACAATTTCATCTTTGGAATTGTCTGATCTCTCAAGTGGTTGAATAGCACAAGGATTTGGAGTGGGGCTCGAGAGAGAGTTGTAGTAGCTGCATTCAAAGTTCACTTCACCTCTTATTATCGAGGAAGCCCTAGACGGGTTACTTAATGCAAATGTGTAAGAGGGGGTAAGGCTCAAATGAGCTTACACTTACTAAGCACTCTGAATAGTCCCAGGAAGCATGAACTAAACATCAATTATCATTCTGTCCAGATCAATAAAGACTGAGTGGAGTATTGAAAGCCAGGAACAAAGAAAGTTACTTCAAAGAGCCTTTAAAATTTTTTTCTTTTTTAAGCCGGGATGTTTCCAAATACTTCAAACAGTAGAGAGAAATGTAACCATTTTATGTTTTGCCAAGTTTCTTACAGTCCTAATTTCTCTGCCCTGTTTTAAACATTTAAAATATATGCTAGAAAAAAATAATAGCTGAACTAAGCAGTGTCCTTCTCTGATTGATTAAGGGGCTTAGGGAAACTCACATTTATTAGTCCATTCATCTTTGCAAGTTAGCCATAATCTTTGGTGTTTCCTAAATAGAGATACAAATCAGAATCATGTGTAGAGCTCGTGAAGCACATACGTATTTTGACTCAGTAGAGGTTGGGGTGGGCACCAGGCAAATTATGTTTTTAAAACAGCACCCTCTGGGATTTGGCTCTCGTGTTACCAGTGAAGAGCTAGGATAATCTACCGCATTTTACAGGTGAAGAAACACACCCAGCACATTGTTATGGATTGCATTGTGTCCCCCTCCCTCCAGTACATCAGTCCTAACCTCTGTGCCTGTGATTATAATCCCATTTGGGGATGGGTTGTCTTTGCTAAATTAATGAGGGGAGATTAGGGCAGGGTCTGTTTTCAGTCGATCTCGTTTGAGATATAAAAGAGGTTAAACCAGCAAGCTAGCAAGCAGAGGTGGAGGAGAAAAGATAATAAGATACATGGACAACACCAAGCACCCAGAAAGCGGAAGTGAAAGAGGCAGGGTCCTTCCTCCAGAGCCAGTAGAGAGAAAGCCTTTCCTGGAGTTGGCTCTCTGAATTTGGACCTCTAAGCGTCTGCACTGTGAGAGGATCAATTTCTGTTTGTTAAAGCCACCCCCTTCTGGCATTTCTGCGACAATAAGACAACTAGATAACAAGACAACCCCTTTCTTTTTTGAATCTTCATGATGCAAGTCTGAAGAACCACAAATCTGATAATACAAGCTCCTTCTCGGAGCGCAGAACGAATTTACAAATATATAAATATAAATGGCTGTCAAGTGGAAGGGAAAGTGTGGGAACTTTTTTGTTGATTAATCTGTCTCTTCACAAATGAATGAATGATTGCACCAAACCAAGCTTAACCCAGCTGGGACACCAACACTCACAGGATCTGTCAAGGGTGTAATTGAGGAGCCAAACCGTAAGTTGGCTGTGAGCCTCGTGTGGGCCCAGGACAAATGGTGCACTGCACTGAGCGCGAATGAGGTGGTCTCAGGCACCTTGCTGCACCAGAGAGCATTCTAGGGCCTCTTAGTAACCTTGCTAAGGCAGCCAGTGCTGTTTCCCTGCACACTGACTGAGCTGGCATTCCTGACTCTAAGCAACACACCGTGCATACCATGCTACCTTTTTCCATTTCTGAGTCAGTCATCCATGGCCAAAGCACAACTGGAAAATTCAAGAATTCTGAGCACCAGGCCAGGCAGCCTAAGGTGAGCACATGACAGGCATAAGAAGGCAGGAGCCAAGGGGTAGGGGCACGTTGCTTAACTCTGAAAACATTCCAAGCTCCTTGAAATAGAGGTCTCTCTGAATCCTTCTCGCCTCTCTTCCTCCTCCTGCAGGACAATTAAATCCCAATTTAACAAAGCAGAGAAGTGCAGGATTTGACCTTCTGCTAAAGGATGCCCTGATTCACTTCCAGGTGCAATGCACATTATTGAGTTTCTTTTAAAAGGATGCTCTGATTCACTTCCAGGTGTAATGCACATTATTGAGTTCCAGTATTTCACTGAGTTAAATGAAAGGGTGAAGCTCCCAGTAAGTGATGACTCACTTATACACAAGGAGCCCCAATGGCACAGTGAGTAGTCAAACTTAACTAAAAGTTGACCCAAAAGTTACCGGTTCAAACCTACCAGCCTCTCTAAGGGAGACAGACGTGGCTGTCTGCTCCTGTAAAATGTACATCTTAGAAACCCTGGGTAACAGTTCAATTCTGCCATCAGAGTTGCTCTGAGTCGGAATTGACTTGACTCCCATGGGCTTGGTTCAGGGTGGTTTTTCTTATACAGAGTAACTCAAACTGAGACTCTACTAATCACTATTATGTGTCTTTGGGCAAGCGACTTAATCACTCTGAGCCACCGTTTTCTTTATCTGTAAAAGGAGGGTTATAATCATAGCTACTGTACAATGTTGTTGTGATCGTGCCATAAGGCATGTGGCATTGTGCCAACCAGACTCTGGGCTCCAAACCAGTTCCTATTGTTATTAGGGCTTCTTGAAGAATCAAGTTTCATGAATACGCAAGAATCCTTTTAAATGAACACTTCATTTCGGAGTAGTTTTACAATCATAGATGTGTGGCAAAGATAGTTCCCCAAAACCCGTCATCCAGTTTTAAAATGCTGACCAGCTACAAAACCATGGTTCATTTGTCAACTGAGAAACCAGCATTGGAACATACTGTTAACTACTTTGACACATTATTCAGATTTTACCAGTTTTTCCATGCATGTCCCTAATGTTCTGGGATCTGACCTGAACAGATTGTACTTAGAATAATCTTTACTTTTGAAAAGAAGTTGCACAGTAGTCAACATTATTAATTAATCAGTTTGAGGCTCTCTGGTCAAAACCCAAGTGGTCTAAAGCTCTTGGGGGGTTGATCTTGAAAGTTATTCATTCTGACAAGTTGTTTTTTGCAAACTTATTGACCTACGAATTGACATCATAAATTCTTTGTGTTGGAATGGCAAAATAGTCAAATCCAGGCTAGTATCTTCTTTAATAAGCACCACATTCAATGTATTTAGATTTGAAACTAACAATATTTTATGATGTGCATACTTGTGTTTCACAAAGGCAGTATGAGATACTTAGTTGGTGTTCTAGAAGTTTGTGTTGCTCGGCTGAATATCAAGGAAAGTTCAGATTTCCTAACAGCTTGATCTGCTTACAAGCATAGTTAAACACACCCAGACGTGCGTGCGCGCTCACACACACACACACACACACACACACACACACACACACACACTCATATATTACATTTTCAGACCAAATTGGATTACAGAAGGAACCAATTTGAAAAGTTATTGAATTAAAACCCATGGAAGAGAGAGATGGGTTTTTATTGTCAACAGTTGGCATGACAATTTGATATACTAGAGAGTAATATGTGCTGAATTCATGTTGTTGGAGACGCTGACAAGTTCAAGGCTGGGGTTTTACCTCTAAATCTTATTGCCAAAGTAATGCAACTTAAGGCCAGAGCCCGTGGAAATGAATACCTCTGACAGCTCTTGCCAGCAGGAGCTATCTGATTAAAGGGGTTCCTTTGAAAAGGAGAA
The DNA here is from genome assembly GCF_000313985.2 of Echinops telfairi. Lineage (NCBI taxonomy): Eukaryota > Metazoa > Chordata > Mammalia > Afrosoricida > Tenrecidae > Echinops > Echinops telfairi. The sequence goes on from NW_022103968.1 coordinate 19,620,618, forward strand.
AGAAGCAGTATTTTAACAAGAGCAGGAAGAGAATGCAAAGGCAGGATATTGAAATATGGACAACAGAAAATCTGAAAGGAAAGGGCTGGTGGATGCCAACAACTACATAAAGGGGTCTGTTTTATTAGTAAGGGGTTGGTGATGTGTGCAGGGCTGCAGACAGAGATACCAGCCATCCAGGCCATTTTGTAAGCGAAATGACACTGCTCCAAGTTGGTTCCCTGGCTCAAGTTCAGCAGAATGATTTCTTTTTATTGGTGGTCACAGATATTTAATAGGATAGAGTCTCCTTTTTGGATAATCCATTAAATAAAATGACTTCTGAGGCTCTTGGTAGGCACACATATGCCCCCCGAAAAGTGGGGTTCAGAAGGGCACTGATTCGAACCCACAGCTGCTCTGTGGTAGAAAAATGTGGCAGGAAGCTTCCATAAAGATGTACACTCTGGGAAACCATAGAGCAGTTAGTTATATACTCTGTCCTAGAGGGTTGCTACAGGGTCACTATCAGTTGGAATCAATTTGACAGTAATGTGTTTTTCTTCCACATGAGCTCTCTCTCGCTTACACTTCCGGGGTTTAATAAAGGATAATCAGTAAAAGGGGACATGAGGGCAAAGGGGTAAAAGGTGGATTCTGGAAGCAATTCAGAAGCCCAGGTCAGCAGTTCTGATTTGAAGTCCCAATGAATTTGAGAGTGCTCTTTTATAAGCAAATGAGAGATCGAGCATTTAGTACACTTGGTGGCGTAGTAGTTTACACATTGGGCTGCCAGCTGCAAGGTTAGCAGTTTGAAACCACCTGATGCTCCATGGGAGAAAGATGAGGCTTTCAACTCCCATAAAGTATTATAGTCTTGGAAACTCACAGACAGTTCTACACTATGAATTGCAATCAACTTCATGACTGTGAGTTTGGTTTGGTGTGTGTGCACAAGTTGTAAGAAGCCCTCATGGCTTCATGAGGTTAAGTGTTGGGAGCTCACCCAAAGGTCAGTGGTTTGAGCCCACCAGTAACTCTATGGTAAAAAGATGACATCATCTGTAAAGCCCTATGACACAGTTCTTCTCTGTCCTATAGGGTCGCTATGAGTCTGAATCAACTCAGGAGGCAGTAGGTTTGGTTCTGGCAGCATAAGTTCTAATGGAGAGCTTATTGGCCTTGGAATTACTGACAAAACTCCAAATCCTGCTTTTGTGAATGATTTGTTGAAAGATGTTGGCAAAGTATTCCACGAGTATCTTAGTTATTTAGTGCTTCGATAATAAAAATAACACGCGCAAATGCTTTTAACGTACAGAAATGTATTCTCCCATCGTTCAGGAGGCTGGAAGTCCAAATTCAGGATGCTGGCTGTGGGGGGAAAGGTTCGTTCTCTCTGTTGGCTCTGGAGGATGGCCCTTGTCTCTTCAGTCTGTTCCCTTGTCCCTTGGAGATCTTCCTGTGGCTTAATATCTGACTTCCTCTCTCTCCCCCAGCTGGTTGAACCTCTTATATCACAAAAGCAATGGACTCAAGGCACACACACTACTTTTTTTGAGTGGGGGACACAATTAGTAATAGGAGTAGATGAGGAAAGAGCACACCAATTAGTGGCAATGAGATTTTGAAAGTTGGGGAACAGACAGCAGTTCTAGTGAAAGAAACATAAGAAAAGCAGCCGGCTCTGAGATAAGCAGATTAGAAAGAAATGGAGTTTGAAGCAATATCTACACCATACATTCCCTTCAAGGGTGCAGAACATGCAGACCAAGGGCTCCTTCCAAAAACAAACCAGCTGCCATTGGTTTGACTCAAACTCCCGGTGCTCCCATGTGTGCCAAGGAGTGCTGTAGCCCATGGGATGCTAGAGACTACGACCTTTCTGAAGCCCACCACCACCATTTCTTTTGAGATGCCTCTCGGTGGCTTCTAACCACCAACTTTTTGAGTAGTCATCGAGCACTTCATTATATGAACCACCTAGTGCTAAAGGAAGGAGCCCTGGTAACGTAATGGTTATGAGTTGGGCTGCTATCTGCAAGGTCAGCAGTTCGAAACCACCAGCTACTCCAAGAGAGACAGATGAGGCTTCCTCCCATGAAGCCTCCTGTAAAGAGTCACACAGGGGCAATTCTCCCTTGTCCTAAAGAGGGTTGCTGTGAGCCAGCATTGACGCCATGGCAATGAGTTAGAATGAGCGAGGGCTAAAGGTACCAGAGGTCTGGGGTTCCCTTTTTGGTTGCCAGCTTATATGTGCACTTCTTTGGCCAAGTCCCTACTACACTGACACGCTTCAGCAATTGTGTATGTATTCAATACCAGCCTCCTCCTTTCTTCTCCAGCCACCATGCCACCCCCCTTCTAGGTATGAGTTCTGCCCATGACACTGTTCAGCTCTGCGACTGAACCTTGACTCATCTGCTAACTGCCGAGGGCAGTGGATACTTCAGGCCTTTATCTTAGGGAGCCTTTCCGCTGGCAGCTCCTTCTAGCCTTGTTCCACACACGCACTGAGACTTTACTGGCCCCGGGCTCCAGGTGTTTTTTTATGCATTATTTATCTCATCCTCACAACTTCACTAGGGAGGTTTGATTCCCTGGCCCCCTCCCCAGGTTTGTTACACGAGGTGACTGGCTCAGAGGAATTAGTAATTCATCTACATTCTTAGAGCTTAGAGCTCTAGAAAGTGACAGAACTAGAATTTAAGCCCTGATCCAGTTGATTCTGAAGCTCTTTATATTATGCCCATGACTCTGGCTTTCAGATTTCATGGACTAGGAAAAGAAAATAAAAAACCTTGGTGGGCACTAATGGAGGGTTGCCAAATGTGTGTGTGTACTTTCTAGTGTCAGCCCAGCTGTGGTGCGTCATCGCTGCCTGCAAGGTTGCTCTAAATCAGTTGACCTGATAATTGGTCTTACTGGCTTATCATTTACCATATTGTTTGTACACAATGGGCATGTTATACGGCCTTTGCAAATCTTCCAGCCTGGTTATGCATTAGCTTCCTGTGCAAGCTGTGTCATATGTGTGCTCACATTATTTATGTGTCTCTTTACATGTGAAAATATGTGTGTGTGCTTTAAAGTACCCAAAATGGGCTGATATGGAAGCTGCAGGACACTATCCACTGCATTAAAAATGGATTTCTCTATTGTATCTGCTTGTATATGCATAGGCTATTTCTTGGAGAATCAGAAATCAATAACAGTGACTGCTTTGGGCCAGAGACCCAGAGCTCTGAGGTGGGCAGGAGATGTCTCACATCATCAAGATCAGAGGCTTTTGTCTGTTGTGAATTTTGTACCAGGTACATTATGTATTGACTCTTAAAAACAGCAACAACAACAAGTAAATTGAAAAGAAATACTTCCAAGGAAAGCTGTTTTAACTTTCCTTACGGACACGCCTAACGGAATTATAAAACAGTTTGAATACAGTTAGCATGACCCCATTTTTTCTCTTTTCAAAGTAGAGTGGTGATAACTTGGTCATGGTCAGATGGTAGTAGCCTTTGGATGGGAACCATATGAGGCCACACTCACTAACCACCACTGGGGGATGCCTGGAAGGGTGCCCTCAAGCATCTCTGCACTCACAAGCAGGGAGATCTCTTTTGGTGTGGTCCAGGTGAAAAAAAATCCAAACAATTTCCGCAGCATTAGAGGATTAACAAGAGGGTTGGGCCTGGCTGGAACCAGCAGTTTGAGATTAGGAACCTGGAGTTGAACTTGATGCAAATTCTTGAACTTGACAAATCCTTCAGACTCACCTGGGATATTTGTTAAGGGTCTTGGCTTCTGCCACCCTTCTCCAGAAACTGTATCTCAAGGTAGGGTAAGGCAAGGAATCTGCATTTTAAACAAGAGCCCAGGCCTTCTGATGCACCAGAGACTGCATTCAGAAAAACCACAGAGAGCCCAGAACTGTGCATCCTTACAGCCGGAGGATGAAGATGCTTTTATACAAAGCTGAGCTCTTCCTGAAAAAGAAAGATCGAGAGAGAAATGAAAGCCCTCATGTCAGTGACAGTCAAAAGTCAAACAGCTATGGTTCCCCCCCTCCCCGCCCCAATCCCCCTTGCCACACCAGAGGTCAAACAGGATGTGCCTCAGATGGAGTCCGCTGATGCAAACAGGATCTGGGGAGAAATAACAATTTTTCCTTTTCACTCTGAACCTCCATCCCAGCAGTCCCGGAAACCGCCCTGATTAGAGCATAATTGATTTGGACTTGGGAGCAGAGCAGGCAGGCGTGCACACAGCCTTCCCACGCAGCGGAGACTGTGCAGCAGCAGCTGCCACCCCCCTCTCTCCACTGCACTCAGAACAAGCCTCGGTGACACTTGCTGCAAACTCGTGGAGTTGAGCGAGTCCTCGCCTGTGCCAATCGCACTTCAGAGAAGCAGCGGGGCGCTCCTGACCAGCCCCCACCAACCGCAAACAAAGCGCATACATGTTGCCTCTATGGTCACAAAGGATTTGGGGTCTTTTGCTGGTCAGGAAGTGATCATGTATTGTTTTCAAAGCCGAGTCAAGCTTTCCAGTTTAGACAAGGATTCTAAACAGTTTGGCTTTTCTTTCTCTCTCTCTTTCTTTTTTCAAAGCACACATCACAAATTGACTATGATGGAAATGTATCAGGATTGAAAACACGTACCAAATAAATACACCCCCCCCCCCCCCCCCCCCCCCCCCCCCCCCCGCAAAAAACCCCAAAATCCCAGAAAGCTGGGAGGAGATGAGTTTGAGTCAGAGAAGAATTCCAGCAGGGGCTTTTTAGGCCCCACATCAGACTCCGTAATTTCAAGTTGTCGTTTCCTCTTTTCGCTCCCACCTGTGTGTCCAGACCCCCACGGAACTGTTCATGCGCCACCAGCCAACCAAGTAATAACTGCCAGCCCTGGAGCATCCCTTCAACCCACACAATAAACTCAATGCCATGAATGGATGGCCACCCACGACGGCTGTTGCTGTGTCCCCTCTAGTAGAACTAGTAGAACTGTCCCGTGGGGCTTCCTTGGCAGCCAGACACCAGGTCTTTCTTGTCCAGTGCAGGTGGGTGGGACTGATCTGCCAACCTTTCAATTCGCAGCCAAGCAGCCAAGTGCTTAACTATTTGAGCTGCCATAGCTCCTTGCTTGCACTTAACCCCAAACCAAAACAAACTCACTGCCATCAAGCCAATTCTGTCTCAACCTTATAGAACAGAGTAGAACTGCCCTTTGGGGTTTCCAAGGCCGTCGCCTGGTCTTTCTCCCACAGATCAAAGGCACGTGAAAGCTGACCAATGAATAAGAACATAGAGGCAATAGTTATGCAACTAAAATGCCTCCACTCTGTGCCGTTGTTGGGGGCTGCTCGGGAGTGCCCTGCGGTTTCTCTGAAGTGTGGTTGGCACAGCCGAGGTTCCAAACGTTGACCGTGTGGTTAGCACTCTAAGATATAACTCACTGCAACACTAGGATACCTAGTTGCTCTTTAATATCAACTGATTCAGTCCCCCTCCACCCCGGCCCCCAATTGTTCTTTTGTTGTCAGGCGGCATAGAGTTGGTTCTGACTCATAGCAACAGAGCGACATCGGAAAAAACAAAACACTGCCAGGTCTAGGCTAGCTTCACATGTGTGGCTGTGCTTGTGACCTTTGTTGCAGCCACGACGCCAATCCATTTTATTGAGAGTCTTCCTAGAGACTTTCCATAGACCCTTCTCTAGAGACTGAGAACATGTCCAAAGTACTTGAGACGAAGTCATGCCAACCTTACTTCTGCTTTTTTTAAAAATCATTTTATTGGGGCTCATCCAATTCATCACAATACATACATCAATTGTGTGAAGCACACTTACACATTTGTTGCCCTCATCATTCTCAAAATTCGCTTTCCTCTTGGGTTCCTGGAATTAACTC